>NC_089841.1:147084292-147730883 GCF_035609145.1 Eleutherodactylus coqui
CACGCGCGGAAAACAAATTGCGGCAGAGGCCCGCACAGAAATGTCACTCCCGACGCGCCGGCTCCACTCTGCGCAGAACGGAAGCGGAAGAAGGTGTGCCGCACTGGTCACTTCAAGGGCACGGGTCGCATCTAGCTGCGAGAATTCTTGCAGAGGGATCCGACCTGGCCGTCTGAAGGCGGCCTTCGGGAGTATTTATAATGTTAGGCAGTACACATCTCTAAAGCTGGCCATATATGTTAGATGTATATCATCTGAACCCGATGATCAGCTAAGTGTATATAGAGGTCTCACAACTTTCTCCTTATGGCAGATGTCAAAGGAGATAAGGATCAGGCAGTTGGATTTCAAATTGTCCAATACTTTTTTTTTTCTCTTTGAGACAAAGCACCAGAGGAGCGTGGCAGCAACGTACTCCTCACTCAAAATATATGCACGCTCAGCCAAGCTCAGCATGCTTGTGTAATGGGGTGTTGACTGGTTGAGATACCTGTCGGCTGAATGAGAGTTCAACTCACAGTTATCTAATTTGTTTGGTCAGTCTGGCAGTGAAAAGAAGAGTTTATAAGTAAAGGTCTACATGGTAACAATTGACAGAGCATCAGTAATGGTAAAATTGAGGCGTTGCAGTCAAGTGATCTTAATTAACCCATGAAATATAAGATTACTGACTGATCAGTTTTCAATGAACCCATGACAGCACCAGTGATAGACCACCTTTCATCCAAACAGGAAGCAGGAACCTTCCAGATCTCTCCAAAGGCAGGAACACCCTTTACCTCCTCAGTTATGTAGCAAGATCCATGAACTAATTGAGACCTATTCCTATTTATTTACATTTATACTTAAATGTTAATTAATTAAAGGGGTTGTCTCATGAAATCAAGTGGGGTTATATACTTCTGTATGGCCATATTAATGCACTTTGTAATGTACATCGTGCATTAATTATGAGCCATACAGAAGTTATTCACTTACCTGCTCCGTTGCTAGCGTCCCCGTCGCCATGGATCCGTCTAAATTCGCTGTCTTCTGGCGATTTTAGACTTGCGCTGTGCGGTCTTCTCCGTGGTGAATGGGGCCGCTCGTGCCGGAGAGCTGGTCCTCGTAGCTCCGCCCCGTCACGTGTGCCGATTCCAGCCAATCAGGAGGCTGGAATCGGCAATGGGCCGCACAGAGCCCGCGGTGCATCATGGGTGAAGATCCCGGCGGCCATCTTGGTAAGGTAAGTAAGAAGTCGCCGCAGAGCGGGGATTCGGGTAAGTACTAAACGTTTTGTTTTTTTAACCCATCCCTTGTGTTTGTCTCGCGCCGACCGGGGGGCCTATTATAAAAAAAAAAAAACCTGTTTCGGCATGAGACAACCCCTTTAATGCATTTTATTATATAAATTTATTATATAAATTTACACTGAAATACTGTACATATGGCCATGTGAGCCCAACATTATTTAGATCACTACCTGTAATATGCAATTTACAAGAAGTCCCCGGGAATGCTCGCCTTCCTGCAATTCCAGGAGCAACTTGTTGAGCGCCTTCTTTTTGAGACCGCCGCACCACATCAAGTTTATGAAGCCTTACAGAGCGCCACATTTTACACCCCATTTCTGCCACTGAGTTTAAGAAATACCCCTCAAAAAAGTGTCGGGTTTGCAGGAAGCATGGGATGAGGAAGGATACCTGTTTTTCAAACATACCATACACTTTACATTATTACTTTTATTTAAAATTTTGGGAATGCCAAAAAGGGCAGAGGAGGGGGGGGGGATTATTTCAAGAGAATCAAATTTTTTTATGTACAAGTGAGCATTTGGGCTTGGAATTTATTCAGTTGTGCCCTGAAAACCAATGGGTGTTCCCTCCATTACAGGCCTAGCCATGTGTCCATTAAGTAGATCGGGGCCACAATGGGTATGTTTCTGAACACAGGACAAACAGGGGTATAGATGTTGAGGGGCAAATCTTCATTTATATGTGTGCGGTACAAAACAAATGTTTTTAAAATGACACAACTGCCAAAAAAATGAAAATCTTAATTTTTCCTTATGCTATGCTTAGATTCATTTAAAAACTGTGAGGTCAAAATACGCAGTACACCCCTAAATGAATTCATTAAAGGGTCTAGTTTTCAAAATGGGGTTATTTGTGGTGGTTCTCCATCGTTCTGGCTGCTCAAGGGCTCTACAAGTGTGTAATAGTTCCTGAAACACCTTCAAGCAAAATTTCTGTTCTGAAAGCCACCAGCTGCTCTTTTAGATATGGGCCTGTTGTGCATATGGACATAAGATTACGGCCACAATGGGTATGTTTATGAACACAGGACAAACAGGGATATCCATTATGGGGTGAAAGGCTTCATTCATATGTGTGCTGCACAAAAGCAACTATTTTTTAAATGAAACAATTTCCAAAAAAGGGAAAATTATAATGTTTTCCTTCTGCTTTGCTTAGATTCATTCAAAAACTGTGGGGTCAGAATACACAGTATACCCCTAGATGAATTTGTAAATGGGTCTAGTTTTCAAAATGGGGTCATTTGTGGGGGTTCTCCATTGCTTTGGCCGCTTAAGGGCTCTACAAGTGTGTTATGGGGCCTAAAATAACTTCAAGCAAAATATCTGTTCTGAAATCCACCGGCTGCTCCTTTCATTTTGAGCCCTGTTTGCCTATAGACATAATATTAAGAACACGGTGAGTATGTTTCTAAACACAGGATAAACAGGAGTATCCATTTTGTGGTGTTAATCTTCATTTTCATGCACACTATAGAAAAAAATGTCTTTAAAAATGACATTTGCAAAAATATGAAATTTTATTTTTTCCCTCTAAATTGCATTAACTTCTAAAAAAAAATGTGTGGTCAAAATACTCATGACATCCCTTGGTGAATATATTAATGGGTGTAGTTTTTAAAATTGGGTCATTTGTGGGGGTATCTATCATTCTGACCCTCTATGAGCCTTTGCAATCTTTGCCTGGTGTAGGAAAACAAAATGTTCCTCAAAATGTTGATAATTAATGTTAATTGTGTACGTTTCCTAAACGGTTAAACTAAACTAAAGTTTTTCAAATAAGCATCCAGAATAAAGTAAACAGATGGAAATATATATCTTATCAAAAAATTGTACAGTATTTTTGCACATATTTGAGATATTGCAGTTGAAAATGTAAAAAAAATAACAATTTTTCAAGATTTTCCCAATTTTGGTACTTTTAATAAATATGCACAAATTCTACTGGTCTATTTTTACCACCAAAATGAAGTACAATATGTGACAAAAAAATAACGTTAGAATCACTTGGATATGCAAAACCTTTACAGAGTTATTCTATGTTAAAGTGACACATGTCAAATTTCCAAAATTTGGCTTGGTCATTAAGGTGCAAACAGGCTAGGTCACTAAGGGGTTAATGACTAGGGAGGGTTGAAGAAATATTATACTGATGGCTAATAACTCATTGGATTGGAGAATCCACCAATAAATTATCAGTGGAACTCCAAAACTGACTTGTAGCCTTGAAGTATTGGCACTCACTTTTGATGATGAAAACTGCCAACCAAATAGATGTTCCATATCACAGAATACATAACAGCTTTTAGGCCCCAAAGTTCAACTTGCCCACACTGTACTGGCTTTTTATAATAGAGCCAACCAACAACTACCTCCAACCCGTCTTATGGATAGGAAACAAAAAATGAGGTGAAGGGTATCCCTGCCTTTAAAGAATTCCTGTTTCCTGTCTGGATGGGAAGCAATCTGTCACTGGTGCTGTCAAGGGCAAAAGGGACAACCTATATAAATTCTTCTTGTGTCAGACACAGAAGTCTACAGCATAAAGAGCTGAGCTTGCAATTTAAGCACTGCAAACAGGGATTCATAAGCACTGTCAAGGTTTAAGGCTGCTTTCACATCTGTGGCAGGGGATCCATTTTCCTGCTCCATTTGGGAAGCAAGAAAGGGGAATACTTTGACTGAACAGATCGGTCTAATAACGGAACTGAACAGTGCTGAAAGGACCCCGTTGACTATAATGCAGTCTGTTTAGTCTCCGCTTACCGGCTCGGCATTTTACCGGAAGAACAATCCGCTGCATGCAGCAATTTTTCTTCTGGTATTTTGGGCTGAATCTGTAACGGAACCTCTAAATGAAGGTTCCAGCACAGATGTAAACCCAGCCTTATTTACATCTGGACGTGCCATTTAATTATTGAAAATTAAATTCAGACGAAAATCCACTTTTTCTGCCAAAAAGAAAGACATCTAAAATACATGAAATAAAATTAAATATTTGCTGGTTAGAGTATGCTGTAATAAAGAGGGCTAGGATGTCTAAAATATCTTGAAACATTCTTTGCAAGTTGCAATAAATAGCTCAATAGTTAAGGCAGTATCTGTGCCACATACCAGTGGCCCTGTATATACAGCAGTGAAATAAATGATATGCTAGGCTGTGTCCAAAAATGAGAGGATTTGGGATGACATGTTACTATTTTGAGAAGGCAGTTCAGCACTTCGGTCATTTTGTTTCTTTTGATCCATCACACCATAACTTTACTGGATATTCTGTCTGGATGGATAACATAAAGAAACAGAAGAAGCAAAGAACATAATCTGCAGCTCTGCCATGGCCTCTAATGTTCGAGACAGGCAGTAAAATGGTTGAAGAAAAGTCATAAAAGTCTTAATAATTTATGTTTTTGGTACTGTAACAAGAGTTTTCCATTACTAGTAACTCACAGTATTTAATCAGTGAATAGGCTGGTGTTGTTTATGGGGAAGACTATACAAAAATGGATAGCTATAATTAAAGCACAAGTAGTATATTTGCCTCAGCTATACTACAGTATTTCTGAATACTCAATAGGACTATCCATATATCACACAAAAGATAATGATAAGCAAGTAGCATGCTAGTCAACCATTAATATCATTAGTCTTTTCACCTGCAAATTTCAGTTTATGAACACCTTTAGGCATCATTTATCACTTGGAAAGCAGATCAAAGGCATTCTAATGCATCGCCTAAATATAATACATTGGGTCTGTTCACAAAAATAGCACTTTAATAAGAGAACAAAGCAGGGCTTTTCCAATGTTAAAATTGAGAAGTGCCTCTTATAGGTAGAGTAAGCTTGTACTTGCACTGCACTTTCCTACATTCAGTAAAACTGAACAAAAGAATTGCCTCATTATACTCTACATTTCATTTCTCTCTTTCACTTGGAATGACAATGCATTCCAAACATTTCAGTTAACATATAATCACTTATCTTTTCTTGAACCCAATCCAGTATCTCCATTGTTATATAATACTGACATGCTAGAAACCTGTCTATCAGACATATAACAGGTCCTTAAGCACACATGCTGTGCATTGGAAAATAGGAAAGCTCTAACTATTATCAAATACAGTATGTATCTTTAGACTAGTCCATGAGAATCTCGGTATTTTAATAATATTTAAACCATAGAAATATATATATATATACCACAATAATACAATCTGTCACCTGTAGAATAAGACACACAATTACTGGAATTTAATTGGTCACTCCAGCTAAAACACATTTTTCCATCCCTGCTCCCCTCACCTGATTGTTTGTCACATGCTATGACATAGGGAGAGCTGTCAGTCTTCATGATGTCTACAGGAAAAGGCCAGTTTGGCCTGCCTCCGTGACTCGGAGCTCCAGGTCTGAGTCACACTTCCAATTATGTCTTTTTCTGAAGCATTACACCATTTCATATTACAACTTACACGGGCCAATAGGCACACTTATCCCGGGGGAAGGCTGCTTGTAGTTTGGGCAGCATGAATTGGATCACAGAATCCTTTTAATTTCAATGCACATGACATCTGGATTGGACTTCATTGTCACTAAGAGATCACATGTACAAAAAAAACCAAAAACACTGTGGGTAGTTGTTACATTGTGTGCCATACATTGAAATCAATGGGATAATAAAACATGCACCTATGTCACAAAATTAGTTAGAACTAGAGATGAGCGAACGTACTCGTCCGAGCTTGATACTCGTTCGAGTATTAGCGTGTTTGAGATGCTCGTTACTCTTGACGAGTACCACGCGATGTTCGAGTTACTTTCACTTTCATCTCTGAGACGTTAGCGCGCTTTTCTGGCCAATAGAAAGACAGGGAAGGCATTACAACTTCCCCCTGCGACGTTCGAGCCCTATACCACCCCCCTGCAGTGAGTGGCAGGCGAGATCAGGTGTCACCCGAGTATAAAAATCGGCCCCTCCCTCGGCTCGCCACAGATTTATTCTGACATAGAGGAGGGAAAGTGCTGTTGGTGCCGGAGCTGCTATAGGGAGAGTGTTAGGAGTATTTTAGGCTTCAAGAACCCCAACGGTCCTTCTTAGGGCCACATCTAACCGTGTGCAGTACTGTGGAGGCTGCTTTTTGCAGTGTTGCACTTTTTTTTTTTTTTGTATATTGGCCGTACAGAGCATTGCGCCCTGCAGTAATTATACATAGTGCAGGGCCAGTAGTGGTGAGGCAGGGACAGAAGACATATATTGTGAGACAGGGACAGAAGACATATATTTTCTGAATATAGCCAGTGGGCCTTTCCAAAAATATTTGGGGAAAAAAATCTATTTGGGCTGCCTGTGACTGTCCTCAGTGTACTGGGTCTGTGCTGGGTGTAGTTGCCCTCCTAATTCATACGCAGCCAGCTAAGTGTTACAGCAGGCTTGCGCAAAATTATTTCCTGGCTTTGTGTTGCCTCTTACATCACCGCTGTATTCCTGTCCACAGTGCAACAGTCTGCAGTTATTTTACATACTCCAGGGCCAGTAGTGGTGACGCAGGGACAGAAGACATATTTATTGAATATAGGCAGTGGGCCTTTCCAAAAACATTTGGGAAAAAAAAATCTATTTGGGATGCCTGTGACTGTCCTCAGTGTACTGGGTCTGTGCTGGGTGTAGTTGTCCTCCTAATTCATACGCAGCCAGCTAAGTGTTACAGCAGGCTTGCGCAAAATTATTTCCTGGCTCTGCTGTGTGTTCCGTAAGCGAAGTCAGCCTCCAACCACAGACCAATAAATGGCACATTTAATTACAGCGTTCTGTTTCTGCACTACTGGTAATACAGCATGCTGAGGGGTAGGTGTAGGCCTAGAGGACGTGGACGCGGGCGAGGACGTGGAGGCCCAAGTCAGGGTGTGGGCACAGGCCGAGTCAGTGCAGTGGCCAGGGGTAGAGGCAGGGCCAGACCGAATAATCCACCAACTGTTTCCCAAAGCGCCCCCTCGCACCATGCCACCCTGCAGAGGTCAAGGTGCTCTACGGTGTGGCAGTTTTTCACAGAGACGCCTGACGACCGACGAACAGTGGTGTGCAACCTTTGTTGGCGCCAAGATCAGCTGGGGAGCCACCACCACCAGCATGCGCAGGCATATGATGGCCAAGCACCCCACAAGGTGGGACGAAGGCCGTTCACCGCCTCCAGTTTGCACCACTGCCTCTCCCCCTGTGCCCCAACCTGCCACTGAGATCCAACTCCCCTCTGAGGACACAGGCACTACCGTCTCCTGGCCTGCACCCACACCCTCACCTCCGCTGTCCTCGGCCCCATTCACCAATGTCTCTCAGCGCAGCGTCAAGACGTCGCTAGCGCCACTGTTTGAGCGCAAGCGCAAGTACGCCGCCACGCACCCGCACGCTCAAGCGTTAAACGTGCACATTGCCAAATTGATCAGCCTGGAGATGCTGTCGTATGGGCTTGTGGAAACGGAGGCTTTCAAAAGCACGATGGCGGCGGCGGCCCCGCGCTACTCGGTTCCCAGTTGCCACTACTTTTTCCGATGTGCCGTCCCAGCCCTGCACGACCACGTCTCCCACAACATTGTACGCACCCTCACCAACGCGGTTACTGCCAAGGTCCACTTAACAACGGACACGTGGACAAGCACAGGCGGGCAGGGCCACTATATCTCCCTGACGGCACATTGGGTGAATTTAGTGGAGGCTGGGACAGAGTCAGAGCCTGGGACCGCTCACGTCCTACCCACCCCCAGAATTGCGGGCCCCAGCTCGGTGCTGGTATCTGCGGCAGTGTATGCTTCCTCCACTAAACCACCCTCCTCCTCCTCCTCCAACGCAACCTCTGTCTCACAAGCAAAATGTGTCAGCAGCAGCAGCACATCGCCAGCAGTCGCGCGGCGTGCCAGCACAGCGGTGGGCAAGCGTCAGCAGGCCGTGCTGAAACTACTCAGCTTAGGAGAGAAGAGGCACATAGCCCACGAACTGCTGCAGGGTCTGACAGAGCAGACCGACCGCTGGCTTGCGCCGCTGAGCCTCCAACAGGGCATGGTCGTGTGTGACAACGGCCGTAACCTGGTGGAGGCTCTGCAGCTCGGCAGCCTCACGCACGTGCCATGCCTGGCCCATGTCTTTAATTTGGTGGTTCAGCGCTTTCTGAAAAGCTACCCACACTTGTCATACCTGCTCGGAAAGGTGCGCCGCGTCAGCGCACATTTCCGCAACTCCAAGACGGACACTGCCACCCTGCGGACCCTGCAACATCGGTTTAATCTGCCAGTGCACCGACTGCTGTGCGACGTGCCCACACGGTGGAACTCTACGCTCCACATGTTGTCCAGGCTCTATGATCAGCGTAGAGCTATAGTGGAATACCAACTCCAACATGGGCGGCGTAGTGGGAGTCAGCCTCCTCAATTCTTTACAGAAGAGTGGGCCTGGTTGGCAGACATCTGCCAGGTCCTTGGAAACTTTCTAGTGAGGACAGCCCTGTGTTGCGTACAGCTACCCTGGCACACATGGCTGACTTCATGTTAGGATGCCTTTATCGTGACCCTCGCGTTACACGCATTCTGGCCACTACGGATTACTGGGTGTACTGCAGTAAGGAGAACCTTTCCACTCTCATTCCCGAAGAGGAAAGGGGTTCCAGAATGATGCTATACCTCAGGGCGCTGGTGGACAAACTGATGGTAAACTTCCCATCTGACAGCGCTAGTGGCAGAAGGCGCAGTTCCGAGGGCCAGGTAGCAGGGGAGGCGCAGAGATCAGGCAGCATGTACAGCGCAGGCAGGGGAACATTCTCCAAGGCCTTTGCCAGCTTTATGGCTCCCCAGCAAGACTGTGTCACCGCTCCCCAGTCAAGGCTGAGTTGGCGGGAGCACTGTAAAAGGATGGTGAGGGAGTATGTAGCTGATCGCGCGACCATCCTCGGTGACGCCTCTGCCCCCTACAACTGCTGGGTGTCGAAGCTGGACACGTGGCCTGAACTCGCGCTGTATGCCCTGGAGGTGCTTGCTTGTCCTGCGGCTAGCGTCTTGTCAGAGAGGGTGTTTAGTGCGGCTGGGGGAATCATCACGGATAAGCGTACCCACCTGTCAACCGACAGTGCCGACAGGCTTACACTCATCAAGATGAACAAAGCCTGGATTTCCCCAGACTTCTCTTCTTCACCAGCGGACAGCAGCGATACCTAAGCAATACGTAGGCTGCACCCGCGGATGGAAGCATCGTTCTCTATCACCATTAAAAACGGGGACATTTTTGCTTCATCAATCTGTGAATAATATTCCTCCTCCTCCTCCTGCTCCTCCTCCTGAAACCTCACATAATCACGCCGAACGGGCAATTTATCTTAGGCCCACAAGGCTCAGTCATATAATTTTTGTAAACAATTTTTATACGTTTCAATGCTCATTAAATCGTTGAAACTTGCACCTGAACCAATTTTTATTTTAATTGGGCTGCCTCCAGGCCTAGTTACCAATTAGGCCACATTAACCAAAGCGATTAATGGGTTTCACCTGCCCTCTTGGTTGAGCATGGGCAATTTTTCTGAGGTACATTAGTACTGTTGGTACACCAATTTTTGGGGGCCCTCGCCTACAGTGTAATCCAATTAATTTTTTGCCCACCTGCATTACAGCTGACGTTACATCAGCTGTGTTGGGCACTGCAATGGGATATATTTATGTACCGCCGGTGGGTTCCAGGGAGCCACCCATGCCGTGGGTCCACACGGAGTTGTAACTGCATGTGTCCACTTCTAAAGAACCCCAGTCTGACTGGGGCATGCAGTGTGGGCCCAAGCCCACTTGAATTAAACATGACATTACCGCAGCAGTGATGGGCAATGCAATGGGATATATTTATGTACCGCCGGTGGCTTCCTGGCACCCACCCATGCTGTGGGTCCACACGGAGTTGTAACTGCATGTGTCCACTTCTAAAGAACCCCAGTCTGACTGGGGAATGTAGTGTGGGCCCAAGCCCACTTGCATTAAACATGACATTACCTCAGCTGTGATGGGCAATGCAATGGGATATATTTATGTACCGCCGGTGGCTTCCTGGCACCCACCCATGCTGTGGGTCCACACGGAGTTGTAACTGCATGTGTCCACTTCTAAAGAACCCCAGTCTGACTGGGGCATGCAGTGTGGGCCGAAGCCCACCTGCATTTAATCGGATGTTACATCAGCTGTGATGGGCACTGCAATGGGATACATTAATGTACAGCCGGTGGGTTCCAGGGAGCCACCCATGCTGTGGGTGCACACGGAATTCCCATTGCGGAGTTGTACCTGCCTGTGACTATTTATAAAAAACCGCGGTCTGACTGGGGCATGCAGACACCTTGACAGAATGAATAGTGTGTGGCACATAGGTTCCCCATTGCTATGCCCACGTGTGCAGCTCCTGATGGCGGTGGCACAGGATTATATTTCTCATTGCTTCTGTACAGCATTGTGGGCTATCGCCCTGCCCCTTTTAAAGAGGGTCGCTGCCTAGCCGTGCCAACCCTCTGCAGTGTGTGCCTGCGGTTCCTATGGCAGACACACTTATAAATAGACATGAGGGTGGTGTGGCAGGTGTGCAGCTGAAGGCTGCGCAGGGACACTTTGGTGTGCGCTGTGGACACTGCGTCGTGCGGGGGGGGGGGGGTGTTGGGCAGCATGTAACCCAGGAGAAGTGGCAGCGGAGTGTCATGCAGGCAGTGATTGTGCTTTGTTGGAGGTAGTGTGGTGCTTAGCTAAGGTATGCATTGCTAATGAGGGCTTTTCAGAAGTAAAAGTTGTTGGGAGGGGGGGGCACTCTTGCCGCTATTGTGGCTTAATAGTGGGACCTGGGAACTTGAGATGCAGCCCAACATGTAGCCCCTCGCCTGCCCTATCCGTTGCTGTGTCGTTCCCATCACTTTCTTGAATTGCCCAGATTTTCACAAATGGAAACCTTAGCGAGCATCGGCGAAATACAAAAATGCTCGGGTCGCCCATTGACTTCAATGGGGTTCGTTACTCGAAACGAACCCTCGAGCATTGCGAAAATTTCGTGCCGAGTAACGAGCACCCGAGCATTTTGGTGCTCGCTCATCTCTAGTTAGAACATGCCTGCGTTTTCAGATAGCAGCCTAATCTGAAAAGGAATGTGTGTACATATGAAGTAAGACTTTCTGGCTATAATATGACTTGTATCCTACATTTGTAATCAGGACTAGTGGGAGTAGTTGTTGTTGTGCTGTGTGTGCTGTGTTCTAAACTGTTCTCAGAGAACTGCAAAGATTTTGCTTTCTATCTGTCACACACACACACACAAATATAACTACATCATGTAGGAGTGTACAAAAAGATTTATCAATGTACATGTCCATAAACAGCAGAAGATCTCACCATTAGCTCTACTTGCAGTTCTCAATGTGTGTGTCTCCTCCTCTTTCCCCTCCTCTCTCCATACAGCTCAATGAGCATGCTGACTCTTCTGCTGTCCTAAAGTGCCCTTGTCAACCCAGAGCTAGCAGACAGTGGACAGAAAATTAGGGGGGAAAAAAGACGGTACTTTAGAGAGATTTTTCAACACAAAAATGTAATTTTAGGTAAATAACATACATAGCAGTTTTGCTAATTATCATATTGGCTATTATATAGGCACAGTTTTTTTTTAAAGGTTAGTGATAGTGTCCCTTTAAATAAATTCATTTATAGCATAAACAGATAATCATTATGTCTATAGCCAGCTTAAGATATGACATAGTCCTTGTACCTGGCCTTGCAATTGTATGCCAAATAGTTCTAATTATTACATCTAAACATCCCTTTAAGGGTGACTACCCACTACAGTTTTTTTTTTTCACTGCGAAATTCGCAGAGTTTCTCATTCTGCCGGGGTCTATGGGACTTGTAATGTTAAAATCGCGATCGTGCAAAAACACGATTTCGCAGTAAATTGCGATTTTGCGCGATCACGATTTTAACATTACAAGTCCCATAGACCCATGCAAAAAAATAAAACGCTGCGAATTTCGCTGTGAAAAAAAAGCTGTAGTGGGTAGTCACTCTAAGAGCAAATGTTAATGTTTTCTTTGTAAAATTTTCCGTAGATATTTTAATCAGATGGAATTCACAGATTGTTGGTTCTTGCAGATTTTAAGGTGAAAGTAATTGAATCAACCATCTCACAAAGTGATAAATATTGAGTGACAGCTAGAGAGAAACATTGAATTATTAATTAAAAATAAAAGCTGAGGATGCTGATAAAAGCTAACACCTTGGAAGTGTTAAAGTCAGAGGATTTGTATGAGGTGCTCCATGGGTCACATCTAATACACTTACACTTACAAATTAGACAGGTGGAGTATAGACTGAACACCCCAAAGGCACCTTCAGACCATTACTGTGCTTCTCCCAACAGTTACCCCATTCTTTGTTTCAGACCTTCACAAAGGGAAAACATTTGATTCAAGAACAATGAGTGTTTAGCAGGTTTTATGCTTAATCTTTGCTACATAATGAACTATAAAATGATCAGATCTTACACTTAAATCATCATTATACAACTGAATAAGGAACCTTTGCAGCTGGAAAGCCAAAATGTTCATAGCATTATTGAATTGAATTCTGCAAAAATGCATATCCAATGTAGATTCCTAGACCTTTTGACAGCTGTGATAGGACATGGGGCATGGTTCCACTTAGCAGTCCACCAAGCTCCTTAAATGACTTTAAAAGTTTTTATAGTCTCTAATGGAATTAACCATTAAAATATACTAGTCGGTGTTTGCTATTTTTACTATACAACTCAGAAAAGAAATTGTTCCAAACAATCCTAGGATGACTTTAGCTAGCTGCCTCTATCTGTTTTCACAAGAAAAAGTAAGTAAACCCTTTGAAACCGTTACGTTCCTGCAGGTCTTATTCATCTTACCTGCACAATTGTAATATTTTGCTAGCTAAACGAGAAGGCTATGAACTCAAGACTGGATGTAGGAAACTCATAACGGTTTTATTAGGCTAAACATGCATAGTATGCAAATACATAGACATAACAAGAGGGAAATTGAAACCAACATAAGGGTGTCGTGGATTTATTTGGGATTCGCGGCATAATCAATAGGAATGTTTGCACTCTTCCTGATTCACGTTCAGGGATTGTGCGAATATGGAAGAAAATTGACACCGAGACGGACTGTCAGTGTAGAAAGTCTTCCTTGACTCTGCTTTATTAGTAGGTGTATAGCATCTTTTATAGCATTATGAGTTAACTGCCCTTTATGGGCATGCCGGAAATTGTGTAAGCAATACGTGAAAGCATGTGATTGGGTGGACCATTTAGGGTCTTCTTACATCCGGTCCTGCATGTGCGTCTGTCATCATTGACGTCCAACATCACGTGGTTTCAGGTGGAATGCAGGCGACATCTTGGGTGTTCGATGAAGGGGGCAGGGGCGCGGTGAGCATCGTGTCGTCAAAGGATGGTTGAGGGTTATGTGCGGGTAAAAAAGGTTCCTTGAGGTTATGTGCGTGCATTTCTATGAAGCTGCATATTCTGATAACGGTTGGCAGACAGGATGTGGCCAGCACATTCTGTTCTGAAGGCTCAGACAGTGAAATAGACATTTCACTTTATATTTTCTCCATTACAAGGGGAAAGGGGAAGTCTGACCCTACACCACAGAAGTCGGGGAACTCTGCATAAAAGTTGGATGCTCATCCCGATAAGGATGACCCCACAATAGAACCTAGGGACACCTGTCACTTCCTAGATAGGAAAAGACAGGAACACCCCATACAATGTAGTTCAGACATACGCTTCATCACACCTATGGATGGAAGGGGTTTAGGCATCCTCTCACCTAAGGATGGAAGGGGTTCCTACATACAACATAATACACACCAAGTGTCTGCACACTTACAGACATACACCAAACAAGAAATTGTTTACACCAGGTGTCTGCAAACTAACAAACACAGGATAATGCCACTGTAGAACCTCATGCATGCATACATACACAGCAAAAGGACATAGATTAAACATCCACACCCACACACGTAAGAAGCAGAGAATCAGACATCACCCATCTGACTGAAAAAGAGAGAGAGCGTAAAGGACATCCAATGTCTGCAACCACACCTAACAGAAGGGTAAAAGAGCAGGGGTCCACAAACCATGTGAACAGGAGGATCCGATGTCCAGACCATCTTCAGGGAGAGTGTAGGAGAATGACTCAAAGCATCCTCAAGTTAACAAGACAGGGTGACTCCAAACACCAAAGTTCTGAGAGAAATGCATAATGACCAGTACTCTCTAGCAAGAGAAGCTGGTACTTTTATGCACAGACCTATGGTGATAGGCTGGCTGGAGAAATCCACATCGTCAGTCAGCCAAATCAACCACATCTGCAGCAGCATGCTCCTGGAAGTGTATAGTACTACAGATCCCAAGAGCGCAACATGACAGGAACTATGTGGATCTCTGCAATGATTACTAATAAAATGTGGACTGATTGCTATAATAGAAACACAACTCCAGCCCTTTCTTGGACACCAGAATAAAAACAGTTGAACTTACATGTTTCGAACAAAGAATAAATTATGTAACAAAGAAAATCACAGCCAAAACCAGAATTCAATTCATTATAGTACATCTATAAACAGCAAGACTTCTGAAAACCAATAGATGTTCAAAAGAGCTAAGTCACCGAATTAAGGGCTCCTTCACACGGGCACTGAGATTTACGGCCAGCCGCATCGCTTGAAGGAGAGGCAGCCATGACAAGTCACAGCGGCCTCTCCCATTTTAATGCCCATTCAGATGGCAGGGCCTGTGGCGTGTATACGCTGCAACCTGGGATGCCAGCGCGCAGGGGGAGAGAGAGTTTAGTTCTGCTAAACTCTCTGTCCACCCCATCTCGGCTTTTGGCAAAGGGAGGGGGCAGGAAAGGCTGGGAGCTAGTCTGCTAAACTCTCACTCCCTCTCTGCCCCTTGCAGGCTGCCTGCAATCGGAGGGGGCCAGAGCTAGTGTGCTAATCCCACGGCCCACTCCCTCCCTTTGCTGACAGCCGACAAAAGGCAGAGAGGGGGAGAGAAGAGCAGAGCTGTTGTTCCCTCCCACCTCCCTTTTCCAGCATCTCTCATAGGCTCCCATAGGAATCTATGGGACCAACTGGCGTATTTCAGCCAAAAAGATAGGTCCAGACAATTTTTTTCTGGCTGGCGTAAAAACAGCCAACTGGAATGCGTGCTATATGCACTGTCTTTTTCGGTTGGCCATTTTTACGCACCACAAAAATCGCCTATCTGAACTGATGCATTAGAATCCAATGCATCAGATGGTCACCTCTCTCTGGTGACTTAACCCTCTCTATATCAATTACTTGGGCAAGCTCATGTGTCTCCCTTTTGCTCCTCCTGAAAATGCTTGGAAACTGTTGATGCATTAACTGCACCAGTATGAACACTGTCTGACAAATGCTTACAGATCTGAACCTTAAATGGACACATTGTGCAACCTACATGTTGTATCTTACATATCCCACATGTGATTAAATAAACAACAAATATGTTGTTGCAATTAACCTCTTAGTGATCAGCCATGTGTGTTTTCACATCCTGGGTGTCTGGGCTTTAATCTACAGGGCCATAAAAACACGCCGGCCCTGTAGACTAAAGCCCCAAGGTCTGTGCATGTGATAGTTCCCTGCTATCAGATGCCGTAGGTAGGATCCAATCCGTGAAGGGGGCTGAAACTACTCACCTCTAGACTCTGTGATGTGCTATGGCGATCTGGTCCTGAAAGGTCCGGCCACTGCTTCCGTGCAAAGGTAAAATGTCAGATGGATGTGCAAAAGGATGGAGGGACCAGGAAATTTAGAATCTCCCTGCTCCCGGCTAGCAGAGATAGTTACCTCCCTTACATTTGAAAATGGGTTAATTTCAGATATCTACAAGATACAACCTCTTTCCTAACCATCTACCTAGACACCTATATGTCTATGTAGATCCGTTTCCCTGAAAATGTGGCAACTGATGTGGAGAATCATCTTGCATTAACTACTACTTGGTTCTAATGCCTATTAGAACGAGTTAGTAATGTTTGAGCTGTCAGGAGCTGTAATCAGGGAACAGACCTCCCGCTGTTCCTTGATTACATTCTCTTTGATGTGCCAAAGGACTAATAGCTTAGACAAAGTAGTCAGTGCTTCCTGGGCAGAACACAGAATGCGGTCCTTCTTATCAGCTGTTCTGCCGAACAATGGATTTCATGCCGAACTGAAATTCATTGTTTGGCAGATAAGTGAAAGATGGGCACATTTACACACAATGATTATTACTCAAAAGATGGCTTTTGAGCTAATTTTGAGCGATAATCATTGTGTTGAAATGGGCCATAAATCTTCCCTTATGATATGAGCCTCTTTCTTCTGAAGTCCAGTCCTTTATTTTTCAATAATACTTGTGGATTTTCTTTCTTTAGTATATTAAGAAATGAAAATAATCTGAGAAATTGATTAAACCCAAATGTATTAATTGTATTTAAGCGAAAAAAGCACAAGAGTTGTCACATACATAAAGCTTGAAGAGCAGAATACTACAATTTCTGAGTTTTCTCTGTGATGATCACCACATTTTATAACCGTAAGTAGAAAGTATTATCCAGAAAAGCTAATTTGCAGTTTCCCCTGAAATACACAAATTGGCTGTAGGTCATTTTGCTCTAATTTTGGGAACAAGAATATAAACTCTAGGTTGTTAACAATTAGAATTCTATTACGAAGCAAATAAACATATCTTTACCCAATGTGTTATATTTCTAGTGAGCTCCTTTCTGTGACCTAACAGTCCACAGATAATAGCCTGAAACAGAGATTTCTGGAGACTAATGAAAGCTAAAGTGTAAAATAAATTGCTTGTCTGGTACATTGATGGGCAAAACACTTGGTAATGGGTTTTAGATTTCAAGCTAGAGATGCAGCACCAGAACGCTGAAGAGAATTGGCTTACAACACTGAGGTTAATTACAGTTTCTTCCATGTTTATTCAAATATCTTTCCATTAGAAGGATACATACACAGCACTGAGGTATCACAATGACATGAAAATGATTATTATGATAACAGAATGAATGACCCTTTAAAATGTTAAACGAATAGGAGATTTTAAATGACAAAAAAAAACTTCTTTAGAAAGATTTCATGCCTTTTAAGTTATGAAACGGTCATAATTATGAAGCATTTGTGATTTTTTTTTCTTTTCAGTGTAATTAATCACTACAACATTAAGGTTTATGCACACAACATTACCATGTGCATTGACCTAGAGCTGGCCTTTGGGGTGTGACCCTAGAGGCTGCATCCCTCTCTACCTGTGAAGTGGGCACTTGGCTGACATGTGAGCATAACACTGGTCAGTATGAAACATCAGCAACCTGCAGTGAAGCAAACTGCTACTGTGTTTTCCTGAAAATAAGACCTACCCCTAAAATAAGCCCTGTCCTGATTTTTGGCTATTTTTGGGGAGGCTTGAAATATAAGCCATACCACAAATATAAGCCCTAGATAAAAATGAATACATTACCTAGCAGCTGCAGTCCATGTCTCTCCCGCTCGTCTCCGAGGTTAAGTAGCTCCGTCGCACGTCCTGCATTCCTTGGCTGCCAACAGAACATTACTTGCTGGTTGGGGGATTCATAAATCCCGCCTTCAAGAAGTGATGGCTCTGATTGGCTGAGCAAGCGCTGCTCGCAGCCAATCAATGCAGCGCTCACTGAACCAACGCGATAACTGTGATTGGTTCAGCAAGAGCTGCTCTCAGCCAATCACAGCCATCGCATAGATTGAGCAGGCACTGCATTGATTGGTATTGCAATATACCCCAAAACAAATATGGAGACCGCGCTCTTTAAATTCTTCTGGGTAAATAAAAAATTATATAAGAAGACGGGACTGCTTACTTGAGAAGGAAATTCCTGAGACCCCCTCAACGCTGTGATGTGCCTCTAGATGTTTTACCACCAAGTAGGTATTTTCCCAGAATGGATCTTTCTTCAATTCCTTGGAAAATAGGACTCCTTACCAATCTTCTTTTTGGGAGTTTATTCATATACATACATAAACAACAAACAGACAAGAGACTATAGCAGGGGACAGACCCAAAATACAAAGGTATAAAATTCAACAAACTTCCCCTACCCCTCACTCTCCCCCCCATCCTATTTTCCCTCCCTCATCTCTCCAATTCTGTTATATATAAAGTTAACAGGTTTGCTTAGTTTAAATCACAAGAAATGTACGTTAGAACAACGTATAGTATATGAAAAGATCAATGACTTTATTTGTATAAAAGTGATCATTTCTTACATAATCAGAATAACTAATATCTGTAATGTCCAATCTTGTAATGACATGTTGTATTTCAAACTCCAATAAAAAATATTGAACAATAGAAAGTCGTAATAAATCAGTTGTTAGAAAGTAAGCAAAGAGTTAAAGAGTACCTGCATTTTAAGGTGTCTTTTCAGAATAAGCTGCTAAGCTGGACATGAGGAGTAATAGTATCTCTGGCCATTATATGGCCTGTATCCTTTATTTTTCACCAATTCTCTCCTCTGCAGGCTGTATTTGTGATTCTCAATTCTCTTTGAGATGGTGGGTGGAGACTAGCTGCTGTGATGTTTTCTATGCAATGCACATATAGTAAGTGCTTTTTTACATGGAATGACTGTTGGGCACTACAGCGCCCGATAGTCATCCCAGCAATAATCACACCTGTATTTTCACACAGGAGTGGTGATTGCTCAGTTAATAGAGGCAGAGTAGGCTGAAGATCTTTTCCTCCCACCCACCTCCATTCACAGTAAAGAGCCATTGATTATTGATGAATGATGGACTGTTTACACAGGCTGATCGTTGTTAGATTATTATGAATTAACATTCATTGTTCAGTCACTGCTAGAACTTACACTGAACAATTATTGTACAGATTCCCACGATCTAGTGAGAATCTGAACAATCGTTTAGTGTAAAAGGGCCCTAGCTCTCTATAGCCCACACAGAGACGTAACATCAGCATAGTGGACTAGGGGACAGACTCGCTTAAATAAAACTGTAGCACTCTCGAAAAACGCTTATTTTGATGAGGCAGTAACAGAGTTTGCCCATGAAAAATTTTTTAAAAGGGTTTTCTGAAATATGACTCTCTGATATGATTCTGGCCTGCTTAGCTTGCTGTTTTGTGCATGGATAATAGTTTCTAAATGCAATCCAAATAAGTAAGAAACTAAAAAATATATAATTGTAAGTACTACTGCTCCACCTATGACCTGAAATGTACTTATGGGTAGTTATTGTACATATTGGGTTCTGAGGGGCCCAAATGTACTTTTGTGACCAGGATCTGGCACACTATTAGCTGAAGCCTGCATGTAGTTTTGTTGGCATAGAAACAAAGAGCGGAAGGGGACCATGGAAGCAGCTGGATTTTCTATTTTATCTACTTTTACACAACCTATTCACCATTGTATATGGTGTAGGACTTGATAATGTTCTACAACATATACAATACACATTAACCATTGTTACTATTAAACCGAGGATTTCCATTTCCAAACTGTAATAGCTAAATGTCACTTATTGTCAAATTGCATGCCATGGGTTACAGTATATTTCTGTACAGTTATCTCTTCCTACGTTTCTATAAATTCTTTTTAGTGTAGTTAGAATTGCCAACAAAACAATATTTATGAATCCACTTTAGTTCTAGAATCTCTTTTTACTGAGATTGTATAACTTAACAGTTGCCAGTGAGAACTCTCTCGAAAAACATGACAATGTTCAATCAATCATTTTAACAGTAAGGATGTTTTCAGAACATCTGAAGTAGTTTGCTTAGGTTCACTATTTAAAATACAACTGGAAATGTAAACTAGTACCAAAATCGGCAGTAAAATGTACAGAAAAATATAGGGTTATAAATAGAGATGAGCGAGCATACTCGCTAAGGGCAAATACTCGAGCGAGTATTGCCTTTTGCGAGTTCCTGCCCCCTCGTCTCAAAAGATTCGGGTGCCGGCGGGGGTGAGCGGTGAGTTGCGGGAGTGAGCAGGTGGGAGCGGGGGGGAGAGAGAGAGAGAGATCGCCCCCCCCCCCCCCCCGTTCCTCCCCGCCAACACCCGAATCTTTTGGACCTATTGGAGGCAGCTCTGAAGGCCAAAAGGCTCGGCAAGCTGTCCAAATGAATCTTGTTCCTGCAAGACAACGCCTCTGCTCATACTGCACAAGCGACCACTGCAAAACTGTTGGAGCTAGGCTTTCAGCTGGTTGACCACCCACTTAATCACCAGATCTAGCTCCCTCTAACTATCATCTGTTTCTAAATCTGAAGAAACACCTCAAGGGTACCAAATTTCACACCATTTCTAATGCCATGGCTGCTACGGATGACTGGTTTGAGGCACAACTGAAATCCTTCTTCTTGCCAGACTTACAGAACGTGGAATACCGATGTAAGAAGTGTGTTGTCATCAGTGGAGAGTATGTGGAATAAATTTTCATCTTCCTATCTCGTTTCTTTCTGGGTAAAGCCAGAGACTTATCAGCAGCCCCTAGTATAACAGGACTTTGGTAATCAGAAAACTCACAGTTAGAAAAGGAAATAGTTCATGACAGTATAATCTGCCTAGCAACAAGGTTAAGTATAATCTACCCCAAAACACCCTCTTTTCCCATTGACTGACAGTTGTCATAGCCCGCATTGGCCAATCTGCCTGGTGGGAATTGCTCTAGGATTGACTGAGAGACAGTGGAATGGCAGTTGGCAGATTGTGAGAGTAAAGGAGAATGTTCCACATGGGAAATTCGTTAGGAGTTGTTGTCCAGTTGGAGAGGAGTTGACTTAAAAGTAAATAAATCTAATAGGAAAGAAGAGAGAGCAGGAGGAAGATAGAGGAGTTAACAGTGTGGTGAGCAGGAAAGGTATAGTTAAGCACAAGAAAAGATTACAGAAGAAGGATATAGATAAAAGATTATGAGAGAATGCAATAAATAGAAAGAAGATATCAAAGAAAAATATAGATGAAAAATTTTGAGAAAAAGAGATAGAAAAAGATTATAAAAAAAGGATAGAGAAAGGACATACATAGTAACATAATATGTAAGGCCGAATGAAGACAATGTCCATCTAGTTCAGCCTGTTTATCCTCCCATGTTGTTGATCCAGAGGAAGGCAAAAAACCCCAAGAGGCAAGAGCCAATTAGCCCTTTTGGGGAAAAATTCCTTCCCGACTCCCTAATGGCAATCAGACTAATCCCTGGATCAACCTCTAATCCCTGGATCAACCAAGGAATTTGTATAAGAAAAAAATAATTAAGGAAGAGTTCCTTCAGTTACCAAACTCCAGTTTTCTGTCTATAAGAAAGTGGATTTACATGGGAACTACATTGAAAATCTGCAAATAAAAAGTGAGTTTGATTCTTACACCCTTTACCCTGACTCCTGGAGCTCCTTTTCACCAAAGACCTCCTGTACTGCACCACGTACTGCACCACCCTTCAATGACTCCAACCCCCAACAAGCCATCCCTATAAACTTTTGTTTGTAGTGTGACTGGGATGGGAGTGCAACTACCCTGCTGCCCATCACTCAGACCTTGCTCTGGACTGGCGTCACAACAATTATTATCATCCCCATCATCCCTTTATCCCCTTTTTCCTATGTTTTTACCTTTTTCAATAGTGCAGTGGAGCAGTTAAGAATTAGGATCAGTAGCCACTGTGAACTTCCTAGGTTGACGTCCACTTAAATCCCACCCGACACGATGCATTGTGTCTACTGTAGGGAGGAAAATCAAGTAATCTTCATCTCCATGTGGCACATTGTACATACAAAACTTAAAAGATAACAAATTTCCACTAAATACAGGGGTTTAACCCTTTCCAATTCACTGTCTGACATCTGAAGACATTATGATTTAAGGCTGTGAAGCTCTGATGTTAGAAGACGTCTGTCGGGGTTCTCTTACTGTATATTGCCAGCCTCTCTGCTCTCGGAGCCTATCCAACGTGTCACCTCATGCAGTACTGGCTTTAGCCAGCATATAGCGCTGTTGTACAGCGGCAGAAAAAGAGTAAGCCCCCTAGGAAAACCAGAATACAAATAGGATTGGAAAGGGTTAACCATGGGTAATAAAGACATTGCAGTTGTACACAAGCCCTGGTTCCTAAGGAGGCCCTGTGACTTTTCTGCCACATATGTGGAACTCTATCTATCTATCTGTCTATCTATCTCATATCTATCTATCTATCCAAATAAGCTCTAGAACATCATATTAAGTTGTTGTCAATGGGGCCACTGGCCCCGTTGGCAACAAGGTGAAACACGTAGATGTGACAGCATCCAGGGGTTTCACATCCAAGGAGTCCCCTGCTGTAGCTGTCGCAACTGCAGCGGGGGATAGGTGCCCTCTCCCATTGCTTTCAATGGGGACACACTATTCATGTGCAATTTTTAGCTTCGGTTACGTGTTTTTATACATACGTCATGCAATTTGTTTTAGCACTCCTATTCATGCGCTAAAAAAAAAAAATCACTCGTGTGACCGAGCCCTTAATATGAAGGCATTAGAAATAAAAATGCCATGTTTTTCGTTCTATAACACGCACCCAGGTTTAAGAGGAGGAAAATAGTAAAAAAATATTTTGAACTAACCCAGGGACTTTAGGTGACAGTGAAGGGGATAGTACAGGGCAACGGAGAGACACTTTTACGCCTTTTCTTTCTCTTCCGCAGAAAGAGCAGTAGAACTTTGAAACAGCGGCACTCGTGTATGGCGGGAGGAAGGGAAAAAGCCAATTGGAGGAGGCATGGCAACAGCAGTAGTCCCCACCAGCGCTCACTACCAATCAGCAGTACAAACCGGGGGCAGTGCAGAGGTAAGAGAACTGACTCCCCCCCCCTCCCCCCCCACTTTGGAGGGAAGAAAACTGCATTTTATAAAGCGAAAAGTATGGTACATACCGTAAAAGGAGATCGTTTATCTGCTTTAAAGGTGAAGATCCTGAAAATGCATACAGCATTTGGAAGGATATTAACTATTTAATACCACACTTGTTTTTCGACATTAAGTACTAATTAATTTTTTCAGGTTTTGTTTTTGCATTTTTTTTATTATGTATCATTTATTAATTAGCTTTTATACATTTTTTTTGAAGAGGAATGAAAAACACAACAATTTCACCATTATTTTTCAGCATTGCATTGGTGGATGTTTACAATGTGGTAAAAATAATAAACTAACTTTATTCTACTAGTCGGTACAAATATGGAGATTCTAAAGTTTTATAGGGTTATTTATGTTGTAGCTAGAGATGAGCGAACCTACTCGTTTCGAGTAATTACTCGATCGAGCACCGCGATTTTCGAGTACTTCCGTACTCGGGTGAAAAGATTCGGGGGGCGCCGGGGGGGCGGGGGGAGGTGTGGTGGAGCGGGGGGTAGCAGCGGGGAACACGGGGGAGCCCTCTCTCTCTCCCCCCCACTCCCCTCTGCAACCCCCCACTCACCCACGGCGCCCCCCGAATCTTTTCGCCCAAGTACGGAAGTACTTGAAAATCGCGGCACTTGGGTGAAAAAGGGGCGTGGCCGAGTACGCTCGCTCATCTCTAGTTGTAGCACATTTTATATGTTTTGTTGAAAAAAATGCATAGTTTTGTTACTACATTCTGAAAACCTTGTCTTTTTATTAGCCAACTGAGAGCTTGTTTTCTGCAAGTTGTGTTGAAGTTTTTATTGGTGATATTCTGGGATACATTAATTTTTTAATAAAGGGGTTTTTCATTTTTTTAAATCCTTTTTTGGGGGGCCATGCATCTTAAACAGAAATTATTGTTATTGTCTCTCGGCACTATTTGCAATAGGAGGAGGCTGGGCGGGGATGGAGCTAAGTCCTGGAACTGAGCTCTGCTCCCACCCCGCCTTTTCTTATTGCAATTAAGTGCACTTCCTTCACATATATATTGTATAAAGCACTTGTCATGTCTGCGATTGGTTGTATTTTGTCCTTGGAGGTGTGGTTTATCATTGTATGTTCTATTTAAGTGGTGCATGTATTCTGTATGGGTGAGCTTGACAAAGGTCCTGGAATGAACCAAAACGTCGCGGTTTTAATTAATGGGAGAATACAATTTTGGCATTTGATTATACACCTGGATGCTGCCATACTTCATCTGTCTGCACATAGACATCTGTCTGTGTGCTGTACAATATACATAGACAAAGCACGTACATGAGTATTCCATGTGCTATTTCTCATCCATGAAATGGACAGGAATAGGACAGACAACGTTTTTTTATGTGGGCCATGAGAACTTGGGAAAAAAGTCCACGTGTATAACCTCCTAGGCTACTATGGGGCTGTGTGCTGTCTGCAGAACTCCATCTGTAAAGTATGCCCACGTGCACCTCACCTAATAAAAGGAACACTTGTCAAAGCTCTGTTACTGAAGTACTGACAGCAACTGTGCTAAATATCAATATTAACATATTTAGATTAACTTGAAATTGAAACAAAAGAACTCAGTTTTTAAAGTCCTTTGACAGATTACTGGCAGTAAGCAAAAGGAAATAAGTGTTATTGGTTGCATTTGTCTAGCTGCACTAAAAATCTGTTTAGTGTATTAGACTATATGGACATCCATGTTAGAACTGACTTGAGCACGTTAGAAAATAATTATGGCTACTGAAAGCAATTTAAGCTTGTCAATTTATCCCTCTCGACAATTGATTGATTGAAGCACTGCATCCCTAATTATACTTTTATCTTTGAAGTACATATGCAATATGAACCTTATGAATAAATAAAATTATACAAAATGTGTAATGTTTGCCTATAGCACCCAAAAAAAGCGCTTTTTTACATTTTCAAATATCCTATAGAAAATGAAAAGTGAAATCTGACTGGCTGCTATAGGCAACACTGTCACCATTTCTTAGAATAGTTTTGTACATGAGGCCTTTGCCTTATGTTTCTAATGTACTGTATGTCGGTTCTGAAATCAGCAGCCCCAGCTCTTCTTCAGCTCTTGGCACCATGGCACAGTACATCTAAAGAGGAGCTGTGAAGAGAATCCAGATATGCCTGAAGGGATCTGGAAGTGAGGAGTAGTAAGTGAAGAGAGAGCATGAATATTGGAGCCTTGTCTGGAATATGAATTATGGGGATTGGTCTGAATTATGAGGTCTGATATCTGAAGTTGAGGGTCTGGGCAGTGGTATAAATAATGTTCATGGGCTCCTATGAAAAATGTCTGCTTTTTTTTTTTTATAAATTAGTCAAGTATGTTGGTTAACCCCTTTAGGCGCCAACCATATTATTTTTTTACTGTGGTCACTTCAGGGCCTTGGGCTAGGGTGCAATATCAACACAGTGGCCTAGTCTAAAACATAAGAATCACATGTCAGAAAGAGCTAGGACTCAGCTGTTTACTGACAGCCGGGCTCCTAATCTACTCGCTGGGAGTGGCGGAGCCTCCAATTCTGGCCATTAAATAATTTAAATGGCACAGTCAAACGTGATAACGGCATGTAAGTGGCTGACAGGAAGAGAATGCTCACCCTGTCACCCATCAGCATCCTGGCAACCTAGATAAAGCCTTCAGGGTCAACCATACAAGCCAGCCTAATTTACCCTGGCAAAAATGAATAGTAGAGATATCAAAAGTATACTATACTGCAGTACATAAATAGGGCAATGTAGTATACTAACAACCGAATGATTGCATCTACAAGTCTCCTTGAGGGACAATAAAAATGTATTACAAAAAAAAAAAAAGATAAAGTTTAATTAAAAGGAAAAAGGCTAGAGAGGAGCGAGCACCAAAATGCTCGGGTGCTCGTTACTCGGGACGAAATTTTCGCGATGCTCGAGGGTTCGTTTCGAGTAACGAACCCCATTGAAGTCAATGGGCGACCCGAGCATTTTTGTATATCGCCGATGCTCGCTAAGGTTTCCATTTGTGAAAATCTGGGCAATTCAAGAAAGTGATGGGAACGACACAGCAACGGATAGGGCAGGCGAGGGGCTACATGTTGGGCTGCATCTCAAGTTCACAGGTCCCACTATTAAGCCACAATAGCGGCAAGAGTGGGCCCCCCCCCCTCCCAACAATTTTTACTTCTGAAAAGCCCTCATTAGCAATGCATACCTTAGCTAAGCACCACACTACCTCCAACAAAGCACAATCACTGCCTGCATGACGCTCCGCTGCCACTTCTCCTGGGTTACATGCTGCCCAACCCCCCCCCCCCCCTGCACGACCCAGTGTCCACAGCGCACACCAAATTGTCCCTGCGCAGCCTTCAGCTGCCCTCATGCCACGCCACACTCATGTCTATTTATAAGTGCGTCTGCCATGAGGAGGAACCGCAGGCACACACTGCAGAGGGTTGGCATGGCTAGGCAGCGACCCTCTTGAAAAGGGGCGGGGCGATAACACACAATGCTGTACAGAAGCAATGAGAAATATAATCCTGTGCCACCGCCATCAGGAGCTGCACACGTGGGCATAGCAATGGGGAACCTATGTGCCACACACTATTCATTCTGTCAAGGTGTCTGCATGCCCCAGTCAGACCGCGGTTTTTTATAAATAGTCACAGGCAGGTACAACTCCGCAATGGGAATTCCATGTGCACCCACAGCATGGGTGGCTCCCTGGAACCCACAAGCTGTACATAAATATATCCCATTGCAGTGCCCATCACAGCTGAGGTAACGTCAGATAAAATGCAGGTGGGCTTCGTCCCACACTGCATGCCCCAACCTGACCGGGCTTTTTAATTCATAGACACAGGCAGGTACAACTCCCTATTATGAAGTCCCTGTGGACCGACAGCATGGGTGGATGCCAGGAAGCCACCGGCGGCACATAAATATATCCCATAGCATTGCCCATCACAGCTGAGGTAATGTCATGTTTAATGCAGGTGGGCTTCGGCCCACACTGCATGCCCCAGTCAGACTGGGATTCTTTAGAAGTGGACACATGTAGTTACAACTCCATGTGGACCGACAGCATGGGTGGGTGCCAGGAAGCCACCGACGGTACATAAATATATCCCATTGCATTGCCCATCACAGCTGAGGTAATGTCATGTTTAATGCAGGTGGGCTTCGGCCCACACTGCATGCCCTAGTCAGACTGGGGTTCTTTAGAAGTGGACACATGTAGTTACAACTCCGTGTGGACCGACAGCATGGGTGGCTCCCTGGAACCCACCGGCGGTACATAAATATATCCCATTGCAGTGCCCAGCACAGCTGATGTAACGTCAGCTTTAATGCAGGTGGGCAAAAAATTAATTGGATTACACTGTAGGCGAGGGCCCCAAAAAATTGGTGTACCAACAGTACTAATGTACCTCAGAAAAATTGCCCATGCCCAACCAAGAGGGCAGGTGAAACCCATTAATCGCTTTGGTTAATGTGGCTTAATTGGTAACTAGGCCTGGAGGCAGCCCAGTTAAAATAAAAATTGGATCAGGTGCAAGTTTCAACACTTTAATGAGCATTGAAACGTATAAAAATTGTTTAGAAAAATTATATGACTGAGCCTTGTGGGCCTAAGAAAAATTGCCCGTTCGGCGTGATTACGTGAGGTTTCAGGAGGAGGAGAAGGGGGAGGAGGAGGAATATTATACACAGATTGATGAAGCAAAAATGTCCCCGTTTTTGATGGTGATAGAGAACGATGCTTCCATCCGCGGGTGCAGCCTACGTATTGCTTAGGTATCGCTGCTGTCCGCTGGTGAAGAAGAGAAGTCTGGGAAAATCCAGGCTTTGTTCATCTTGATGAGTGTAAGCCTGTCGGCACTGTCGGTTGACAGGCGGGTACGCTTATCCGTGATGATTCCCCCAGCCGCACTAAACACCCTCTCTGACAAGACGCTAGCCGCAGGACAAGCAAGCACCTCCACGGCATACAGCGCGAGTTCAGGCCACGTGTCCAGCTTCGACACCCAGTAGTTATAGGGGGCAGAGGCGTCACCGAGGACGGTCGTGCGATCGGCTACGTACTCCCTCACCATCCTTTTACAGTGCTCCCGCCAACTCAGCCTTGACTGGGGAGCGGTGACACAGTCTTGCTGGGGAGCCATAAAGCTGGCAAAGGCCTTGGAGAATGTTCCCCTGCCTGCGCTGTACATGCTGCCTGATCTCTGCGCCTCCCCTGCTACCTGGCCCTCGGAACTGCGCGTTCTGCCACTAGCGCTGTCGGATGGGAAGTTTACCATCAGTTTGTCCACCAGCGCTCTGTGGTATAGCATCATTCTCGAACCCCTTTCCTCTTCGGGAATGAGAGTGGAAAGGTTCTCCTTATACCTTGGGTCGAGCAGTGTGTACACCCAGTAATCCGTAGTGGCCAGAATGCGTGTAACGCGAGGGTCACGAGAAAGGCATCCTAACATGAAGTCAGCCATGTGTGCCAGGGTACCTGTACGCAACACATGGCTGTCCTCACTAGGAAGATCACTTTCAGGATCCTCCTCCTCCTCCTCCTCCTCCTCCTCCTCCGGCCATACACGCTGAAAGGATGACAGGCAAGCAGCATGGGTACCCTCAGCAGTGGGCCAAGCTGTCTCTTCCCCCTCCTCTTCATGCTCCTCCCCCTCCTCCTCCTCCTCAACGCGCTGAGATATAGACATGAGGGTGCTCTGACTATCCAGCGACATACTGTCTTCCCACGCCTCCATTTCCAAGTGCAAAGTGTCTGCCTTTATGCTTTGCAGGGAACTTCTCAAGAGGCATAGCAGAGGAATGGTGACGCTAATGATTGCAGCATCGCCGCTCACCATCTGGGTAGACTCCTCAAAGTTTCCAAGGACCTGGCAGATGTCTGCCAACCAGGCCCACTCTTCTGTAAAGAATTGAGGAAGCTGACTCCCACTACGCCGCCCATGTTGGAGTTGGTATTCCACTATAGCTCTACGCTGCTCATAGAGCCTGGCCAACATGTGGAGTGTAGAGTTCCACCGTGTGGGCACGTCGCACAGCAGTCGGTGCACTGGCAGATTAAACCGATGTTGCAGGATCCACAGGGTGGCAGCGTCCGTCTTGGAGTTGCGGAAATGTGCGCTGACCCGGCGCACCTTTCCGAGCAGGTATGACAAGTGTGGGTAGCTTTTCAGAAAGCGCTGAACCACCAAATTAAAGACATGGGCCAGGCATGGCACGTGCATTAGGCTGCCGAGCTGCAGAGCCGCCACCAGGTTACGGCCATTGTCACACACGACCATGCCCGGTTGGAGGCTAAGCGGCGCAAGGCAGTGGTCGGTCTGCTCTGTCAGACCCTGCAGCAGTTCGTGGGCCGTGTGCCTCTTCTCTCCTAAGCTGAGTAGTTTCAGCACGGCCTGCTGACGCTTGCCCACCGCTGTGCTGCCACGCCGCGCGACACCGACTGCTGGTGACGTGCTGCTGCTGACACATCTTGATTGCGTGACAGAGGTTGCGTTGGAGGAGGAGGAGGGTGGTTTAGTGGAGGAAGCATACACCGCCGCAGATACCAGCACCGAGCTGGGGCCCGCAATTCTGGAGGTTGGTAGGACGTGAGCGGTCCCAGGCTCTGACTCGGTCCCAGCCTCCACTAAATTCACCCAATGTGCTGTCAGGGAGATATAGTGGCCCTGCCCGCCTGTGCTTGTCCACGTGTCCGTTGATAAGTGGACCTTGGCAGTAACCGCGTTGGTGAGGGCGCGTACAATGTTGCGGGAGACGTGGTCGTGCAGGGCTGGGACGGCACATCAGGAAAAGTAGTGGCAACTGGGAACCAAGTAACGCGGGCCCGCCGCCGCCATCATGCTTTTGAAAGCCTCCGTTTCCACAAGCCTATACGGCAGCATCTCCAGGCTGATCAATTTGGCAATGTGTATGTTTAACACTTGAGTGTGCGGGTGCGTGGCGGCGTACTTGCGCTTGCGCTCAAACAGTGGCGCTAGCGACGTCTGGACGCTGCGCTGAGAGACATTGCTGGATGGGGCCGAGGACAGCGGAGGTGAGGGTGTGGGTGCAGGCCAGGAGACGGTAGTGCCTGTGTTCTCAGAGGGGGGTTGGATCTCAGTGGCAGGTTGGGGCACAGGGGGAGAGGCAGTGGTGCAAACCGGAGGCGGTGAACGGCCTTCGTCCCACCTTGTGGGGTGCTTGGCCATCATATGTCTGCGCATGCTGGTGGTGGTGGCTCCCCAGCTGATCTTGGTGCGAAAAAGGTTGCACACCACTGTTCGTCGGTCGTCAGGCGTCTCTGTGAAAAACTGCCACACCGTAGAGCACCTTGACCTTTGCAGGGTGGCATGGCGCGAGGGGGCGCTTTGTGAAACAGTTGGTGGATTATTCGGTCTAGCCCTGCCTCTACCCCTGGCCACCGCACTGGCTCGGCCTGTGCCCACACCCTGACTTGGGTCTCCGTGTCCTCGCCCACGTCCACGTCCTCTAGGCCTACCCCTACCCCTCAGCATGCTGTATTACCAGTAGTGCAGAAACAGAACGCTGTAATTAAATGTGCCTGTGGTTGGAGGCTGACTTCGCTTACGGAACGCACAGCAGAGCCAGGAAATAATTTTGCGCAAGCCTGCTGTAACACTTAGCTGGCTGCGTATGAATTAGGAGGACAACTACCCCCAGCACAGACCCAGTACACTGAGGACAGTCACAGGCAGCCCAAATAGATTTTTTTTCCCAAATGCTTTTGGAAAGGCCCACTGCCTATATTCAATAAATATGTCTTCTGTCCCTGCCTCACCACTACTGGCCCTGGCATATGTAAAATAACTGCAGACTGTTGCACTGTGGACTGGAATACAGCGGTGATGTAACAGCCAACACAGAGCCAGGAAATAATTTTGCGCAAGCCTGCTGTAACACTTAGCTGGCTGCGTATGAATTAGGAGGCCAATACCCCCAGCACAGACCCAGTACACTGAGGACAGTCACAGGCAGCCCAAATAGATTTTTTTCCCCAAATGCTTTTGGAAAGGCCCACTGCCTATAGTCAATAAATATGTCTTCTGTCCCTGCCTCACCACTACTGGCCCTGGAGTATGTAAAATAACTGCAGACTGTTGCACTGTGGACTGGAATACAGCGGTGATGTAATAGCCAACACAGAGCCAGGAAATAATTTTGCGCAAGCCTGCTGTAACACTTAGCTGGCTGCGTATGAATTAGGAGGACAACTACCCCCAGCACAGACCCAGTATACTGAGGACAGTCACAGGCAGCCCAAATAGATTTTTTTTCCCAAATGCTTTTGGAAAGGCCCACTGCCTATAGTCAATAAATATGTCTTCTGTCCCTGCCTCACCACTACTGGCCCTGGAGTACGTAAAATAACTGCAGACTGTTGCACTGTGGACTGGAATACAGCGGTGATGTAACAGCCAACACAGAGCCAGGAAATAATTTTGCGCAAGCCAGCTGTAACACTTAGCTGGCTGCGTATGAATTAGGAGGACAACTACCCCCAGCACAGACCCAGTACACTGAGGACAGTCACAGGCAGCCCACATAGATTTTTTTCCCCAAATGCTTTTGGAAAGGCCCACTGCCTATATTCAATAAATATGTCTTCTGTCCCTGCCTCACCACCACTACTGGCCCTGGAGTATGTATAATTACTGCAGGGCGCAATGCTCTGCACGGCCGATATACAAAAAAAAAAAGTGCAACACTGCAAAAAGCAGCCTCCACACTACTGCACACGGTTAGATGTGGCCCTAAGAAGGACCGTTGGGGTTCTTGAAGCCTAAAATACTCCTAACACTCTCCCTATAGCAACTCCAGCAAGACAGCACTTTCCCTGATCTCTGTGAGAACGCATCTGTGGCGAGCCGCGGGAGGGGCCGATTTATATACTCAGGTGACACCTGATCTCGCTAGCCACTCTCTGCAGGGGGGTGGTATAGGGCTTGAACGTCACAGGGGGAAGTTGTAATGCCTTCCCTGTCTTTCTATTGGCCAGAAAAGCGCGCTAACGTCTCAGAGATGAAAGTGAAAGTGACTCGAACATCGCGTTGTACTCGTCACGAGTAACAAGCATCTCGAACACGCTAATACTCGAACGAGTATCAAGCTCGGACGAGTACATTCGCTCATCTCTAAAAAAGACACATTTCCTTACAAAATTTATCTTTTTATGGAAATAAATATGTATTGCTGCATTCATAATATCAAATAGTATAAAAATATGTCAGTTATCCTGCATATTAAGGGTGCATTCAGATGACCGTATATCGGCCGGGTATTCACGCTCGGCCGATAAACGGCTTCTCTCTTTGCAGGGGGAGGAGGCTGGAAAAGCCAGGAGCAGTGCTCTGAGCTCCCCTCCCCTCTCTGCCTCCTCTCCACCCCCTGCACTATTTTCAATGAGGAGAGGCAGGACGGGGGCGGAGCTTATTCCCGCAAATTAGCGCCACCCCCGTCCCACCTCCTCTCATTGAAATAGTGCAGAGGGGCAGAGAGGGGGTGGAGAGGAGGCAGAGAGGGGACGGGAGCTCAGAGCACTGCTCCCGGCTTTTCCAGCCTCCTCCCCCTGCAGAAAGAGATGCCGTATATCGGCCGGCGTGAATACCCGGACGATATATGGTCATCTGAATGCACCCTAAAGGTGGGGAAAAATGCCAGAATTGCTTTTTTTCATTCATCAACCTCCCAATAAAATGCAAGAAAAAACAATCAATAAGTTGCATGTGCCCCAAAATGCTACCAATGATGGCTACTGCTCATCTCACAATAAACAAGACCTCACATAGCTCATTTGCTGAAATAAATTTTAAGTAAAATAACACATTAAATATTCCCAACTCCAAAGTAGTGCCATTGAAATTTTTTTGCCCTGGAAAAAACGAGCCCTTATACCACTATGTTGCTGAAAAAAAATATACAACAGAAAAATGTTAAGGTTCTTGGAATGGAATGATAAAAGAATGAAAAATATTGCCTGGTAATTTAGATTTTAAATAAGCTGGTCAGTAAGTGGTTAATTGTCATGCTAAGTAGTCAGCCTTTCAGTCTTCAGGTGTTGCTGCTCAGCATGACAGATGTAAAACACACAGTGGAGCACCCTTCAGTAGTTGCCTGACACTCTGCTTGAAATTATCTGCTGTGCACTGGCCTTTTAAGTAGTCACATGCCACTGTGATGCTGTGGAAGGTACAAAGAGGGACATTAGCCATGATAGTAGTTAGCAGAAAGTAGACAACAGGAAGTGCAGCTATTTTGGTTTTCAACTATGAATTAGTTTTACAGTAACTGAATATTAAACAAATTGCAATGGATTGAGGCTACTAACAAACTGAGAGTTGAACATTAGTTATCAAAGAAATTCATGTAAAGAAGACAACCAATATGGATGCATTTCTTTTGTTGTTTTCTCAAATATTACCACCACAATAAAGACGCAAAATATCAATATCTCTGTGAAATTGCTCATACAACTTCAATAGCTGTTGACCAAACTACAGCTGTTTTCTCTAAGTTCCCTATGTTCATGAATTCTTGGCTTGGAAGAAGACATCTATGAAGATTCCTACAAAATCTTGTATGACTTCACACAAGGGATCCACAAGGCAAGCTGTTTAGAATAAAATCAATCTTAAATTATAAATAGGATCGAGAATGACTAGAAGCTAAGGTTGTTAAAACTCAAAAATAACAGTACAGAAAATAAACAAACAATAGTAGCATAAGAATTCATGACAATGATAACACACAAAAATATTAAATATGCACCAATGGCATTAACAGTTTATAAATAATCTATCACTGTACTTGTAGGTAGAATCGGAGTAGGAAAAAAGAGGAAGAAATTGAAACACAAAAAAAAGAGAAAAAAAGGATTAAAGAAAAAGGAAAAAATGTAGAAGGAGGACCTAAGGGAACATAGCTGGAAAAACATTGCTCGAATACCAAAATCAAGGAGGGAATATCAAGAGAAATTGAAATAGAATTGGAAAAAATAATCTATTAATATAAAGACGAAAGCCCTCACTAACTCACTGACTCGCTGACTGACTGACTCGCCACTAATTCTCCAACTTCCCGATGTTGTAGAAACATGAAATTTGGCGCAAGCATAGATTATGTCCAAAGTAGGAAAAGTAAAGAGGTCCCAACTCGATTATTTAATTCTAGCGCAAAAGAATTAGCGTCCTAATTTTACATACGTAATTTAATTCTCTCACTTTCCGATGTCATAGAAACTTGAAATTTGGCACGAGCATTGATTATGTCATAAATAGGAAAAGCTAATTGGTCCCAACTCAATTATTCAGTTCAAAGCGCAAAAGAATTAGCGTCCACATTTTACGTATGGGATCTAATTCTCTCACTTCCCGATGTCATAGAAACTTGAAGTTTGGCACGAGGATTGATTATTATTAGAGATGAGCGAGCACCAAAATGCTCGGGTGCTCGTTACTCGGGACGAAATTTTCGCGATGCTCGAGGGTTCGTTTCGAGTAACGAACCCCATTGAAGTCAATGGGCGACCCGAGCATTTTTGTATATCGCCGATGCTCGCTAAGGTTTCCATTTGTGAAAATCTGGGCAATTCAAGAAAGTGATGGGAACGACACAGCAACGGATAGGGCAGGCGAGGGGCTACATGTTGGGCTGCATCTCAAGTTCCCAGGTCCCACTATTAAGCCACAATAGCGGCAAGAGTGGGCCCCCCCCCACATCTGAAAAGCCCTCATTAGCAATGCATACCTTAGCTAAGCACCACACTACCTCCAACAAAGCACAATCACTGCCTGCATGACACTCCGCTGCCACTTCTCCTGTGTTACATGCTGTCCAACCCCCCCCCCCCTGCACGACCCAGTGTCCACAGCGCACATTAAATTGTCCCTGCGCAGCCTTCAGCTGCCCTCATGCCACACCATCCTCATGTCTATTTATAAGTGCGTCTGCCATGAGGAGGAACCGCAGACACACACTGCAGAGGGTTGGCACGGCTAGGCAGCGACCCTCTTTAAAAGGGGTGGGGCGATAGCCCACAATGCTGTACAGAAGCAATGAGAAATTCAATCCTGTGCCACCTCCATCAGGAGCTGCACACGTGGGCATAGCAATGGGGAACCTATGTGCCACACACTATTCATTCTGTCAAGGTGTCTGCATGCCCCAGTCAGACCGCGGTTTTTTATAAATAGTCACAGGCAGGTACAACTCCGCAATGGGAATTCCGTGTGCACCCACAGCATGGGTGGCTCCCTGGAACCCACCGGCTGTACATAAATATATCACATTGCAGTGCCCTGGACAGCAGAGCTAATGTCAGATTAAATGCAGGTGGGCTTCGGCCCACACTGCATGCCCCAACCTGACCGGGGTTTTTAATTCATAGACGCAGGCAGGTACAACTCCCTATTGTGAAGTCCCTGTGGACCGAAAGGATGGGTGGGTGCCAGGAAGCCACCGGCGGTACATAAATATATCCCATTGCATTGCCCATCACAGCTGAGGTAATGTCATGTTTAATGCAGGTGGGCTTCGGCCCACACTGCATGCCCCAGTCAGACTGGGGCTCTTTAGAAGTGGACACATGCAGTTACAACTCCGTGTGGACCGACAGCATGGGTGGGTGCCAGGAAGCCACCGGCTGTACATAAATATATCCCATTGCAGTACCCAGCACAGCTGAGGTAATGTCATGTTTAATGCAGGTGGGCTTCGGCCCACACTGCATACCCCAGTCAGACTGGGGTTCTTTAGAAGTGGACACATGCAGTTACAACTCCGTGTGGACCGACAGCATGGGTGGCTCCCTGGAACCCACCGGCGGTACATAAATATATCCCATTGCATTGCCCATCACAGCTGAGGTAAAGTCAGGTTTAATGCAGGTGGGCTTCGGCCCACACTGCATGCCCCAGTCAGACTGGGGTTCTTTGGAAGTAGACACATGCAGTTACAACTCCCTGTGGACCCACAGCATGGGTGGCTCCCTGGAACCCACCGGCGGTACATAAATATATCCCATTGCAGTGCCCAGCACAGCTGATGTAACGTCAGCTTTAATGCAGGTGGGCAAAAAATTAATTGGATTACACTGTAGGCGAGGGCCCCAAATAATTGGTGTACCAACAGTACTAATGTACCTCAGAAAAATTGCCCATGCCCAACCAAGAGGGCAGGTGAAACCCATTAATCGCTTTGGTTAATGTGGCTTAATTTGTAACTAGGCCTGGAGGCAGCCCAGTTAAAATAAAAATTGGTTCAGGCGCAAGTTTCAATGCTTTAATGAGCATTGAAACATATAAAAATTGTTTAGAAAAATTATATGACTGAGCCTTGTGAGCCTAAGAAAAATTGCTCGTTCGGCGTGATTACGTGAGGTTTCAGGAGGAGGAGCAGGAGGAGGAGGATGAATATTATACACAGATTGATGAAGCTAAAACGTCCCCGTTTTTGATGGTGATAGAGAACGATGCTTCCATCCGCGGGTGCAGCCTACGTATTGTTTAGGTACCGCTGCTGTCCGCTGGTGCAGCCTACGTATTGTTTAGGTATCGCTGCTGTCCGCTGGTGGAGAAGAGAAGTCTGGGGAAATCCAGGCTTTGTTCATCTTTATGAGTGTAAGCCTGTCGGCACTGTCGGTTGACAGGCGGGTACGCTTATCCGTGATGATTCCCCCAGCCGCACTAAACACCCTCTCTGACAAGACGCTAGCCGCAGGACAAGCAAGCACCTCCAGGGCATACAGCGCGAGTTCAGGCCACGTGTCCAGCTTCGACACCCAGTAGTTGTAGGGGGCAGAGGCGTCACGGAGGACGGTCGTGCGATCGGCTACGTACTCCCTCACCATCCTTTTACATTGCTCCCGCCGACTCAGCCTTGACTGGGGAGCCGTGACACAGTCTTGCTGGGGAGCCAGAAAGCTGTCAAAGGCCTTAAAGAGTATTCCCCTGCCTGTGCTGTACATGCTGCCTGATCTCCTCGCCTCCCCTGCTACCTGGCCCTCGGAACTGCGCCTTCGGCCACTAGCGCTGTCGGATGGGAATTTTACCATCAGCTTGTCCGCCAGGGTCCTGTGGTATAGCATCACTCTCGAACCCCTTTCCTCTGCGGGTATGAGAGTGGAAAGGTTCTCCTTATACCGTGGGTCGAGCAGTGTGTACACCCAGTAATCTGTAGTGGCCAGAATGCGTGTAACGCGAGGGTCACGAGAAAGGCATCCTAACATGAAGTCAGCCATGTGTGCCAGGGTACCTGTACGCAACACATGGCTGTCCTCACTAGGAAGATCACTTTCAGGATCCTCCTCCTCCTCCTCCTTCTCCTCCTCCTCCTCCTCAGGCCATACATGCTGAAAGGATGACAGGCAAGCAGCATGGGTACCCTCAGCAGTGGGCCAAGCTGTCTCTTCCCCCTCCTCCTCATCCTCCTCCCCCTGCTCCTCCTCCTCCTCAACGCGCTGAGATATAGACAGGAGGGTGCTCTGACTATCCAGCGACATACTGTCTTCCCCCGCCTCTGTTTCCGAGCGCAAAGCATCTGCCTTTATGCTTTGCAGGGAACTTCTCAAGAGGCATAGCAGAGGAATGGTGACGCTAATGATTGCAGCATCGCCGCTCACCATCTGGATAGACTCCTCAAAGGTTCCAAGGACCTGGCAGATGTCTGCCAACCAGTCCCACTCTTCTGTAAAGAACTGAGGAGGCTGACTCCCACTGCGCCGCCCATCTTGGAGTTGGTATTCCACTATAGCTCTACGCTGCTCATAGAGCCCCGCCAACATGTGGAGCGTAGAGTTCCACCGTTTGGGCACGACGCACAGCAGTCGGTGCACTGGCAGATTAAACCGATGTTGCAGGGTGCGCAGGGTGGCAGCGTCCGTGTGGGACTTGCGGAAATGTGCGCAGAGCCGGCGCACCTTTCCGAGCAGGTCTGACAAGCGTGGGTAGCTTTTCAGAAAGCGCTGAACCCCCAAATTAAAGACGTGGGCCAGGCATGGCACGTGCGTGAGGCTGCCGAGCTGCAGAGCCGCCACCAGGTTACGGCCATTGTCACACACGACCATGCCCGGTTGGAGGCTCAGCGGCGCAAGCCAGCGGTCGGTCTGCTCTGTCAGACCCTGCAGCAGTTCGTGGGCCGTGTGCCTCTTCTCTCCTAAGCTGAGTAGTTTCAGCACGGCCTGCTGACGCTTGCCCACCGCTGTGCACACCGACTGCTGGCGACGTGCTGCTGCTGACACATCTTGATTGCGAGACAGAGGTTGCGTAGGAGGAGGACGAGGGTGGTTTAGTGGAGGAAGCATACACCGCCGCAGATACCACCACCGAGCTGGGGCCCGCAATTCTGGGGGTGGGTAGAACGTGAGCGGTCCCAGGCTCTGACTCTGTCCCAGCCTCCACTAAATTCACCCAATGTGCCGTCAGGGAGATATAGTGGCCCTGCCCGCCTGTGCTTCTCCACGTGTCTGTTGTTAAGTGGACCTTGGCAGTAACCGCGTTGGTGAGGGCGCGCACAATGCTGCGGGAGACGTGGTCGTGCAGGGCTGGGACGGCACATCGGGAAAAGTAGTGGCGACTGGGAACTGAGTAGCGCGGGGCCGCGGCCACAATCATACCTTTGAAAGCCTCCGTTTCCACAACCCTATACGGCAGCATCTCCAGGCTGATAAATTTGGCTATGTGCACGTTTAACGCTTGAGCGTGCGGGTGCGTGGCGGCGTACTTGCACTTGCGCTCCAACACTTGCGCTAGCGACGGCTGGACGGTGCGCTGAGAGACATTGGTGGATGGGGCCGAGGTCAGCGGAGTTGAGGGTGTGGGTGCAGGCCAGGAGACGGTAGTGCCTGTGTCCTGAGAGGGGGGTTGGATCTCAGTGGCAGGTTGGGGCACAGGGGGAGAGGCAGTGGTGCAAACCGGAGGCGGTGAACGGCCTTCGTCCCACCTTGTGGGGTGTTTGGCCATCATATGTCTGCGCATGCTGGTGGTGGTGAGGCTGGTGGTGGTGGCTCCCCGGCTGATCTTGGCGCGACAAAGGTTGCACACCACTGTTCGTCGGTCGTCTGCACTCTCAGTGAAAAACTGCCAGACCTTTGAGCACCTCGGCCTCTGCAGGGTGGCATGGCGCGAGGGGGCGCTTTGGGAAACAGTTGGTGGATTATTCGGTCTGGCCCTGCCTCTACCCCTGGCCACCGCACTGCCTCTTCCAACCTGCCCTGCTGCACTTGCCTCCCCCTCTGAAGACCTGTCCTCAGTAGGCGTAGCAAACCAGGTGCGGTCAGTCACCTCATCGTCCTGCTGCTTTTCCTCCGAATCCTCTGTGCGCTCCTCCCTCGGACTTACTCCAATTACTACTACCTGAATGATAGACAACTGTGTCTCATCGTCATCGTCCTCCTCACCCACTGAAAGCTCTTGAGACAGTTGCCGGAAGTCCCCAGCCTCATACCCCGGACCCCGGGAACTTTCCAAAGGTTAGGCATCGGTCACAACAAACTCCTCCGGTGGGAGAGAAACCATTGCTGGCCATTCTGGGCAGGGGCCCGGGAAAAGTTCCTGGGAGTCTGCCTGCTCCTCAGAATGTGTCATTGTAATGGAGTGAGGAGGCTGGGAGGAAGGAGGAGCAGCAGCCAGAGGATTCTGAGTTGCAGCAGTGGACGGCGCAGAACTCTGGGTGGTCGATAGATTGCTGGATGCACTTTCTGCCATCCATGACAGGACCTGCTCACACTCCTCATTTTCTAATAAAGGTCTACCACGTGGACCCATTAATTGTGAGATGAATGTGGGGACGCCAGAAACGTGCCTCTCTCCTAATCCCGCAGCAGTCGGCTGCGATACACCTGGATCAGGAGCTCGGCCTGTGCCCACACCCTGACTTGAGCCTCCGCGTCCTCGCCCGCGTCCACGTCCTCTAGGCCTACCCCTACCCCTCAGCATGCTGTATTACCAGTAGTGCAGAAACAGAACGCTGTAATTAAATGTGCCGCTTATTGGCCTGTGGTTGGAGGCAGTCTTCCCTTACGGAACGCACAGCAGAGCCAGGAAACAATTTTGCGCACGCCTGTAGTGAGATGTAGGTGCGTATGACTGAGCTAGTGGAATTCACAGCGCAGAAGCAGTCAACTGGCCAAAGGCCAGTAGTAGGCCTTAAGTATTTTGCTTCTATTTTTTTAAAATGCTGAGCTGATACAGCAGACAGATACTGTAGGCAGCGTATAATATTATATATACTGTCTCCCTCTGGCGGGATGACGGCGGTGATGTAACAGAGACAGCAGACCCAGGAAACAATTTTGCGTAAGCCTACTGTAACGCTTAGCTGCGTATTAATTAGGACTACTACCCCCAGCAGACAGATACCGTAGGCAGCGTATAATATTATGTATACTGTTTCCCCCTGGCGGGATGACGGCGGTGATGTAACAGAGACAGCAGACCCAGGAAACAATTTTGCGCAAGCCTGCTGTAACACTTAGCTGCGTATTAATTAGGACTACTACCCCCAGCAGACAGATACTGTAGGCAGCGTATAATATTATGTATACTGTTTCCCTCTGGCGGGATGACGGCGGTGATGTAACAGAGACAGCAGACCCAGGAAACAATTTTGCGCAAGCCTGCTGAAACGCTTAGCTGCGTATTAATTAGGACTACTACCCCCAGCAGACAGATACTGTAGGCAGCGTATAATATTATATTTACTGTTTCCCTCTGGCGGGATGACGGCGGTGATGTAACAGAGACAGCAGACCCAGGAAACAATTTTGCGCAAGCCTGCTGTAACGCTTAGCTGCGTATTAATTAGGACTACTACCCCCAGCAGACAGATACTCTATGCAGCGTATAATATTATGTATACTGTTTCCCTCTGGCGGGATGACGGCGGTGATGTAACAGAGACAGCAGACCCAGGAAACAATTTTGCGCAAGCCTGCTGTAACGCTTAGCTGCATATTAATTAGGACTACTACCCCCAGCAGACACGCAGTAAACTGAAGACGGTCACAGGCAGCCCAAAAATAGTGTTTTCCCCCAATTTTTTTGAAAAAGCCCACTGCCTATATAGCCTGGATAGCTCTTTCCCTGCCTTACCAGTACTGGCCCTATATTCTGTACAATGACTGCAGACTGAGGACGCTATGCTCTGCATGCCCGATATACACACAAAAAAAAATTGTGCAACACTGCTAAAAGCAGCCTCAACAGTACTGCACACAGTCAGATGTGGCCCTAAGAAGGACCGTTGGGGTTCTTGAAGCCTAAAATCACTACTAACGCTCTCCCTATATCAGCTCCGGCATCAGCAGCACTTTCCCTGATCTCTTTCAGAATGCATCTGTGGCTAGCCGCGGGAGGGGCCAATTTATATACTCGGGTGACACCTGATCTCGCCAGCCATTCACTGCAGGGGGGTGGTATAGGGCTTGAACGTCGCAGGGGGAAGTTGTAATGCCTTCCCTGTCTTTCTATTGGCCAGAAAAGCGCGCTAACGTCTCAGAGATGAAAGTGAAAGTAACTCGAACATCGCGTGGTGCTCGCCTCTAGTAACGAGCATCTCGAACACGCTAATACTCGAACGAGTATCAAGCTTGGACGAGTACGTTTGCTCATCTCTACTCCTAACGCTCTCCCTATAGCAGCTCCGGCATCAGCAGCACTTTCCCTGATCTCTGTCAGAATGCATCTGTGGCGAGCCGTGGGAGGGGCCGATTTATATACTCGGGTGACACCTGATCTCGCCAGCCACTCACTGCAGGGGGGTGGTATAGGGCTTGAACGTCGCAGGGGGAAGTTGTAATGCCTTCCCTGTCTTTCTATTGGCCAGAAAAGCGCGCTAACGTCTCAGAGATGAAAGTGAAAGTAACTCGAACATCGCGTGGTGCTCGCCTCTAGTAACGAGCATCTCGAACACGCTAATACTCGAATGAGTATCAAGCTCGGACGAGTACGTTCGCTCATCTCTAATTATTATGTCATAAATAGGAAACGTTAATGGGTCCCAACTTGATTATTCAATTCTAAGCGCAAAAGAATTAGCGTCCAAATTTTACGTACGGAATCTAATTCTCTCACTTGAAATTTGGCACGCGCATTGATTATTATGTCATAAATAGGAAAAGTTAAGGGGTCCCAACTCGATTATTTAATTCTAAGCGAAAAAAATTAGCATCCAAATTTTACGTACGGAATCTAATTCTCTCACTTCCCGATGTCATAGAAACTTGAAATTTGGCACGAGGATTGATTATTATGTCATAAATAGGAAAAGTTAATGGGTCCCAACTCGATTATTCAAATCTAAGCACAAAAGAATTAGCGTCCAAATTTTACATACGTAATCTAATTCTCTCACTTCCCGATGTCATAGAAATGTGAAATTTAGCATGAGCATTGATTATGTCATAAATAGGAAAACTTAATGAGTCCCAACTCGATTATTCAATTCTAAGCACAAAAGAATTAGCGTCCAAATTTTACGTATGTAATCTAATTCTCTCACTTCCTGATGTCATTTTATATAAAGGAAATGTTGTATAGTTACCTCCACGTGGTGTTTCCTGGGTAACGCAAAGAACCATGCAAAATGGTGAACATATTTTTTTCCTCGGTATCTCTAAAGTAACCACGACTTCATAAGATTTTCCATGTGAACACCAGATAAACACCAGTACCAAATTAGCTCGGGCGAAGCTGGGTATATCAGCTAGTTATATAAATAAAATAATGTATGTAAGTGTGAAATAGGGTGGGAAGTTCACACAAATCGTTAACATACAATACTATAGAATGTGAGGTTGTTTAAAAACCTAGATTAACATGTTTTAGTTACATAATGCCAAATTAATCTAGAATTTTAAACAGTTTAACTTGCATTTATTTCTACACTGTTTTGAGCCAATTTTAAGAACAATCTAGATATTATTATAAATTATTTATAATTATTTTGATATTTTTAATATTCAATAAATTTTTATTTAAAGAAATCGGTCTTATAACTAAACATTCACATATATATATTCCTTTAAGTATTGACTGGAATGCTATCAACTGGAACAGATCTTGGAATTTCAATTCGTATAACTTATGCCAATTCCTTGTGGTATGAAACATTCTCAAATCACAATTAACATATGGGAGGGAGTGGGTGGGTAAGTAGAGGGAGGGGGGGGGGAGAGAGGGGGAGGAGGGGGGGGGAGGAAAAGGTGGGAAAAAAAAAGAAGGGGGAAATAGGGGGGGGGGAAGCATACTGTTCAGTATTTACGTCCACCAGAATATGTTGTCGATTCCGATTCCATACTCGGCCAGAGTTTCTCAAGCAGCATCGTCTCTACCTCTCCTTCTGGGTCGAGAGGTAACCTCCAAAGAAAACAAAAAAAGTCTCTCGGTTGGTTGTATCTCTATGTATTCAAGTTAAGCATGGTTTGTTGTGGGTGAAAGTGTTTAATCCATGGGTCCCATGTCTCCAGAAATCCGGGAATGTTGTTTCCTCTTATGGCGTAGATTTTTTCCATGCCCATATGGTCTGACATCATTTGGGTGATATCCAATAGGGAAGGTATATGGTGAGTCCTCCAGTTCCTTACTATGAGAAGTTTATATGACATTAGGCTATGGAGGATGAGTTTCCTAGCCTTGTGGGGTATATGTTCTGCGTCCAACAAGAATAGGACTCTGTCCGGGGTCGGGGGGATTACAATCCTCGTGATTGTTTTTATAAGGCATAACAGTTCCTTCCATACCTCGTTGATTTTGGGGCAGCTCCAGAATATGTGAAGTAGAGTGCCTCTCTGTCCACAATGTCTCCAGCATTGTGCGGATGAGTCTGGAAAGAAATCGGCTAGGCGAACTGGGGAACGATACCAGCGGGTTGTCAATTTGTAGTGGACTTCTATCAGTGAAGCGCAGAGAGAGGCCTTGTTTGCCCATTTAAATGAGCTGTTCCATTGCTCTACTGTGTACGATTTCCCCAATTCTCTCTCCCAGTTTAGAATGTTTGCCCTTTTCTTTTGCGATTGGGACTTGGATTCTCCGCAGATGAGTTCATAAATGGTTCTTAGAGGGGTCTTGTGGGTGGAGGGGCCAAACATGAAGTCGGTTAGGATTTTTGGCATGGAGGTCACTCCGTGTGCTAAAGTCGGCCATATGCTCTTGATTTGGGAGTAAAGGAGGAAGTCTCCTCCCTGTAAGCCATATTCTTCCTGCAGTTGTTGAAAGGGTTTTATATTTTCCCCCACTGCAAGGTCCAAAATCAGTTTGATGCCCTTCATTCTCCAAGATCTAGTGTTAATGTTGTCTTGTGTTAGATCTATGCAGCTTATCGGAAGGGGCACTTGTACTTTAGGTAGGAGGTCTTTCGTAATTTGTGTGAGGTGTTTCCAAACCACCAGTGTGTTTGTTATTGTAGGGTTTTTTATTAATTTTGTCTTCCAGTTTAAGTTTGTGGTCAGTATTACGTCCTTAAGTGTTCCGCCTCCTAAACTGTTTTGCTCTATAGATAGCCAGCTAATTCCAGGCTGGGATGATCCCCATGGTCTAGACTGCTGGATTACAATCGCTTCGTAGTAGGCGGCGATGTTGGGAACTCCTAGGCCTCCTTTCCTTTTGGGAGCATGTAGTATGGTGGCAGCGACTCTCGGTCTTTTATTGGCCCAAATAAAAGACATCAGCTGTTTTTGAAGTTCTTTCACTAGCTTAGGATTGCATCTCAGTGGGATGTTTCTGAATAAATACAATATTTTGGGAAGTACCATCATTTTGTAGATAACTATTTTCCCGATCCATGACAGTTCTGACTTGTTGAAATTGATCAAGTCTTGATGAGTTGTTTGGATAAGTTTAGATATATTGATATCCATGGATTTTTTTATGGGAGTATTGATTATTGTCCTGAGATATTGTATGCCTTTAGGGTCCCATTCAAAAGGAAACTCCTCTTTTATAATTTTTTGAAGGTTTGAATGTAAGTTTATTGGGAGAATTTTTGACTTTGTTGGGTTTACTTTATAGTATGAAAGTGTGCCGAATGTTTTTAGGAGGTCGTATGCCTCTCTGAGGGAGCTTAAAGGGGAGGATAGGAACAAGACAATGTCGTCGGCGAACAGCCCTATTTTTTGTTCTCTTCCCGCCAGGGGTATTCCTCTTATCTTCTCATTCATTCTAAGTGCTTCGGCCAGTGGTTCTATGGTTAGAATAAATAATGTAGGTGAAAGGGGGCAGCCCTGTCTGGTACCATTAGTTATCACAAATGGGTCTGATAGAACTCCATTCGTTAGGACTCTTGCTGACGGGTTTTTGTAGATAGCTTGGATAGCTGCTAGAATTGTACCGCTGAGACCAAATTTTTCAAGGGCCGCAAAGGTGTATCCCCAGTGCAGTCTATCAAATGCCTTCTCTGCATCCAAAGTTAGGAGCAGAGAAGGCATCCTAGAACCCTCCAGCTCCCCCACTATATCCACCAATCGACGGGTGGCGTCTGACGTTTGCCTGCCTTTGACAAACCCCGCCTGGTCACTATGTATCAGATAGGGTGTACACTCCAATAGTCTAAGAGATAGGATTTTAGCGTAATATTTGGTGTCATTATTTAAAAGGGAGATGGGTCTGTAATTTGCTGGGATGGATGGGTCTTTATCTGGTTTAGGGATGGTTACTATAGTGGCCTGAAGCATTTAGTCTGGGAGGGAGCCTGTTTGCATTGCTTTATTGAAAGTATTTACCATGTGGGGAACTAATATATCTTTATATGTTTTATAATATTCGCACGTGTATCCGTCGGGGCCAGGCGCTTTATCTTTTTTAGATTTATCAATGACGTGAAGAAGCTCCTGGGATGTAATGGTGGAGTTTAGTTTCTGGAGTTGTTCGTCGTTTAATTTTGGAAGTTGTAGGTTGGCTAGAAATGAGTCTATGGAGTCTTTGGAGGGCGGATGGACATGCGGATTTTTATTAAGATTGTATAAATCTCCATAAAATTTTCTGAACTCCTCTGCTATGGCTTTGGGGTGAAATATTTTGTTTTTTGAATTGGGATCTAAGATAAAGGCTATTTTGGTTTTTATTCTTTTTTGTTTGACCCTATTGGCCATCCATTTTGTGTTTTTGTTCATTTCGGTATAATAGGTAGTCCTCATATATTTTATGTTTTTTTCGTGCTCATCGATTAGTAGGTTTCGTACTTTTAGTCTGGCCTCTCTTATTTGATCCCCCTTTGAAGGGGAGGAGTTAAGATGGGGTTGGCTTTCCAGTTTTTTTAGGTTTTCTATGGCTTTTTGGAGAAGAGCGTTTTTTTCTTTCTTATATATTGATCCTTGTTGTATCATTGCTCCCCTTATAACAGCTTTGTGCGCATTCCAGAGTGTATGCCTGCACGTTTCTGGGTTGTCATTAAATAGAAAATATTCTTCCATCACTTCTCTAATTTTCTGCTGAAATTTTGGTAATTTCATTAGAAATAAGTTATTTCGCCAAGAGTTTGATATGTTAGCTGAGGGGCCCATTTTTAATTTCATTGATATTGGGGCGTGGTCTGACCATGTCGTAACCCCTATCTTAGCTTCTTTGGTTTTATTTAGGACATGATAGTCTCCCAGAAACAAGTCTATTCTCGAGGAAGAATTATGTCTGAAGGAGTAGAATGTGTATTCCCTCGAGTTGACATTCAGTGTCCTAAACACATCAAATAGGTCGTTGTTCTGTATCCATGGCAGGAGGTTTATTCCTCTATTCCTCCTTGGGTGGCTTGAATCGAGGGAGTAGTCGGAGATTGCATTGAAGTCTCCGCACATTAGCAGAGCGCCTTTTTGAAGCTTCTTAATCTTCCTCGTCACTCTGTTCAAGAATCTTATCTGGTGCCTATTTGGGGCGTAGATATTAGCCAGGGTGACGAGGAAGCCGTCTATCTCGCAAATTAGTACTAGATATCTTCCTTCTGGATCTCCGACCTCCTCTATTAGTTTAAAATTTATCGAGTCTCTGATAGCTATCATGACTCCGGCTTTCTTTTTTGGTGCGTTAGCAAAAAAACACCTGGAGAACACTGGGTGCTCTATCTTTGGGTGATAGGACTCCTTTAGATGCTTTTCTTGGACGCAGAAAATGTCTGCGTGGGAGGCAATAGCTTCTTTCCAGAGGCACATTCTCTTGAAGGGGGAGTTGAGTCCCCTAGCGTTTAGAGATATTAATTTCAGCTCCATTTTAGTTCCTGGATGTAGACAGTGGGGTCTTGCTGGAGTGTATGATAAATTCTAGAGGTGTCTGAAGGTCCATCTTTTTCTGGATGCAGTAAGGCTGGTTCGAGAGTCTGTCTGAGACTCTTTCCTTGGTGGATGAGTATGCAGGGGTGTTGTTGGAGGGGTAGGTTGGGGGATAAACATATTTCGTAACTGTAAAGCAACATAACGGTTGTTGCTGATATCGTCTACGTGTATCGTAGATAAAATAAAAGGACCTATCCTTTGGTGGGGCTAAGGCCCTAGGAAGGTCTTATTTCGGGGGTTTAAGAGTTCAGCCTGTGTCCAGGCATATATTTGTTTTATTGGTGCCCAGGGTATGCCTGCCATGCAGGCCTTGTTTGAGAGTTTCAGCGCTGCGTAGGTTTATTTTTGTTTGGTCTATTGTTTCGTTGATGAGACCATTCTTTTGTTACTTGGGGGGGGGGGGTGGTGGTCTTTGGGTTCCGGAAGATCCCATTTCCTTAGAAGGTGTACGCCCTCCTCGGCAGTTAGGATTGTGGTGGTTCTGCCATCTTTATTAATGAGCAGTTTAGTGGGAAAGCCCCATCTATAATTTATGTTGTTATCTCTCAGGACTTTAGTGATTGTCAGAAATTTTTTCCGTGCCAGCATCGTAATCTGAGAGAAGTCCGCAAAGATTTTTATACCGCTATACGGGGGCGGGAGATCTCTCATGATTCTTGACGCTCTCATTAAGTTGTCTTTTGTTTGATAAAAATGCACTCTCGCTATTACGTCCCTTGGGGCATTATCGGGAACGTTTTTGGGCTTCGGGAGCCTATGGACTCTGTCCAATATGCGTTCTTCTTTTTTTGATTCAGGTAAAAACGTTTTAATAAGTTCTTGTACGAACTCGTTTAGCTCCTCAGGCCTGACAGCTTCAGGGATGCCTCTTAGCTTAATATTGTTGCGGCGGTTCCGATCTTCAAGATCGGCCATTTTGTTCTTTAATATTGCCACTTCCTCCTCGAGACTATAGTGGGCATCTATGAGCTCGTTATGTGAGGTGGTTAGTTCGCCGGTTTTATTCTCTAAATGATCTATCCTTTCTTCCACTTCATTAAAGTTCCTGTTTATTTTGGTGTTCAAGTTAGCAATATCATTTTTTATGGAGCTTTTCAGTGCAATCACCATGTCTCTGATAAAACACTGTGAGGCCATCTGATCTGTGCACTGAATGTTGAATAGAGGGTCTGAAGCTTCTTCTTCCTCTTGTGTCCCTGCAGCTGTTATGTCAGTGGGATTATGTAAAGGGTCCTTCCTGGGACGCCTTTTATCAGGGCTCTTGCTGGGGGAGCTAATAGCTCTTTTTTCTTTATTAAGTGAGAGTGTTAGTGCTACAAGTGGGGAAGATGGCGCCTGTGCCCCCCCCTCTGCTTCTTCCTCGCAGACTGTGACTGACTCTGAACCTCTTTCCCTTCCGGAGGGCTCCCTGCTGTTATTTGCGGGTTTCCCTTTGTGAGGTGGGCAGCTTGGAGATGTTGTTTGCGGTGGGGTGAGTGATGTGGTATTTCCACTTACCGCTGGATCTAGCGGTCCCCTCGCTCGCGCTGCCGCCTCCTCTCCTGCGCTTCCGGGAGTCGGCTCCGCCATCTTCTCCTCTTCTGAGCCGCGCGCCGGATAAAAGTCCGTGAGGCGCTTCGGACCTCCCTTCCCGGTCTTCCTGCGGGTTGTCATTGCAGGTAAGAGGGTTTCCTAGCTCCGTTTTGCAATTATGAGCCCTGGGCAAGCTTTTAATCGCTGTCTAGCCTGGTTTCTTGAGCGGAGCCTCCTAGCACACGACTGCCATCAGCTCCGTCAGGCCACGCCCCTCATTATTTTGATATTTTTAACATTTTTGGATATAAGAATATTTACACAAAATATGCATCTTTATATAATTTATATGAAATCATTAGAGATGAGCGAGCACACTCGTCCAAGTCGAACACCACGCGGTACTCGAGTCAATTGCATTTCCTTCCCCGCATGTTTAGCACCATTTTCTAGCCAATAGACATGCGGGGAAGGCATTACCACTTCCTGCTGTGACGTACCAGCCCTATCCCACCCCACAGCAGTGAGTGGTTGGCGAGATCAGGTGACCGCCGAGTACTTAAAGTGGTCCCGCCCGTGGCTCGCCTCAGACGCATGCTGACAGAGGTTAGGTAAAGTGCTGCTGCTTCTTAGGGCTACATCTGACCGTATGCATTACTGTTGTGGCTGGCTGGGAGCAGTAGTGCACCATTTTTTTTTTCATCTCGGGCTGTGCAGGCCATTTCAGCTATACTGCTCTGTGTCTGCAGTGTATTATACATAGTTTAGGGAAAGAGCTGCTGCTGATATAGGGAAAGTGTTACAGTAGGATCTTGTCTTCAAGAACCCCAACGGGCCATCTTAGGGCTACATCTGACCGTGTGCATTATAGTTGTGGCTTGCTGGGAGTTGTAGTGCATCCATTTTTGTATCACGAATCTAGGCCTGTTCCCAGCCTTTCAGTAACAACGTTCTTAGGCTGCTGTGCCATACAACCAGCTCTCACCGTGAAACTGCACTCAAATATTTCCTAGCCTACTGTGAACGACTTCATTTATACCGTTCTGTGTCTGCAGTGAATTAGACACAGAGCGTAGGGACACAGCCACTTCTGTAGGGGAAGTTATATACATTATACAGTCCTGATCCTCCGTACAAAAACCCCAAAGCTCCTTCTTAGGCCTACATCTGACCGTGTGCATTATACTTGTGGCCTGCTGGGAGTTGTAGTTCATCCATTTTTGTATTACACATCTAGGCCTGTTCCCAGCCTTTCAGTAATAGCGTTCTCAGGCTGCAGTGCCGTACAACCATCTCTCACCGTGAAACTGCACTCAAATATTTCCTAGCCTACTGCGAATGACTTCATTTATACCGTTCTGTGTCTGCAGTGAATTAGACAGAGGTCTCACCGCTAAACAGTACTGTAATATTACCTGGGCCACTGCAAAGTATTTCAGCTCTGCTGCAGTGCAGAGCATCTCACAATACCCTTTCAGTTGGTGGGGCTGAGATAGCAGCACTATCCACTGGCTTTACAGTCTTCTCCCACTCCACACAGCCTAAATTATCTACAAGTCTCTGCGAGCTGTAAATTACTCCTAGGTATCAGCGCAAGACAGCGGGTTACTTTTTTCAAGGTACAGCATAGAGCCTCCGCTATCTACAAGTCTCTGTGTGCAGTGGATTAAGCCACAGTTGTCAGTGCTGTACAGTGGGGTAATTTATTTGGGCACTGCTCTTTTCTTAATCAGCCATGATGAGGAGTAGGGGTAAGGGTCGAGGACGTGGACGTGGACGCGGATGTCCAAGTAAGGGCGTCCACCCACTGGCGTTTGCGATTTTCGTGCGTGAAAAACGCAGCGTTTCCGGCGCGTTTTTGGAGCGTTTTCCGCGCATTTTTCGCGGCTTTTTCCGTTAATTTACATTGACATTCATGGGTGCATTAAGAGAAAAATAAGGACACATATGCAACTGACAGTTCCTATGTTAAAAATTGCAACGGACTGAAAAAAAAAACGCCAGTGGACAGGAGTACATTCAAAACTAATTGCTCTTGAGAAAAAACGCAAAGGAAAAAAAATCGCCAGTGGGTGGGCGCCCTAAGGGTGTGGGCACAGGCCGAGTTCCTGGTCGTGGTGAATCACAGCCGGCTGTTGCAGGATTAGGAGAGAGGCAAGTTTCTGGGGTCCCCAGCTTCATATCAAAATTTATGGGTCCACGTGGTAGACCTTTATTACAAACAGACCAGTGTGAACAGGTCCTGTCGTGGATGGCAGAAAATGCATCTAGCAATGAATCGACCACTAAGTCTTCTATGCAGTCCACTACTCCTGGCCTAGGGACTGCAACTCTGAATCCTTTGGCTGCTGCTCCTCCTTCCTCCCAGCCTCCTCACTCCATGAAAATGACATATTCTGAGCAGGCAGACACCCAGAAACTGTTCTCGGGTCCCTGCCATGAGTGGGAAAAAATGGTTCCTCTCTCACCTGAGGAGTTTGTCGTGACCAATGCCAAACCTTTGGAAAGTTCCCGGGGTCCGGGTGATGAGGCTGGGGACTTCCGGCAACTGTCTCAAGAGCTTTTTGTGGATGAGGATGATGAGACACAGTTGTCTGTCAGTGAGGTAATAGTAAGGGCAGTAAGTCTGATGAAGGAGCACACAGAGGATTTGGAGAAAGAGCAGCTGAACGATGAGGTGACTGACCCCACCTGATTTGCTAAGTGTACTGATGGGCTTCAGAGGGAGAGGCAAGTGCAGCAGCAGGACAGGTTGGAAGAGGCAGTGGAGTGGCCAGGGGTAGAGGCAGGGCCAGAGCGAAGAATCCCCCAACTGTTTCCCAAACCACCCCCTCGTGGCAAGCCTTCATGCAGAGGGTTACGTGTTCAAAGGTGTGGATGTTTTTTAGTGAGAGCGCGGGCAACTGACAAACAGTGGTGTGCAACCTTTGTCGCACCAAGATCAGCCGGGGAGCCACCACTACTAGTCTCACCACCACCAGCATGCGCAGGCATATGATGGCCAAGCACCCCACAAGGTGGGACGAAGGACATTCACCGCCTCCAGGTTACACCACTGCCTCTTCCCCTGTGCCACAACCTGCCCCCTCCCAGGACACAGGCATGAACGCCTCCCGGCCTGCACCCACACCCTCACCTCCACCGTCCTCCACTCCATCCAGCAATGTCTCTCAGCACAGCGTTCAGCTGTTGCTAACACAAGCGTTGGAGCAAAAGCGGAAATATGCCGCCACCCACCTGCATGCACAAGTTTTAAACATGCACATTGCCAAATTAATCAGACTGGAGATGCTGCCGTACAGGCTTGTGGAAACGGAGGCTTTCAAAAACATGATGGCGGCGGCGGTCCCATGCTACTCGGTCCCCAGTCGCCACTATTTTTCCCAGTGTGCCGTCCCAGCCCTACACCAGCATGTCTCCCGCAACATAAATCGTGCCCTCACCAACGCGGTTACTGGGAAAGTCCACTTAACCACGGACACGTGGACAAGTACTGGTGGGCAGGGCCACTATATCTCCCTGACGGCACATTGGGTGAACTTGGTGGAGGCTGGGACCGAGTCAGAGCCTGGGATCGCTCACGTCCTACCCACACCCAGAAAAGCGTGTCCTACCTTGGTGCTGCTATCTGTAGCGGTCTATGCCACCTCCTCCAAACCTTCCCCCTCCTCCTCCCTCACCTCTACCTCTCAATTAAGAAGTGTGAGCATGTCGCCAGTAGTAGGTAGCGTGCGGCACGGCAGCACAGCGATGGGAAAGCTTCAGCAAGCCGTGCTAAAACTAATCAGCTTAGGTGACAAGAGGCACACGGCCTCTGAGCTGTTGCAGGGTCTGACAGAGCAGACCGACCACTGGCTGTTGCCGCTGAGCCTCCAACCGGGCATTGTCGGGTGTGACAACAGCCGTAATCTTGTGGCGGCTCTGCAGCTCGGCAGCCTCACACACGTGCTATGCCTGGCCCACATCTTCAATCTGGTGGTTGAGCGGTTTCTGAAAAACTACCCCCACTTGTCTGACCTGCTCGGCAAGGTGCGCCGCGTTTGTGCACATTTCCGCAAGTCCATCACGAATGCTGCCAACATCGGTTTCAGCTGCCAGAGCACCGACTGCTGTGCGACGTGCCCACACGCTGGAATTCTACGTTGCACATGTTGGCCAGGCTCTATGAGCAGCGTAGAGCAATAGTGGAATACCAGCTGCAACACTTGGTCGATGGAGTGGTAGTCAGCCTCTGCAATTCTTTACTGAGGAGTGGACATGGAGGGCAGACATCTGCCAGGTCCTCCAGAAACTTTGAGGAGTCTACCCAGATGGTGAGCGGCGATACGGCAATCATTAGCGTTACCATCCCGCTGCTTTGCCTGCTGAGAAGTTCACTGCTAAGCATAAAGGCCGATGCTTTGTGGTTGGAACAGGAGATGGGGGATGACAGTATGTCTCTCGATAGCCAGACCACCCTCATCTCTATATCTAAGTTAAAATGCTTAATATGTTACTTTTGTTTCTTTACTGTTTTCGTTCCACACTTTTAAGACCCATGATGAAAACTTCTGCATTAGAATCATATATCAATATTGATGGTCTGAATGTTTTTAAAGAAAATAGCTTGAGCATTTTGTTAACTCAAAATAAACCAATCATAATAAACCAATTCATGTCAGTTCCTATGGCAATTTACCACCCACACACTGTAATTGATGCTACCTATTACTTATTCATGTAGAAGTATCTTTGCTAGAAAGGATTTATTGAAACAAATATCTAATTTCCTTGCATAGAATTATTTCCTGATGGATTACTTTATATGCCATTGCTGCAAATACATGAAGTCACATCTGCTCTTGCATAACAAAATACTGTATAAGCAGCATGTTGATTGTATGGCCTTAAAAGCAGCTAAGTGGCAGCTTAAAGCTTCTGGAGCCTATTTTCTGCCAAATAACAAATAGAAAAGTTGAGGGCAAGGAGCTTCTGCCTGTCTTCACATTCTGAGCTACTTGTAAGTTCGGAGGAGTCTGTGCCACTTATCCAATAATAATAATAACTAAAGCCTCCAGCAATGTCAGCATTCTTCAATAAAGCCTTGCACTCTATATTTAAGCACTGGTTATGGACCTGGAACAGATTATGATGGTAAGGTATAATAATAGACGTAGGGGGGAAGAAACTACATTTTCTTGACTGGAATATTAATGAAATTCAGGACAGACCAGCAGAATATTTTAATATAATAATAAAGCATTTGGAAACATTTCCAAACAATTTCTCTCATCTGTTGAATTCTGTTTGAATGCTTGCTGATTCAACCAGCAGCCTAAACTCCTGGCAATGGACGCTATTCTATAATATATTTGATGTCCATTGAGTTGGGGAAGGGGCAACATCTTTTTTCCTAACAGGACAAAGTTAATGTTAGCTTTAGTACATTGGCACATCTACCGTACAGACAGACTATTACGGTGACACATGAGTGCGCTGGGTGCAAAATTGTCCTCCTCCACATTTGTAAAGTTAATGCTTTTGGAGTGACTTTTGTGCCACCACTGTCTCTGTGAGCACTGCTGAAACATGTGAACAAGTCAGTGTTACTAAAAATGAAAAAGTGTCATGCAAATAAATTGATGTATGCATTATTGCGGATTTTATTTGTGGAATCCGCACAGATTTGAGCCACAGAAATCCAGGCGGATCGCTGCCCATAGAAATGCATGGGGATTCTGTAAATGATTTATATGACTGCGGATTTGATTTTATTGTCTTTATTTAGTATCTGTGCTGATCTAAAATCGTAGCCTGCTCCATTTTATCGCGGATCTTGCTCCATTCATCTCTATGGGAGCTTAGGATCCGCAGTGCATCCGTAAATGCATTTAAATGCATTTATGTATTCGCTGTGGATTTGAAGGTTAGAAGCAATTACGGAGGTGGGGAAAGGGCTTAGTGGTGGGGTTGCACCTCGCAATGCATTCGCATACATTCATGTGGAAAAATCCCAAAATTCGTGATCACTTGCAAGCATTTAAAAATCATTTTAAAGAATTTTATAGATGATCTGCAGTCACAGCCACAGTGGATGTACCGCGTGCCGTGGACATTAGACCTTATGCATTTTACTGTGTGTGAAGACCTTACATTGTTCTGGATGCCTTATTTTGGGCACAAGATTCTTCCATTTATGTAAAGTAATCTTGGTATTAATCTACCATACAGTAGATGCCGATGACCCTTTTTATCCGAGATTTTTGTGTTCATCTCTGTAGCCGCCTCTGCTGTATATGGCTGAGGTATTTTGGTTTGATTGGATTATACTGTATCTTTTCAGTCTACCTCTCTTACCCTTCCTGTATGAGTGGTCAGTGTACTACTCTTATCACTTCTTGCTACACGGGGAGCTTCTAAGGATAGTTCCAGAAGTCAGAGTCCCCTCTTTAAAGGTGGTTGGCAGTTGGGTGATTGTATTACTACACATTACTATGTGTTACCTTTTGATTGAGTTTATGACTTTACAATATTGAGCAACATTAAGTTAGGCTTTAATTATCTGTTTAACCAGTGAGGAAAAGTTTTGTGATTTTGTGATTAGTACTTCCCCCGGCCCTATAACTGGTTTTCCAAAACTGAGAAGATTGCTTGGTTCTGTGACTATTTCATTGGTCCATGCACACTAGAATACCTATGCATTGTCTACTGGCATACCAATATGTGGCTTCACCTAAATGAATATCTTATATATCTCATCTTGCAATGCATGGTGCTAACAGATTTTGACAAACATAGTGAAGTCCACATACACTTAAATAAATGGGAGTTATGGAAAACTCTAATTGAATTGTGAATTTGCAAAGTTGCTTAATTTAGAAATGGGAAAGAGAACCTCTTGTTTTTGCACATAGTGGAGGTCGAGGCTGGCCGCCTCCCCACAGTCTCACTTTTCTGAAATATCTCACTAACATATAATAATAAAAATAAAAAAGAATCCACAATCATAAGATTGTGTGTAGGGAAATTAATAATACTCACTAGAAAATAGGAGAGTCTGGTGTGGAAATTAGAATTCCCCTCCCCAGTCATAAATCAGGATGCAATATAGCTGAATAATAATAAAAAACAGGTATTTTAATGACAAAGGTAGACACAGAACTTCACAATGTTGCAATGCGTCTGGGTGCCTGTATAGCACCTTTTTCAAGCACAACTCAACATACCAGTGTTACTGAATATATAGCAAATTCTAAATTGTTAACAGGAAATAAGAGGGAGGGGAGAGGGGGGGGGAAGAGGGGGGGGGGGCTGAGGGCAGGATCTAACATGTCATAGAAATGTTTATTAGAAAACCCATTAAATGTCATTCCAGAATTTATCATTGTCTAACCATTGACATTCCTTAGTATGAAATCTGATAGAAACGACAATATATTTTCTTACTACCTAGAAGCTCAAATAATTGAAATATATGGTGTATAAACTCATGGAAATAACTTACATTAACATTTTGTTTTCTGCCTCTGCTCTGGGAACAAACAGACATCATCTCTCAAACACTGGCGTGACTAAGTTTGATGATCAATTGTTATTTAGATTTTAATGGGTTATAAGCTTCACTTCGCAATGCTAAATAGAGTCTTACGCATCTATTTAGGAGGGTAATGGAATGCAAATCTAAGCTGGATAGAAGGCATATTGATTTTTTATGCCAGAAATTAAAGACTTCAACCATTTTCTCCACTCAAGGTGCTTCTGTTTCTTGCCAGCGGTAATTAAGTTCTAATGTTTTAAGAGACCAGAAATTATGTTGTCTATTCATTGAGTAACTATATTAAATCAAGAGCTAAATACATATTTAATAGTCTTAGCCAGTGAATTAATATAAACCCGAATTCCTTATAATAATGCAAGGTTACTTTTCATTGTGAATTAAACTGCCTTTTGCATTTCCTTGCACTTTGGTCTTGAATCTCCTCAAGGTACAAATCAGTGTCATAGGTGCTTAAATCCAATCTAGATGGACAGAAGGAAGAAAACTGAAAGCTATTCACAAAGTAACTGCAAAGTCTCCAAAAGCCACATAAAAATAATGGGAAAAAATCGCAGCTTGACAAAGGACTAAACCAGGCTACTGTTTTATAATGTTTCCATAGAAAAGTTGGATCATCTGCCTAGCTGGATAGAGTAGGTGGAAAAATAAAGAGCTTCAATTATTCCCATCCAAGTAGCATGTCAGCTGCTCGCACGTCTTGATAGACTGTCCCTGATCCAAACATCTTGTGGACCAGCCGAGGCTTGTTAACCTGAAGGAGAAATTAATAATTACAATGACTTTTATATTTCATATTCCACAGCACCATCAGACAGCTTACAAAGAAACAAAAAGGAAGACCCTGTTTATAAGTATTTAAAATCTATAAGGGACAATGTACTACAGCACTTAAAGGAATTGTCTACTTTGGACTTTATATATTTTTTTTAGAAGGGTCCTCCAATGTTCAGTTGGTCACAAAGTGTTCTGCTTTAGTGAGGAGCTGAATAGGCTTTCTGTGAAATACATGGACATGCTAAGTCACCCAGAGAAAAGATAGCTTGAGCAGAGAGTAGCTGCAAAAGGTAATAGTTAAGGGTTCTTAGTGGGGGACCCTCTGTTAATTCTTAAATTTATAATGTGGTATGAGAAAAAGAATTAATGGTACATTACATTCTGGGCAGGGTGAGCACTTATATTGCGCACCATAAACGCTAAAACATTGTTGTGGTTGTGACAATAACTGTACATGACAAACAGAATGAACTCTTAGTGGATAAACGCTGATTTTCTACTGGATAGGTACTAGCTACGTTATGAAGTGTGACAACAATTCAAGAGAAATAAAGAAATATGTCAAATTCAGACTGGATGGAAGATGAGATGACACAAACTACTGCAATACTCTAGATGACAAAAACCTCTCAAGATGAAAAAGGAGTGTGAGATTTGCAGAAGTTTTCTTAATTAAAAATTAATTTGCTTCATTTATTTAGAATTTCATTTCATTTTCAGAAAATAATGCTGATAAGTAATCCCTGGAACTGAGGCATGCTACGGTTAAAGGTTGCTTGCCACAAGGAAGACTGTATGTCCTGCATGCACTGGCATTATAGAAGTTGTATCTTCCAAGACATCAAGCATGAAGAAATATAGTTTATATAACTACTGTATAAATGCTAACAAACCATGGAATTACACATTTTAGCTAACCCACCACAGTTGGTAAGAGTAAATGGACAGAACACTGAATATACAATATCATTCCTTTTCACTAAGAGATACAGACTGTATCACAAAGGTTATCCCCTCCCCAATATTACAAAATGATAAAGCTTATTTTGCAGGGTTTTATCAGAGACTATTCTTAGAACCTAAGATAAAGTACAATATATTGCGATGTAGACGTATGTCTAAAGAGCAGATGCTTAGAACTCTAATGGAGTCAAAGAGACTTCAAGGACACCATTTCTTGATAAATCCCATGGAAACGTTTATTGGTAACCTTTTGTTTTTAATCTTTTTTTCTACTTGCTATAATGTTTAGGTATAGTCAATAGCCAAAATATTGACAAGGTCATTACACAGAGACCTCAACTAAAGCAGTTAGTAAAAGGGCTATTAAAATAGTTCAGACAATGTTATATTCCAGAATGTTAAAAGGGTCTGCAGATAGTGATGGTAACCAGTGCTACTTTCATGGTTTGCATCTAACCTTTTTACTAAATCAGGTAAAAAGTGAAATGGCTCTTTCCCTCCCCAATTTGAAAATAGAGAAAATGCAGCTGTAGTGGCCCAGAGGGTCCAACAGAAAAGTCAAAGCAACATCTGTCCTGTAACAGCTCTCTATGTGCCATCCCTGGACATAGAAGGTGCCATCCATAGGAGAGACCCTGTTTCTCCCCTTTTCTCCACTAAGCCTAGAGCTTAACTCTGATGTCAGCTGGTGTCCAATTGGCTGATAGTCAACTTCAAACTCATTGGTGTAGAGTCCAAGGGTGGGAAAACAATAATACAAGTCCCTATGCAGAGTGGGAGGAGTAGTAAAAAGTGTGGGAATGAGAAGAGGAGATAAAAGGAAGAGGCAGTGAGCAGTTAGGGTTGTTGCAGCCAGTAGTGAGGAAGGAGAGGTCATGTCGGAGGAGGTACTAGTAATACAGAAAAAGCAGTAGCAGCATGTTCTTACCGAGGTTGAGCAAGGTGTTATTCCGCTCCCTTGGTGTTCCACAGCATAGAGGAGGAAAACCTTTCAGAGGTTGGTCTTCCACTAAAACAGTGAGTCTAAAACTACCTGGTGAACTGAAAGCCAGGATTATTCTAGTAACCACTTTACAATCTGCTTCATATACACTTTGCTAAACTTTAATCGTCTATTCAGCTAGAACAACTAGTAGGGAAATTGTCTTATAAATCAGTTTCAGAAAATGGAAAGAAGAGAGAGTATTGAAGTCAGTTATTAATCAAGTCAATATTGCTGTATCTACCTGTACTATTTCCAAGTACCATTGTGGAGATTGTATATTCAACTGTTTTGCAAAATATCAGCTTAATAAATCTGCGTACTCCCAGATTACTACTACAAGCTACCGGACTCTTCTCAGTTATTCCTTCGGCATTCCATCCCGAGGATCCAGTTGAAGTATTGGTATCACGAGTGACAAAGCAGGCCTTCCTGTTAAGTGTACAATGGTATGCTTTTTGGGTCACTGCACAACCCCTGAGCAGAGCACTCTTGGTGTCACTGTTGAGAGGGACCACAGAACCACTCATTACAACCCTTCTACAAACCTCGTGGTCTCCCTCACTCTGGAGTGCTAGGCTCAGCCATTGCAGGACCCCAAATCTTGGCGCCCTATGAACAGGATAGTTCCCTCTGTGCCTAATATTTACAAAAATCTGTCTGTAATTCAAAATGTCAGTTGTTGGAGACAATTCTGCTTGCAACCCCTCCAGTCATTGAGAATCCTGCAGTAGTTGCTGCGCCAGTTGTTGCCGCTGGGCCAGTCGTTGTAGCGCCTGCTGATACAATCGTCATAACTACCAGCACCTCTAGCTTTGTGCCGCTAGCCATGCCATATGGTCTGGGAGCGCCATGGCTACCCAAGTATAGTGGTGAGCGCCATACCTTCATAGAGTTCAGAGGGAAGATGGGAGCAGAATTCCATTTTTATCTGTTAGCAATGGAACAAAAAATAGTAATTCTCGTGGGTCAGTTAGAACTATGTTACCAAACTCCAGTCCTCAGGGACCTGCAACAGGTCATTTTTTCAGGATTTCGTCAAAATTGCACAGGTGATGTAATTATTGTTGGTGCCTCAGACATTGCCACAGGTGTACTCATCATAGGATATCCTGAAAACATGACCTGTTGCCGGTCCCTGAGGACTGGACTTGGGGACCCCTGAGTTAGAAGGTCCTGCTGCCATGGAAGTAAAAACATAGCCATGCAAAAACAGAAAGATCATAGAGGACATTTTTGACAGATTGCAAACTATTTTTGATAAGCATGCCATGTCTGAAATTAAAAAACGTTTCTTAACAAGAGACAGAAAGTTGGGGAAACTTTAAGGGAATGCGCATTGTCCCTGCAGAAGGACATGGAGGCCGTAGTAAAGGCCGATCCCAAAGGGGCTGCTGGTGCTGACCAGGCGCTCAGAGAACAATTCATTGAGAGCTCGTTAACTGAGACTCTCAGAAGCAAGTTAAATATATTGTTGGTACAACACCCCAATAGTACATTCCTGCAGTTTAAAGAACTGGCAATCACTACTCTGAGTACGGAGCCCCAGACCGCTGAGGGGGAGGAGCCCAAAATGGATATGAACCTTTTGGGTGATGAAAGTTTGTCCCGCCCTCGTAAGCGTGATATTTACAGACACACTGAGCAATCCAGCGATGACATGTCCGCTTCTGGAGATGCAAAAATAAATGACCAAACTGACTTGCAGTGTTGCCAAGCTGTGTAAAAAACCTAGTGAGCTTGAAAGCCCACGTCTGGTGCCTCAGCTATTACTACCCAAGTGCCGGTTATCACTAGGACCGCCTCGGACGGCCGGAGGTTATCCACGCCCCTCACTGTTGCTTTGTGAACACTTCCATCAATACAGAAATAAAATTAACACATGCTTCCATTTAAACCTGTGGTAAGAAGGACCATAACTCAGGAGGACAAACACTAGCACCACACACCAAAAGGGATCTCTAAATATGTAGGCCCCCATTCAGAAGTCACACTGTATGTGGACGGTATGCCCCTACCTGCCTTAATTGATAGCAGATCACAATGGATGCCCCAGCTACAGTGGAAAAGTGTGAAATAGAAAAAAAAAAGACAATATGAATGTCCCCCCGAGGTCTTATATAACGTCATGGGGGACATAGATTTAAAAAAAAATTGCTACAAAATTAAAGTAAAGAAAAATTACAAAATAAAATAGAAAATATATGCATAAAAAAGAAAATGACCCACCACCGAGGCCAACCAAAATCGTCACCATATGCACTCTGTTATGCAAGGCTATACAAATTATATAACAAAATGAGAAACACATTCCGGTACTTTATTTTAGCGTAAATATACTAATTTTAAAAATAAAGAAATATAAATGTAAAAATACCCTTTTTTAGTTTTCACCCCTAAAGCTGGAGTCACACGGGACATATTCCCAGAGGAAATCTTGTGGTTTGGCCGCAGCAAAAAAACGTGAGATTTCCGCCGGGGAAACACTGCTTCAAAACCGGCGGCACTTAGCCGCCAGTTTTGAAGCGGCTTGGCCACACGCTTTTCCCCTGCGGCTGGCGCTCCCATAGAGGAGAGTGCGGCCGCAGCGGAAGAAAAAAAAGAATGAACATGCGGCGGCCGGCGAATCCACGCTGCAATGCCGGCTTTGCCGCGATGGTTTGGCCGTCCCGTGTGGACAAGATTTCTGAGAAATCTTGTTCACATGGCTGGCTAATCGTGGGAGTAGTGGCCGCAGGTGGACTTGCCGCGGCGAAATTCGGGATGGAATTTCCGCGGCAAATCTGCCCTGTGTGAACCCAGCCTAAAAAAAATGGGGGGGAAAAGTCAGTGAAAAAAGATATTAATTAAATAGCTCTATATGTCACGGGAAAAAAAACACAACTAAAATAATTTTGGTAGTTGAAGAAAATAAAAATAGGGCAGTGAATGGGTAAAATCCCTAAAAAGTGTCTGGTCCTTCAGGACCAAAACACGCTGGTCCTTAAAGAGTTAAAGGGAAACCTGTCACCTTCCTATAGCACCCATAAACTAAGTTATGGTGCTGTTAGGGATGTGACAGGGAGCCAGGTGATGAATTTTTTTAAAACTCACCTGCTCTTGAGATACAGCGGTGTCCCCCTCTGTAGTCGGCGCACAATAAAAAATTTGTCTCTTTTCAGAGTACTGTGCATGTACTCCATGGGAGAGTGCACATGGGACTCTGATAAGAGTCAGACTTTTGTGGCATCGACTAGAGATGAGCGACGTGCTCGTTTAGGACAATTACTCGATCGAGCATCGCTTTTTTCGAGTAACTGCCTACTCGTGCGAAAAGATTTGGTGGGGGCCGGGGGGCGGCAGGTTGGAACGGGGGGTAGCAGGGTAGCAGAGGGGAACAGGGGGGAGCTCTCTCTCGATCTCTCCCCCCCCCCCCCCACAACCCCCGCTCACCCTAGGCCCCCAGAAAATGTTTTGCCCAATTAGGCAGTTACTCAAAAAAAGCTATGCTCGATCGATTAATTGCTCTAAACGAGCATGTTCACTCATCTCTAGCATCGACTTCAGAGGGGGACACCGCTGGATCCAAGGAGCGAGCAAGTATAAAAACCACATCAACCTTCTCCTTGTCACCATAACTTAGTTTACAGTGTTGTGGGGACGTGACGGGTTCCCTTTAAGAGGCCACAGTTTCTTATAAAGAAGTTCTTTTAATTGATATGTGTCCTTCTAGATAAAGCTCCCACACTCTGCACACATTCTTTGTCAAGGACGATAGATTTACTTGACTATAATTCTGCTCATATTATTTGCATTATTGAACTATATGACAAAATTATTTTGACAGCTTAAGAGTGGCTTCAACATTTTCCTCTCACTTTTAACCTTTTGCTCTTTAAGATGTCTCTGTTATTATCTGAGATTATTGATGACTTTATTTTGCCCCCAAGCAGTAATATCGGCTGAGGTTGATGTTCACTTGTGTCTTGGGTGTAGATCTCCAGTAAATCATTTATTAAATCTGATATATCTATTAATTTAGTGTTAGCACTCAATGGCCTAGATTTATCAAGCAATGAAAAAAACTCTCCAGGGAGACAGAACACTCCAAATCTTATATTACATAAAGGGCAATATTCATCAAAGCTTGAGTTTTCCAGCGTTTTCTGAACTACTTAGTATGAAAAATGTGCTGTTTGTACTGAAAAGATGGATTTCATGAAATAGCTCACTAACTTCAACATGGTGTTCCAAATAAATTATTCTTCTTAATATTGCTTGGAACCAGTCACCTGTTGTTAGGTGCTCACAATGGTAGGTCACACTTCACAACCACACCCAATAAATATTCATTCCCACTACAAAATTAGACTTTTTTCATCTATAGTAGATGATGAGACAAATGATCAGTTCAACATAACTGAACCACTGATTACATCTCATATACCTCTAATACACTAAAGGACAGCATCAAACTGTTTATCATGCCATTATATTAAGAAACAGTATGAAAACGCTATTTTACTAAACAAGATAGTACTGTAATTGGAGGTAAAATTACATGTTAGTAGTATTTCAAGAATAATGCAAAGAAGTGGAGGAATTGTACATATCAACCAATCAAATTTCAGCTGCTATTTCTTTAAGACCATAGAAAAGTAGCAATCCAATTAGTTGCTTTGATCAACTGTTGAATGATCCATATTGACTCGTTTTGATTAAAAGCCATAGATCATTGTGGATCTGGTGTCTCAAACCTACAATGATTGTGTGATATCATCGGAGGTGTACAGACATGTACTTCCTTAATGTTCCCCATATGCCAAAATGTGTAGCATGAGATTGCCCAGCATTGAAAAATAACATGATTTCATGATACACTGTCAGTAGATGTAGACTATATACTATATGTATGTGTGGTGGTTTAGATGTGAATTACAGCCTGTCAATGGTTTTGCTAGCATGTTGTAATGTGTTTAATTCATATTACGAGAAAGTGGGAGTCCTTAACAAATTTGTGCATAGTTAAGGGTTGACATATCAGAATGCGAGTGGTTGCACAATGCCCAAACAGAAGCTGTTAAAGCAAATAGACAGCCACATAATATATTCTTACACAGAGTTCTCGAAAAAGACATCCCTCGTCAGGACTCGAACTCGGGATCTCCTATTCTCCAGGTGTCGGCTTTCCCCAGTGAGCTATCCAGCCTATTGGACAGCTCCTTTGCTGAATCATGTGCATTGTTCCCGAAACTCAGTTCCTGATTGGCTCCATTCTGTTTCCTAATTGGACTTCCTATTTAAAGCTGTACCTCCCTCCCTTGCGTGATTATTGTACTTTCAGCCCCTAGTCAGGCTCTGCTATCAACTGCTCCTCTTACTACCATAACTGCTCCTATGTACTGACCTCTGCCTTAACCTGACTCAGTTACTGCCTATTCCTGTGGCTACCATTACTGCTCCTGTTTACCAACCTCTGCCTTCACCTGACTTTGTTACTGCTTACTCCTTTGGCTACCATTGCTGCTTCTATGTACAGGCCTCCGGCCCCACCTAACTATACTGCCTGTTTGCACCGATTGCAATAAGAGTCTCTAAACCAGCACCAGATGATTAACTCCCTCTTGCCACTTCATATTATGGCTATTAGAAGAGGTCCACAGGGGAAAAGCATAAACACCAATATATCCTATAACACCAATATGTCCTATTAGGATATATAAACAGGTATTGTTCTGATGGGTAAATCTTAAACTCAAGGGATATAACTAAGAGTCCAGTTACACGGGCCGAGAATTGACCTATTGTAAGGAGTGCAAATTGAAAGCATTTGGATCGGCGTTGACACACAGCAGATAATCAGCTTTATGGAGGACAAACGATCAGGTAAATGCTTGTGCCTGATAATTGACCTGTGTAAATGTACCTTCAAGGCCCATTTATAAGAACCAATTATATCAGGCATCAACATTCGCCCAAACATTTGTTACCCTGATGATTTGCCTGTCTGCCTGTGCAAAAGAATAGCCGATGGGTGAGCAAATGTTCTTTTGCGACAAATGAGCAAAGGCTCTTTTATTGGCTGATCTGTTCATTTATGCACGCATTAAAATGTTCGCTGATTGGCTATAATACTTCCCGTATGAGTGGAAATATATCCTGCCAACCAATGAAAACTTTGTGGGGATAAATGATTATACGAATGATCATTCCCACCCCTAAAGCCGATCATATCCGGTAATTCAATGGCAGTAAATGGGCACTGATCGCTATGCTTTGTCAATCTGCACTACTTACAGTGGGCAAATTCTGGGGCTTCCTAAAAGGATGCTAGGAACACGCTTCAGTCTTTTGCTCTTTTAAACTTTGCAAATTATTCATGTCAACGTTTTACTCCTTAGTGATTGTAATACTTAATGAATTTAAAGTCTTGTAGCAAATATTCCTCCTTAAATACATAATTTTTCAGTCCCCGTAATCTCCAAAGTGCCAGTTTTTATTTATCTTTACTGTATATCTACTTTAGAGCATCTCCGTGACTTGAGCATACTTGAGCAAAGATATTTTGTGTGCTTTTCAGCACTCTGAGCTGGCAGATTTGTGCAGTGAACTGGAAGGCTGGGCACAATTCTCTATGAATAGTCCCATATCCTTAATAGCTTAGAAAACAAGTTTCTTTACTTAAAGCATAAGCACAAAGACTGTCAGTTTCATTAGTGGCGGTGTGAAAGTGGTTGATTACAATGTCCGCTCTGTTAGATATTGAAAAATTTCTCAAGATAATCCATCAGTCAGCACAGCATTAATGTTTAAAATCCCTGAGAGAAGATGCACAGAGCAACAATGAAAACAACTGCATTTTAAGTCATGTCAGGTGAAGATCTAAAAAGTAGTATAATGCTCTACCTTTGGTTTATTAGTGCTGCCATATTGTGTTTCCATCATGTGGTCAAGATAGTGGTTCAAGGTTGCTTCAAATGGGATACATGAGGTTTTTTTCACTTTCCTCTGGCCATTTTTGCACTTCAAATTTAGTTGGTTAGTTTAGCAATAGGGATGAGCGAGTATACTCGCTAAAGCACTACTCATTCGAGTAATGTGCTTTAGACGAGTATCTCCCTACTCGTCCCTAAAGATTCGGGGGCCGGCGGCGGGCGGGGAGCTGCGGTGGAGAGCGGGGAGAAACGGAGGGGAGATCTCTCTCTCCCGCCCGCTCTCCCCTGCTCCCCGCTGCAACTCACCTGTCAGCTGCGGCGGCTCCCGAATCTTCAGGGACGAGCAGGGAGATACTCGTCTAAAGCACATTACTCGAGCGAGTAGTGCTTTAGCGAGTATACTCGCTCATCCCTATTTAGCAATGATGCTTTTTTCTACTGGTAAGTAATGGCTTTGTGTTTTGATATCAAACTGGTATCTTCCTCAGAGCAAACCATGTTTTTCACCTGTATTTATAATAATAATTAGAGATGAGCGAGCATACTCGTCTGAGCTTGATGCTCGTTCGAGTATTAGGGTGCTCGAGATGCTCGTTACTCGAGACGAGCACCACGCGGTACTGGTCTCGATTAAATGAGCACTGACCATTGATTGGTGAGAGCTGTGACCAATCAGAGGCAGCTCATTCAGCAGGCGGGGATTTTAAATTCCCACCTGCTGAATACTACAGAAAGCAGTTCAGGAGAACTGCCGGCCAGACGCGGCTGAACTCCGGCTGCAGCGGAAAGGTGAGTATACATTTTTTTTTAATTTTTACACATTTTAGGATGGTTTTCAGGTAAGGGCTTATATTTTTAAGCCCTTCCCGAAAATTCATCCCGCGCTCGCTGGCAGCCCATTGCTTTCAATGGAGCCGGCTGTACTGCCGGCTCCATTGAATTCCATGGGCTAACATCGTTCTTCTCTGCCACAGCTGTTACATCTGTGGCAGAGGAGAATGATCTTTATGCTGACAGTGGGGGGGGGGGTCTCACTATTGCCACTATTGTGGCTTAATAGTGAGACCTCGGAGCCCGAAATGCAGCCATGCACGTTGCTCCTCGCCTGCCCTATCCATTTCTGTGTTTTTTACATGACTTTGGTGATTTGCTAAGATTTTCACAAATGAAAACCTTAGCGGAGCACCAGTCATATACAAAAATGCTCGATTCGCCCATTGACTTCAATGGGGTTCGTTACTCGAAACGAACTCTCTCGAGCATCACTGAAAGTTCGACTAGAGTAACGAGCACTCGAGCATTTTGGTGCGCGCTCATCTCTAATAATAATCTTTATTTGTATAGCGCCAACTTATTCCCAGTACCTGCCGTAAAACTGGGGCAATTAGCTGTAAGCTGTATGCATGTTGCTGCTCAATTCTCGGTTGTGCAACTCTTACTTAGCATGATACTTTTATATACTACAGGCCTTTGCCTGAAGAGGGACACAGGACTGAGTAGGGTAAGTTTTTGACTTTGAGCTATTCTCTACATTTTTTTTTTCTTCTCTAGTCTAGGCTAAAAATTAATTTAGGAGTTTGGTCTGGGAACTGAATGTATTTATGAGTCATGACTATAGACACAAATTGGCAGGGTGTTTGTGGGGGAAGGGGTGCCCAAAGCTAATGATCTACTTAAAGGGATTTACGAGAACTCACTTCTATGACTTTTCTATAGGATAGGTGATAAAAGTCTGTTCACACAGGTGATCCTGAGAACGGGAGTCATGTGACTCCTTCTTCTTATCACTGAGGACTCATTACACCCACCCGCAGTGACAGCAGGCTGAATGAAGCATCGGTTACACTTGCACAGCACCACTCCATTCATTTCAATGAGGTTGACGAAAACAGCTGAGTACAAGAGGTGTGATTAAAAGTAAATGGAGCAACACCATGCATGCGCAACCACTGCTCCATTCAATCTCCTACTCACTGCGAGGGGTGCAGTTATGCTGTTGCGATGAGAAGACATGGGTAACCCATTCTTGGTGTTACGGTCAGGTGCAAATTTGGAGTATCATATTGCGACTAGAACAGGCCGATAGCGTGGTCTGAGAAAGCTAGAGGTGGGTATACAGGTAGTATCGGTTGTGGTACAAAAGGAGCAAGCAGGTAGCATAGTCAGGGTGAAGCCAGATGTCAGTACACAGATGCAGCAATTATAGTTAGAGGAGCAGTTGGTAGCTGAGCTTGACTAAGGTCTGAGAGCACAATAATCTTGCAAGGAAAGGAGGTACAAGGCCAGGCTTATATAGTGAGTCCAATCAAGGAACAGGGTGGAGCCAACCACGCAAACAGGGGCAGGGAACAAGGACAGGATTCAGTAGATGAGCTATCCAGAGTGTTTGAATAGCATAGCAGGGAGAGCCACCTCCTGGAGTACAGGAGCTCCTGAACTTGGGATCAGCGTGGGTCTCAGTGGTGGACTCTCCATTAATCAGACTTTTACTACCTATCTTATGGATAGGCGATAGAAGTTGTCTCTGGTACAAGCTCTTTAATCTGCCTCTACTCATTAGCAGTGCCAGCCACAGTACCCCATAAATTATGCTAGAATGCCTTCATGAAAAGTGCCATCCACATAGTGCTCTCATTGTCAGTACTTGTGTAAGATGTGGATGGTATGTGATGAATGGTTATTTACAATATCCGACATTACTTATCGGACATAATTTCATGATATTTCCATATGCCTGATCTTTGCAAAATTTGGCAACTCATTTCTCGGTAGTTCCAATCTATACATGTTCAGGGCTCCAGCCACAACTTCAGGTAAAGGCAGCTGCTGGGATTTAACATCCAACGTATTTTTGCCATGTCATAGGGAAGCTTGTTATCTACACACAGTTATCACACAACAATTGTACAACATCCAGGGGCTTTACACATCCCTGACAACATTTCAGCACATAATACATGCATGCATAGCCTTCACTAAAATATACGCTTCTAGCTACTTATTTTGGTATGGACACTCAGCCCATATTTCTCAGTACTACGCATCCAAACACTCTTTGTAGTGCATGGAACACCATTCTTTGTAGTGCACGGAGTCTGGAATATTGCTGTCCACGAATTTATCAGCATATTATGTATGACTCAAAATATGCAATATTACTCACACCAAGTGCCTTGCTGCACTACAATAATCATAATAAACATTACAACATCCTATTAAATGACTATGGTGCCATATCTTACACTGTACGGTAACATTAACCCAAGGGACAGAGTGTATCACAGAGAGAAAAATATAAAATCAAACAATCACTGAAAACAGACAGATACTTACTGATACAAGAGGGCAGATAGCTGCATTCCCTCAACATGCAAGCAGCTAAACTGCCAAATGAGGGAGCCAGTTACACCTGTGGAGGACACCGATGAACCAGCCCCTCACACAGCCTCTTAATATAGATGGGGGTGGCTGCTTGGTGTATACTCCTGCACAGTGTAGATACAAAGTGTCAGACCTTCTAAAACATGTAGTCCACCATGCAGACTAGCAACGTAATAATGATGCCATAATAGTTTGGGGGGCTGCTCTTTACCTAAAAAAGTTAACCACATTAGTATTGCCTCCCTGGGCTCCCCCAGCATTTAAAAGCCGCACTGCATGTGAATAATACGTAATAAATGCGAGGTATTAGTTGGGTTTTGGCCAAAAACCTGAGCTCACAAGCCAATCGTCAAGGCTCCTCGCGTCTTGTGAGTCCCTGAGTCCCTACATTAATATTGATACATTTATATTAGTGTAGGGACTCACAAGACACACGGAGCCTTGACGATTGGCTTGTGAACTCAGGTTTTTGGCCCAAATCCAACTAATTGATACATTTATATTAGTGTATAATTGGCTGTTCTGGCCAATTAATCCAAAAAGCAAGTGTCTGTGGTCATTTGGTTAAGTCTCTGGATTTCCCTTTTGTGAGTCCTATCAGGGTATGTTACAATGCTTCCAGGCTATGTGCACTTGTTAAATACTTGTGGTGGTTAATTAAGTAAGCATCTTATGCTAACATTTGGAATTAGCAAGGTGTGAATATATTGCCTGGCTGAACATACTGTGATTAAAAAAAGATTGGGCCGCACACTTCTAACAAACTGTGCTTCTGTATTGAATACTGGAGCAGGGAGAGTGTTTGCTTAGTATATACTATACAGTGTTGCAGTAAAACTTGGCATGTAAAACGAGAATGCTTTCGTTGAGAGTTTGTGTAGGTGCGCAGAAAGCACATATGATTGGGTCACTGGTTGTATTATGGTTGTACAGGGGTCATTATTTGAGAGGTCAGGATTACTAGTAGGGTAGCACGTGGGTAATTATTACCCCTTATATTCTTACATTTTCTTTATGGGAATCTGGTCCTAGTATGTAGTTATATAAGATTTCAAAGCAGTGTTACATTTTTGCAAAAGTATGTGCTTATAGCTCTCAGTGCTGTGGATGTGTTGTGCAATTTGATGGCTCATGTTTTTGCGCATGTGTTGCGAAGTTTGTTTCAATTGCACTTTACTGGCACACTATGCATGTACTGAAAAATTAGCCTTGAGAGGTGCGCAACTACTGGGAGTCTACCTATGTTAGCTAGGTACCATAGTCCAAGTTACGTCTTGCAAAGAAAACCTTATTTTAGATACATACCAACATTCTTGACATGGCCAGGTATCAGCATATGGCGATTAATATTCCGCAACTTATTTGGCCAGTTAGAAACAGTCTCCACATTCTTCTTTAAGTTCATATTTTTGGGTCTGCCCTTATTGGTGGAACACAAGTCAATTCTATGGGATCCTGCTGCAAAAGGATACAGCGATCATGGCAAAAAAGCCGGTGCATGGTTGGCAGTACGCACTGCTCTTTATGCGGACTTGGACGATGCAATAGCATTGGAACAAACTGATACCAGTTAGTATTTTAATACAAGGTAATGAAAATGTGCATCACATCTTGTGATGTCGCAGCATACCAAATCTTTATTTTTTTTCTTTTCCTCCAAATTACAGTAAAGGACCTGAAGAAGAAATGGTGATCAGTCCTGCAATTCCCCTAAAGTAATCGAAAGTTAAGGCAAGTTTATTTTGTGACAGCACTGATAGAATAGCTTTATTTCCTTTTTGTGATGGTTATTATGATGCACCTAGCAAAAGCATTGTAGAGTGCATCTTTTTTTTTTTTTAAGTAGGGGTGACCCCCTGGAGTGAGTTGGGGAAAAAAGAAAAAAAACAAGAAGAAGATATGTACAACAGTACGGTAATTGAAAGAATTAGATATGTAAAGCAATATTTTAAGGTTTTAGAAAGCGTTGTGTCACACACACACACATAATAATCACAAATGTTCATATATGCTATGGCTGTTCTAGATATACTGGAAATGTTCTGAGATATTCACACTCAAATCCGGATTTGGAGGAAAATACACAACCAGATGAAGAAACATAATCCTCTCTTTTGGAAATTGAGAACATGGACGACTACGAAGAAATTGCAGCACCTGGCACATCTTGAAGCAGTAGCTGCAGCAACTGAAATTGAGCTCAAAGAGAGAGGAGAACAGTATGACCAAGGCGTTCAAATGTGGCCAAAAAAAGGGAAAAAAAATAAATAAATAAAAATAAAAATGCTAAAGAAAAAGAAAGCATTGCTGGTGAAGCTTTGTCAATGCTGCGGCGCCATGAGAAGGAGGATTTGTGGGATGTAATGGGAGCTGCAGTAGCTGGTCACAAGAGAGAACTAACACTTGTTTGGCAGTGGTCATGTACTCCCATTTTTATGCAGTACTGGAAATCTTTGCATCCCCCATAAAACATTACAGATAGTGGCGACATAATAAAGGCATTACGTGGTGCTGCCTTTGTTAAACAGGTGCCTCAACTGCAATTATACCATCTGTCTTCCTCCCCACCCACTGCTTGCCCACAATCTTGGTATTTCTTTGCCACAATGCGTTTCTTCTCAGTATGGCGCATATTCAGAACCTTCTTTTTCCACCCCCATGACAGCCATTTCGTCTTCTCTCTCTTACCTCTCCTTAATTATCCCAGACCAGCTCTGCAGTTTCCAGTGAGGTATTTGTCACTTACAGGCGCTGTCTCTTCCATTAGTGAAAATGGTTTCAGAACATTAAGACTGGGTTCACACAGGACGGATTTGCCGTGGAATTTCCCTACAGAATTACACTGTGGCAAAACTGCTTGCGGCCGTTAATCCCAGGGTTAACCAGCCATGTGGACCAGATTTGAAGGGTTTTGAAGCTGCGCTTATACTACAGAAATTTCACATTTTTTTTGCTGCGGCAAAACTGCAAGATTTCCGCGGTGAAACAGTCCAGTGGTAACCCAGCATTACAGCTTTGCACTAGGTTGGGAATAAATAAACAATTGTCTTTGCCCCTCACCCCCCCCCCCCCCAAAAAAAAAAAAAAAACCTGACACTGTTTTGACCACTGTTTTTTCATTGAAGCAGGATTACAATGTTACCCCTATTAACTCATTGGTAGAAAAATATGTGATCGCTGCTGCTGTTACCATGAAGACACAAGTCAATATGAACACCGATCTTGTGTCGTTGGTGGATATTGGACCACCTTTTTTGAGATTAGTGGCTGTCCCAGTGATAACATTACCAACTCTCAGATATTTTTAACTGTTGACATAGCTTGAACATACTGTCACCATCTTTTTAATGTAGAGACAGGCACATTGATTATAGTGAAATGTCTGCCGTGTAGATCTGTGCAGTACTTTTGGTGAAACTTACCTTTTATTAGTAGCACCCAGACAATAGACTAGTCCTGCATATTCATGTACTCCAGGTTTATCACTCACCCTGTCCTCCAACCATTGATTGTCAACTTGCTCAAGATAAACAATAAGCAAAGAGCTGCCAATTATTGGCTGGAGGGCTGGTTGGGTGTAGCTAGCCTGCAGCTCATTAACATCCAGGACAACTTCAAACTAATCCTCTATGAATGTGCAGCTAGTGCTAAAATGCATTTGTGCATATTAAAGCACAATGCATTCATAAACAATTTCATAAACACTACTACAAAGGAGCACATCGGGGGGTTGTGATTGACTTCATACAAAATCTGTTGCACAACATATCTGTCAGCAGTTCAAAAAAAACCTACTGCTTGGCACTTGAAACTGTTCCCAAAACTGCACCTGCAATATACATAATCTCTGTGTACATAAATTGAAGCATGTTATGCACAATTACTGATGTGCAACACAGGGGAAGAAAGTTGGCCTGAAAAGTAGACTTCCAAAAAATTATCTATCAACACCATTTCCATTTACGTACATCAATCCTGCTTCCCTTGTAAACAAAAAGTACAAATTACAGTCCATTCAATGTACACCCGACTGCAAAAGGCGCCCTTTATTATGCTCAACAAACATGAAAATTAGAACTTGTATATTAGGAATGTAGCAACTGTTTTTATGGGGGAATTTTGTTAAAAAAACTGAATTATGTTAACAGTTCAACTATGAATACAAGTCTGCAATAAGACTTCACCCCACCAAATGGTACAATTTCTCATTTTTATACTTACTGCAAGGTGATAAGCAGCCATTCTTCCATGGATAAGAAATGCCAGATCCGAAGCTCGCAGGGTGATAGAAGAAGGCGGGTACGCCAGGGTTAATGAGGAGGCCATGGGGAAATTTGTTGAGGTGATACAGCGGGGGGAGGTTGGGGAAAGGGGAGAGAACGTGGAGGAAAGAAGTGGGAGGAGCTGCATCCGAGGAAGCAGCGGCACTTGGAAAGAGAAGAAGACACAAGCAGGATAGTAAAGAGACCCGCCCTATTAAGTGGAATGGAGGAGTTGTGTGACTTCGTCATAGCAGCAGTTAGGGGCGTCCTTGGAGTTAGCTGAAAAGTGGGGTGGGCGGAAGGCAGGGGCTAGATAGCTAGCTTCCCCCCTTTTATTCTTATTAGGTTGGTCTGTCGCCTCTTGGCTTTGACAGGGTGGAGCCCCTGCAAAGACGGTGATGTGTTTAGCCTGGGTATGGCTAGTGGGTCTCAGGGTTGGGAGGTAGGCGACGAGAGACAGGTTTGTAACGAGAGACAGGTTGGCGAGTTTTGGGACTCCCGAGTCGGTTGGCTTGCAAAGGGAGGCATAGTATGGGAAATAGTTTCTCCAGAGTCAGTTGGTGTGCGGCGGGAGGCATTACAAATATTTCCTGGGTTGGTGAGGCGACAAAATTATTTGTTGCTCCAAGGACCCATTATATTTTTGCAAATGTTAAGTTAGTTATAAAATGACTGTCCTATCCAATTAATCCAAATAGCAAGTGTCTGTGGTCATTTGGTTATCATTGAGGGGTAAAAAGGGTAAGCTGCAGCAGGGACGATTCCATTATACCCGGGTCGTGGTGCTCTTCATTATGGTATCTTGAAAAGTGATACATGGATGCAGCAATTCCAGTAGGCGATCAAAGCCCTCCATTAACCCTTTGCAATCCAATTTTGGATTCAGGGTTTCCTGGGGGACTTTCTCTTTCTGCCATTATACAATGGTGCCATCTGCTGGCTAGAGCCAGCCTTGCAGTCTGTGACATGCCAGAGGCCCCCGACAACAGAGCGGCCAGTAATATGCAGTAAGAATACCCCGCCGGACGTCTTCCGACATCATAGCTGTACACTTTTCAATCAGAATGTCTTCAGACGTCAGACAGTGGATTGAAAAGGGTTAAAAGGCAGCAAAAAAAATTAATTTTTCTGCATACCTGGAGAATGTAAACACCCATTAATAAACGATTTCCACTGTGCTATCTTTGTTTAACCCCTTAAGGACCAGGCTGTTTTATACGTAAATCTTTCCATTATACTTTATCCCTGTAAGTTCTGCTCCTGGTTTTGGCTCACAAAATACTGATGAAAATACGCCCGTGTGAAAGAGCCTAAGCACCAGACACTTTTTAGGGATTTTACCCATGTGGTGGTTTAACTGTTCTATTTTTTTTCCTTCTGCTACCAAAATTATTTTTGATACATTTTTTTTCCTGTGACATATAGGGCAATTTTTTAAATATCATTTTCACAGTTTTTTTTCCTGTTTTTTAGTTTTATTTGGGGGTAGAAAGCTAAAATAAAGTATGGGAATGGGTTCTTCATTTGTTTGGATGTTTTGATATATAACATGTATGTTTCGTATTATAGGCCGCATTTGGTGACAGTTTTGGTTGGTGTTGGCTTTGGGTTATTTTCTTTTTTTATGTATATATTTTTATTTTAATCTGTAATTTTGTTTTACTTATGTATGTAATTATTTTTTTTACAATCTATGTCCCCCATGACGTCATATAAAACCTCTGGGGGTCATTCACGTGTTTTTGTTTTTTTTTCATTACACGCTTTTTCACTCTAGCTGGGGCATCCATAGGAGCCCCGGTTAAAGGGAAAATATCCCCCTGTGGTGACAAAAGTCAGTGGCAGATCTGATCAGGGTCTGCTAGGACCCTACAGGTCTGATGTGTCTGAGGGCTCCCGTCAGTGATGTGACCACCGGCTCGCGTAGTGGAAGAAAAACTTCAACTTTTACTTCTTAGTACATAGCGCTCATTGAGCGCTGTGTAGTTGGGAATGGAGAAGTCAGAATAGGTTAAAAAACACTTCTCCCTCCTCCCCCGGGTTCTTAGCTGTGATTAACAGCTGACAGCCCGACCTGCTTCTGATTGATTGCAGGAGCAGAAGCTTTAACCCCTTCCCACTATAGGACGTACATTTATGTCCTGTGGGGTCATGGTATGTATGAAGAGAGAGATCACCGGGCGACCTCTCTCTTTATACAGCGCGTGCGACGGCTGTTTATTGCAGTTGACACCCGCGGGCAATAGCTGAAATTAGATGTGTGGCTGATTGGCACTATTAACACTTTTAATGCCACTGTCAATTCTGATGTTCGGGAGTCCCAGATGGTCCCCCCATGCAGGGAGCCATGTGGGTGTCATGGCAGCTGGGGGCCTTCTGAAATGCCCCAGGGCTGTTTTAGAAGACTACCCATTAAGTAATCCCTGTGTGGTGGCTTGATAGACAGCCTACTTAATCGCAGTATGATGTATGCATATTTGCACAGGAACCGCTAGTTCATATGGGCAGGGGAATGACCCTGCTCTTACTTAAATAGCTATTAAGCTACATCAGGTGCCGTCGTTAGCGGGTATGTGCAGTGTTTTAAGCATACATATGTGTCCATTAGCATACTTCCCATAGACCTCTACTAGCCTCTTTGGTGTGCAACAAGGCACAAAATAGAGCAGGTCCTATTTTTTAGCACGAGAACGGCTCCTAAAAAAAAAAAGAGCAAGAATGAACCCATTGAAATCAATAAGTTCTATTCTCCGTGTTTTGCAAGCAAGATTTTTCCAGCACAAAAAAACGTGCTAAAATACACTGGTCTGAAGGAGCCCTCAATCTGTAAAGAGAATTGAACAAACCTAATCTGCTAGCAAAAATGCATATATTTAACTTGCTACATGCAATGTAACAATTTAGTTTATACATGTGCAACATGATGATTCTTGAACGTGAAGGAAATACTCTGTCTGCAGGTGTTTTTTTTGTGTTTTTCAAGAATCAGCAGATTGCTGTAAGCTAGCTGGCTACTACAAAAAGGCTTTCAGTGTTACGTATTGTTGCTGTTAATAACATAGCACCTATTGTACAAAAGGCCATTTACAAATTGTGTTAAAAAGGGAAAACAACAATCAAAAAAAGGAACATTTCCTGCACTAAATAACCAAGTGTGGTACTATCTTTTAACAGTGTGCGGAAGCCTGCGAGATGTCTCACCTTTCTCTGTCTTTTGTGTTCCAACAATACAATGAGTTGCAACATCCTTCGGTAATAATGTCTTTGAAGATGCACAGGCCGTACACTTGGATCCATGTGCCTAAACTCTGCAGTAGTTCTGGTCAAAATAAGAAGTGGCTGCTGAAAATGGGGCTTATTGTCTTCCCAATAAAATAAGACACAGTGGGCAGAGATATATTACATCACAACAAAAAGTGTCTTATTTTCACAGTTTTGTACCATCTTTATTCCACAAGAAAATCTACAATAAAAAAATGCTGTTAATGTATAGATGCAATTGCAGATATAAACACTCATTTCTGTTGTGGAAATTACACTTGTAGGGCTTATTCAGACGACTGTATATCGGCTGGGTTTTCACGCCGAGCCGATATACGGTTCCATAGAGAGATTGCCGCATAAAGTGGTGCAACAAATCATCATAAAAAATATAAGCCTTTATTGCTCCATGGATAAAGTTAGGGCAACGTTTTGGCCAATAGATGGCCTTTATCAAGCCGCTATCTGATGGGACAGTGCAAGGAGTCCACGTTACATAACGTTCACATATCGAGTCCTGCTTTAGAGAAGAATTAATATTCTAGATTCAGTTCAGTAAAGTTTATTTCTATATAATAAAAATCTAGCCTCTGTCTCCATCCGTCAGCTGCTGTACTATCCTGAACTTGTTGTCACACCACTATCTGCAACATTGCCTCAATAATTGCAAGGCATTCATGCTCTGAGTCAGCAAAGCAGACAAACTCATGATGTACGTTCCACCAGGCTTGCAGTTGGGATGAGGTTTTGGTGTTAATGTGCAATAGGGGTGGCTGCCCAGGGCCCGAAGATCCAGGGGGGCACATGGATGTCCAACTGCCCCTGTCACAATCCACCAACCAACCAGAACTAAGACCATTATACAGTGATACCTGCACTATTATATTGTCTCTCATCCTACCCCATAACTCTATTTACTTGGTAGACACATCCTTCCCCACCATGTTGGAGAGAGAGATGATGTGCGGAGAAGGGGCAGTGTTATAGCACCTTGCTTAGTATGTCTCAGAGGAGAGACTGGAGCCGGGTACCCTGCTGAAAATGTATGCATGTAAAAGCATATCTATGTGTTTGTAAGGTCTTGTTCAAATCTGTCTCAGGGGTTTCATTTGGAAACACTGTAGCTGATTTCAACTAAAAAACAAGATGAAATAGTGGTACATGTTTCTTTATTTTGCCCTGTAAAATGTTAACTGGCCAAAAACCCAATAGACTCCATTATAGTCAGTGAGGTCCGTTGAGGGCCATTTGGGTTCATCATAAGACAAATTCAATAGGCCAGTGCTGATGTGAACAAGCCCTAAGATGTGTCATTGTGTATGCTACAGTATGTACAAGTGTATCACTGTGTGTGTAGGTAAAAATGTACGTAAATTAAGGAGTTTGGGACATATTTTCTAACCCTGTAAGGTTCTGTTCATATCTGTGTCAGCGGCTCAAATCTGGCAATGGCGTCTGCAGCAAAGTCATGAACAAAATAGCGCAGCTGAGCCAATTTCTCGAGTAGAATGATTGGCAGCATGATAAAAGGCTGCAGGACCCCATTATAGTCTGTGGTGTCTGCCAGGCACTGCCTGCATTCCAATGATGGCGCTCAATAACAGAAATAGCGTAATGTAAACCCGATTCAGCTTAACTGGATTCACACCACATCATCAAATATATCCATGTATACTACACAAAATGGAATTATAGTGGAGATTTATGACAGTGTCTAAAAGGAAAGCTGTCTTTATTACCCATAGCAAACAATCACAGCTTATCTTTCTTTTAGAGTGCTATTTGAAAATGAAAGCTACTCTGTAATTGGTTGCTGTGGACAAGCAACAACAACACTTTTTCTTTTAGGATGTATTCACACCAATATAAGCATCGAAATCCATACCAGTAGTGCAGAATTTGTTGAGGTTTTGCTGCGGATTTCACTCCTTCAATTGAATTTAAATGAAATGGGTGAATTCTGCTGTGGATCTGAAACAAAATAGGCACAAAATAATATCATAAGATCATAGAATGGTAGAGTTGGAAGGGACCTCCAGGGTCATCAGGTCCAACCCCCTTTTCAATGCAGGATTCACTAAATAATCCCAGAAAACTGTCTGTCCAGCCCCTGTTTGAAGACTTCCATTGAAAGAAAACCCACCACCCACATGGCAACCTGTTCCACTCATTGATCACCCTCACTGTCAAAAGGTTTTTTCTAATATCTAATCTGTGTCTCCTCCCTTTCAGTTTCATCCCATTGCTTATAGTCTTCCTTGTGCAAATGAGAATAGGGCTGATCCCTCTGCACTGTGACAGCCCTTCAGGTGTTTGTAGACAGCTAATAAGTCTCCTCTCTGCTTTCTTATTTGCAAGCTAAACATTCCCTGATCCTTTAACCATTCCTCATAGGACATGATGTGCAGACCACTCACCATCCTGGTAGCTCATCTCTGAACTTTCTCCAGTTTGTATATGTCTTTTTTAAAGTGGACTACCCCGAACTGGACACAGTATTCCAGATGAAGTCTGACTAAGGAAGAGAAGAGGGGATAATTACCTCACGTGATCTAGACTTTCTTAATACATCCCAGAATTGTGTTTGCCATTTTGCTGCTGCATCACACTGTTGACTCATGTTCAGTCTGTGATCTATTAGTATAAAAACATCTTTTTCACATGTGCTGCTGCTTAGCATAATTCCTCCCATTCTGTAGGTGCATTTTTTCATTTTTTTTTTCCCAGATGTAGGACTTTGCATTTCTTCTTAATACCAATCTGCTAGTTGCCACCCACTCTTCAAGCTTTTCTAGAACTTTTTGAATCCTCTCTCTTCTCTAGTGTTAGCTATTCCTCCGAGCTGCGTGTCGTCTGCAAATTTGTCTCACAGTGGCAGAGAGAACATTTGTTCTGGAACACTTTTTTCACTGAGAAGTTTCCTTAAAACATAACTTTTATTTCACAAACATAAAACAGTTGGCTAATAATGCCAATTTAAAAGCAGTAGAAAAAGCTGTTTATCAGCAAATAGTAGGTCGGCCCTGATTATTTATAGTTTGGTATCTTTCGGGCAACAGAACCAAAAACAACACAACTACCTCAGTGGGAGAATCGACATAGAAGCTCCAGTTGAGAAAATGTCAATAGACTGGTTAATATGAGATCTTGTTGATTTTTTCCAAACTGAGATTAGTTTTTTTTTCTCTCCCCTACATACAGAGAGTGATAGGCATGGATTGTGGCTATTCTTCAATAATTAAATTACGCTGCTGGTACCTTAAATAGGTCACACACAAAAAAAGTCCCTCAGATGAAAGACCAGCAACCATTTACAAGAACCCAAGAGATTATCTCACTTCACTTAGTATTAAATGTGTTGCTAGTAGAGATGAGCGAGCACCAAAATGCTCGGGTGCTCGTTACTCGGGACGAATTTATCGTGATGCTCGAGGGTTCGTTTCGAGTAACGAACCCCATTGAAGTCAATGGGCGACCCGAGCATTTTTGTATTTCGCCGATGCTCGCTAAGGTTTTCATGTGTGAAAATCTGGGCAATTCAAGAAAGTGATGGGAATGACACAGAAACGGTAGGGCAGGCGAGGGGCTACATGTTGGGCTGCATCTCAAGTTCACAGGTCCCACTATTAAGCCACAATACCGGCAAGAGTGGGCCCCCCCCCTCCCAACAACTTTTACTTCTGAAAAGCCCTCATTAGCATGGCATACCTTAGCTAAGCACCACACTAGCTACAACAAAGCACAATCACTGCCTGCATGACACTCCGCTGCCACTTCTCCTGGGTTACATGCTGCCCAACCCCCCTCCCCCCCGCATGACCCAGTGTCCACAGCGCACACCAAACTGTCCCTGCGCAGCCTTCAGCTGCCCTCATGCCACACCACCCTCATGTCTATTTATAAGTGCGTCTGCCATGAGGAGGAACCGCAGGCACACACTGCAGAGGGTTGGCACGGCTAGGCAGCGACCCTCTTTAAAAGTGGTGGGGCGATAGCCCACAATGCTGTACAGAAGCAATGAGAAATCCAATCCTGTGCCACCTCCATCAGGAGCTGCACACGTGGGCATAGCAATGGGGAACCTATGTGCCACACACTATTCATTCTGTCAAGGTGTCTGTATGCCCCAGTCAGACTGGTAATATGTACCTTAACGGTAACCGCGTTGGTGGTAATGTGGTGGTGACTGCGGACCTAGTAGCAAGGTTGTATTTTGTTGGTTTTCGGAATGTGGCCAGGATTAAGTGGGCCGTGGCGGGGGGATGGTGGGGGGGCTCTCTTGTTGTGTCGGTAAAGGTGAAATTCTTGGACTGCCACCAGACGAACCAATGCAAAGGCATTTGCCAAGAATGTTTTCATTGTTGGAGGAGGAGGGGGATGTTTTTGAGGCACTACGTGTCCTCTCCACGTGTCCGTGGTTATATGCACCTTAACAGTAACCGCGTTGGTGGGAAATGGCCTCGCCGCCATCATGTCTTTGGGAAGCCTCTGTTTCCACACCCCAGAGACATACCATTAGCAGCGGTATAGGCAGAGCCCAGAATTCGTAACATTTCAGCCGTAGCATTAGGACAGGCCCCACTAACATATCACTAGCAGCATTATAGGGGGAGCACAGTATTAGTTCCATTTCAGTAATAGTAGCACTCAAGACAGGCCCCAGTAACAATTCCGAAACAGCAGTATAGGAGGAGCATAGTCTAAGTTCCATTTAAGTAATAGTAGCAGCCTACACAGGCCCCAGGAACAATTCCGAAGCAGCAGTATAGTGGGAGCGCAGTCTTAGTTCCATTTCAGTAGCTGCAGTATAGCCAAGGCCCAAGTTACATTTATGTAGCTAAAGTGTAGGCCAACCCCACACACCTTTCTGTACCATGAGTGCACGCGAAGAACATAGAAATTGCTATGATTACACTGTAGGTGAGGGCCCCAAAAAATTGGTGTACCAACAGTACTAATGTACCTCAGTAAAAATTGGCCATGCCCAACCAAGATGGCAGGTGAAACCCATTAATCGCTTTGGTTAATGTGGCTTAAGTGGTAACTAGGCCTGGAGGCAGCCCAGTTTAACGAAAGATTGGTTCAAGTTAAAGTTCCAACGCTTTTAAGAGCATTGAAACGTATAAAAATTTTTTAGAAAAATTATATGAGTGAGCCTTGTGGCCCTAAGAAAAATTGCCCATTCAGCGTGATTACGTGAGGTTTCAAGAGGAGGAGGAGGAGGAGGAGGAGGAGGAATATTATACACAGATTGATGAAGCAGAAATGTCCCCGTTTTGGATGGTGAGAGAGAACTATGCTTCCATCCGCGGGTGCAGCCTACGTATTGCTTAGGTATCGCTGCTGTCCGCTGGTGGAGAAGAGAAGTCTGGGGAAATCCAGGCTTTGTTCATCTTGATGAGTGTTAGCCTGTCGGCACTGTCGGTTGACAGGCGGGTACGCTTATCTGTGATGATTCCCCCAGCCGCACTAAACACCCTCTCCGACAAGACGCTAGCCGCAGGACAAGCAAGCACCTCCAGGGCATACAGCGCTAGTTCAGGCCACGTGTCCAGCTTCGACACCCAGTAGTTGTAGGTGGCAGAGGCGTCATGGAGGACGGTCGTGCGATCGGCTACGTACTCCCTCACCATCCTTTTACAGTGCTCCCGCCGACTCAGCCTTGACTGGGGAGCGGTGACACAGTCTTGCTGGGGAGCCATAAAGCTGTCCAGGCCCTTAAAGACTGTTGCACTGCCTGGGCTGTACATGCTGCTCGATCTCCGCACCTCCCCTGCTACCTGGCGCTCGGAACTGCGCCTTCTGCCACTAGCGCTGTCGGATGGGAATTTTACCATCAGCTTGTCCGCCAGGGTCCTGTGGTATAGCAACACTCTCGAACCCCTTTCCTCTTCGGGAATGAGAGTGGGAAGGTTCTCCTTATAGCGTGGGTCGAGCAGTGTGTACACCCAGTAATCCGTAGTGGCCAGAATGCGTGTAACGCGAGGGTCACGAGAAAGGCATCCTAACATGAAGTCAGCCATGTGTGCCAGGGTACCTGTACGCAACACATGGCTGTCCACACTATGAAGATCACTTTCAGGATCCTCCTCCTCCTCCTCCTCCTCAGGCCATACACGCTGAAATGATGACAGGCAAGCAGCATGGGTACCGTCAGCAGTGGGCCAAGCTGTCTCTTCCCCCTCCTCCTCATCCTCCTCATGCTCCTCCTCCTCCTGAACGCGCTGAGATATAGACAGGACGGTGCTCTGACTATCCAGCGACATACTGTCTTCCCCCGGCTCTGTTTCCGAGCGCAAAGCGGCTGCCTTTATGGTTTGCAGGGAACTTCTCAAGATGCATAGCAGAGGAATGGTGACGCTAATGATTGCAGCATCGCCGCTCACCACCTGGGTAGACTGCTCAAAGTTTCGAAGGACCTGGCAGATGTCTGCCAACCAGGCCCACTCTTCTGAAAAGAATTGAGGAGGCTGACTCCCACTGCGCCGCCCATGTTGGAGTTGGTATTCCACTATAGCTCTACGCTGCTCATAGAGCCTAGTCAACATGTGGAGCGTAGAGTTCCACCGTGTGGGCACGTCGCACAGCAGTCGGTGCACTGGCAGATTAAACCGATGTTGCAGGGTGCGCAGGGTGGCAGCGTCCGTGTGGGACTTGCGGAAATGTGCGCAGAGCCGGCGCACCTTTCCGAGCAGGTCTGACAAGCGTGGGTAGCTTTTCTGAAAGCGCTGAACCACCAAATTAAAGACGTGGGCCAGGCATGGCACGTGCGTGAGGCTGCCGAGCTGCAGAGCCGCCACCAGGTTACGGCCGTTTTCACACACGACCATGCCCGGTTGGAGGCTCAGCGGCGCAAGCCAACGGTCGGTCTGCTCTGTCAGACCCTGCAGCAGTTCGTGGGCCGTGTGCCTCCTATCTCCTAAGCTGAGTAGTTTCAGCACGGCCTGCTGACGCTTGCCCACCGCTGTGCTGCCACGCCGCGCGACACCGACTGCTGGCGACGTCCTGCTGCTGCTGACACATCTAGATTGCGAGACAGAGGTTGAGGAGGAGGAGGAGGGTGGTTTAGTGGAGGAAGCATACACCGCCGAACATACCACCACCGAGCTGGGGCCCGCAATTCTGGGGGTGGGTAGAACGAGAGCGGTCCCAGGCTCTGACTCTGTCCCAGCCTCCACTAAATTCACCCAATGTGCCGTCAGGGAGATGTAGTGGCCCTGCCCGCCTGTGCTTGTCCACGTGTCCGTAGTTGCCACTAACCGCATTGGTGAGGGCGCGTACAATGTTGCGGGAGACGTGGTCGTGCAGGGCTGGGACGGCACATCGGGAAAAGTAGTGGCGACTGGGAACTGAGTAGTGCGGGGCCGCCGCCGCCGCCATCATAGCTTTGAAAGCCTCCGTTTCCACAACCCTATACGGCAGCATCTCAAGGCTGATAAATTTGACTATGTGGACGGTTAACGATTGAGCGTGCGGGTGCGTGGCAGCATACTCGCGCTTGCGCTCCAACAGTTGCGCTAGCGACGGCTGGACGGTGCGCTGAACTACACTGGTGGATGGGGCCGAGGACAGCGGAGGTGAGGGTGTGGGTGCAGGCCATGAAACGGTAGTGCCTGTGTCCTGAGAGGGGGGTTGTATCTCAGTGGCAGGTTGGGGCACAGGGGGAGAGGCAGCGGTGCAAACCGGAGGCGGTGAACGGCCTTCGTCCCACCTTGTGGGGTGCTTGGCCATCATATGTCTGCGCCTGCTGGTGGTGGTGAGGCTGTTGGTGGTGGCTCCCTGGCTGATCTTGGCGCGACAAAGGTTGCACACCACTGTTCGTCGGTCGTCAGGCGTCTCTGTGAAAAACTGCCAGACCTTAGAGCACCTCGGCCTCTGCAGGGTGGCATGGCGCGAGGGTGCGCTTTGGGAAACAGTTGGTGGATTATTCGGTCTGGCCCTGCCTCTACCCCTGGCCACCGCACTGCCTCTTGCAACCTGCCCTGCTGCTGCCCGTGCCTCCCCCTCTGAAGACCTGTCCTGTGTAGGCGTTGCACACCAGGTGGGGTCAGTCACCTCATCGTCCTGCTGCTCTTCCTCCGAATCCTCTGTGCGCTCCTCCCTCGGACTTACTGCCCTTACTACTACCTCACTGCAAGACAACTGTGTCTCATCGTCATCATCCTCCTCACCCACAGAAAGTTCTTGAGACAGTTGGCGGAAGTCCCCAGCCTCATCCCCCGGACCCCGGGAACTTTCCAATGGTTGTGCATCAGTGACGATAAACTCCTCTGGTGGGAGAGGAACCACTGCTGCCCAATCTGATCAGGGGCCCGAGAACAGTTCCTTGGAGTCTTCCCGCTCCTGAGCATGTGTCATTGTAGTGGAGTGAGGAGGCTGGGAGGAAGGAGGAGCAGCAGACAGAGGATTCGGATTTGCAGCAGTGGACGGCGCAGAACTGTGGCTGGACGATTGGTTGCTCGAAGCACTTTCTGCCATCCAGGACAGGACCTGCTCACACTGCTCATTTTCTAATAAAGGTCTCCCGCGTGGACCCATTAATTGGGCGATGAATGTGGGGACGCCAGAAACGTGCCTCTCTCCTAATCGCGCAGCAGTCGGCTACGACACACCTGGATCAGGAGCTCGGCCTGTGCCCACACCCTCACTTGGCCCTCCGCGTCCTCGGCCGCGTCCACGTCCTCTAGGCTTACCCCTACCTCTCAGCATGCTGTATTACCAGTGATTTGATTTCACAGGCAGGAAATAAATTGGCGCAAGCCTGCAGGCCAAATATAATTTTTTAACTTTTTTTAAAAAGGAAAGGCCCACTGCCTCTAGTGAATGAATAATAAGTTTAATAACTGTGTTGCGGCCCTGCAAAAGTGTCACAGAACTTTACTGTTGCAGAGTTATTAACTGTGGCAGAGCAGGTATTTCCCAGGCAGGAAAGAAATTGGCGCAAGCCTGCACTCAACCGTAGCTGGTTGCGTCTGATTTTTTTACGTTCTCCACGCAGCACACACGTACACAGAGCCCTTAGGACTGACAGAGGCAGGGCAAATATACTTTTTTCCCTTTTGTTTAAAAGGAAAGGCCCACTGTGCCTATTCAATGACTAATAACTGTGTTGTGGTCCTGCCTACACAATTCTGTGCCTGTAGTATCAATGCAGGGTGCAATGCTCTGCACCGCCGATTTTGAGAAAAAAAAAAAAAGCAACACAGCTAACAGCAGCCTGCACAGTACTCCACACGGTTAAATGTGGCCCTAGAATGGACCGTTGAGGTTCTTGAAGGCTACACTCACTCCTAACACTCTCCCTGCCTAAGCACCACTTCTGTCCCTAATGCCGGGTGCAATGCTCTGCACTGCCGATTTTGAGAGAAAAAAAAAAATTTCTCCACTGCTAACAGCAGCCTGCACACACGTAGATGTGGCCCTAAGAAGGACCGTTGGGGTTCTTGAAGCCTACACTCACTACAAACACTCTCCTTACAGCAACTCCAATAGAACAGCACTTTCCCTCAGCTAACTCACACGGCATCTGAGGCGAGCCGCGGGAGGGGCTGATTTTTATACTCGGGTGACATCTGATCTCCCCAGCCACTCACAGCAGGGGGGTGGTATAGGGCTGGAACAACACAGGAGGAAGTTGTAATGTCTTCCCTGTCTTTCAATTGGCCAGAAAAGCGCGCTAACGTCTCAGAGATGAAACTGAAAGTAACCCGAACACCGCGTGGTGCTCGTTACGAGTAACGAGCATCCCGAACACGCTAATATTCGCCCGAGCATCAAGCTCGGACGAGTACGTTCGCTCATCTCTAATTACAATCGACACAATAATACAAATTCTTACTGCTGCCCAAAGGCATCTGAGGTATTGACTGCAGCATCTAAGTAAGCTTGGTGCACTATGATCCACAAAGGGATAGTGAAATATGAGCAGCATAATATAATATCTTGCAATTAGCTCATACTTAGTATTGATGCCAGAGGCAATAAACATAATGTTATAAATGTAATAGTTAATATAAAGTATTGTAGTGTGTCCAGTAAGTAAAACTTCATCATTATAACTGCAAAGTATTTTCTTCTATGCTTAGTTATTTGCTAAAAAATATATTCCATTTTTTTCATGTTTGGTATCTTTGTAAAATTATTTCAAAAATATTTCCGAAACAGTTATTGCCAACAATTCTTTTTAAACTATCATAATAAATCTATTGCTCAAAACATGAGGCCCTTCCAACTTGCTTTAATGGCACTAAAATACCACTTCAAGTCTTTTTTTAATGTAGGGGACTTAAGATGTCTAGTAAGAATTACATAATGCATCAAGAGTAATGTGTACAAAACATGAAGAACACTTGAAGAAGATAATGTTGGCTACAGAACAGTTCCAGGTTCTGTTATGGTCGCTGGTCATGGCCAGCAGTGTCCCCAACCTCCTCCTGGGTATGCCCAGTGCCATGTTCCCTGTAGTATCTATGACAAACACTACATTTCTAGTGATTTCTAGTTCTCAGAGTGTGAATGTATACTCCACCTCTTAACCCCTTAAGGACACGGCCTATTTTAGCCTTTAGGGCTAAGAATGGCTTCACATGAGCATGTTTTTGTGCCTGCATACATGTGCACAAAACCACGCTTCTATTAGAACCAATGCATTCCCTATGGTGTGTTCACAAGTCTGTGTTTTACAGTTGCGTGCCTGTAAAGATAGGACATGCGTGCACCATAGGGAATGCACACATTGTCTGCAATGGAGCCCCGGCTGCTGCCGACGGCTCCATTGAAGACAATGGTCTGCCGGCACCCCAGAATTGTTTTTCAAGAAAGAGCTTTACATATAAGCCCTTCCCTGAAAAACAAGAATTTTAGAGTGAAAAAAACTCCAAAAAACGTACCTGTTCGCTGCTCCCGTGTCCCCGCGAGGATAAAGAACACATCTGCCGCATGCAGAAGCTGTTTCCTTCATCTCCACGAGGAAAAATAATTCCCTGCTGCACCTGCCACATCTGTGACAGATGCAGCAAAGGAATTCTTCATCCCTGCAGGGAATAAAGAATTCCCTTTCACAGCTGTCACAGATGACAGCTGCAGTAGTGGATCCAGCTGCTGGAACCCAGTAATTGTTTTTCAGGGAAGGGCTTTAAATATAAGCCCTTCCATAAAAAAACAAGAAAAGATTGTGATAAAAACTAAATAAATACTCACCTTTCTTGAGTTCATGAGTTCATGAATGGGTGAGTGCTGCCTCTGATCTCTGATTGGCTGAGCGCAGGGACCAATCAGAAGCAGCTCTCAGCTATCATTCAATAGCTGATAGCTGCCTCTGATTGGTCACAGTGCTCAGCCAATCCCCGCCTGCTGAATACTCCTCAGAGCAGTGCAGGAGAAGAGCCATCTGGACACGTCTGAGCCCCGGCAGCTGAAGAAAGGTGAGTATTTTTTTATTTTTATCACCATTTTTTCTTGCTTTTCAGGGAAGGGCCTATATTTAAAGCCCTTCCCTGTAAAACAATTTCAGGATGTTGGCAGCTGGATCCCCTACCGCAGCTGTCATCTGTTATAGCTGCGGTAGGGAATCCTTTATTCCCCGCAGGGATGAAGAATTCCTTTGCTGCATTTGTCACAGATGTGGCAGGTGCAGCAGGGAATTCTTTTTCCTCGCGGGGATGAAGGAAACATCTGCGGCATGTGGCAGATGTGTTCTTTATCCCTGCGGGGACACGGCATCGGCAGACAGGTAAATTTTTCTTTTTACACTAAAATTCTTGTTTTTTGTGGAAGGGCTTATATATAAAGAGCTCTTTCCTGAAAAACAATCCAGGGGTGCCGGCTGACCATTATCTTCAATGAAGCCGCCAGCAGCAGCCGCGGCTCCATTGAAGGCAATGCACGGACCTTCATACAAGTATGTTTTTGCACGTACATGGGTGCGCATCTATGTACGCACAAAAACACGCTTGTGTGAAGCCACCCTAAGGGCTCAGACGGGCGTTTTTTCGCGCGATTTGCGCATGCGCAAGCATCTGGCGATTTTATAAAACCATTGCTTTGCAATGGTATCGGACACATGAGCGCTTTTTATGCGCTCGTCCGATAAATTATAGAACAAAAATCGCAGATCGCACCTATCTGCGATCTGCGATTCCTGCTCTCTTCTCTATATGTGCTCAATGGGGCCTGTGGCAGCAGCGCCGACCCCATTGAGAACATATACTAGACAAATCATTCTTCTCTGCCACAGCTGTAACAGCTGTGGAAGAGAAGAATGATGTTTGCCCATTGAATTCAATGGAGCCGGCAATACAGCCGGCTCCATTGAAAGCAATGGGCTGCCGGCGAGCGCGGGATGAATTTTCGGGAAGGGCTTAAATATATAAGCCCTTCCCTGCAATTCATCCAGAAATGTGTAAAAATAAAAAAAAATATATATACTCACCTGGTCCCGGCAGACGGAGTTCAGCCGCGGCCGGCGGCAGTCCTCCTGAACTGCTCTCTGTAGTATTCAGCAGCCGGGGATTTAAAATCCCCGCCTGCTGAATGAGCTGCCTCTGATTGGTCACAGCCTGACCAATCAGAGGCAGCTCTCACTCACACCCATTCATGAATTCATGAATGGGTGTAAGTGAGAGCTGCCCCTGATTGGTCCCTGCGCTGAGCCATGAATGGGTGTGAGTGAGAGCTGCCTCTGAATTCAATACGCTGGACAGCTCCGGCCCGTTTCTATTGAAACGCGGCTAGGAGCAGTATTTTCGGGCGATTTTTCGGCCCCGGTCACGCGATTTGTGGATGCGCATCAGTCATGCGATCCGCAAATCGCAGGAAAAAACGCCCGTGTGACTAAGGCCTAGGCCTTATTTTTCAAATCTGACATTTGTCACTTTATTTGGTTATAACTTTTGATTTCTTTTACTTATGAACTCCATTCTAAAATTGTTTTTTCATGACATATTGTAGTTTAAGTTAGTGGTAAATTTTAATCAATAAATTTTGTCTTTAAGGAAAAAAATCTAAATTTACAGAAAATTTTGAAAATTTTGCAATTTTTAAACCTTGAGGTTTTTTTTTCTGGTAAGACAGATAGTCAAACACCACAAAATACTTAATAATTAACATTTACCATAGGCATACTTTATATTGCAATAATTTCTTAAGTGTTATTTTATTTTTTTTTAGAACTCCACAAAGTATATAAGTTTAGCAGTAAATTTTCACATTTTTACTAGCAAATTCTAAAAGCTTATTTTTTAAGGCTCAATTCAGTTCTGACATAGATTTTATGAGCTTACCCTGTTTCCCTGAAAATAAGACAGTGTCTTATATTAATTTTTGCTCCAAAAGATTTTATTTTCTTTACATGTATAGCTGCCTAGACACTATTTAAATTGACATTTTTATTAACTGTTACTAGGGCTTAATTTTAGAGTAATACTTATAGTTCAAGCATCCTCAAAAATCCTGAAAAATCATTTAGCATCCTTAAAAATCCTTTAAAAAAAAATCATGCTAGGGCTTATTTTCAGGGTAGGTCATATTTTCAGGGAAACGGGGATATGTCAGAAAATCCTAATGAATCATCCAATTTTAAAAACTGCACTCCTCAAAATATCAAAAATAGCATCTATGAAGTTTATTATTATTAACCCTTTAGATACTTCAGAGGAATTAAAGAAATGTGTATCAGAAATTAGAATAGTTAAAGTTTTTCTGCAGATTTCAATTCAAACCTTTTTTTTTATAACACAACAGAAGTTAGTAGAGAAACAAAACTCAGAATTTATTACCTGGATTCTGGAGGTTTTAGAAATGCCCATATGTGAAGGGAAGGTCCAGTATGTGGCTTTATCAATAAGCTGTGTAGAGTACATCAGGGTAAATCATAAAATGCTGGTTCAACTTAATTATACAATTAGAATTCCAGGGGCGTGTGGTATATTTATAAGCAATCTTTTATGCACAGGGCGGGTTGGGTGGAGCATGTTTCACAGTGATAAATTGTGTCCTTCCTTATCCATCATTTATAACAGGCTCTGCGCGTTTTTTGAGTCATTCTCTTTTTACTAGTGAAGAGAATTTCACTAGGAAAGTATTGCCCTGGTAGAATACACGTGGCTAGAAGTACTTACTTCTAGTCCCCAAATATTAGGGTTTTGATGAACTCCTCCTGGAATTCAAGAAAGGTGCCCCTCTGGTCTGAACATCAATATATTGCACGTAGGCATTATACTGTGCCACCTGTACAATGTGCACAATCATTTTTTTATACGACAACCTTGTTTTCTGCATGGCATTGTACAGCTGGAGTACTTGATCAGAGAAGTCAACCCCTCCCATGTGTCTCTGTACTGTTACCTTGTACTGAGGAGGGGGTACTGCTATTGCTGTGCATTGTGCTCAATATAAGGATATCCCTCTTGACTAGAGATGAGCGAACGTACTCGTCCGAGCTTGATGCTCGGGCGAATATTAGGGTGTTCGGGATGTTCGTTATTCGTAACGAACACCACACGATGTTCGGATGTTCGGGGTTACTTTAACTTTCATCCCTGAGAAATCTTTTCTATATGCACTCAATGGGGCCGGCGGCAGCAGCGCCAACCCCATTGAGAACATATAGAAGACAAATCCTTCTTCTCTGCCACAGCTGTAACAGCTGTGACAGAGAAGAACGATGTTTGCCCATTGAATTCAATGGAACCGGCAATACAGCCGACTCCACTGAATGCAATGGGCTGCCGGCGATCGCGGGATGAATTGTCGGAAAGGGGTTAAATATATAAGCCCTTTCCTGCAATTCATCCAGAAATGTGTAAAAATAAAAAATATATATATACTCACCTGGTGCCGACAGACGGAGTTCAGCGCGGCAGGCTGCAGTTCTCCTGAACTGCTCTGAACAGCTGTGAGTACTATTCAGCAGCCGGGGATTTAAAATCCCCGCCTGCTGAATAAGATGCCTCTGAATGGTCACAGCCTGACCAATCAGAGGCCAGCCCTCACTCACACCCATTCATGAATTCATGAATGGGTGAGTGAGGGCTGGCCTCTGATTGGTCAGGCTGTGACCATTCAGAGGCATCTTATTCAGCAGGCGGGGATTTTAAATCCCCGGCTGCTGAATAGTACTCACAGCTGTTCAGAGCAGTTCAGGAGAACTGCAGCCTGCCGCGCTGAACTCCGTCTGTCGGCACCAGGTGAGTATATATATATTTTTTATTTTTACACATTTCTGGATGAATTGCAGGAAAGGGCTTATATATTTAACCCCTTTCCGACAATTCATCCCGCGATCGCCGGCAGCCCATTGCATTCAGTGGAGTCGGCTGTATTGACGGCTCCATTGAATTCAATGGGCTAACATCGTTCTTCTCTGCCACAGCTGTTACAGCTGTGGCAGAGGAGAACTTGCTGTGTCGTTCCCATCATTTTCTTGAATTGCCAAGATTTTCACACATGAAAACCTTAGCGAGCATCGGCGAAATACAAAAATGTTCCGGTCGCCCATTGACTTCAATGGGGTTCGTTATTCGAAACGAACACCCGAACATCGCGGGAAGTTCGTTTCGAATAACGCGAACCCGAACATTTTGGTGTTCGCTCATCTTTACTCTTGACCTTACACTTGACACACAAGTAGTGACTTAAGCAGGCTTTTCATTTTTTTTCTATAACAGTGCCACATGCCACAGTTTTTCTGTGAGTGAGGCTCTGGAATAGGTGGAAACTGGTGTAAAAAATATCTAGGTAGAAGTGGTAGCTCTGGTGCACCAATTCCCATACAAATTTTCCTGTAATTCTCGGGAGGGGGGGGGGGGGGGGGACAATCTGGGGGCTGAATTCTGGTGTCTTTTCCTTTATAAATCCTGAACTTATGGGTGTATCTGATGTAATACATTTTTACACCATATTGTGTCCCCTTACTGGGCAGGTACTGGTGGAATCAAAGGCTCTCTTTGAAATGTACCAGGGACTCCTCTATGGAAATGTTTTTCTCAGGGGTGTACGCCTGGGCAAACTTAGCATTAAAATGCTCTATTACCTGCCTGATTTTATATAAGTGATCATAATTGGGATCATCACTAGGTGAGCACTGCGTATTGTGATTGTAATGCTGGAATTATATGAACGCTTCAAAACATGTCCTTGACATAGCCATGTAGAAAATTGGGGTATAGTATAAAGTATCTATGCTAAAGTAGGCCCTAATGCTCGGCTTCTTTACTGTTCCCATACATGATACAATGCCCCTAAATTTTGTGTTGATTTTGATGCAACCACAGGGATCTATTTGTGGGGTCTTGCAAAACTGGAGTTGGTGTTTTCTCCAGATGAAATTCTGGGCATATAAATTAGTTTGGGTAATAATATGGGAAATAAATTAATAAATAAAAACTTAAAGTCCACCCCTCTGATCCCTGAAATTTTATCCCTGAATTTTTGGTAAAGTCAAGAATTGGGGGTTTGAAGTTTTCTGGGGTAATCCACCGAGCTTCCCATGAATCAGGGTCCTCTGAAGTGGCAGTCTTTAGACACCTCAGGTGTACAGTGGGTTCAAATTTGCTTGATGACGAAGAGGATAATGCCAGAAAAGTTCAGTTTGACTCAGATGCAACTTTTGCGTAAGCTTCTTCTGCTAAATATGTTAGCAGTCATCATACATGGGTTACACTTTAAATATAGGATGTAATTTTACGCCCTGTTGCACAACATGCACCCATGATGTAAACTTTTGTCCTGTGGCATTATTTGGATAAAGGCCAAACACACACCCAGCTTTCCAATCCCCAACCAATCATGACAGGCCCTGTGTTGTTTAGTACATTTCCAAGGAAAAAAATTATACAAAAGAGATTCTCTGCACTCATTTGGTATGGGGATAGAACTAAATCCACAGGCTAACTGGCCAAATACATTTATTAGAAGTATACAATCTACTCCATTTGCAACACATTTTGGCGCTTGCTTGCGCCTTTAAGCAAAAGATACAAACATTAAAAAACATACATTTATAAGGACTTACATTACAATTGCTAGATGTGCCACCGGGCTTGCAGTGATGTCATCTTCCGGGTTCACTTGAGGTCAAGAGTATGTCAGCTCGTAGTGCACTGTTTTGGATCCATAAAAAGTTCAAAAAGGTTGGAGCGACTTTTTGGGCTGAAAGATAGATCTTTTGACAATATTTCAGCCACAAATCATGTCAGCAAATAAACCTGAAGAATTAATCAACCCCTGTGAAACTCCAGAGCATAGTATTGGGGTCACTAGATCTGAGCCAACCACAAGAAAAACTGACCAAAGAATAGGAGCAATGAAAATTACCCAAGAAATGTATCTATGTCTGATTTTCAATATTTTACCCCAGAACAGATACCTCATCCTATAGAAGAGCCCCTTTTATGTTCGCCTATGGAAAATTCACCACCAGATTTTTTTGAGTTATGTTTATCACATTCACAACCTACAATGACAAGACAAAAATATCCTCAAAAACATAAAGAAAAACTCCCCAAAGAAAAATCTACACTGAATTTTTTAGGGCTTTGCTCCACAAACGTACAACCTCCATTCTCCATAACAGCTGTTACACCAAAAGCAAACCCACTGAAACCTCAGAATCTTCTCACTCCCAGAAAAATAAACCCACTCCCAGTAGTCCGATCAAAAATCCATCAATTTTACTCCATGCTCCAATCGGCGGCAATAATTCAAAGATGAAATTCAGAAAGAGAAGGGGGAAAAGGGGAGGCAAACGCCTCTCAAAAAATAAGAAATACTCCACTGCATAAGAAGAAATAGATCCTATTGAATCAAACAAATATGACATATTTAATATTTCTAAATATAATTTATGTAGACAGGAAGCGGAAATATTGTCAAAATGTCTATCTTTCAGCCCAACAAGTCGCTCTAACCTTTTTGAACTTTTTGTGGATATGAATAAATTCATAAGAAAATTAACATTGAACCATTATTTTATTATTAATCATGATGCTGAAATGAAAGAAGATACTTTGTATACAGAATGTGGCTTAGAAGACCCAATTATAACAGACTTAAAACTGGAAAGCAAATTCTATCCGACAGATTCAAAAGGGGAATACATCAAATTATTTTATCAGAATGTCCTGAAAGACCTGAAAAAAATGTGTAACGATCAATCCAGGAGGAAATCAAATCTGACTAAATCACAACAATGCATGTTAAATCATTTAGCAAAACAAGAAAATATTGTTATAAAACGAGCAGATAAAGGGGGAGTCATTGTTATTTTAGAGTACGATCAGTATCATAAAGAATCACTGAGAATATTAGAGGACAAAAGATATTATAAAAGATTGGCTAATGAACCAACAAAACAATTATCATCAGCATTTCAAATAATGATAAATCAAACGACTACTTCAAACTGTCTATCCAAACAGGAAGCAAAATGCATCTATGTCACCTCTCCAGAAATACCTTATTTTTACCATCTACCAAAAATACACAAAAATATATCCAACCCCACAGGAAGACCCATTATAGCCAGAATAGGATCAATTACAAGTAGGCTGTCAGAATATATAGATAGGCAGTTACAAAGATCTGTAAATCCATTACCATCATACATAAAAGATACTGGACATTTCTAAAACATATTGGAGGACGCTATCTGAGAGGAATAATTTATATGGTGTACATTGGACGTTGAAGCATCATACTCCCATATACCCCATACAAGCTATAGAAACTTTTTAATTGACGACCCATTCATGCCCCCTGGTCAGAGAAATTTTATACTGCATTCCTTTGATTTCATTCTAAACAATAATTATTTTTCGCACAATAAAGTATTTTACAAACAGATATACGGGACCGCAATGGGTACAAAATGTGCTCCTAGTTTTGCCAACTTGTTCATGGGAGCATCTGAAAAGAACAATTTTGATGACCCATGTATCATTTTATATAAAAGGTTTAGAGATGGCATCTTAATTATCTGGAAAGGCAAAAAAGAAGATCTCAAGAATTGTATTCTTAATTTAAACACAAGTGAATACAATCTCCATTTTACAGACACCATAGATTCTCAAAAAAATAGTGTTTTTAGATCGTGAATTATCCTCAAAAACGCTGAACATAAAAACAAAAATACATTTCAAACCAGTAGATAAAAATAGTTACCTGGAGTTCCAAAGTTGCCATGCCAAACAGTGGAAACTGAATATACCTTATGGACAACTTGAGAGGATCCGGAGAATTTGTTCATCTATAACAACCTTTAAAGAACAAACTAAAATCTTAAAAAAGCACTTCAGCGAAAAAGGGTACCCAATTACACTGATACAAAAACGACCAATTAAAAATAATAAAAAGGGTATAGATGATGAATAAGTAGAGAAAGAAAAGGAGAAACAAGAAAGTGGAAAAGAAAAAATACAGCATTTACTGAGATATGTGGGGAGGACAATTAACCCACTAAGGACCCGCATCAAAACACTGCTCAAACATCAAAAATGGCTTCATGAAACACAATGTTTCGCGTAATTTTGTAACCACCCACAATTGCAACAGTGCTCAACTGCAAGTTACTCCATTAGAACATATCAGCAGCGGATCCTTTTCAGATTTAAGGGCCAAAGAAATAGTTTGGATATTTTAATTGGATACACTTATTTCAAATGGGCTAAGCGAAGTACTAGAATAAAATTAAATGAATCCTACCTGTTTATACTAAGATTTTTTAGTTTTTCTAAGATATACCTGATTTTATATATTTGTGTACAGTATATTGTTGCTTATTGAATACGTTTTATTGATACATTCGTAAGGATTTAATATATTTTTGTATAGTATATTGTAGCTTATTGAAATTTTTTTATTGATAGATCCGAAAATTGCTCTTCTCTTTTAAAATATGAATAACTGTGATTTTATTACTTGATTATATGTACATGATTTTAGCAATGAATTAATGTATAAATAATACTTTTTTATTTTTAGATATATACAAATGTTTTAGAACAATAAAAAATTTTTGTCGAGTGAGCTATGTAGTTTTTCCTTCCCCTTCCTCTTTTACCTCTCGTCTTTTAAATATTATATATAGGAGTCCCATTAATAGAATTAAGCCAATATATGTATCCGATAGTAAATCTATTTCGAATGCCAAGTGAAGAAAATAATGCCATAATTAAAACCTCTACCAGTGAATGAATTTATTTATGCTTAACATTTCCCACATACTTTCATTTAGGAGGAGCACATATATAAGTTTTATATTTTTATATGAACGTGAAGTGGAGCAAATAGTTCATGACTTCCAAAAAAGCTTTTAATTATTTTTATAATAAGGACCGAGACGTTGTAGTGACATCATCACGCATAAATGGAGTGCACGCTGTGATCCTTTTGTTACCAAACTAGATAATATACCCATTGAAATGCACTTAGCATTCCAAAAATAGCGCAATATGTGTCGTCACTCCTGTTACCCAAAGATGACGTCACTAAAACAGTCCGGTGCCTAACCCAGCATTTGTCATGCGCCGAGAGTTTGCAGTGACATCAGTACGCATAGAAGGAACACATCCTGCTGTCCATTTATCACAAACCATGAAGAGATAACTTTGTGAGACGCACTTTGCATTCCAAAACAGCGCACTACATGCTGATGTACCCCTGACCTCAAGTGAGCCCGGAAGATGATGTCACTGCAAGCTCAGTGGCACATCTAGCAATTGTAATGTAAGTCTTTATAAATGTATGCTTTTAATATTTGTATCTTTTGCTGGAAAAAGGGGCAAGCAAGCGCCGAAACATTTTGCAAATGGACTAGATTGTATACCCCTAATAAATGTATTTGGCTATTTAGCCTGTGGATTTAGTTCTATCTCTGTACCAAACAAGTGCGGAGGATCTCTTTTTTCTTATTTTTCTTCCTTGAAAAAGTACATTTTATATTTGCTTAATGTGGGTCAAGCATACAACTCTCAGCGGCTCTTCTAAGACCAGGATACGGACGGGACTGGAGCTTCTTCTCATTAATACAAAGCAAACCTGGATTCAGAGGTGCTAGTGTGGTGTTTCTTACCAGGTACCCCACTAGGCCCCGGGTAAGTCCCAACTTTTCTCTTCTTTTATATGCCTAACATGCTAACAGCACAGAATAATAACCTCTACGAGCCGCTGTCAAAATTATTCTATTTTACCTGTGCTATTTAGGGCTACTAAGCAATCAGTGTTTACTGTGCAAAGCTGCTTGTTGTTTCCTATATGTTGTTTCATACAGGTAAGGGCGATATTGGGCTGTAAATCACAGCCCTATATCACCCTCCCCATCAATGTGAAAGCCCCATGGATGTGAGGGGTTTTCATGGGAAAACAGCCTTGTATCACTGTAGGGATGAAGGAAACCTGTAAGAGCTTTGGCAGGAATCGCAGAGTTCTCCCATTGCTTTCAATGGGGCTGGCATTGCTGCTGCCAGCCCCATTTAACGTGATTGGGCTACGATGTGAGATCACACAGCCAGATAGAACATGCCACAATTTGTTTCTCGCATAGCATCACATCGCAGGAAAAAAATCGCTCATGGGTATGACCCATTCAAAAGAAAAGGATCATATTTGTGTAAGATTTGTGCATTTTGAAACACACAAGTCTTGTGCAAGTTTTTCAGCTGTGTGAGGCCGGTCTTAGGGTTCTTTTATATGTTACATGACTGTTGGGTGATAATCAATCACTCATTGAATGGAGCTGGTTCTCTCTTTTGATTTTTTTTCGTCTAGTAACTACATTTTTCTAAAAATTTGTAGTGGTACCTTGGTTTTCATCAATAATCCGTCCAAAAACAATCTGTAAAATCTGAAAACGACGAAAACTAAGGCAATTATTTCCATATGAATCACTTAAATGTAATGGGAGTTGTGTGCAGCCTGTGTGCCTCTATCATATAATGTATGAGTTTTATAACTCCATGACTTTGCTAAAGATGTTTTTTTAGTGAACGCTAAGTGTCTTTTCAGAACACTTATATACTGCAACTCCCAGAGACCCACACAATTGAAAGTTCCAGCCAATCAGTGGAAATATGGAATACAGTGGGTTAGGTTATTCTTTAGGTTATCCAATGTGATTGATCTGTAGTGGAGTCATGGAGTTATAAAAGTTGTATATCATGATATGATAGAGTGACATAAGCAGTGCTTTTTTGAAGCATACTTTATAATAATGGCTGAGAAGAAGAAATACCATCAATATTCAAATGAATACTTGAAATACAGACTCATCCCTTCTTCTACAAATGGACAGCTTCCCTTGTGCCTCATTTGTGAAAAGGCATTTTTGAATGAAGCTATGAAGCCTTCGAGACTGAGTGATCACCTTGCAAAAATGTATTCAGACAAAGTGGGTAAGCCTATTTCATTTTTCCAAGGTTTAAAGTCAAAGTTTGAGAACCGCAGCACTGTAGGCAAGCTATTTGGAAAATCTGTTATCAATGCTGACAAAGGCCTCCTTGCTTCCTATAAAGTCTCTTTATTAATATCACAATGTGGCAAATCACATACTATTGGGGAAACACTTGTGTTACCCACAGTTAAAGAGATTGTCAGTACTATGCTAGGGCCTGACACGTGTGCCATGGTGAAATCAATTCCTTTGAGTAATGACACCATTTCAAGAAGAATTGATGAGATGGCTGCTGATGTGGAAGAAATGCTTTTGGGCATGTTATAGAACACAGAATTTGTAATGCAAATTGATAAGTCAACATTTAGACATAATGAAGCATTGGTGCTAACTTATGTTTGTTTCATTAATCAGAATAAAAAAGTAGTGGAGGAACTGTTGTTTACCAGAAATTTAACCACCGACACGAAAGGCTCCTCTATATACAAAAGAAGGGAAGACTTTTTCCAAGAAAAAACATCCCTTTAACAAATGGATTTGCTTGTGCAACCAACGAAGCTGCGTCCATGATCGGTCGATATCGCAGATTTATAGCCATTTTAAAATCTGCTATATCTGGCATAATGGCAGTCCACTATGTGATTCATTGGCAGCACCTTCTTGCTAAACATTTATGTGAGAGATTGCATGATTCTCTGCACTATGTAATTAATGCTGTTAACAAGATAAAAGCACACTCTTTGACAAATGTCTTTTCTGCAAGCTCTGTCAAAACCATGATGAAGAATTTGAATGTCTACTCCTACACACCAAAGTGAAGTGACTGTCAAGAGGAAAGTGCTTACGATGCTTCTACAAACATTTTGACACAGTAGTCAAATTTCTGCGGCCGATTAACCCAAGCCTTTGTGATGCAATCGAACTACAACATCTTGTCGTTGCCTACCTCACAGACATATTTAACAAACTTAATGAGGTCAACACAAAGCTATAAGAAGACAAAATGAATTTCATTAAGGCTAAAGGTATAATCTCTTCCTTCTCTTCCTTCGATGCGAACTGTGTCAGTTTCTGAGTCTTCAAGAAATTGCATATGAAGACGGAGACAAACTTCAAGATGCAGACTCAGACGTTTTTTGCTCACACTTCAAACAAGCCAAAGAAGACATGCAAACTAGGTTTCATGATCTATGTACCCTTGAAATATCAACATGGGTACTCAATCCATTTTCAGCAGACGCAGGAGAATTTCATCCCAGATTAGAAGAGCAGTTGATCGACTAGAAACACTATAGCAAAGCCCTAGTACATTTCCAACAATGTGGCTATAAATGTTTTTGGATGAAAGTGAAGAATACCTATCTTATCCAGTGGCAGGAAGTTAAGTTGCTCGTGTTAGCTTTACATCAATGTACTTAGTGGAGAGGGGCTTCAGCTTGGTTCAGCAGCTGCTGACAAAAGTAAAAAACAAACTTCAGATATGTGTAAGGGGAGACTTGAGATAGCGTTTGACGAAGATAGAACCAGATATTGCAAAATTAGTGTCTGCTCTGGAGGCCCAAGGCAGCCATTAATGACACAGATTGGTTGTGGCAAACATTATTATTAGTCGAATTTCATTGTTCTTGCATTTTAATTAGTCTTCTGACCATTAAGGATTAAGGTGTATCTTGCATTTTCTTTATACATTGTGTTTCTATCAAATGATAATTAAAGATGGTATTATTGCTTGTTTCCCACCAAAAATTATCTTATGCAATTAAACCTATTTATTCTTGTATCCACAATTAACCTGTTTTTAAATATTTAGCACCTACATTTTAGCAGCTAAAATTTAGCTGACTAAAATACTTCCTTGGTAATTTTTAGAGACCTGTTTTCACAATTAATGCTTATCTGTTAAACACTATCAAACTTTCCAAAAAAGTATTCAGTATTTTAATTGGTACTTTTAACTATGTAAACAAGGTAAACTTTGACTGGGTTTGAACTAGTAAGGCTTGGGGGCCGCTGGCCACCATTCCAATACCTAAATTTGGCGCTGGGCTGAAAAAGGTTTAGAACCACTAATTTTGATGACTGTCGTATCATGTAAAAAGGGACATTGGTCCTTGTGTTCTTTGAAAGAACACAAGATTTCTCAGATCCATCAATGTCTTATTTAAATTGTGCGTAAACTATGCCATCATATACAGGCGATACCCAGGTTATACCAGTATGGTCCATATCACTATATACAGGGAGATGTGTAACTTATACCAGCTGTATATATATAATTATATACAAGAGATACCCAGGTTACACCAGCATGGTCCATATTACTATATACAGGGATACAGGGGATGTACATCTCCTATATATAGTGATATGGACCAAGCTTGTATAACCTGTTTATCTCCTGTATATAATTATATATATATATATATATATATATATATATATATATATATATATATATATATATATACAGCTAGTATAAGGTATATGTCTCCTTGTATATAGTGATATGGAACATGCTGGTGTAACCTAGGCATCTTCTGTAAATATATATGTACAGCTGGTATAAGCTATACAGTATATTATATACCAGCTGTATATATACTCACATGCCTCATTGTACTGCATGGTCCTCCTCTATCAGCCACCACCCGCCGAACCAATCACGTGGCTGGCAGTGCACTGACAGACGGCAGTTGTGATGAATCACAACTGCAGTCTTTCAGCAGGCCGCGATAGTAGAACAGCATATGGCAAGGGCCTCGTGGGCCCTCCTAGCTAAGGGTCTAGATTGCAATTGTGACCTGTGGGCACTTCTAGCTAAGGGTCTAGATTGCAATTGTGACCCATGGGCCTTCCTACCTAAGGGTCTAGATCACAATTGTGACGCCTAGTGGTACGCCAGTGTTTGGTTCTATGGGAGTCATAGAGGTCAGTCCCCCATATAACACACTTTTATGACCTGTCTGATTGATAGGTAATAAAAGTAAAAAAAGACTTGTGGTGGGATAATCCCTTTAAGACATGATGTGTGTCTGAAATGCAGAAAGGCTTGTTGAAAATTGTAATAGTCTAATAGGTTTCTTGCTAGAGATTGACTTTATGGTATATATCAAATTTTGTCAAAGCTCACACATTTTTTTTTATACTCGAGTGTTTACCTTCAGAAATTATTGGTAAAGTTCCTTGGTAGTGAATGGGTTTCAAAGGGTTACAGGGTTACGGAGTGCTGTAAGAGCAACCAAGTGAAAGAAAAACAGATTAATAGAGAAAATGCAGCCTGTCTTTGCGATGTACTGATTACTTGAGCACATCAAAGTCAAGAAAGTTAATTGTGAATAGAACAAGAACAAACCCACCCAGTCAAAATGCTGCTCAGGTCTACCAAAGGCACTCTCTGTACAATGCATATTTGACATCTTGCGTAGGCTGTAATAAATTAATTATCCTGCCATGTTCTCCTGGCATGCAAGAGCAGAATAAAGGGCACACATCAACCCATTAGATAAAAACAGCATTATTCTGACGCACTGCTGAGATTTTCGTAAACAAAGTACTTAATTTTTTTGTATAACCTGCCTGCTTTTTTTTTATCATTCCTCCTAAGAATTTACTGACTAAAGCTAAAGTACAATCGAAAAGCACTGCAATCAAAATCATTATGGTTTAAATTAAATAGAGGAGAGATTTTGCTTTGTAGATTTATATTTACTGTATCACACTTGGAAATTTAAGCTAGTTTCTGAAAATATCAAGCTTTTATAATATGTACCAGCCGCAGAAGTGCTGCTGATTAATGTTACTTCAGTTAACTGATATTCTAATTTAGTTGAAAGGTTTTCTGCTTTGTGGTAAAATTTGTCCTTAAAGACTTATTCACACGAGTGTATGCGATTTTACGGCCACCCGCACAAGCCATAAAATCACATTAAGGAAGAATAGCTGCGATCAAGTCCCAAACTAAATTAGCGTTTTCTTGTCCATTCACATAGACGTATCGCGTGAAAAATAAGCTGCAGCGCGTATTTCCGTCAGTTGGCAAAAATCTATGGAATGACTTCTAATAGCTTAAATAGTGGCAGTTGTCGTCTTTTCCAAGCGCCGCACACAGGTGAACTCCCTCCCCCTCCATTTTTTGAGCTCCCATAGGGGTCTATAGAAACGTCCTGTGTTTTTAGAATCCATTGATTTCAATGTGTTCCTACACATTTCTATATTTTCAAAATGCACAAAACAAAAACACAGCACAGTCTGCTTTTGAACGCATTTGCACACCAAGGGACCCCGTAGACGTCTATGGAGGTGCACAAATGTGCACAATACAAAAGGAGATGCGCAATACCCTGTACAATTCCGCTGAAAGAACACATCTGGAACTGATTAGACTAAATAGCCATTTAAATCGGGACTGGTTTGTCTGCTGCGTGCAAAGGTTGACGTGGGAGAACCGGATTAATGGTCTGTTCTTTGGGGTTAGTGGCTGGATTTCTTCTTTACCAATAATACATTGGACATAAAGGTAATTTTTTGGATGTACATGAAGCAGAACCTTCCCGGCTGCACTGCACTCTTCCCTACTTTGTCTCTTCTGCCATTGAATAACAGTTTGAAAATGAAGTGAGGAAAAAATAAATAATTTATTACAAATACTATATATACTCGAGTATTAGCCGACCCAAGTATAAGCCGAGACACCTAATTTTACCACAAAAAACTGGGAAAATTAGGTGCCTGAAGTATAAGCCTAGGGTGGGAAATGCATGGTCCATGCACCATTGTATTCAATGGGGCCATGGCTGGTTCAAATCTGACAACATCTGCATGGACTTTGTATGTTCTCTCTGTATTTCATAGCATTTTTATTTAACCCCATGCAGATGTTGGCTTGGTCAGATTTGAATCTAGGACCTCAGTGATGCAAGATAACAGTGCTAACTAGTGAAACACCATGCTTTGTCTTCCTCCTTTGCACACCCAGAAAATATCATATTATTGCACTATATTTTCTACTGTTTGTCTTTTTCAGAGTAGAGAGCTTTTATTCATTTCTCTGACTCTTTTTGGATAATTGCTTGATTTGGAACATCTCTTCACTCGCAAATTGAGTTCTATTGGCCTGATTAGTAACTTGGAAATTTGGAGGGTGATGTCAAATGTTGGAAGAAGACCTGAGTTGAAAGAAGTCATTGCCACAGCCTCTACACTGATTGAGAAAAACAATTCTACCTTCTTTCAACTGTCGGTCCCAATATATGACAGACTGCTAAAGGAGCTGCACCATAGATTAAAATTTTGCAACACAACATGTGACAATGTATTTCTCTTTAGGAACAACTGATTTTCACCCTAAATTAAGAACACATACTGCGCTCTTTCCTAATATCTTTCCATGTGTTCCTTATAGAGCTAACAGAACTATAAACACACCCTTTTCACAATGTCCCCATATGTCAATGTTACAGCTGTGGCAGAGGAGAACGATCGTTATGCTGACAGTGGGGGGGGGGGGGGGGGGTGTCTCACTCTTGCCACTATTGTGGCTTAATAGTGAGACCTCGGAGCCCGAAATGCAGCCCTGAATGTTGCTCCTCGTCTGCCCTATCCAGTTCTGTGTTTTTTACATGACTTTGGTGATTTGCTAAGATTTTCACAAATGAAAACCTTAGCGGAGCACCAGTCATATACAAAAATGCTCGAGTCGCCCATTGGGGTTCGTTACTCGAAACGAACTCTCGAGCATCACTGAAAGTTCAACTCGAGTAACGAGCACCCGAGCATTTTGGTGCTCGCTCATCTCTAGTCACCCTGTCTCCAAGAAAAAATGCAATAAAAAGCGATCAAAACATCGTATGTATTCCAAAATGGTAACAATGAAAACTACAGGACGTCCTGAAAAAATGAACCCTTGCAAAACTATGTCTTTGAAAAAAAAGTAGTAAAGCAAATAAAAAACTATACAAGTTTGGTATCGTAGTAATCATACTGACCCATAGAATAAAGTTATCAGGTCATTTGTATTACAATTTGTGCGCTGTAGAAACAAGACGCAACGAAAGATGGCGGAATGTTGTTTTTTCATTTTACTACACTTAGAATTTTTTTAAGTTTTTCAGTACATTATATGGTACATTAAATAGTATCATTGAAAAATACAACTCGTTCCGCAAAAAAACAAGCCCTCATTAAGCAACGTCGATGGATAAATAAAAGAGTTATGATTTTTTTAAAAGTGGGGAGGAAAAAATGAAAATAGAAAAAAAAGGGCCATGTCCTTAAGGGGTTAAACAGCTGTCCCTCCATGAGCGAACATGCATAACTCCTGAATCTTCTGGCCCACCAGTCCCTTTTGTTATTGTTGGTGATGAGGGCTTAAAACTCATGACCCATGTCAAGCAGTTATTTCCATGGCGAGTCTTGGACATCAGGAGATAAATCTTCAACTGCAGACTCACCAAAGTCTGTAGATTTGCAGACTTTGTCCTTGGGATTCTCACCAGTAACTGGAGAGTGTTTTGGGCACGCTCCAGATGGACATGTTGTACTTCATTTAGGTGGTAAAGATAGACCAATATCATCTGTGTATATTTATTAAAAGTGCCAAAATTAGGAACATTTGGGGAAAAAAATCAGTTTTTCCCATTTTAAACTGCAATCTCAAATACGTGCAAACATACTGTATACATTTTTGATAAAATACATATTTCCATCTGTTTACTTTATCCTGGGTGCACATTTAAAAAACTTTGTTTTTCTTTTAACCATTTAGGAGACGTACAACTTTAACATTACTTATCAACATTTTGAGGAACACTTTGTTTTCCTACACCAAGCCAAGATTGGAAAGGCTCATAGGTGTCAGAATGATAGATACCCCCACAGGATACTCTGGTTTCAAAACTACACCCCTTAATGTATTCACTGAGGGGGGTCATGAGTATTTTGACCCCACCAGTTTTTTTCAAGAATTAATGCAATTTAGAGGAGAATAAATACAATTTCATATTTTTGCAAATATGTCATTTTAAAGACATATTTTTTTCTATAGTGCACTTGAAAATGAGGATTTACACTCCAAAATGGATACCCCTGTTTGTCCTGTGTTCAGAAATATACCCATTGTGGCCCTAATCTTATGTCTGGATGCACAACGGGGCCCAAAATGAAAGGAGTAGTCGGTGGCTTTCAGAACAGACATTTTGCTTGAGGCCTTAGTCACACGGGCGTTTTTTCACGCGATTTGCGCATCGCATGACGGATGCGCATGCGCAAATCGCGTGACCGGCGCCGAAAAATCGGCCCAAAAACGCCCGAAAATCTGCTCCTAGCTGCGTTTCATTAGAAACGGGCCGGAGCTGTCCAGCGCATTGCATTCAATGGAGCCGGCAATACAGCGGCTCCATTGAATGCAAGCGCTGCGGGCGAGTGTGGGATGAATTGTCGGGAAGGGGCGGCCGGCCTGCAGTGGGTGTGAAGGGGGTGTGACTCAGGCTTGCCTCTGATTGGCTCAGGCTGAGCCAATCAGGGGCAAGCCTGAGTCACACCCCCTTCACACCCACTGCAGGACCGCCGCGGGGATCTCAGGCTGCCGGGAGCAGGTGAGTACATCCTTTTTTTTTATTTTTTCACTTTTCAGGATGCATTGCAGGAAAGGGGTTATATATTTAACCCCTTCCCGACAATTAACCCCGCGCACGCCGGCAGCCCATTGCTTTCAATGGAGCGGCTGTATTGCCGCTCCATTGAATTCAATGGGCAAACATCGTTCTTCTCTGCCACAGCTGTTCCAGCTGTGGCAGAGAAGAATGATTTGTCTTCTATATGTTCTCATTGGGGTCGGCGCTGCTGCCGCCGGCCCCATTGAGCGCATATAGAGAAGAGAACAGGAATCGCAGATCGCAGATAGGTGCGATCTGCGATTTCTGTTCTCTAATTTATCGGACGAGCGCATAAAAAGCGCTCATGTGTCCGATACCATTGCAAAGCAATGGTTTTAAAAAATCGCCGGACGCATGCGCATGCGCAAATCGCGGCAATAAACGCCCGTGTGACTGAGCCCTGAAGGTGTTTCAAGCCCCATTGCCCACTTGTAGAGCCCTTGAGCGGCCAAAACAATAGACAACCCCCATAAATGACCCCATTTTGAAAACTAGACTCCTTAATGAATTCATGTAGGAATGTACTGTGTATTTTGACGCCACAGTTTTTGTTTGAATCTAAGCAAATCAGAGGGAAAACAATATGATTTTCATTTTCTTGACAATCGTATCATTTAAAAAAAACTTTTTTTTTTGTACAGCACAAATATGAATGAAGACTTGCACCCCAAAATAGAAACCCGCATTTGTCCCGTGTTTAGAAACATACCAAATGTGGCCCAATCTTATATCTGTATGCGCAACGGGGCTCAAACCAAAAGGAACAGCTGTTGGCTTTTAGAATAGACATTTTGCTTGAAGGCGTTTTAGGCCCCATTGCCCACTTGTTGAGCCCTTGAACTGCCAAAACGACAGAAAACCCCCACAAATTACCCCATTTTGAAAACTACATCTAGCAGTGTACTGCATATTTTGACGCCACAATTTTTGGAATGAATCTAAGCAAAGCAGAAATAAAAAAGTACGATTTTCATTTTTTTGGCAATTATTTCATTTCAAAAACTATTTTTTTGTACAACATACATAGGAATGAAGACTTTCACCCCAAAATGGATACACCCCTTTGTCACGTGTTTAGCAATATACCCATTGTGGCCCTAATCTTATGTCTGGCTGAACAACGGGGGCCCAAACCGAAAGGAGCCTTGAAGTTCAACTGTTTTTAACTTTTATGTGATCGCCATTATCGATTGGATAAATCCAGGGGCCTTAGGTACGCAATTTTATTTTTTACACTTTCTTTTAACTTTATATGATCATTGTTATCCTTTGGATAACAGTGATCATTGGACTGGGAACCACATACAGCGGTCCCCGGTGATATCTCTTTGCTCCAGGCTGCACATGCTAGCCGGGAGCAGAGTGATTTTAAATCTCCTGTGGTGCAAGCCCTTTTGTGCACATGCCCAACGGTCCAGTCAGGCGCGCATGTGCAAAAGGAGACGTAAGGTCCTGGAGGGACCATATCACCGTGGGACATTGCAGAGAATGGGGGTGAGTATTTTTACCTCCCCTCATGTACTCGATCCATGAGGGGAGGTTAAACGTTAACTTCATTTTACTTTACCTAACTTTTCCGTGTTCGCCGTTATCCATTGGAAATATGTTGCACTCTTTTGTCCAACTTCCAATGCAGATGGTAAGCTAGCCTTTAGTAAAAACACAACAAAAGCCATTTATAAATTTAAATTTTTAAATAAACAATGGAAATTCAAGTTAAAAAAAAGGATAAAGTAACTTGGGAAACACACATGCTTATCAGATTTAAAATACATGAAGAAAAGCATTATAAATTGGTAAAATGACTGGGTAACCCAAGGGAAGAAAGCACTGCTGCGGCACCAGACTGTGGAATCTCTGACTGATGCTAAGAGTCAGAATAATGTTAGCTAGAGTACGATGGATCAGATTGTGCACCATAATAATGTTCTTGTTATGGCCTTGAGTGGGGGGCAGGGTATTGTGATCTGTTCTTTAAGTAAAGGGTAGACTGTGGGATAGCAAAAACTATTGACTGGTAGTATGGCCTTGGGACAGGTGGGGGCAGCATTGACAATGTAGCAGGTACTAGGTGGCGACCCCTGTAGTGATGCCACTGGTCTAGGACTTTCGCTAGGGTCATTCAGAGGACTAAAAGCCTCAAATATTCTGAGGATAGAATACTATGAGGGATGATAAGCTTAACATAGCTGAATATTTTTATGAATTGAGATTTTGCATGTGGTAGAATTTTAATCTAAAATAACATCTTAGAAAATACCACATTTCAAATCAGTATTATTTTTAAGGGTTTTCTAGTTCTAAAATGTTGATGACCTCTAGTCAGAATAATTCATCAATACCTGATATGAAGAGAACACACAGCACAGTATGCTCTGGTAGTCCATGTAAGTGAATGGGACCTGTGTCTACCGTGTTTTTCTGGGCTGCTACAGAGTGCCCAAAACTTGTATTTTCTGGTAAATGGACCATGGGACATATGTTTTAAATGCTGGAAAACCCCATGAAAAGCTGTGTCCTCAAAATAAGTACACAATATGTATCACTGCTTTCACAACCAGAGTAGCTATAGAAATATTATGCAATTTATTGAAACAGTTGAGCAATATTTGACAAAAAAGTGGCTTCCTGAAGGCCCCCAGTGCTTTTGACATGGCTTGATAGAATGCCTGTCAGATTGTAGAATAATGTAATACTATTATGCCCCTAGCACAGTAATGCTCCCTAAAACCCTCACAACAGCAGTGTTCCCTTACTGCCCCTAAATAGTCATAGTGCCCCTTAATTGCACCGGCACAGTAATAGTGCCTTTTTAGTACCTCCTACCCAGCAACAGGTTGAAGGGTCCAGCAGCCTATGAGAGACTATAGCTGGGCAGGAACACAGTAATTCCCTGCTTCACCATAATATTCAACTCGATCTGCGCCATAAGGTAGTAGACACATTTGAAAGGGGTGGTTTTCGCCATGTACCAGCCCCCTTCCCCATGTATGCCACATATGAAGATGCATGCAATCTTGCTTTTTGCAGTTTATTAATAGAATAGCTGCAGAGACACTAATTTCAGTTCTGTACAAGAATGTGGAAGCGTCTAGACTGCAGCCGCCGCTTTGTGCAGAATATTGAAACTTACACATAAAGCTTGATAAAAACCTCACTGAGGAAACCTAAAGTGGCAGTTTGCCTCATTCGATATCCTCATAAGCAGGCTGCAGTAATTGCTTTTATAAATATTGACTACACAAGGACTTTTATTGGATTGCTATTCCTATGAGACTCTAAATGTCTTTTTTTGTGTTTTTTTTGTGTTTGTCTTATTAAGCTATAAAGAAAATATTACTTTTACCTGTTTTATGACCTTTCTTTCTCACCTAAATTCTCCAACTTAGGTGAATTTCAATTAATTAGTAAGGTATGGCTTCACGGCAGTGCATTTATATTCACGCAATCAATGTATGTATAGTAAATGTATTTTTCTTATGTTTTACACTTAGATGCACATTATATTACAAAATGAATACTTATTAAATTAACACAATGACAGCATCCTTCAAAAATGTACGTAAGCCAAAGCTAAAAATTAAATAGTACTTCTGAATCCCTGAATCCTTATTTGAAGTAAATAGAGATGAGGAAAAAGTTGCCAGATTTACCATATTTAAGGCTAGAAATAAAATTAGGAGATTAGGCAAAACTAGAATATTTTCAAATTTATATTGGAAAATTGTGAAACTAATCAACCAAACACAAGTATTATTTAAATACTCAACTTGCTAGTCTATAGGACAAGCATTAATATATCTAAATTCCTAGCCATTCAGATGCTTTTCCTTGTTACACACGTAACTGCATGTCACTTTCGTATGCACATTAAACGACATCAGACTCCTGTTCTCCTGAGCGATTTATGTTTTTAAGGGGTACTGCACTGTACCAATATTGGTCAGCCCTTCCCTGTTCATCTTCAGATGTTGTTGACAAATCCTATGGATCTTAAAAGTGGTATGTCAAATACAAGTGACAATAACAAGGGTTATGGAATATGGTAAAATGGTGTCTTACTCTCCTTCTCTACCTTAGGCAAATTACATGAGTGAGCGGGATGTCGGGCCGTGAAGCTCGAACCAAAATCCTCCTCGGGAACGTGTGATGTCCCCGCGGATGTGAGGCACTTTTCTGTTAAAAATGCATCCCATCACTTCAATGGGAAACCTTGCATCACATTGCACTCGTGTGCACGTCACATTTTTTTCCGGCTCCATTGAAAACAATGAGTGAGGCATTTTAATGAACACCCAAAGATAGGACATTCCAACGCGATGCGGGAAAAAAAAGTCGCTCATGCATATGACCCCATTCAACAGAATGGTGTTCCTATTCATCCGAGATTTGTGTGTCTCGCAATGCACAAATCTTGTGTGATTTCCGCAGTTTATTCTCTTTTTCTGATTCACCCTTGTTGGGCAGTCTAGTTCTTATGTGTAAACAACAAATGAGTTGGTGGATAAGCCCTCCAATCAATGGATATTTAACTCAATTAATAGTAAAAAAGAGGGGACTTGGTTGACAGGCATCCACACCACCAGTCCAAGGGAACCATGTCAGATATCTAATGCACAAATCCTAGGAGATGTCTTCAGAAGGCACAGGGCGAGCATCAGGGGGAAACTCACAGGATGAAGACATCGGTGACACAAACACAACAAAATAAAATAATAAAAATTCCACACTCTCCTGGAGAATGGATATTAAATAGAGATGAGCGAGCACCAAAATGTTCGGGTGCTCGTTACTCGAGACGAACTTTTCGTGATGCTCGAGGGTTCGTTTCGAGTAACGAACCCCATTGAAGTCAATGGGCGACCCGAGCATTTTTGTATATCGCCGATGCTCGCTAAGGTTTTCGTTTGTGAAAATCGGGGCAATTCAAGAAAGTGATGGGAACGACACAGCAACGGATAGGGCAGGCGAGGGGCTACATGTTGGGCTGCATCTCAAGTTCCCAGGTCCCACTATTAAGCCACAATAGAGGCAAGAGTGGGCCCCCCCCTCCCAACAATTTTTACTTCTGAAAAGCCCTCATTAGCAATGCATACCTTAGCTAAGCACCACACTACCTCCAACAAAGCACAATCACTGCATGCATGACACTCCGCTGCCACTTCTCCTGGGTTACATGCTGACCAACCCCCCCCTCCCCCCCGCACGACCCAGTGTCCACAGCGCACACCAAACTGTCCCTGCCCAGCCTTCAGCTGCCCTCATGCCACGCCACACTCATGTCTATTTATAAGTGTGTCTGCCATGAGGAGGAACCGCAGGCACACACTGCAGAGGGTTGGCACAGCTAGGCAGCGACCCTCTTTAAAAGGAGCGGGGCGATAGCCCACAATGCTGTACAGAAGCAATGAGAAATCCAATCCTTTGCCACCTCCATCTGGAGCTGCACATGTGGGCATAGCAATGGGGAACCTATGTGCCACACACTATTCATTCTGTCAAGGTGTCTGCATGCCCCAGTCAGACCGCGGTTTTTTATAAATAGTCACAGGCAGGTACAACTCCGCAATGGGAATTCCGTGTGCACCAACAGCATGGGTGGCTCCCTGGAACCCACCGGCTGTACATAAACGTATCCCATTGCAGTGCCCATCACAGCTGAGGTAATGTCGTGCTTAATGCAGGTGGGCTTCGGCCCACACTGCATGCCCCAGTCAGACTGGGGTTCTTTAGAAGTGGACACATGCAGTTACAACTCCCTGTGGACCCACAGCATGGGTGGGTGCCAGGAAGCCACCGGCAGTACATAAATATATCCCATTGCATTGCCCAACGCAGCCGAGGTAATGTCGTGCTTAATGCAGGTGGGCTTCGGCCCACACTGCATGCCCCAGTCAGACTGGGGTTCTTTAGAAGTGGACACATGCAGTTACAACTCCCTGTGGACCCACGGCATGGGTGGCTCCCTGGAACCCACCGGCGGTACATAAATATATCCCATTGCAGTGCCCAACACAGCTGATGTAACATCAGCTGTAATGCAGGTGGGCTAAAAATTCATTTGATTACACTGTAGGCGAGGGCCCCCAAAAATTGGTGTACCAACAGTACTAATGTACCTCAGAAAAATTGCCCATGCCCAACCAAGAGGACAGGTGAAATCCATTAATCGCTTTGGTTAATGTGGCTTAAAGGGGTTGTCCCGCGAAAGCAAGTGGGGGTATACACTTCTGTATGGCCATATTAATGCACTTTGTAATCTACATTGTGCATTAATTATGAGCCATACAGAAGTTATTCACTTACCTGTTCCGTTGCTGGCGTCCCCGTCTCCATGGTGCCGTCTAATCTTCAGCGTCTAATCGCCCGATTAGACGCGCTTGCGCAGTCCTGTCTTCTGTCTTCTGAATGGGGCCGCTCGTGCCAGAGAGCGGCTGCTCGTAGCTCCGCCCCGTCACGTGTGCCGATTCCAGCCAATCAGGAGGCTGGAATCGGCAATGGACCGCACAGAAGACCTGCGGTCCACCGAGGGTGAAGATCCCGGCGGCCATCTTCACAAGGTAAGTAAGAAGTCACCGGAGCGCGGGGATTCGGGTAAGTACTACCCGTTTTTGTTTTTTTTTATCCCTGCATTGGGTTTGTCTCGCGCCGAACGGGGGGGCTATTGAAAAAAAAAAACCCGTTTCGGCGCGGGACAACCCCTTTAATTGGTAACTAGGCCTGGAGGCAGCCCAGTTAAAATAAAAATTGGTTGAGGTGAAAGTTTCAACGCTTTAATGAGCATTGAAACGTATAAAAATTGTTTAGAAAAATTATATGACTGAGCCTTGTGGGCCTAAGAAAAATTGCCCGTTCGGCGTGATTATGTGAGGTTTCAGGAGGAGGAGCAGGAGGAGGAGGAGGAATATTATACACAGATTGATGAAGCAAAAAGGTTCCCGTTTTTGATGGTGATAGAGAACGATGCTTCCATCCGCGGGTGCAGCCTACGTATTGCTTAGGTATCGCTGCTGTCCGCTGGTGCAGAAGAGAAGTCTGGGGAAATCCAGGCTTTGTTCATCTTGATGAGTGTAAGCCTGTCGGCACTGTCGGTTGACAGGTGGGTACGCTTATCCGTGATGATTCTCCCAGCCACACTAAACACACTCTCTGACAAGACACTAGCCGCAGGACAAGCAAGCACCTCCAGGGCATACAACGCGAGTTCAGGCCACGTGTCCAGCTTCGACACCCAGTAGTTGTAGGGGGCAGAGGCGTCACCGAGAACGGTCGTGCGATCGGCTACGTACTCCCTCACCATCCTTTTACAGTGCTCCCGCCAACTCAGCCTTGACTGGAGACCGGTGACACAGTCTTGCTGGGGAGCCAGAAAGCTGGCAAAGGCCTTGGAGAATGGTCCCCTGCCTGCGCTGTACATGCTGCCTGATCTCTGCGCCTCCCCTGCTACCTGGCCCGCGGAAATGTGCCTTCGGCCACTAGCGCTGTCGGATGGGAAGTTTACCATCAGTTTGTCCACCAGCGCCCTGTGGTATAGCATCATTCTCGAACCCCTTTCCTCTTCGGGAATGAGAGTGGAAAGGTTCTCCTTATACCATGGGTCGAGCAGTGTGTACACCCAGTAATCCGTACTGGCCAGAATGCGTGTAACGCGAGGGTCACGAGAAACGCATCCTAACATGAAGTCAGCCATGTGTGCCAGGGTAACACATGGCTGTCCTCACTCGGAAGATCACTTTCAAGATCCTCCTCCTCCTCCTCCTCCTCTGGCCATACACGCTGAAAGGATGACAGGCAAGCAGCATGTGTACCCTCAGCAGTGGGCCAAGCGGTCTCTTTCCCCTCCTCCTCATGCTCCTCCCCCTCCTCCTCCTCCTCCTCTGGCCATATACGCTGAAAGGATGACAGGCAAGCAGCATGTGTACCCTCAGCAGTGGGCCAAGCTGTCTCTTCCCCCTCCTCCTCATGCTCCTCCCCCTCCTCCTCCTCCTCAACGCGCTGAGATATAGACATGAGGGTGCTCTGACTATCCAGCGACATACTGTCTTCCCCCGCCTCTGTTTCCGAGTGCAAAGCGTCTGCCTTTATGCTTTGCAGGGAACTTCTCAAGAGGCATAGCAGAGGAATGGTGACGCTAATAATTGCAGCATCCACGCACAGCATCTGGGTAGACTCCTCAAAGTTTCCAAGGACCTGGCATATGGCTGCCAACCAGGCCCACTCTTCTGTAAATAATTGAGGAGGCTGACTCCCACTACGCCGCCCATGTTGGAGTTGGTATTCCGCAATAGCTCTACGCTGCTCATAGAGCCTGGCCAACATGTGGAGCGTAGAGTTCCACTGTGTGGGCACGTCACACAGCAATCGGTGCACTGGCAGATGAAACCGATGTTGCAGGGTCCGCAGGGTGGCAGCGTCCGTCTTGGAGTTGCGGAAATGTGCGCTGACCCGGCGCACCTTTCCGAGCAGGTATGACAAGTGTGGGTAGCTTTTCAGAAAGCGCTGAACCACCAAATTAAAGACATGGGCCAGGCATGGCACGTGCGTGAGGCTGCCGAGCTGCAGAGCCGCCACCAGGTTACGGCCGTTGTCACACACGACCATGCCGGTTGGAGGCTCAGCGGCGCAAGCCAGCGGTCGGTCTGCTCTGTCAGACCCTGCAGCAGTTCGTGGGCCGTGTGCCTCTTATCTCCTAAGCTGAGTAGTTTCAGCACGGCCTGCTGACGCTTGCCCACCGCTGTGCTGCCATGCCGCGCGACACCGACTGCTGGCGACGTGCTGCTGCTGACACATCTTGATTGCGAGACAGAGGTTGCGTAGGAGGAGGAGGAGGGTGGTTTAGTGGAGGAAGCATACACCGCCACAGATACCACCACCGAGCTGGGGCACGCAATTCGCGGGGTGGGTAGGACGTGAGCGGTCCCAGGCTCTGACTCTGTCCCAGCCTGCACTAAATTCACCCAATGTGCCGTCAGGGAGATATAGTGGCCCTGCCCGCCTGTGCTTGTCCACGTATCTGTTGTTAAGTGGACCTTGGCAGTAACCGCGTTGGTGAGGGCGCGTACAATGTTGCGGGAGACGTGGTCGTGCAGGGCTGGGACGGCACATCGGGAAAAGTAGTGGCGACTGGGAACCGAGTAGCGCGGGGCCGCCGCCGCTATCATGCTTTTGAAAGCCTCCGTTTCCACAAGCCTATACGGCAGCATCTCCAGGCTGATCAATTTGGCAATGTGCACGTTTAACGCTTGAGCGTGCGGGTGCGTGGCGGCGTACTTGCGCTCGCGCTCAAACAGTGGCGCTAGCGACGTCTGGACGCTGCGCTGAGAGACATTGCTGGATGGGGCCGAGGACAGCGGAGGTGAGGGTGTGGGTGCAGGCCAGGAGACGGTACTGCCTGTATCCTCAGAGGGGGGTTGGATCTCAGTGGCAGGTTGGGGCACAGGGGGAGAGGCAGTGGTGCAAACCGGAGGTGGTGAACGGCCTTCGTCCCACCTTGTGGGGTGCTTGGCCATCATATGCCTGCGCATGCTGGTGGTGGTGCCTCCCCAGCTGATCTTGGCGCGACAAAGGTTGCACACCACTGTTCGGCGGTCGTCAGGCGTCTCTGTGAAAAACTGCCACACCGTAGAGCACCTTGACCTCTGCAGGGTGGCAAGGCGCGAGGGGGCGCTTTGCAAAACAGTTGGTGGATTATTCGGTCTGGCCCTACATCTACCCCGGGCCACCGCACTGGCTCGGCCTGTGCCCACACCCTGACTTGGGCCTCCGCGTCCTCGCCCGCGTCCACGTCCTCTAGGCCTACCCCTACCCCTCAGCATGGTGTATTACCAGTAGTGCAGAAACAGAACGCTGTAATTAAATGTGCCGCTTATTGGCCTGTGGTTGGAGGCTGACTTCACTTACGGAACGCCAGGAAATAATTTTGCGCAAGCCTGCTGTAACACTTAGCTGGCTGCGTATGAATTTGGAGAACTACTACACCCAGCAGAGACCCAGAACACTGAGGACAGTCACAGGCAGCCCAAATAGATTTTTTTCCCCAAATGTTTTTGCAAAGGCCCACTGCCTATATTCAATCAATATGTCTTCTCTCCCTGCCTAAGCGCTTCTGGCCCTGGAGTATGTCAAAGAACTGCAGAGTGTTGCACTGTGGACTGCAATACAGCGGTGATTTAACAGCCCAGACAGAGCCAGGAAATAATTTTGCGCAAGCCTGCTGTAACACTTAGCTGGCTGCGTATGAATTTGGACAACTACTACACCCAGCAGAGACCCAGAACACTAAGGACACTCACAGGCAGCCCAAATAGATTTTTTTCCCCAAATGTTTTTGCAAAGGCCCACTGCCTATATTCAATCAATATGTCTTCTGTCCCTGCCTAAGCGCTTCTGGCCCTGGAGTATTACTGCAGGGCGCAATGCTCTGCACGGCCAATATACCAAAAAAAAAAAAAAGTGCAACACTGCAAAAAGCAGCCTCCACAGTACTGCACACGGTTAGATGTGGCCCTAAGAAGGACCGTTGGGGTTCTTGAAGCCTAAAATAACTCCTAACGCTCTCCCTATAGCAGCTCCAGCATCAGCAGCACTTTCCCTGATCTCTGTCAGAACGCATCTGTGGCGAGCCGCGGGAGAGGCCGATTTTTATACTCGGGTGACACCTGATCTCGCCAGCCACTCACTGCAGGGGGGTGGTATAGGGCTTGAACGTCGCAGGGGGAAGTTGTAATGCCTTCCCTGTCTTTCTATTGGCCAGAAAAGCGCGCTAACGTCTCAGAGATGAAAGTGAAAGTAACCCAAACATCGCGTGGTACTCGTCACGAGTAACGAGCATCTCGAACACGCTAATACTCGAACGAGTATCAAGCTCAGACGAGTACGTTCGCTCATCTCTAATATTAAACAATGTGATAGAGAAATGCACTTACTTCATAGAGGTGTCCTGTTCTAACATACATACAAACCTACTATAGACTAGTCTATAAAATGTTTTTATGTTTGTTAACTTTGAATAAAATAATTAATCAGTTAAAGCCACCGAAGAGTCTCTTGGATTACTGAGGATCTACCTGGATTCAGAGGAGTCCTACTTTGGAACAGAACTCCTCTACAAAATAAGTGCATCTATCTCTCACATTGTTTAAAATCCATTCTCCAGAAGTATTGTGATTATTTATTATTTTATTTTGTTGTGTTTCTTATGTATGGTAGAACATGTGGAGGGGGCAGGAACCTACGACTGTCTCACTACATTCACAGCCACTGAAGGGTGTGGATATGAGTGGCCAACTGCAGTGTTCTGCATGGGTGCATTAATTTGGTAGTAGGGCAGGGCGAAGAAGAAACAGGAGAAATGTAAGGAGGATGTGAAAAGTTACCACCAAATAGATAGTCAAACATCATTGTAAAGTATAATTATAGAGAAGATGTAGTATAACAGAGTTAGTTAAGAGAATTAATGTGGTCTGATTGTTATCTAAGTCACAATTATAGTCAGACACAAACTAACTAAACTAATAGCACACAGACAGCTGTATCATTCATAGTGTAGGGAAAAAATGAAGAGAACCCTTGGATTTATTAACCTGTAAATCTGCTTCTAGTAGCAATCACATAGACCAAATGTTTTATGTAGCTGCAAATAAAGGTTGCACAATGTGTAGGAGGAATTTTGGACCATAATAATGTGTGTTTAGTTCATCAATATTTTTTGGGATGCATTATCTCATAACTCTCTTAATGCAATACCACAGTATCTTGTTTGAGTTAAAGCCATGACACTTAACTTGGCCATTCCAAAATACAAATCTTCTTTTTCAACCAATCTTTAGTTAATTAACTTGTGTGCTTTGGGTCATTGTCTTGATTTATAATCTTCAACCTAAGATCATGGACTGTTGCCCTTATATTCTCCTGTAAAATGTTTTGATAGAATTTATCACCCCATCTATAATTTACAAGAGGTGAGACAGAAAAGCATCCCCAAACAATAATTTTCCATCCTCCATGCATCACAGTTGAGATGAAGTTTTGATGCTGCTGTTCACTGTTTGCAATCCTCCAAACATAACATTGTGCATTTGTGTTAAACAGCTTCATTTTTGTCTTATCTGTCCATATACATAACATTTTCGCAGAAGGTTCTCCAAGGTACTTTTCTCGGAAACACTACCTGTACCACGAGCCACACCAGAAAGGCAGTGGTAGATTAGGGAGGTAAACAAGTGGCTCAAGACTTGGAGTAGGAAGGAGGGGTTTGGGTTCCTGGAGAACTGGGCTGACTTTGCTGTCAGCTACAGGCTCTATGGTAGGGATGGGTTGCATCTCAATGGGGGTGCAGCTGTGCTGGGGGAGAAGATTGCTAAAAGGCTGGAGGAGTGTTTAAACTAGAGACTGGGGAGGGGACAACAAGAGAAATTGGGGGAAAGATAGTGTGGACAGAGTTCTTGGATAAAGGAATGGAAATGGGTGTTGAGCGGGGTGTGGTTAGTACAGTTAGAACTGACACAGCAGCTAATAGGACCCTTAGTAGCATAATGAATACAAATAATAACCACAACTGTATAAATTTCAAGCCAACTAATGCAAGAAGTCTGATCAGTAAAGTGGGTGAGCTTGAAGTGAGAATGTCTGAAGAAAATTATGATATAGTAGGAATAACGGAAACATGGCTTCATGCTAAATGTTACTGGGCGGTAAATTTATAGGGTTTAAAGCTTTGGAAGGAACTATGGAAACCAGAAAAGGAAAGGGGTATGTCTGTATGTTAAATTCTGTTTATTGCTGAGACTACGAGAAGAAGTAGGTGTAGGAGACCAATGAAATCCTGATAAGGTTTTTCTATAGAGCACTAAAAATGACAGAAGAAACTGAAAACTTATTAATAAGACAAATAAAAAAGGTGTCAGACAGCAATGAAGTAACTATAATGGGAGACTTTAATTATCCGGGTATAATATGGTAAGATAAAACCTGCAAAGTACGATACATTCTTGAGAACAATGAAAGATAACTACCTTACCCAACTTGGAGCCAACTAGAGGGGAGGGCCATTCTGTACTTATTATTAACCAACAGACTGGACAAAATCAGGTTGAGGGACACTTGAGAACTAGCGACCACACTATAATAAATTTCCAATTATCATTCAATTGGAAATTTTATCAGGGAACGACAATAAAAAGAACTTTAGTAAAGCAAAATTTGATCAGCTCAGAATTGCTCTCAGCAACATTAATTAGGACAACGTCCTCAAAAATAACAGTACAGGCGACAATTGGGAGACGTTTAAAAATATCCTAATTATCTCATGTGAGCGGTTCATAACTTTAAAAAATAAAAGAACTACGAATAAAAGGTAATCAATATGGCTCAACAAAACTTTAAGGAGGGCAATAAGTGAAAAAAAGAAAGTGTTTAAAATACTTAAACAAGAAGGCAGTGAAGCCCTAAAAACATACAGGGAAAAAAACAAAATATGTAAGTAAAAGATAAAAACTGCAAAGGAGGAGGCAGAGAGACTGATTGCTAAACGGAGCAAAAATAACCCTAAATTATTTTTCATTTATATAAATAGGAAAATGATTTGCACTGAAAGCACTGGCTCTTTAACAAAAATTGCAGGAGAAACTATAGAAAATGATGGGGGAAGGCGAACCTATTAAAGTTTTTTCACGAGAAAAAAAAAGTCACATTAGATGCAAGGGGATAAAATGAACGACCCACTAAATATTTCCTGCCTAACACAGAAGGAAGTGTAGAGCAGGCTTAAAAAGATTAAAACTCGCGGGGTCCAGATGGAATAAACCAAGGGTTCAAAGGGAACTAAGTGGCATGATAGACAGACCTCTATTTCTTATATTTAGGGACTCTATTGAGATCAGGGTTGTACTACTGGATTGGCTCATTGCCAATGTGGTTCCAGTATACAAAAAGGGGTCAAAGAGAGAGCCTGGTAACTACAGGCCAGTAAGTCTCACTTCAATATTTGGAAAAATATTTGACGGTTTTCTAAAAGATGCCATTCTGAAATACCTCAAGGAAAACAACATTATAACTCTGATTGGCTGCCAATCAGGAGGCAGGTCTGACTCACACCCCCTTCACACCCACTGCAGGCCGGCCGCGCGGAACTCCGGCTGCCGGGAGCAGGTGAGTATATATATACTGTATTTTTTATTTTAACACTTTTCTGGATGAATTGCAGGGAAGGGCTTATATATTTAAGCCCTTCCCGACAATTCATCCCACACTCGCCTGCAGCGCATTGCTTTCAATGGAGCGGGCTGTATTGCCGGCTCCATTGAATGCAATGCGCTGGACAGCTCCGGCCCATTTCTAATGAAACGTGGTTAGGAGCAGATTTTCGGGCACCGGTCACGCGATTTGCGGATGCGCATCCGTCATGCGATCCGCAAATCGCGCGAAAAAACGTCCGTCTGACTAAGGCCTAAATGACACAATACATTTTTTTCTGCGGGCCGGTACGATTACAAGGATACCGGAATTCTTATATTTTTTTTAGTTTTTTTCCACTTTTCTGCAATAAAAACCCTTTTTTGGAAACCTTTTCTGCTTTCTAAATCACTGCATTCAAAGTCCTATAACTTTTTTATTTTACAATGGACGGAGCTCTGTGAGGGCTTATTGTTTGTGAGACGAGCTGTAGTTTTTATTGGTACCATTTTGGGGTTCATATGGTTTTTTTTATCACTTTCATTGCGTTTTTTGGGAGGCAAAATGCTGAAAATTAGCATTTTGCCTCAGTTTTTTTAGCGTTTTTTTTTACGCTTTTTGCCGTGCAGGATAAAAAGTGTGTCCAATTTATTGTATGTGTCTTTACAGACATGATGATACCAAATGAGTGTTTTTTTTTATGCTAATATGAGAAAAAGCATAAAAAAGGGTTTTATTTTTATTTTTTGTACATAATTTTGATCTATACTTTAAACCATTTTTGTCCGTCTGGGTGACTTACATTGTAGCACCAATGATCGCTACGATAAGGCATTGCAGGACTTCTCTCCTGCAATGCCTATTGCTTATTACAGCGATAAGAGGCACTGGCAAAACAGGACACCAGTAGCTGGTGTCCTGTTGCCATAGCAACCAGCCGGTCTCCCAGTGATAACATTGCGAGAGCTGGCTGAAGTCACAGAGGGAGACATCATCGTGCAGCCCCTGCTGGATGGTGGCTGCTGTGTCTGCCTGATCTGCTGCTATCACACAGAGAATATAATGTGTGTGTGTATATATGTGTTTGTGTGTATATATATATATATATATATATATATATATATATATTTATATATATATACATATAATATGTGTATATATGTGTGTTTGTATGAGTATATGTGTATAATGTTTGTGTGTGTGTGTGTGTGTGTGTTTTTGTATATGCTGGGTTACTGTTCAAACTTCAGTAGACTCACTGTGTAGATATATACAATTGGCCGAGGACAGCATGCTGTGTGTACTGTGTTGAACTTCATCCCCGTGAGCAGCCACAGTTTGAACAACAATGATTATGTAAGACTTCAGTTGTGAAAATGATAGTGAGTGACTAGTGGAAAGGCAGCAGTTGGCTGTCCTGTGGTCTAAAAAATGGTTTACTGTTCCATTCCTTAAAAACCAGTGGACTGGTAAACTGGAGAGTGGTGATCTAAAAGGCCTTTAAAAGATATATCAAATGTTGTATGCTAAGTAGCAGTGACAATTCAGTTGTGCTATGTTAATGGTCTTTATGAAGATAACATGGACCTGGGTAAAGATAATGTTGTTCCATGTGAAGTACTGTTATAATTTCCCTAGAATCACAGAATGGTAGGGTTGGAAGGGACCTCCAGGATCATCTGGTGCAACCCCCCTGCTCAGTGCAGGATTCACTAAATCATCCCAGACAGATATTTGTCCAGCCCTTTGTTTGAACACTTCCATTGAAGGAGAACTCACCACCTCCCATGGCAACCTGTTCCACTCATTGATCACCCTCACTGACAGAAAGTTTTTCCTTGTGTAAATGAGAATAGGGCTGATCCTTCAGCACTATGACAGCCCTTCAGATTAAGTCTCCTCTCAGCCTTCTTTTTTGCAAGCGTAACATTCCCAGATCCTTTAATCGTTCCTCATAGGACATGATTTGCACACTGCTCACTATCTTGGTAACGCTTCTCTGAACTTGCTCCAGTTTGTCTATGTCTTTTTTAAAGTGGGGTGCCCAGAACTAGACACAGTATTCCAGATGAGGTCTGACTAATGAAGAGTAGAGGGTAATAATTACCTCACGTGATCTAGACTTTATGCTTCTCTTAATACATCCCAGAATTGTGTTTGCCTTTTTGGATGCTGCATCACATTGTTGACTTATGTTCAGTCTATGATCTATTAGTATACCCAAGTCTTTTTCATATGTGCTGCTGCTTAGCCCAATTCCTCACATTCTGTATGTTGTATTCTCCTTGTTAAATAGCATTCTGTTAGTCACCGCCCACTGTTCATGCTTTTCTAGATCTTTTTGAATACTCTCCCTCTTTTCTCTAGTGCTAGCTATCTCTCCTAGCGTTATTCATTGGCAAATTTGATCAGTTTCCCATCAATTTCCTCCTCCAGATCATTTATAAAAATGTTGAACAACACTGGGCCTAGGACAGAGCTTTGTGGCACCACTTGATACATTCTTTCACTTGGATGTGCAGCCATTCATGACCACTCTTGGAGTGTGATCACTCAGCCAGTTGTGAATCCACCTAACAGTTGACTTGTCAATCCCATATTTGGTCATTTTTTCAATAAGTATGGTATGAAATACTTTGTCAAATGCTTTACTAAAGTCAAGATATACTATATCCACCGCATTTCCCTGATCAACCTAGTCTGTGATTCTGTCATAGAAGGAAATTAGATTTGTCTGGCATGACTTGTTTGTTACAAACAAGTACTTGCATACATGTTGTTTAATAATTTGTTTAAAGATCTTTCCAGGTATAGAAGTCAGGCTCACAGGCCTATAGTTTCCTGGATCCACCTTCTTCCCTTTTTTGAAGATAGGGACAACATTTGACCTTTTCCAATCTTCTGGGACTTCTCCTGTTCTTCAGGAATTTTCATAGATTATGGCGAGTGGTTCAGCAATTACCTCTGCTACTTCCTTTAGTATCCTAGGATGTAATTCATCTGGACCTTGAGACTTGAATTCATTTAAGTTAGCTAAGTGTTCCCTCACCATATCTCTGCTTATAGATAGCCTGCAGTCTTTTATTTCCCCAATAGCAAGGGAAGATCAGTTGATGTTACATCTACTTTCTGAGAGTAAACAGAAACAAAATAAGAAATTAAAAGTTTGGCCTTCTCAACATAATTCTTAACCAATTCACCATTTTCATCTTGGAAGCATCCAATAGCATCTTTGATTTTTCTTTTGCTTTTGACATACCGCAAAAATCCTTTTTCATTTCGTTTGGCCTCTGTTGCAAGCCCCAATTCATTATTAGCTTTAACTTTTCTGACACTTGCCCTACAGTTTCTGCAGACCGCATTATATTCTTCTTTAGATATTCCCCCCTCTTTCCATTTGATAAACATATTTTTCTTCGTTTTTAACATGTGTGCAAGTTCTTTGTTCATCCGTCCTGGTCTCTTTAAATGCTTCCCATTCTTCCTTCTTTAGGGATTGTTAATGATTGTGCTTTGAGAGTCTCCTTTCACAATATTTCCCAACCTTCTTGAACATTTCTGCCCTTAAGAACATCCAGCAATTGGACTCTTTCTATCCTCTTTCTGAGTTTATTCAAATCTGCCTTTCTGAAATCCATCCTTGAGTTCTGAGTTTTCTCAGGTCTTCCTCCCCTTTTTTATCCAAAATTCAAGAATAGCAAGATCACTGCTTCCTAAGTTCCCAGTCACACTTACTTCCTCTACCATTTCCTCCCCATCGGTAAGAATTAGGTCCAATATATTAGATCCCTTTGTTTTCTCTTCTACCTTTTGGAAGATAAAGTTATCAGTAAGAGTGAATAAGAATTTGTTGGATCCATTACTTTTACCTGAGGGAGTGTCCCAACAAATGTCTGGACAGTTAAAATCTCCTATAATCACTATGTCTTGCTTTTTTGAGAGCTTGGCCATCTGATGTAGAAAGGGTTCATCAATATCTTCTGCTTGTCCAGGTGGCCTATAGCAAATGCCTACAATAGTGTCCTTTCCGTTGTTCTTTCCTTGTATTCTTACGCAAACAGTTTCTACAGAACTACCATGCTCTGAAGCTAGAATCTCTGTGGAGATTAACATAGAACACAATACCTCCTCCCCTTTTTTTAGCTCTGTTTCTTATAAATAAGTTGTATCCTTGAATCCTTGTATTCCAATGATGTGTATCATTCCACCAAGTTTCTGTGATGCCTATGACACCATATTTCACTTCCTGTGTTGGGAGCTCCAATTTCCCTTGTTTGTGTTTCATGCTTTGCATTTGTGTAAAAATATTTTGTTTGTGATTGGTGTGTCTCTTGTTCCCCTACTATCCTTTTAAACTTTCCTGTCATTTGTCCATACATGTATTAGTGGGAGTGGATGGTGTTCTGTAGGACTAAAGAGTCCTGACAGCCTATCAGACACATCTTTGATTTGTGCACCTAGAAGACAGCACACCTCTTGTGAGCTGTCAGATCTGCGGACAGCAGCCTCTGTTCCTCTCAATAGGGAATCCCTCACAACCATCACTCTCATTTTCTCCAATTTTTTTCTCCATTTAAGAGGACTCTGTGTGCTTACTACACAGTTCTTTGTGGGTAGAGTCAATTATTGCTGTACCTCTTTCTTCTCTACTCTGTTCTTTGTGAGTATAGTCATTGCCTGCTGTACCTCTTTCTCCTCTGCTCTGTTCTTTGTGGGTAGATACATTTCTCGCTGTACCTCTTTCGTCTCTGCTCTGTTCTCTGTGGGTAGTCATTTCTTGCTGTCCCTTTTTCTCCTCTGCTCTGTTCTTTGTGGGTAGAGTAATTTCTTGCTATACCTCTTTCTCCTTCTGCTCAGGAACCAGTACCAGGCCCCCCTGTGTGAGAACCTGGTACTGGTTGCCGAGCAGTATGGGTGCTGGCTGACTCTTTGGGTCACATGCTTCAATTCCTCTGCTTCTGCAGGTATACTGGACATTTCTTTTCCTTCAACATTTTGTGGCTACTACTGTGGCTGCAGTTTCAAGTTGAAGATGAGCATTCCTTATAGAGAATCCTTATGTGCTAAAGAACTTGGCCTGAGATTGTGTAACCACTTGTTAATCCTGGACTGTACTCCTGTTGCAGATGTGTTAAAAAGCACATGTCACTTGCTAAAATAGAATAAGTATTGTGTTTTATCGAGTGGCAAGTGCCACTTAAAGGGGTTGTCTCGCGAAATCAAGTGGGTCTATACACTTCTGTATGGCCATATTAATGCACTTTGTAATATACATCGTGCATTAAATATGAGCCATACAGAAGTTATTCACTTACCTGCTCCGTTGCTAGCGTCCCCGTCGCCATGGTTCCGTCTAATTTCGGTGTCTTCTTGCCTTTTTAGACGCGCTTGCGCAGATCTGTCTTCTCCCTTCTTCTCCCTTCGGCTCCGCTCGGCATTTTGGCTCCGCCCCCTTGTACGCATCATCGCGTAGCTCCGCCCCATGATGTGTGCCGGTTCCAGCCTCCTGATTGGCTGGAATCGGCACGTGACGGGGGCGGAGCTACGCGATGATGCGTACAAGGGGGCGGAGCCAAAATGCCGATGCTGCCGAAGGGAGAAGAAGGGAGAAGACGGATCTGCGCAAGCGCGTCTAAAAAGGCAAGAAGACACCGAAATTAGACGGAACCATGGCGACGGGGACGCTAGCAACGGAGCAGGTAAGTGAATAACTTCTGTATGGCTCATAATTAATGCACGATGTACATTACAAAGTGCATTAATATGGCCATACAGAAGTGTATAACCCCACTTGCTGCCGCGAGACAACCCCTTTAATGATTTCTATTGTGGCCTGAGTCATGTGTACAAAAGTTATGTTCTACAATCATTCTAAGACCTCCTTCACATCTATGTTGGATGATCCATTCGGAGCCTCTGTCACAGATTCCATGAAATTACCAGAAAATGTAACGGTGCATGCAGCAATACTTTTTTCAATTAAATCCCAGATACCATAATGGAAACATGATGGATCACTCTAGTCAGTGGGGTCTGTCAGGTGCTGCTAGTATCCAGCATATGCCATATTTGGTACTGCAATTATTTCTTTGTTCTGCTTCTATAAGGAAGCAGAACAATGGAAACTTGTAGTGGCAATGTGAACATGGCCTCAAAGGGAAACCCACTTACCACTCCTTACAAGTATGCACTGTATTGGCAAATATCAAAAGAGTTATGAAAACTCCTTACCAGGCTAACCAACCAAACAGAATGACTGGAAAGAAAGGAGAAATGTCTTCAGACTGGCTATGTCATATTTATGTAAATCCATTTCAGTGCATAAATGTGATGATCTAGCATGCCATTGTAAAGTCCATGGATTATGGCTGAGCAATATCATCCTGTATTGTCTATTTAAACCCTTGAACCTTTGAAAATAGCTCATTTTAGTGAATGATATTTAGTCTGACTGAACATTTCAGTAATTTTTAAGTGTAATACCAGTGTTAATAATGTCTTTGGCTGTCATGGCTTTTGTTAAGCACTAACTGAGGTGCTAACAGCTTGGGCCTTCCTTTCTTCATCAGATGAAACGATGGAATGATACTGGACTTCACAGCAAGGTCTTTTGAGACAAAAACTAAAAGCTCCAAAGAAAAGGGAAGAATTCTTAGAACATTCTCATTCTAACTTCTATTCTCTGTGAATGATAAGTGACACAATAGATAATGCAATTGTATTGAGCATTCACGGAGCAAAAACAACTCTGACAAAAGCCTCCCTTGCTTCTCTAAAAGTTTTTCTGAAGTGAGATGTTCTACTTTAATTCTAGTTCTCTGGGGAGCTTTTCTTAACCTATTGATTACTTTAAATAAGAACATCCATAGTGTATTGATTGCTGTCTTCTCGCTGTGCCCAGTCACAACAGGTGATATACGAAGTGCTTCATCATCATAATGAGAATAAACTGCCTAATTGACATCACCTCTGTGGTTGTTCAATGTTTTTGATTGTCCAAAAGTGCCATCTTTACAGGTTTTCGAAAGACAGCTCAAAAGTTAAAGGAATATTGTACTCTGTATATCTAGAACCCATTGTTGGTTAATGAAATTTATATTTTTTGTATACGCAGTGGAGGAAATTTATCACTGTGTCTCAGCCTGTTTGGGTCAAAAATGAATGACTTTTTTCCCTCTTACATCACGCTCAAAATTTTTTCATGTGGATGGGGCCTCTTCAACTCAGCAAATTTACTGTTATTTTGCAGCAGAAACTAGCAGCAATTATAGTGCCAATCTACATCAGTTTATCTACATAAGTAGATTTGACTGTTTGGCACATGGAAGCTAGAGATGCACTTCTTAATACAGTAGGCATATCTTACTTCTGCACAGTTTATATCCTATTCCCACAGTAGAGGAAATTTTATCAAAACTAAAATTGGGTAAGAAAGTCTTACATTTTGGCGCATGTTTTTTTCACAAGAATGATAACTCTTTCAGTTTTATGCTGCTCATGCCACTTTTTAAGAAAGAGCATGGCTTAGCATGAGGGGGCATGATCATCCAAGTCCAATATACTTATTGCACTTTACAATAGATATGGCATAAATTTCTTGTATTAATGTGCCTCTCAATTCAGGAGAATTCATATTATCACCAGCATATGAAATATAGTCTCGCAAAAGCTCCCCAATTATGTCTATTCAACCACTTTGCGACATCCACCATAGATCTGCAGCCTATGTGCTTTGGGATTGTATGGATTGAGCTTGGGAGTTGAGCCCACTCCACATACGGCGGGTTCAGGTATATAATTTGCAAAATATAATATATATATATATATATATATATATATATATATATTGCAAAAAAGAACATTTAGGTCCCTCCATCTTTTTCTCTTTTTAGTGTAAAAAATGAGTTTTTGAGTTGGAATTCATTGTGGAATTTTCCACTGCGAATTCCGTTGTGTGAGCATACCCTAAGGCTTCCTTCACACGAGCAACAAAGTCATGCGATTTTCACGCGTTGTGACAATGCTGCAAAAGACACACGCTTTTCCAATAAGCCACACCCTCATTGCATGTAGCACAGAAATTACATTGTCTATAACACATACTAAGTGTGGTGCAGAGCATGTGAGACAGTTTGTGCAAATTGAGCAAGAATACCGGTGCATTCCCATATGGGTGTATTCATAAGGGCCAGAGCAATATTGGTTCAAAAACCTGGACTGATGTCACACTCTCAAATTTGCAATTTTTTCAGCAAATACGAGGTGTTTTTGAAGAAAAAATGCATCACATAACTCTGCATGCAATTTTTTATGTGCATTCTTCACATGTTAAAAAAATAGTATGGTTGCTTAGTTTAAATAGAAAGAAAAACTCATCACATTTGCACGTGTGATGAATTTTTAAAAGATCCTATAGAAAAAAATGGGAGATGCTTTGTGAGGAATTACCCAAAAATAGGACATACATTGATTCCTCTATCTTGGACCGTTGGTCTGAAAGAAAAATCACTCATGTGAATAAACACATAAAAATGAATAGCTTTTTTTCATGTTTGAGTTCTGTCAATATCGCAATCAGATGGAACTCGTGTGAAAATCGCCCATGTGAATCCATCAGGGCCCCCTGCACACTAGCAAGAGCGATATCGGGCCGTAATTAATCGCAAACCTTCTAGAAACCTCTGGATGCGAGGAGTTTTTATGTTAAAGAAGTCTCGCATCACTGCAGGGGTTCCCTTCATCCCATTGCTTTCAATGGGGTGGCAGCAGCACTGGCCCCAATGAAAAGTGATTCCTTCATTCCCGCAGGGAGTCCCCTTATTACTTAACACCCTGCCGCTGCTGTCACAGTGTTCAGTGATGAGGGGACTCCCAGCGGGGATTAACGGAACCCTCTAGGAGTCCCCTCGTCACTTGTCACCTCTTTAAAAGCACATGATGTCTTTATGGGCAGCACAGATCTTCCTGGCGCGCATTATAGGCATGCATGTCCTATCTTTTGCAGGTGCGAGTATTTTGCGCCTCTGAAAACGGATATGTGAACACTTCATAAGAAATCAATGGTTCTAAGAGATGCCATTTTTTTTGCACACATAGGCACGCAAAAAAATAGCTCGTCTGACCGCGGCCTAAGTGTGATTGTAAGATACAGCCCAATGATGTGCCAAGTTTCATTTGTTTAAACTGTCTTAAAGTTGAGTGTATATGTGTTTCTGTGATTCTGGTCCTTTAAGACAGCAGCCCCTACAATGGGAATGTGATGCTTGAGTGACACACCCCTATGAGGTCAGCCTGCCTGTCTGCAGACCCAGTATGAGAAGGAAGCAGGATGTGACGACACAGAGAGAGCAGCAGCCATCTTTGCAAGAGAGAGTACCAAGTGTCTGTGCTGCATTGAGAGTGTGTGGAGATCTTATAGGACTTTCCTGTGCAGCTAACCTGTGTGTAATTCAGTCCAGAGGCAGCCAGAGGATAAAGAGACAGTTTGTTCAGTTTAGCCATGCTGAAAGGACTGTGCCCAGTGGCTAACCAGTAATACTGACATTGTGGCTGTGGACATTGCCACCAAAGTTATAGACTGTGAGTGCTGTTGAGTACCGGACGGTAACTGCACAACCCTGGCTTATATCACACCGGGGTGTATGGATTCTGCAGGACTGTCAGTGTGCTGAGCTACTTGCTGTTGGATCCCATTTCATCCATTTGGTTTTCCTGCCTGCTGAGAAGGATCTTATTGCCTCGGATGTTGTGATAACCGTGAGGAGAGGATGCTTCGCTATACAAGAAAGGGACGACATTGGGTCCCAACGAGCGCTTCTACAAACTGTAAGCAGTCCACCCGGACCACTGGTAAAAGGGGTGCGCACCCAAATGTGAAGTTAGGGTCAGTTAGGGGTAGTTTTGGCACTATTGTTCTTTCAGTGTCCGTGCTGTGGAGGTGGACATAGTAAATGTGGAATATATTGTGAAATCCAACTTGAATTGTTCCAACTATACTGTGTATTTTGCTTGTCCTTATTCCTGTTCTTTTGCCATTAACTTGCCTTTATTAACCTGTAGTAAATACATTTTTCTTAACTTGAACACCCCATGTGCATTCTTTCTGGTTGCGGAGACCAAACCACCTGCCTTGCTCTCGGCCCACATGATGAAAGCCTTCAGGTACCTTTGCAGACAGCATATTTGCTGTGGGCAAATATGTTGCAAATCTGCAGTGGTCAGATAGCTTTTACTGCAGTTTTCGTTGTGGATCAGCCATGGGCTTTAACCCTTGTATTTCAAGGATGGAAATCTACAGTATAAATCTGGAGCATAAACAGGCATTTTTCAAAAACGCTGCATAGTTGCTGCAGAAACTTTCCCTCCATGTTGAAATCTCCAAATGTCTTGCACTTCCAATGCTGCAGAATTACAACTTGTATGAGGGTGGCCTAAGAGGACTAAATTAAAAAAAAATTATAAGTCAGATTCACCCTTTAAGTAAAATTGTAAATGGAAGTACGTTTTAAATAACATAATGCTAATAATAATAATACTTTGATATTTATTACTATGATCACAACTTTTGATGATTATGCTAAATTGCAAACCATTTTATGTTGAAGCAAATAAAAACTGAAATCTTACAAGCAAGTATCTAGTTATTATTTCTACTGAGCCACACAAATCTTATAGCTATTTTTTTTTGTTGAAAGTGTTTACTTTTCATTCAGTGTCAATTTATCCTTTCCTCACTCTTGAACAATCTCTTCTCTCGATCACCTAACAAATAGAAAGATTGAAGTTTGTGAAGATTATCTGTACTGTTGTCTCACAAGTATACTTTAAATGTAACTTAAGAAAACAATTTCAGGGCTCACGCACATGCCCGTATTGTGGTTGCATTTTGTTTGTATAGAACCATATTAGAGCTGCCATAGAGGTACATAGGGTCTTTACTGTACATACCGTGTTTCCCTGAAAATAAGACACTGTCTTATATTAATTTTTGCAGCGGCGTATGAGTCCCTCCCACTGGGCTGTAGCGCTCCAGCAGTATTCTGTGTGATCCTCGGTGCTGAGAGAGCATTCTCTCCCTGGTAACGGGGCTTGAATACCCCGCCTCCGGCAAGAGGTTGCTGTGATTGGTTCAGGAATGCCACCGTAGCCAATCAGAGCCAGTGCTTGATGAACCAATCACAGCCATTCAATGATGTCATTCAATGAATGGCTGTGATTGGTTCATCGAGTGTCGGCTCTGATTGGCTGAGCCGGGCGCTCCACAACCCGAACCCGAACGGTGCCTGCTAAGTGAGTATTGTTTTGTTTTTTTTTAATTTAGTGTAGCTAGGGCTTATTTTCGGGGGAAGGCTAACATTTCAAGCCTTCCCCCTCCACGCCCTAGAAAAAAATAAAATTATATATATATATATATATATATATATATATATATATATATATATATATATATATATATCAGGGTATGTCGGGGAAACACAGTACATATGCCTCCAATTTCACATGGAGTCATATGGAGACTTTTTTCTGTCGCTTTCTATATGATTGTGGTGTATACGCAGGTATTCTCTCCTAGAAGCCATGCTATATCTATCTATCTATCTATCTATCTATCTTACAGTATACTTCCTGATATAACCTACTCAGATGAGCATCAAGACAATGCATCTCTGTAATAATACCTCTGTTCAATGTGATATGTGTTTCATTTCTATGAGCCCTTAATACTACACTAGATTTACCCTTGCAGTTTTTGATTCAGAGCTGCAGCCCCAGCATGGTCTCAGTGTCTGTTGTAACAGCTAACATCCCTAGAAGTAAGGTGACCACAGCAGCCAATCAGAGCCTGCAGGGCCATTGCTCTTTTTCCTGGCATTGGCGCTCACATCTTAGGCAGCATTATACCAAAAGAACAAATCAGTGATAGCTGTCACAATATACACAGAAACAATAGCGAGGCTGCAGCACTGGATCCTGGTGGTGGAGGAGGGGTAAGTTACGATCAGTTTATTATACTAAAGTGAGTGTTATTAAAGGGATGTTGTTCGGTGACCAGACCACCCCTTTAATATAACAACTGATATTCCAATTAACAACTAATAACTTGTGAGATATTATATTACAGGTTAAAGTTTAAGACTCATTTAAAGGGGTTTTGTCATTAGAAAAAAAATCAGTACTTACCTATTCCTTTCCAGGCAGTCTTCTTACCACAGGATCTTCTCCCTGATCTTCTCCTGGCTACACCAGTTCCCCGGATCACCTCACCGCAAGCCAGCTAATTCTTTTATTTCCTGTGATGTAGCGTACATTTGCTACATTCTGCTTCCTGCAGGACAGAGTACTCTATGTCACTATGCAAAATCCTCGGCAGCCTACTTTAGCACGCGGGCTTTTGCCGTGACTGTGCATGCATGGTGTCACACCGCAAATGTTCATATAGCATGCACATCTGTGTGGAATTGCATCTTAGAATCCAATCATCGATTTTGTGTTTATTCTTCCTGTTCTTCTCCTCCTGTAGAGCAATAAGAAAAGATGTGCTGGCTGAGTTGTTAGCAATGCTGGAGTTCTGGGTTCAAACCTGTCTAAGAGCAGCATCTGGATGTTTTTTTAAGTGCTCTTTGTGTTTATTCTTCCTGCTCTTCTTCTCCTCTTTATCAGAAAGGACTAGTGTGGTATCACAGTCATTCAAAGTCAATGTGGATGTTATTTCTGATAGGAGTTGAACCTAGGACCTCAGCAATGAAAGCTAACAGTGCTTCCAACTGAACCACATTCATAGACGAAACGTACGTACGTTAGTAAATTGATTTTTACCCCAATTGATTTAATGGGAGTCCAAATCGAATTATGATAACTTCTTAAAAATCAGGTCTGGCAGTCCTGACCTGAATCTTTCACTAATCGCTCAACAATAATTATGTTTTGACTAGAAACCTGCATGTTTCTAACTAATTAGTTTGTTTATTCTTCAACATGTTATTCAATAAAAAGAGATTGCATTAAAAACAAAAATAATCCTCTTCACTTTCTTTAACATCCCGTATTTATTCCCATGTACCTTTGCAGCTTGGTCTTGTAGATTGGTACATCATGAAAAGCAAAGTTGCTAGTGGTGGACTATCTTTGCATTCGGATGAACTGTGTAAGTGCTGAAGATCTTCATTCTACATTTTTGATATGCATTTTTTCAGGTCCAATAGATAAGCCTATGCAAAAATGTCAGAAAAATCAACAATAAAAACCTGCACTGTTCATACTGCATTTAAAAGGGTCAGCTGGGACTTATATTATTGATCAATAGTTGATCATCGGGAGTTGGCCGCTCAGGATTCCCATCGATCAGCTGGTCAGTGCAATTCTGTCAATGCAAACCTTTTCTGTGGCATTAACTGCACCATTCTGTGGCAGTGGTTTGTTAGTACTGTAAGAGGGAATTCTGTCTGGGCATACCCTATGTGTTGGAGATACTGTTTTTGTTTGCTGACATTATTTGTTGTTGCCATAATTATTGTATATGCCCTCCATTAGCAATATTAATGACCCTCTGCTGCCAACTTGTGGTCAAATCATTTACTGGTTTTTGTAACATTATATTGATTTTTGTGCCAGCTATTGGGTGAGGGTTAAGGCCCACCCTCGGTCACATGATGATGGCTCATAGGTTGTGTGTGTGGCAGCAAAAGCTGCAATAGAAAGCATCAGTGATGCAGTCTAGCTGGAACTGCTGGAAGAGGAGAACTACAAGTACAAGTCTGTGGGAGAGGAGCTGCTGCTGGTTCACTGTAAGAGCAACTGGAGAACTGCACAGAGTTCCCAGGGACTTGTGTCTGACATCTGGAGCTGAGGGAGAGAGAGCTCGGCCAGGGGCTTCGCCGTATTCTGGAGAAACAGTGGAGGAGGTATGCAGAAGAGTTGCATTACTGACCCCGAACAAGCCCTTGTCAGTGGCAGCTACGACTCTTGCGCATTGGAGCGTAAGTGAGGCCAACCTCAGTAGACACTGGTGTCACACCCATAGGGAGCATTACTAGTTATGATTTCCTGTAGTTTATGAATGAGAAACAGTACTTATAGCTGCACAGAGACCTTTCACAAATGTATATCCACAGTTCCAAATTTTAAAGTATATATTGGTTTCCATTGGTAAAAATCTGCCGGCACACAGCATGCAATAGTGTACAATGATTACTTTATTATGACACTACGTGGCCTGTGTATTACAAAATTGACTGCAAAATCACAGAGGAACAAAAACCTCTATAAAATAGTGTTAATGTTGTGCAGCCCCATAGTATAGTTATGTGCATGCAATTTAAAGGAGGTTCTTTACTCTAGTGGGTGAAGAGGGTACTGAAACTGAAACTGAATATTGGTTAAAATGCATATGCAATACCATGAGTTCACATGCAGGCCAATACAACTACACTTAGTGGAAAAGATCTGTCTCAGCAGATTTAGAAAATACCAAGTTTATTGTCAGAAAACAGCTTTTTCTTTGCAGTGACTTTCAAAATGTCTGACCATTTGTTAGACTCATGAATTGAAATCCATGGAGCCATTAGGCTCAGCTAATACTGATTATCTACCTATTTACAGTGAGGACTGGGCAAGTCCTCTCATTTATGATGAAAATGGAATTACTGTTCACCTTTTGGAGAGACATGATCTAGAGTAGCGAGCCAATTTAAAGACAGATTCTAGCCAAGGATAGGCCTTGGTCCATCAAATCAATATAAATGCTTAAAGTACGGCAGTGTTTTATGCACAATTAAGACACAAAATCTTTGACCTGTTAAATCTCAGGAACATTCATGCAGGACATCCATTAAATATTATAGTGCTGGGGTATAATTGCATTGCATATAGACTTTTACTGCATTACATGTGCCCTTTTACAGTGGGAAATACTTTTATTGAAACACTATTGTAAGCCTTTACTCAGACACACAACTAAAGGGTGGGAAGAAGTTTGATAAATTCTATTTGCAGTGCATATAAATAACACAAGGAGAAGGGCAAATTTTGCGCCAACCCACCTTCTCCCCACCCACAGTACATCCTGTCTTTGTAAGGTGCACCTCTGATTAGGATATGGCAATTGTTAACCTGAATGGCGTATTGTAATAACATGATTTACAGCATTGTAGTAGATTGTACTTGAATGGTTGTGCCCCTTCTAGCTATTGATGACCTATTTCCAGGATAGGTAATTGATATCAGATCTGGATCTCCTGGTAATCAGCTGTTTCCCCTGATCAGTGTTTGTGTGCAAAGCTGTTTTGCTGCAGGAAGCAGAGAGTTCCATACATTGCACAGTGGCCTGGATTAGTATTGCAGGCAGAATCCTATTCATTTCAATAGGATTCAGCCTGCAGTACCAACTTGGGCCACTGCACGATGTACAGAGCTGTCTGCTTCCTGCAGCAAAACAGCTTGGTACACAAAGACACCAGCCCAGGTAAACAGCTGAACCCTGGGGGTCCTGGGTGGTGTACCCCAACCGATCTGCTATTGATGAGGATACATCATTAATAGCTAGAAGTGGGACAACCCCTTGAAGTTATTGTGATGTTCTAAATATCAAGTTAACAATTGCAGCATATGTACACCATAGCTTTTAGCAAATCATTGAAATGTTTAGGATAAACAACTGAACAATACCTAAAACTTAATGTGCCATTAATGAGGCCTCATTAAATAAAACTTAGTCTTGGGGGACATGCCCAGCTTAATTAATCGTTTGTCTATTAGTTTGTTTGTTATTCATACGCTCCCTCATACCGTGATGGATCTCAAACAAACCTGGTACACAGCGTTCATATTTATATAGAGAGATGTATTCCATGCCAGGTATATAAGCTATTCTATAATAATTATGGAGGGGAATTTATTTATTTATTTAGACAGTCATTTCCTATGACCTTCTTAATAAATAGTGCTGGAGTAAGATGCACCTAATTTATTAAGAGGCGCATGACTCTTAATAAATCAGACACATCTCTGGCCTTCGTACTCCAGACATCAAATCTATGCCAGCTACGAGCTAGGGTAGATTTGTGCTATGATTTATGCCAGTTTCTGGAGTAAATGATAGTGAATTTTCTGGGCCATCTGAGGCCATATCCCCTAAGCTAATCCGCACCCGCTTTTCAAAAAATAGGCAAGCATAGCATAATAAGACATGCACCCAAATTTGTGACTTTTGTCTGCCACAATTCTGGGCATTGTCAGTGATAAATATCCTTCATAGTTTTTACTGCTTCTCTCATTCTTGGCCTTTCAGTCCTCTACTTTCCCTTTTGCTTTCTCCTGTACACACAACTTCATTCGCCCTTTCCATCATGTACAGCAAACACTGACTGTCTACTCACTTTCACAGCTGAATAAAGGCTGATCAGCCTTCCAGCCTCATGCTATATTCAGCCAATTCACCAAACTTTGGTGCCACTGAACAAACATGATAGGAGTGCTGTCATTTAGGCCTCGTTCACGCAAGCGTTGTTTTGCATGCATCGTGCTGTGCAAAAAGCAGTGCTGCACGGATGTGCAAAAAAACATGTGAATGAAGCTCTGTGCCCATTGCTTTCAATGGGGCTGCTGCCGGTGGCCCCATTGAAAGCAATGGGCTGCAGGCATTAACCGCAGTGATTTTCGGGGAAGGGCTTGAAATATAAGCCCATCCCTGAAAATTGTGGTTATCTTGTGTAAAAAATAAAAAAATATATATACTCACTTCTCGGGCTCAACGTGTCTAGCCGCTTGGCTCTCCAGTACTGCTCTGAAGCTCTTTCAGCAGGTGGGGATTTAAAATCCTGGCCTCCTGAAAGGGCTGTGTCTGATTGGCTGAGAGCTGTGACCAATCACAGGCAGAGCTCTGCTGTCATTCAATGAATGGCTGATTGCTGCCTGTGGTTGGCTGTGTGCAGAGACAATCAGATGCAAACCTTTCAGGAGGCTGCAATTTTAAGTCCCCGCCTGCTGAAATAGCTTCAGTACTGTGTCGAAAAGACAAGCTGCTAGACAGTAGCAGAGCGGTGAGTCTATATATTTTTTTACACAAGCTAGGCATGATTTTCAGGGACAGGCCTATATTTAAAGCCCTTTCCCGAAAATCATTGCAGTGATTGCCGGCATCACATTGCTTACAATAGGGCTGCTGGCAGTAGCGGCGGCCCAATTGAAAGCAACGGGAGAACATCACAATCCTCTGCCCCAGCTGTCACAGCTGCGGCAGAGGATTCTTTACTCCCTGCGGAAGCCCCCTTGTCACTGAGCACTGTGACAGTGCTGTCACGGTGTTCACTGATGAGGGGACTCCCCGCGGGCAATATTTACGTGCAGCACAGATCTTCCCGGCACGTGGATGTCTTATCTTTTGCAGGTGCACGAATTTGCACGCCTGTGAAAGACGGACATGGGAACTCACCATTGGAAACTAATGATTCTAATAGACACGTAGTTATGTGTGCACATATGCGCGCAGAAATACACGCCCGTGTGAACGAGGCCTGAGTGATAAAGAAAATATGTGTTGATATAATAAATCCACACAGTCCTGAATAATGTTCTATTTTATTGTGATTTTGTGCATTTTAATATTTTATTCAGCATTTAATGACCCAGAATAACAAACCATTAAAACTAGAAAGAATTGGGTGTAGACACGTCTAATAAAAATCAATGAAATAGCTTTTCCAAGTAAGATGTAGCTACATTTAGAACAGAGTTGAAGATCCCACTACTGATGATGGATGGATGGATTATTAGATAGTCCCTTCCAATGATGTGTAAATGGCTGCTGCACTAAAAATCAGGAGATCCGAGACTTGGCCAAATTTCAATAACAAAGCCGGTTCCTGAGCTACGTGAACAATTTCCAGTACGTTTAAAATTCTCACTTACACACATTGTCCTTAACCAAGTGGAAAGAACTGCTCAACAAATTAGTTTTATCCAGACAGTATATGCTAATGAGCAAAGGCATTTTACTGCCAAAATATTTTTAGCGTTTTGCCCACAAACGTTGTTATAATTAACTTGCAAGTTTTTAAAATGCTATAAACTGCACTTGAATGTAATTGGTTAATTATTTTTATTCACATGTGGAATACCAGAAGGCTACATTTCAGAATATCTAGTAGTAACTGTTCTGCTCAGATTAAATGCTTTAACAGAACTATAACTTTACAAATCAAGAAAATATCTTACCCATCCAGAGTATTAATTAGACTATGAATAATTTATTTTTTAACTTTCTATCTGCAGTTTAAGGTAAAAGCCACATTGATGGTTCCAATTCGTAGAATATGTGCTCCTGATTTAACCACTCATACTACTATCGGTACTACTGTGCCACCATGAAATATAGCACAGCAATTAAACTTCACAAGCTCTGCATTAGAGATGAACGAACGTACTCGTTAAGGGCGATTTCGCAATTGAGCATTGCTATTTTCGAGTACCTGACTACTCGGGTGAAAAGATTCGGGGGGGGCGCCATGGGGGAGGGGGGGCGTGGTTGAGCAGGGGGTAGCAGTGGGGAACAGGGGGCTCTCTCTCTCCCCCCCCCCCACTCCCCGCTCACCCCCGGCGCCCCCGAATCTTTTCACCCGAGTAGTCAGGTACTCAAAAATAGCGATGCTCAATTGCAAAATTGCCCTTAACGAGTACGTTCGCTCATCTCTATTCTGCATCCTAATTTTCCTGACACCCCTGAGAATGTTGTAGAAGTCAAAAAGTAGTGGGGGCACTTTATAAATATGTAGAATGCATAAGGAAATACGAAAAATGAAGTTATTTAGAGCAGTGGAACAAAAACTACATACATTTGTATCATCCCAATTTTACCGACTTGCAGAATGAAGTTAATGTGTCATTTTTACTGCACAGTGAATATCACACAATCCATGGTGTGTGGAGCGTGCTTTCCAGCTCCCATAGGAGTCTATGGAAAGCACACAGAAAAAATAGGACAGGTCCTATCCTCGTGCACACTTCGAAGCTGACATGCGAGTTTGCACTCGCATGTCCTATCTTTGTTAAATACGCAGATTCTGCGTGTCCAACAACCGTCCATGTGAATGCTTCTATAGGAACCCATTGGATTCTACAGAAGAGCGTTCTGTACGCACCTCTTATGCGCGCGGACAGTGCCCTCGTCAATGAGGCCTATAGCTGATGGACACCAACAGCACAAATGCAAGAAACAATGTTTTTGCAAAAAAGATGTTGACATCAGACTTGGGGTGGTTTCACACACAGTGCAGAATATTTTAAAAAGGCTGTTCACCAGAATATTGGCATACAAAAGGCACAACTTTTTGTACAAGCAGCTATTCTTCTTTCTGCTTTTGGAAAAGTGGGTGGAGCTTGTCAGAAGGGCGCCCCAGGCTGACAGAGTTATGTATAATTTACTGGCTAAATTATGCCAGAAACGTATGCCTTGTCATGTCTCAGAAGGCGAGCGGACCTGCCGGGAATGCTCGGAGTACATGAAGAAGCGTGTGCCATTTCATGCAGTCACTGCATCATGCACTGTGGAAAATTATACTAAGCCTGACTTTATTTTCCCCAGTGTCTTACGAAAAGGCCATATTTTTAGTGACATTTTTTCTAGTTTTTTTTGTGACTTTTTTGTACAAAAAAAAAATTGCAGCCACGTGTTAGCTGGTAGTCAATAAAAAAATATTAAATGTGTTATATACAGTGCATTTTTGTTGGTGGTTTTTTTCATATATTTCCTGGCATATGTTTCCTGATGTTTTGCATAGGCTTCTCTATGGAACATGAAAAATACCAGAAAAATGGTTAAAATAAGCAAGAAAACAAATAACGCTATAGAAAAAAAAGCACACTGCCGCACTGTGCTTGGTCTTTAACAAGGAGAAATGCCAACTTCTACATCTGGACAAGAAAAATGAAAGAAACACATACAGAATGCAAGGAATTGGGCTAAGTAGCATCACATGTGAAAAAGACTTGGGTATACTAATAGATCATAGACTGAACATGAGTCAACAATGTGATGCAGCAGCCAAAGAGGCAAACATAATTCTGGGATGTATTAAGAGAAGCATAGAGTCTAGATCACATGAGGTAATTATCCCTTTCTACTCTTCCTAGTCAGACCTCATCTGGAATACTGTGTCCAGTTCTGGGCACCCCCTATAAAAAGATATAGACAAATTGGAGCAAGTTCAGAAAAGAGTTACCAGGATGGTGAGCGGTCTGCAAATCATGTCCTATGAGGAACGGTTAAAGGATCTGGGAATGCTTAGTATGCTAAAAAGAAGGCTGAGAGGAAACTTAATAGCTGTCTACGAATATCTAAAGAGCTGTCACAGTGCAGGGGGAATCAGCCCTATTCGCATTTGCACAAGGAAAGACTAGAAGCCATGGGATGAAACTGAAAGGGCGGAGATACAGATTAGATATTAGAAAAAACTTTCTGACAGTGATGGTGATCAATGAGTGGAACAGGTTACCACGGGAGGTGGTGAGTTCTCCTTCAATGGAAGTATTCAAACAAAGGCTGGACAGACATCTGGCTGGGATGATTTAGTGAATCCTGCACTAAGCAGGGGGTTGGACCCGATGAAACTGGAGGTCCCTTCCAACTCTACCATTCTATGGTCTAGTAGACCAAGTAACTCTGGGATTTAACAGTTGTCCCAGCAATCACGTGGTCATCCGAGCCAGCAGTGGCTCTAGCACTGGCTCTATTGTATTCCCAGCACTCAGTATGCACTGTAAATACAGATATTGAAGTGGCATAAAAAAAGTTTCTGTCTTCCTTGCTGAGTGCCAGGCTATCCTTTGCAATTGGGCTCCCACCTGCAAATGCAGTTACTTTCCTGAAGCACTGCGCTTTTGTTTTAGTGTTGAACTGCTTTCCATTAGCCCTGAATTTTAGTACTAGCCAACTAACTGTAAGCCTAAAATGTTCATGATTTAGGTTTAGATAGACATCTGAGAAATATAAATATGAGCAGGGAAGAGATGAAGCCTATTAAAGTTTACACACATCCAATAGTAATGTAGAAGTAATGATCACGACCTCTTATGCTGGTCTCACACAGACGGGTCAGATTCCACATGCTTGGCCGACATCCACGCGTACCTGTCATGTTCTGTATTGTAGATGGTCCAGATGGTAGGTGATGACGCGGGACCCACGACCTTCCCACAATGTCAATTGCGGAAGGGTCACGGGTCAGACAGCTTTTATTGATTTCAATGGAAGCCATCCTTTCGGGATCCAAACAAGAATAGAGCATGCTGCAAAATCACAATCGCTCTCCGCTAGAGATGAGCGAGCACCAAAATGCTCGGGTGCTCGTTACTCGAGTCGAACTTTCAGTGATGCTCGAGAGTTCGTTTCGAGTAACGAACCCCATTGAAGTCAATGGGTGACTCGAGCATTTTTGTATATCGCCGATGCTCGCTAAGGTTTTCATTTGTAAAAATCTGCAAAACACAAGAAAGTGATGGAAACGACATAGAAACGAATAGGGCAGGCGAGGAGCTACATTTTGGGCTGTATCTCAAGTTCCCAGGTCCCACTATTAAGCCACAATAGCGGCAAGAGTGAGACCCCCCCCCCCCACTGTCAGCGTAAAGATCGTTCTCCTCTGCCACAGCTGTAACAGCTGTGGCAGAGAAGAACGATGTTAGCCCATTGAATTCAATGGAGCCGGCAATACAGCCGGCTCTATTGAAAGCAATGGGCTGCCGGCGTACGTGGGATGAATTGTCGGGAAGGGCTTAAATATATAAGCCCTTTCCTACAATTCATCCAGAAATGTGTAAAAATAAAAAATATATATATACTTACCTGGTCCCGGCAGAATGATGTTAGCCCATTGAATTCAATGGAGCCGGCAATACAGCCGACTCCATTGAAAGCAATGGGCTGCCGGCGATCGCGGGATGAATTGTCGGGAAGGGGTTAAATATATAAGCCCTTCCCTGCAATTCATCCAGAAATGTGTAAAAATAAAAAATATACAGTATATATACTTACCTGGTCCCGGCAGACGGAGTTCAGCGCGGCAGGCTGCAGTTCTCCTGAACTGCTCTGAACAGCTGTGAGTAGTATTCAGCAGCCGGGGATTTAAAATCCCCGCCTGCTGAATGAGATGCCTCTGATTGGTCACAGCCTGACCAATCAGAGGCATCCCTCACTCACACCCATTCATGAATTCATGAATGGGTGAGTGAGGGCTGCCTCTGATTGGCTTAGCGCAGGGACAGCTGAGAGCTGCCCCTGAGCCAATAGGCTCCGACAGCAGAGAGGCTGGCAATATACAGTAAGAGAACCCCCGACGGACATCTTCCAACATCGGAGCAGTACAGCCTTAAATCATAATGTCTTCAGACGTCAGACAGTAGATTGGAAATGGTTAAACCTGCAGATAATACATGTAGTACAGTTGTGCATGGACTATTTGCAGAAAATTATAATTTCAGAATGATGTAAAAGGAAAATTATTTACTAGTGAATATGTCTTGCTTGATTATTTTACACTAATTACAGATCTTCATGTCTTTCATGGGAGAAAATAGGAGAAGATATGAAAAAATGTTTCATGGTCTGGTTGATCTTGTCAACAATATTTTGTTACTTATACTTTTGTCACTACTGTAAGTGATTGTGAACATGTTTTGAGAGAGATATTAAACACAATAAAGGGAAACAACTCTAATCATAAATGAAGTCTGTGTGTACAAACATATGCTAGGTCAAACCAATAAATCCAACACACATGACACAGGAACATTGCTAAAAAAAATTTTAAAAACATGGTATGCAGTGTCTATATAAGCAGGCTCAACCAATCTGGTAATATTACATTTAGAGATGAGCGAACGTACTCGTTTCGAGTAATTACTCGATCGAGCACCGCGATTTTCAAGTACTTCGTACTCGGGTGAAAAGATTCAGGGGGCGCCGGGGGGCAGGGGGAGGCGTGGCGGAGCGGGGGGTAGCAGCGGGGAACAGGGGGGAGCCCTCTCTCTCTCCCTCTCCCCCCACTCCCTGCTGCAACCCCCCACTCACCCACGGTGCCCCCGAATCTTTTCACCCGAGTACGGAAGTACTCGAAAATCGCGGCGCTCGGGCGAAAAAGTGGCGTGGCCGAGTAGGTTCGCTCATCTCTAATTACATTTAAACAAGCCAATACATTGGCATAAAAATATAGAAGTAGTCAGTCCTTGTATATGTAATAATTTAATCCCAATATGCATAAAGAAAATAAGGAGGACTACAAATATACCAGTAGTCCATTCCTGCACCCTGACGTACGTTTCACCACCTGCTTTCTCAAGGGGACCTTTTTGGACCCTCGAGGTCCTAACTTACAGCCTTGCATTCACAAAACCTGACTACTGAGGTCAGTGATTGGTTGCAGAGGTTGGCGTGAATGATGCACCTGATGTCATCACTGCAGGACCAGTGAGGTTCACCCAAATAGTGGTGTTGGAGTGTCAAGGGATTTAACAGGTAAATAATGGACTTTTTTCTTATTATTTTTTTTCCATTAAACTCTCTAAGCCAAGTTTCTGAAAATCCCAGACATCCCCAATAAATATTTTTAAAACAACTTCCAAATGAATTTAAGTGGTCTACCAGTTGCAGGACTGTTTACAGTTATCATATGTGTATCATAATGTTGTCTTGTAACAAGCCCTGCAGCTGTGTCTATCACATGACTAGGACAGGGTTTTTTTATCCCGTGGGAGAAAACTAAAATTTTTGTTGTTTGACAGTAAACAGAGATCTTGAAGACCCTGAGGAATTGATGCAGAAGTATAGTGAATATTGCACAACTTTCATTATACAAAAAATAACATGCCATTTTCAGCTGTCCCCCAGTGAAACTGAAATCTAATTTGAGTAGCTAGTGTTTACTGTAAATGGAAAATGTCCAGGTGACCCGGGAGTGAGTGCTGTATTTATTAAATCTATTCTAGCCTATATTTTCTAATATGCTTACAAATGACCTTGAAGTAGATATTGACAGTTTTCTAGATCACAATTAATTATGCATGAATATAAATAAAAAAATGGATGCTTATACATTTTTGAGGATTTAGCTAATATTGGAATAGCAAAAGGAAAAGAAAAATAGCTGACAGGATTGGAATTGCAGGGTCATTTATTGCATGCATATTTGGAATACTATTGTTAATAATTTACTGACAGTATTTATAATATATATACAAATACACTTTCCTCATTTACTTTTCCTATGTTTATAATTTTTATAACGAATTAATATTGTTAAGCTCATATATTACTTTATGAATTAACCCGGGAAACTTTATCTCTGGTGGATCGATTATTCCAAGGCCTTGATTAACACCATTGTGGTACATAGCCAACCAGTATTAGTAAGTGTTCTCAAATGAGAATCCCCCTGTAAAGTAAGTTAATTTTCCTTACTTCTACTCTCTGCAAACATATGGTCATATTCTCCGGAGCGCTCTGTATTGTTCTCTCATTTTATGCTGTATTTCATGCTTTCGAGATCTCTATCAGGGTCCCATTGACGCTCTCCTCTTTTGGATGATTATATGACCAGTGGCTGTACGACCAGAAACCATTGGATACTTTATAAGCAAACGGGGAATTCAGGTGTGGCAGACTTCCCCGAATAGTTTGGCCCGATCAGGCCAGGTAGGTCACCTCTACTTTGCTTATACATTTTGGAATTTATCTATCTGCCTTCCCCAGGAACGCTGCCCTGCTTATTATCTATTTTTTTGGAAAAAAAACACAAATGCACTTTTGAACCATGTTTGACTAGTAGTAGTCAATGGGTACATCAGAAAATATTTATTTTTGTTTTTATTTAAAAAGTATATACTTGACAGATGGCTAAGACATGATGTAAACAGCCCCTTATACTTACGTACTGGTGATGTTTGTCAGCTGAAGCGTACAGACAGTTGAAGCAAAGTATTGGGAATATCAGTGGCTGGCAGTGGAAGTAGTACTTATGCATTGCTGTATTAGCTAGAGAGTAGAGAATACTGAAGCAGAGTTCAGTGACAAGTGTAAGTTTAGGGTTAATCTTGTTTATACCAAGGAATTAGCCCAAGACATTATGAAAGCTTAAAAAAAACACAAGGAATTATGGAAAGACCTGAGTTTAAGTTTGCTGCATTCTCCTGCTTCCCAATGCACACAGCTGGATTGGGGATTCTAATTAATAATAAGTACCCTAAAGGCTAAAACAGACTGGCACATGCACAAATACGCTTACGGCTGCAGAGTGTTTTAACGCATAAATCAGGTAAAATCCTTTGATTTTTTTAGTGTTCAAATTTCACGCTATTGCACACAGGTTAAAAAAAAAAGCTCAAGAGAGGTCCTGCCCTAGCTTTCTCGTACGTAGAAAAACTACTTGCGAGAAAGATAGACAAGTCCTGTCTTTTCTCGCGCATACTATTAATGCATGAGAATCCCGCTAGTGAGAACAAAACCATTGAAAACAATAGTTTTGGTTTGTCATGTTTTGATAATTTGAGAAAAACACGGCCATCTGAAGAGCCCCTAAAGCTCATATAATGTTGTCCTTATTAGAGAATTAAGTCATGTTGAAGAAGAGGGTGAAAAATAACCTGTAGGTGCTATTTAATAGATGTCAATCTATAAATCAGTATCTATCAGTGCCTCTCAATGTTATACTCCATCTGAGTTGTTAATGCAAATTACCGCTTTTCAGCAATATTTCACCCCAAATGTGGAGCAAAAAAAGTAATGTTATATGAATAATGTATACCATAAGTACTAATTATTATGCTGCAAACGATCAAGTACCTACTTTAGGAATGCACACTATTAAAGCTAAAAGAAGAAACATTTGTAAGTGAAATGGTGTGTTTAATGTGGAAAATGCCGCTTATTACTACCTATGTCAAGCATGAAAGAGAAATAAGTACTTTAGTGTAGATATTCCGAACTCATAATATAGTTGAGAGGCTTCCAAGCCCTACAAAAACCATTCTTACAATTTGATTATGTTGAGCTATTCTATACAGATTCTATGCAACCTCTCTTCATGTTTCTTTCCATGTTTTTCTCTAACTTACTGATTTTTACTGATATTTATTTGAATATTATTCTGCTGGTATACATATTCAAGTGCATTTAGATTAGACATGTACAGCATATGTAATGTACAAGAGATGCAGTCATCTCTTACGTGATGCAAGAGTAATTTAGCATCTACTGTAGTATGGAACACTGTGTTAGTACCGTGCGTTCAATATAAATCCTAGGCTCTAGTATGTACATTTTAATAATTGGTCAATCATCAAATCTCCGATTGTGCATCTAATCACCATGTGCCCCTAATCACGACATTTATAGACTCTGTCAACTCAAATGTTTACTGGCCTTTGGATCGCATATATTTTTAGTCTTTTCTTTTATGGTGATTAAGACATGTGGATGTAGACATAAGCTGGCCATGCACATTAAATTATTGTTGTCTGAGCCTCTCTATTTTGGCAGGATAAGTCAACCATCGAATGTGTATGAATCCTCTTGACTCTTGCCCTATGGCAGATGTTGAACAAGAGAAGAATTTGGCAGTTAGATTTCAACTGCCCAATTCTTTTGTTCTAGGGGTGATAAGCCCCTGAAAGAGATGTCTATTCAGAGTACATGCATACTCAGCCTAATGGAGCATACATGTGTATGGGAAAATTAGGAGAGATGGCTGCCAGCTGAACAAGCGTTAATAAATTTACCATCTATAGGCATGAACCCTGCCTATCTTGAAATTTTATTTTGGGGATGTGTTGTGTGGCTCAGACTTTTAGCCAAAAACATATATTCATGGAATGGTAGAGTTGAAGGGGACCTCCGGGGCTACCCGAGCAATCCAGGACTCGCAGAACTTCAGGCGTGCTCTAAAAACGCACCTCTTCGGGGAGGCATACCGCATTCCCTAAGAAAAAAAACCTCTCTGTACTCCGCCTGATAACATGCTCCCTGACCTACTGACTGCAATCCCTGCTAGCCATCATAAACCGCTCCTGCAGTCACACCGTTTCTGCCATCACACGGCTAAATGTCTGACCATTGTCTATGTGTATAACATCACTCACACTTCACCAAACCATGCACATCTCCAGCCCCTTTACCCTCTGTATCACCCCATTACTTGTAGTATGTAAGCTCGTTGGAGCAGGACCCTCACCCCTATTGTTTCCATCAACTGATTACTATATGCAACCGTGGTTCTGTAATGTTTGTATTTTGTCTTTCTGTATTCCCCCCTGTCTATGTAAGCGCTGCGGAACATGTTGCCGCTATACAAATAAAGTTTATTATTATTATTATTATTATCTAATCCAACACCCTGCTCAGTGCAGGATTCACTAAATCATCTCAGACTGATGTCTGTCCAGTGTCTGTTTGAATACTTCTATTGAAGGAGAACTCACCACCTCCCATGGTAACCTGCTCCACTCACCTCACTATCAACATTTCTGTCTTCTCCCTTTCAGTTTCATCCCATTGCTTCTAGTCTTTCCTTGTATAAATGAGAATAGGGCTGATCCCTCTGCACTGTGACAGCCCCTCAGATATTTGTAGACAACTATTAAGTCTCCTCTCAGCCATCTTTTTTGCAAGCTAAACATTCCCAGATCCTTTAACCGTTTTTCATAGGACATGATTTGCAGACCGCTCACCACCTTGGTAACTGTTCTCTGAACTTGCTCCAGTTTTTATGTCTTTTTAAAGTGGGGTGCTTAGAACTGGACACAATATTCCAGATGAGGTCTGATTTAGACCCCATTTACACTTTGCATATTTTATAGTAGCTAATTAGCTACTATAGAGCTATGCAGGCAGTGCAGGACACAGCCATGGCCCCTAAAAGAGCAATACAGCTGTTTTGCATAAGCAAACAGATGTATTCTTCTCAGCATTGACTGCTATTGTCCTTGCTGTGAATTCACAGCAAGACACAGGCACAGAGAATGTTATCAGCGCAGCCGGCTGATAACAGCCTGCTCCGCTGATAACAGCTGATCTCTCAATTCTAGCAAGCTAGAATTCAGCAATCAGCAACTCATGCACGAAAACTGTACGATGTCCCTACATTTAGACAGAACAAGATTCACTCAAAATACGGCTTTGAACGATTTTTCAGTGATCCTCGCTGTATCTAAATGGGTCTTAAGGATAAGTAGAGGGAGATAATTACCTCACGTGATCTAGACTTTATGCTTCTTTTAATACATCCCATCAAACATGAATTGTTATGTATTTTGTTTTTAACAAAACCTTATGCTTTGATGCTAAATTGCATGAAGCCGTGTAAACTGCTATGTGACGATTACACAGGAAAGATATATGGATATAGGGTACAATAAAAAAAATTTTCTTGATTTTATAATACAGTTTTCATTTGTGTTTGTCAAAAGCGTGAAAATTGTCTCCAAATTCCCGGCAGCAAAAGAGTTAAAACTTGTAGACCCCCTGATAATAAGATTTTCAACAGTGATCCTGTGAAAAAATCCTAACACTTTCAAGTAAAGATATATTAAAATAGCCTGATGCATTCAACACACGTGATGAATATGATCTTCCATATACCCCCACTACTGTAATAATAACAGCATGGGGCACATTTACATAAGAGTCAACTGACAAGTCACGTTTGAGTATTTGGATGCCTCTTCTTTATTCATTTCTATACGTGTTTTCTAAGCCTTGCTAAACAGAATCCGAGTGTTAATGTATTCTGCATATTTATGCATGCTGCTTTGCACTTAATTCCACCTATTAGCGGATCTGGCAGCCTACTGGGGCATTAAGATTGCATTTTGAATACTTGTTTGCATCAGCAAGATCAATAAAGACTTTTGGACAAATATAGAGTTATAGAATGTGTTAAGGGTATCATCCTAAATTTATCCTTCTGTGAGTTATTTTTACATTTTGTAACCTGAAACGATAATATTTTCTTTTTTTATTCACTCAGTGCTGAATCAAAGTCTTCTTTGTTTCATTCCAGAGAGTTATGGTCATTAATATGAAGCCCTGAGGCTGTTGCTAGATATTTTCACCCATTAATGTCCTAAAACCTATTGAAATGCGAGTGCTTGGTTGGTGGGAAGCTTTTTTATCCTGCTTATGATTGTCCTTGCTGTTTCCATAGTTAAGCATAAGAATGATTGGATAGCACAAAATGCCATCCTCTTCCCTACTGTACTCTCAAGCTGAATAATGATAGTACATTTAGCTCTGTGTAACTAAAGCCTATAATCCCTTTGTCTGTCTTGAATGCAGATTGGCAACACTAATGATAAGCTATTCTTAGTATGTTCACATAGCTTGTATATTTTTCAAGGTGCTGGAGCTAAATAGCAGTATCAGCTATTAGCAGCTGGAAAGTATTTTTCATATTGATCATGGCCAGGACTTAATCTCACTAAATCTCATGCTACTCAAAGCTGCCAGTGTGATTCCAGAACGGCTTGAGGTGTATTTTACAGCTTTTAAGGTAATAAAACAATCAGTGCAAATACTTAGTATGTATTCGAGGCATAGAAACATAGTGATTGGCATTATTGCCTTTGGATTTCCAATGTTAGCTGCTATTTAAGTGTGAGCTGGGAAGGGGTATATGTTTTTCTGGTGTTTAAAGAGATGTTCCTACTAAAGACATTTATTGCCTATCCACAGGTTACGTGCCAAACGTATGATCGCTGGAAGACTGATCAATGGGACTTTCAGGGACTTGCACTCAAGTATCCCAAGTGAATGGAGCTGTGGTACACATGTGTGGACGCTAATCCATTCAGTCTCTATGGAGATAGTAGAGCGCAGTACTCAGCTATCTCTATCAGTCCCATAGAAGTGAACAGACCAATAATGATGCATGAGCAATACAGGTAGATTTAGCAACAAGCATCTCACATTAAATGTGATACTATTATAAATATTGGTATATCTTTGTGAACACCAAGAAAACTTAAGCTGATGACAACATCTGAAAATGGAATATACAGCATAAAAATCCTTAATAAAAAAATGAACGCAGCCAGAACTTTATATTGTTTGGCTCCAAGAGGACAGACGGAAGATTGATGCCTTTGACTTGTCGCGTTGGTGCAGACTGTTGCACTTGCTACGGATAGCACGAATCACCAACAAAGAAGTCCAGGATTGCATCAAGCCAAAAACCTTGCTAGAAGCTAAAATTACCGAGAAGAAACTATTCTACTTTGACCATGTCATGCGTAGCAATGCTTTTGAAAAGGCAATCATGTGGGAAATGGTCAGTGGAAGTAGGAGGAAAGGTTGCCCAAGCACTCGTTGGCTTGATACCATTAGAGCTGACTCCAACATGAGCCTGTGTGAACTCAAGGAAGCATTAATCAATAGATTTGTATGGAGGAAAATGATCTATAGATTGCCTGAAAGTCAACCTCGATTGAATAGACAACTGAATTCCATTTATATCTTTAAGTAGCAGAAGGCCCCCTCGGGAGCTATAGGAAAGTCTATGTGCTACCATAAAGCTTACTATATGAATGAGGCCTAATAGTTACAAAAAATTCTAAATTGATCTTCAACATTACATTAAACTCAAATAATACAATCACATGAGGATGTCACTGTTAGGTCAGCTACCCAAGGCAGCCATCCTCTTGCTGTTCCTGGCAGATGCGGGCTTCGCCCCGCTCCTTCTGTGTGAATAGTCTTTTACTTTCCATTACTTTACTTTCCAGTTAATTCTCCCCAGTGCTGCATGCTTTCCATCAGCACCACAGGAGTTAAACCCAGTGCTCTCACCCAGCTGCAGGGTAATTGGCAATTACCTCCCTATTTAGCTGCACTGGGGATCCTCCTCCTTGCCCGAGTATTGGTGTCTTGCTCTGAGCGAAGATATCAAGATATCCTGTGTTTGATTCCTGTGCATTGACCCTTGGACTATCTGGATTTTTCCAAACTCTACCTGTCCTGACCTTTGGAAACGTTACCTGGACTTGCCTGAACTCTGCCTGTCCCAACCCTCGAACTTGTGACCCAGATCTCGTTTGAACACTGCCAGCCCCGACATCAGTCCATATCTTGACTGTCCACTTCAGCCTATCTTGTGGTGCATTGCAGCAGTGTTGCCGACCCCTGTGGGTCAGCCAACAACTACACCGGGACTACTCCAGTAAAGGCCACATACCTATACAGGGGTTAAAGGGTGAATACTGGGGAACTGCCAGGATAATGCCCTCAGGTTTAGCCCAAAGCCAAACTGGTTAGTTGACACAGTGGGTCCACACCCGCTGGTCATAACAGTCCTTTGACTAATCTTAGCATGTTTTTATTAATGAGAACTTCCTAGAAGTTCTAATAAAGAAAAAAACATGCTAAAATTAGCCAAAGTTCAATCTGTATATAGTTTATTACTATAAGATAGGACATACGATTCTATGCTCCTAACTTTGGTTCATCTACTGTAACCATTAAAATGTGAAACAACGAAAGTAGAAAAAAAAATTTAGTTATTTTATTGCAGCAACTTCAACCTAAATTGCAAGCAGCTCAACACACACTCCGTGAAAAACCAACCAATATACTATTTCAATGTTTGCCTACAAGTGGGAAAGCCAGATACTTTAAGAAGTGTCCAATGGTAGGTATGTTCCTTCTCAGGCTGTCTAGATTATGAAAAGCCTGTAGTGCATTAATAATATAAATTAACCAATAGATTTTATATTGCCTTTAATTTCCAGTGAGAAGTAACAGTTTGAAGTTACACATTCATTTGAAAGTATACCATCTAAACTCATTTTCTGCATGACACTACACCACAGAGCTGAGAAGTTATCTTTATTCAACCCAGTGAGCAAATATGATATTAAGTGTGTCTCACAGAATCAAAACAACGCCTCTCTCCTAGGTCTTCCTAATGTAATGAAATTCATGCACTGCTGAATTGTTATAAATTAAAGATTAGTATATGTTATTTCAGTTTGAATTAAAATAAAAGGTATAGTATGATGGATTCATTTTGCAATTGTGAAGGTAAAATTATGTTAATCAAGATTGAATCTTGACTCTTTTTACTGAACCAGTACTGAACATGTGCAAACTTGTGTATTCTGCATCTCCAACAAGAAACAAGAAAGTTGCCTATAATGAGGCAACCTGAAGAAAAAGTATGAAATGAAATCATTAACATCTGACATTTAGCTGTAAATTGGTATAATTTTGCAAGTTTTATCATTTTAATAATGAAAAATAAACCAAAGTATATGTCTTCATGCACCACCACAGAAGCAGTGCATTATAAACTATCATACTGGGACATCATGGGGCCTGTAGACGTAGGTAGACTAGTGATGATCTTACATTCATGTCAGAGACTTCTATAGATGCATCTTAACTAGAGATGAGCGAGCACCAAAATGCTCGGGTGCTCGTTACACGGGACGAAAATTTCGCGATGCTCGAGGGTTCGTTTCGAATAATGAACCCCATTGAAGTCAATGGGTGACCCGAGCATTTTTGTATATCGCCGATGCTCGCTAAGGTTTCCATTTGCGAAAATCTGGGCAATTCAAGAAAGTGAAGGGAACGACACAGCAACGGATAGGGCAGGCGAGGGGCTACATGTTGGGCTGCATCTCAAGTTCCCAGGTCCCACTATTAAGCCACAATAGCGGCAAGAGTGGGCCCCCCCCTCCCAACAATTTTTACTTCTGAAAAGCCCCCATTAGCAATGCATAACTTAGTTAAGCACCACACTACCTCCAACAAAGCACAATCACTTCCTGCATGACACTCCGCTGCCACTTCTCCTGGGTTACATGCTGCCCCCCCCCTCCACCCCCGCGCACGACCCAGTGTCCACAGCACACACCAAAGTGTCCCTGCGCAGCCTTCAGCTGCCCTCATGCCACGCCACCCTCATGTCTATTCATAAGTGCGTCTGCCATGAGGAGGAACCGCAGGCACACACTGCACAGGGTTGGCATGGCTAGGCAGCGACCCTCTTTAAAAGGGGCAGGACGACAGCCCACAATGCTGTACAGAAGCAATGAGAAATATAATCCTGTGCCACCGCCATCAGGAGCTACACACGTGGGCATAGCAATGGGGAACCTATGTACCACACACTATTCATTCTGTCAAGGTGTCTGCATGCCCCAGTCAGACCGGGGTTTTTTATAAATAGTCACAGGCAGGTACAACTCCGCAATGGGAATTCCGTGTGCACCCACAGCATGGGTGGCTCCCTGGAACCCACCGGCGGTACATAAATGTATCCCATTGCAGTGCCCTGGACAGCAGAGCTAACGTCAGATTAAATGCAGGTGGGCTTCGGCCCACACTGCATGCCCCAGTCAGACTGGGGTTTTTTATAAGTAGACACAGGCAGGTACAACTCCCTATTGTGAAGTCCGTGTGGACAAACAGCATGGGTGGCTCCCTGGAACCCACCGGCGGTACATAAATATATCCCATTGCATTGCCTATCACAGCTGAGGTAATGTCATGTTTAATGCAGGTGGGCTTGGGCCCACACTGCATGCTCCAGTCAGACTGGGGTTCTTTAGAAGTTGACACATGCAGTTACAACTCCGTGTGGACCGACAGCATGGGTGGGTGCCAGGAAGCCATCAGCGGTACATAAATATATCCCATTGCAGTGCCCAGCACAGCTGAGGTAATGTCATGTTTAATGCAGGTGGTCGTCGGCCCACACTGCATGCCCCAGTCAGACTGGGGTTCTTTAGAAGTGGACACATGCAGTTACAACTCCGTGTGGACCGACAGCATGGGTGGGTGCCAGGAAGCCACCGGCGGTACATAAATATATCCCATTGCAGTGCCCATCACAGCTGAGGTAATGTCATGTTTAATGCAGGTGGTCTTTGGCCCACACTGCATGCCCCAGTCTGACTGGGGTTCTTTAGAAGTGGACACATGCAGTTACAACTCCGTGTGGACCAACAGCATGGGTGGGTCCCAGGAAGCCACCGGTGGTACATAAATATATCCCATTGCATTGCCCATAACAGCTGAGGTAATGTCATGTTTAATGCAGGTGGGCTTCGGCCCACACTGCATGCCCCAGTCAGACTGGGGTTCTTTAGAAGTGGACACATGCAGTTACAACTCCGTGTGGACGACAGCATGGGTGGGTGCCAGGAAGCCATCGGCGGTACATAAATATATCCCATTACAGTGCCCAGCACAGCTGAGGTGATGTCATGTTTAATGCAGGTGGTCTTCGGCCCACACTGCATGCCCCAGTCAGACCGGGGTTCTTTAGAAGTGGACACATGCAGTTACAACTCCGTGTGGACCAACAGCATGGGTGGGTCCCAGGAAGCCACCGGCGGTACATAAATATATCCCATTGCAATTCCATCACAGCTGAGGTAATGTCATGTTTAATGCAGGTGGGCTTCGGCCCACACTGCATGCCCCAGTCAGACTGGGGTTCTTTAGAAGTGGACACATGCAGTTACAACTCCGTGTGGACCGACAGCATGGGTGGGTCCCAGCAAGCCACCGGCGGTACATAAATATATCCCATTGCATTGCCCATCATAGCTGAGGTAATGTCATTGTGGTGGAAGTCCAGTATTCCTATATTTTGGATCGGTGGGCCTTGGCAGTAGACAGTTGTCAATTTAACATTCTGTATACATATTTTGCTTTCTGTCTTGGCAGTTGTGCAATAGGTACTTCCGCTCATATGAAAGTATCTGTTTTATAATTCTGCTGACATGGAAACTTCTGTACTCAAAACGCTGACAAGATAATATATAGTATAAACACGTTACATTTTCCATCTGTTTCGCAATTTTGGAGGACAGTAACTCAGACATGGACAACCGCAGAAATTACCCAAGCAATTTTACTGGAAACGTATGCAAATAACATGGGAGGTTTGTGCAATTTATAGTTCATGATGTAACATCCAATCATATCGAAGGAACCCAACGTGGCTCCAAGACAACCCACTCATTTCATCCACCACCTGATGGCCAATCACAGATGACCGGAGGATGGAAGAATTGCAAGATGCTTATCCAATAATTAAACAATACGTTGTATCTATGTAATCTTTGACCTGCCCAGATGGGCGGATTTGTTAAACTCTTAAAATAGGCTACACGCCGATCATTAAAGTTAGAATTGAGGAAGCTATGCATGCTGAACCTCGTGTCAGTGTGAAAAACTTCTTATGCGCATTATCAATTCAGAATTTATATGGAAGGGTGTAAACATTCCAAATTGAGTAAGCCGTGATTCCGCAAAGGAATTCTACGACAGTGGCGACCCAGATGGGACTGTGATCGATAGGCTCCGAAGAAATCGGACACAAGGCATGGACATAGACAACCTTGGACTTAGCGGGCCCACCAAATACACGGTAGGATAAATTAATTATCTATACCTGTGTGGCTAACTCCGGGCTTGCCTATGTGCCGTGCCAGGCCGATAAATTTGGAGCCGCACGACGACAGGTACTTCTTTAAGTCTCGATCACATGATAAGAACCTGTCATATGATAAAACGGAATGTTTACATGCCTGTTGTTTTGAGAGTACTGGTCGAGTGGCGAGGTCAGTAGCTGCCTTAAGGGGGGGGGGGTTGACCCTGCGCAGGTGTCCCGATTACTCGGTCCAGGTTTGGTTACAAAACCTAAGAGTAAGGGACCTGTGAGGGTAGTTTGACGGAAAGGCTGTCCTGCTCTGGTCCAGGTTTGGTGACAAAGCCTAAGAGTAAGGAAGCCGTCAAACGTCTGGGCAGGTATCGCTACTTCGGTAAAGTCTAGTAAAAGGCTTCCGAAGAAAGGGAACTGACAGACCGGATCCCGAGGGGCAGTAAGACTAAAGCCAGCCGTACTGGTGCTCTGTCTATTTGTGTGTGTCCACAAATATTTGTTTATCGTTTGAATGTCCACGAGTAGATCCCTCCGTCTGAGGGTAGATTGATAAACTGTGTAGCGACAGAAATGCTAGAGACTCTAGGGCGGGGCATACTGTGTCCGGCGTCTGAGGAGACTTCTATAATCATGAATCTGGCAGCCATGATTGAAATTGAAAGGCACCGAGGTTAATTCTTACACCCTCCAGAAAAGTGTGGAAGGGGTGGAGAGTCAAGTTATCATTGATTAATCAAGCAATCTTTCTGTGTGTTTAAAACGTCCTACCTGTCCTTTATATAAAGTTAGTGTGCTTGTCTGTTGTGTAGAGCTAATCCTGCTGAGTTGTTATATAGAATTAGTATCAGTCCTGCTAAACTGTAAGAAGGGAGTATTAGCAATGAGAATGCATTGGCTGGGTTATAGCCAAGATAATGCACCGTACACAGCGGCGCGCTGTGGGTTTGGACTTTATAGGTTAGGTTGCATTATTGGATCCCTTCTAGTAAAAGACAGACTACTAAACTGTGTTGCCTTTGAATTGTTAAACGTTAATAATAGCATAGAAGTATAGGCTTATGCCCGTAAGTGTGTTTGGAGAAAGAAAAAAAAAAAAAAGGCTACTAACTTCATTTAAAAAGAGGAAGTGGAACTCTTAATAGAAGCGGAGCAATTCTTGTGCTGTAACATTTGTTAGTTATTTAACTAATATTGGATGTTAAAACTACTAGTATGTCTTGTTATGTAATCTAATCTTTGTCATACGCCTGTCATAAATGTAAAAAGTTATATGCCACTCACATCCTGAGGGGGCTCTTAAGAATACAGAATGCGTAGCACACCATGCCCACAAGAAAATACATCTATGTTTGCCAAGTCCCCAACAGCGTACATGTTAGCAGACCCCAATTCAATTGTAACCACATACAATGTTAGGTGGTCACCGCTGTGACAGAAGTTACAACATAATATATGTGATTTATGCATTAGACGTTAGAATTTCCCTAAGTGTCAGAAAAGAGGAAGTTACTTGCCCTGTAGTCCCAGCACAAGTAACGTATATTCACAGACAATATAAAATAAATAAATAAACTACAGGGAGAAAGAGAGACGGTAGAGAAGCCAAGGAATAGGAAACAAGCAGGTAAAGATAAGGCCAGGTATCCACAGGAGGAACGGGGCAGATTGACCCGTAATTTGTAAAATGTAAATTGTGTGGTGCATAAGACTTTATCTTTATTGGGTTGTGATGTGTACCCAAGGACTGCCAAACATTGAATGAGGGAATAAGGAAGTAAGTTTTTAGCCACACTCAGAGGGGTGGAGCTAGATGATGCAAGAACACGTCTCTTATCCAAGGAGGGGGTAAGAATCATAGATAGCCAGAAGAAAAGTTTTGTTTTTTTCTCTTGTCCCAAACTCAGCTTTCCACGGTTCCTGACAAATTATGGGACACCTACAAGACAGACATAGGAAAATTGAATATACCCACCATGATAATATACACGAGACCCAGATACACATTCCTGGGTCAAACAGTATTCCCCTAGTTTGAAAAAAAAAAAAAAAAAAAAAGGGGGTGAAGGGTCAGCCACACATGTTAGGTGCTGTGTGCTGATGCTTTGGAAAAACTGCCAACCGGCCACAATTTCACTGTTAATTTCTCTTGCAGAAGGCTGTAAGGCCTCCAAAGACTAACCAAGTTCTGCAGGCCATACCTGTACATACATCCGTTGCCAAATTCCGCACCTTTCTGGGCCTTGTTTCATACTGCCGGCCATATGACAGTATTGACACAAAAGCACGGAGGACAACCACAGCCATGAGGGTGGATCCAGTGACTTGAGGAGCTCCCTCATCTGCTTTTGCGGTGGCAGCAGTACAGGCAATGGTTGACAAATCTTCTAAGTTGGTATTGGACTACCCCCTAGTGGCCCACACCCCAAATGACACCCAGAACATATTCATGCAAGTGCAACCCAAGCACTTATCTCTGGCCTATTAGATCCGACTACAATGTGCTCTTTCCATGCCTATGCCTCCCCCAATATTGCTCTGAGCTTCCCAATGTTGTAATACCTTGAATCCGGCTACTCTTCTTTTAATCAGGTATTCCTGGGGGGAGGGGAGGCATAGGTGATTTGAGTATGGCGGATCAGCTATTTTTTTTTAAAAAAGCATTATTGTAGTGATGTACACACTGTTAATGATGCATATTTTGAGTTTTCTTTTGTAGATGGTATCAGGGTGAGGATTGATGATTCCGAACCAGATATGCAGAGGTCACACAACAAGATGTCCTAAACGCAGAAGCTCTGCCTCCGCATGTCTCAGGGCAAGAAGCGGAACCGGAGGCCCTCACTGAGGCGTGTGGAGTGGTAGAAGGTAAGTCGGCAACTCTTTACACTGACTCCTGGAATGCATTTGGCATAGCTCATGATTATGGCCCAATATGGAAGGCCAGACAGCTTGTTATCTCAGTAGGACAGCCAATTAAGAATGGTGCAGCGGTGCAGAGTCTCATGGAAACCCTACTACTACTACCTGGCAATGGAGAATCCACACCGATTTCTACAACGGAGAAGCGAGAGATGACACCCTCGCCGACAACACAGCAAAGGCAGCGGCCCTCAAGCCGTGGAAGAAAGAAGAATAGATACTGACAGCATGAGTCAGTGATAAAAACTTTGGACTTTGATAAAAACTTTGGACTTTAATAAAAACTTTGGACTTTGATAAAAACTTTGGACTTTGATATGTCAAGGACTTTACAGTTACAAGTCAACGAGGAAAGAAAGCAGATGGGCTAAAAGACGGGAGCGACAGAACAGGACGGCGTATGGCGAACAATCAACAGAACTTGCCTACAGAGGTCCCTGTTCCCCATGATGGCCCAGCTGGTGCACAGAATTAAAAGCAGCGATGACGGCGACACTGAACAAGAATGGGTGACACCTGGGTTCTCTGTAGCTGCTGCATCATTTGTCCAGTTAGCATGATCTTTGCCATATGCGAGTCCGGACAGAAGTAAGGTGGCCATATAACACTTGCCTTGACCACTCTACCCATTTCAGAGATTGCCAATTTGACCACATTCAGCTCACACCTGTTGGGGAGTATGAATATGTGCTTGTTGTTGCTCGAGTCTTTTTCAGGTTGGAGGCCCACCCGGATACTAAGGTAAATGAGCAGATAACCGCACAGAAATTCATGAATGAGGTAATCTGCAGATATGGGGTACCAGAAGTAATTGAGTCGAACAAAGGTACACACTTCACAGGTGAAATAATGCAACACATCATGTCTGTTTTGGGTATATTTCAGGCTTTTCACACACCCTACCATCCACGGAGTAGGGGGAAAGTAGATACGAAAGGCAATAGAGAAAATGGGTAAATTTTGAATTGAGTGTCTTTCATTAGTTTTTCTTTTTCTTAGGAGGATACATGCCACAGTAGCTGAATTTGGGGAATGATTTTCTTGTTAATTTTGTCATAGGCCTCTCCAAGGAATTGTTAGTAATGCATTCTGCAGTCTCTGCTTTTCCCCAGGTCCTACAGATGAGTGTCACAATCTAAAACCAGGTGACAGGGTCTATGTGGAAAAGTTTAAGAGAGAAACCCTGTTTGAATGTCCCTACCAGATGTTGTTCACCACCCCAACTGCAGTCAAGCTCAAAGGAAAACCCACTTGGATCCACACTTCGCACTGAAAAAACTAATGATCCTTACATGCTATAATGTGGTACAATTCCTCTAACACACACCTTTACTACTGTACACTAGCCCCCTGTTTCAGAACAAATTAATACAATCAAATGTGCAATATGAAGCCTACACTGAGGGTGAGAATCTAACACTGCATCGTGCTAAGAGAGACGTTGACGCTCCAGGTGGTAACTTTGATCCACATGTACACATAGATGTAATAGGAGTGCCAAGGGGGAGCGAGATTAATTTAATTCTAGAGATCAGGTTAAAGCAGGTTTTGATTCCTCATTTGCTTTTGTCACTGTTAATAATAATGTAGATTGGATGAATTATATCTCGTACAATCAGCAGAGGTTTGTAAACTACACCAGAGATGCTTTGCAAGGGTTAGCTAACCAGTTAGGGCCCACTGCATCCATGGCGTTCCAAAATAGAGTGGCCGTGGATATGATTTTCGCAGAAAGAGGTGGGGTATGTAATTTCCTGTACGTGTATTCTCCCTTTAATGTGACCAATGTTTCCCTTGTTTGAAAAAGATGAAGAGCCAGTTCCGATAATGCCAACCAGGTACGTTACCAGAAGAATGGAGAAATGTACCAGTACTGCGCCTGCCTCAGTCTCATAAGATGGACTGTCAGTGGACTTCCCATTTGCCTAGGGAAAGTGCAGAAGACCTTAGGTTCCGGCGAGGGCACACCCTGTGGGGTGTTAACTCGTACAGATAGAGGGTATGGATGCCCGGAAATAAGCCCAGGGAATCCATGGCCTCCTTCTGAGGTGAGGTAGGGATCCCTCCCCTTTTAGGAGTAGGGACTTACGGGCAGTGGGAAAACCCTGACGCGAGGGTGAGGCGACCTGGACGTGTTCACCATTAGGACTATCTCCAGGAGGGACAATGGTGTGGGTGAAGATTAGGGAGTCCCACGCCGTGCGTACCTGTGCACACTACTAGTATGTACTTCAAGTACAACACATTAGAGTGAGAAGAGAGGCTCCTGGTGATAGTTTTGATCTACACGTATACATTGACATCGTAGGATAGCCAAGGGGGGTACCTGACAAGTTTTAAAAATTAGAGACCAAGTTAAAACTAGATTCGAGTCCATTTTCCCGATCATTAGGGTAAATAAATGTTGACTGGATTAATTATGTTTATTACAATTAACAGCGGTTTATAAATTATACTAGAGACGCCTTATAGGGACTAGTCGACCAATAGAACCTACCTCGACTACGACTTTTCAAAATAGAATGGCACTAGGTACGATTTTAGCCAAAAAAGGGAGTGTCTGTAAGATGATAGGGGAGACTTGTACCTACATTCCAGACAAAACGTGACCCACAGGTAAAAACACAGTTGCCATTAAGAAGCTGACCGCACTAACTAAAAAGAGCTAACAGTCTGTTTTCCTCAGTTAGGTATCTAACAGGAGAAGGGAAAAATATAGAAAAATAAGCTTTGAAACATTGTGTATTTAGAACACTGTGATAGGTTTTCGCTAAGATTTTGCTTTATTTTATCTGCAGTGCACTCTGCTCATGCCATGCAACATGCCGGTGTTACAACGCCCCTGGTCCTGTTACCTTGCCGCCTCTGGAAAAGGGAAGTGGGAATAATCAGCTTGTAGCTCTTTCCTTTCAGACTAATATATATGATAATGCACGTACTAATAAGACAGGGGTTCAGTCATGTTGATCAGTTATTAGATAGTCCTGATTTTGCACTCTTGTTGATGAATCGAGGTAACGTGAATAAGGTGGGGTTCTATACAAGTTATGCAGTGTTTACCTGAAATAGTGAAAGTCGCACCTCTCCTAACCTCATTATATTTGTCACCTTTATAGTCATCCTAATTTCTGTTTGTCGTTGCATACAGTGTATTCCGACCCTGATGACTGCCTGGTCCACCTGTCCCACTACGACGTCCAACAAAAAGCCCACTGTCAGCGCAACCGTCGTCATCATGGATCCAGAATGTGATGATGTCGAACCATCCTATACCCCCATGGCAGTAGTAGGCCCAGTCGTCTACAAAACAATACGAGTCTAGGGTCAGCGGTGGGGGATTGGGGTGGGACGGAGCAGGGCGAGTTTAGTGAAGCAGATAGTTTCAAGGGGGGTCTGTGGTGGAAGTCCAGTATTCCTATATTTTGGATCGGTGGGCCTTGGCAGTAGACAGTTGTCAATTTAACATTCTGTATACATATTTTGCTTTCTGTCTTGGCAGTTGTGCAATAGGTACTTCCGCTCATATGAAAGTATCTGTTTTATAATTCTGCTGACATGGAAACTTCTGTACTCAAAACGCTGACAAGATAATATATAGTATAAACACGTTACATTTTCCATCTGTTTCGCAATTTTGGAGGACAGTAACTCAGACATGGACAACCGCAGAAATTACCCAAGCAATTTTACTGGAAACGTATGCAAATAACATGGGAGGTTTGTGCAATTTATAGTTCATGATGTAACATCCAATCATATCGAAGGAACCCCACGTGGCTCCAAGACAACCCACTCATTTCATCCACCACCTGATGACCAATCACAGATGACCGGAGGATGGAAGAATTGCAAGATGCTTATCCAATAATTAAACAATACGTTGTATCTATGTAATCTTTGACCTGCCCAGATGGGCGGATTTGTTAAACTCTTAAAATAGGCTACACGCCGATCATTAAAGTTAGAATTGAGGAAGCTATGCATGCTGAACCTCGTGTCAGTGTAAAAAACTTCTTATGCGCATTATCAATTCAGAATTAATATGGAAGGGTGTAAACATTCCAAATTGAGTAAGCCGTGATTCCGCTTACGCCCACACTGCATGACCCAGTCAGAGTGGGGTTCTTTAGAAGTGGACACATGCAGTTACAACTCCGTGTGGACCGACAGCATGGGTGGCTCCCTGGAACTCACCGGCGGTACATAAATATATCCCATTGCAGTGCCCAGCACAGCTGATGTAACGTCAGCTTTAATGCAGGTGGGCAAAAAATTAATTGGATTACACTGTAGGCGAGGGCCCAAAAAAATTGGTGTACCAACAGTACTAATGTACCTCAGAAAAATTGCCCATGCCCAACCAAGAGGGCAGGTGAAACCCATTAATCGCTTTGGTTAATGTGGCTTAATCTGTAACTAGGCCTGGAGGCAGCCCAGTTAAAATAAAAATTGGTTCAGGCGTAAGTTTCAACGCTTTAATGAGCATTGAAACGTATAAAAATTGTTTACAAAAATTATATGACTGAGCCTTGTGGGCCTAAGAAAAATTGCCCGTTCGGCGTGATTATGTCAGGTTTCAGGAGGAGGAGCAGGAGGAGGAGGATGAATAGAATACACAGATTGATGAAGCTAAAAGGCCCCCGTTTTTGATGGTGATAGAGAACGATGCTTCCATCCGCGGGTGCAGCCTACGTATTGCTTAGGTATCGCTGCTGTCCACTGGTGGAGAAGAGAAGTCTGGGGAAATCCAGGCTTTGTTCATCTTGATGAGTGTAAGCCTGTCGGCACTGTCGGTTGACAGGCGGGTACGCTTATCCGTGATGATTCCCCCAGCCGCACTAAACACACTCTCTGACAAGACGCTAGCCGCAGGACAAGCAAGCACCTCCAGGGCATACAGCGCGAGTTCAGGCCACGTGTCCAGCTTCGACACCCAGTAGTTGTAGGGGGCAGAGGCGTCACGGAGGATGGTCGTGCGATCGGCTACGTACTCCCTCACCTTCCTTTTACAGTGCTCCCGTCGACTCAGCCTTGACTGGGGAGCGGTGACACAGTCTTGCTGGGGAGCCAGAAAGCTGTCAAAGGCCTTAGAGAGTGTTCCCTTGCCTGTGCTGTACATGCTGCCTGATCTCCGCGCCTCCCCTGCTACCTGGCCCTCGGAACTGCGCCTTCTGCCACTAGCGCTGTCGGATGGGAATTTTACCATCAGCTTGTCCGCCAGGGTCCTGTGGTATAGCATCACTCTCGAACCCCTTTCCTCTTCGGGTATGAGAGTTCAAAGGTTCTCCTTATACTGTGGGTCGAGCAGTGTGTACACCCAGTAATCCGTAGTGGCCAGAATGCGTGTAACGCGAGGGTCACGAGAAAGGCATCCTAACATGAAGTCAGCCATGTGTGCCAGGGTACCCGTACGCAACACATGGCTGTCCTCACTAGGAAGATCACTTTCAAGATCCTCCTCCTCCTCCTCCTCCTCCTCAGGCCATACACGCTGAAAGGATGACAGGCAAGCAGCATGGGTACCCTCAGCAGTGGGCCAAGCTGTGTCTTCTCCCTCCTCTTCATGCTCCTCCACCTCCTCCTCCTCCTCAACGCACTGAGATATAGACAGAAGGGTGCTCTGACTATCCAGCGACATACTGTCTTCCCACGCCTCCGTTTCCGAGCGCAAAGCGTCTGCCTTTATGCTTTGCAGGGAACTTCTCAAGAGGCATAGCAGAGGAATGGTGACGCTAATGATTGCAGCATCCCCGCTCACCATCTGGGTAGACTCCTCAAAGTTTCCAAGGACCTGGCAGATGTCTGCCAACCAGGCCCACTCTTCTGTAAAGAATTGAGGAGGCTGACTCCCACTGCGCCGCCCATGTTGGAGTTGGTATTCCACTATAGCTCTACGCTGCTCATAGAGCCTGGCCAACATGTGGAGCGTAGAGTTCCACCGTGTGGGCACGTCGCACAGCAGTCGGTGCACTGGCAGATTAAACCGATGTTTCAGGGTGCGCAGGGTGGCAGCGTCCGTGTGGGACTTGCGGAAATGTGCGCAGAGCCGGCACACCTTTCCGAGCAGGTCTGACAAGCGTGGGTAGCTTTTCAGAAAGCGCTGAACCACCAAATTAAAGACGTGGGCCAGGCATGGTACGTGCGTGAGGCTGCCGAGCTGCAGAGCCGCCACCAGGTTGCGGCCGTTGTCACACACGACCATGCCCGGTTGGAGGCTCAGCGGCGCAAGCCAGTGGTCGGTCTGCTCTGTCAGACCCTGCAGCAGTTTGTGGGCCGTGTGCCTCTTCTCTCCTAAGCTGAGTAGTTTCAGCACGGCCTGCTGACGCTTGCCCACCGCTGTGCTGCCACGCCGCGCGACACCGACTGCTGGCGACGTGCTGCTGCTGACACATCTTGATTGCGAGACAGAGGTTGCGTAGGAGGAGGAGGAGGAGGGTGGTTTAGTGGAGGAAGCATACGCCGCTGCAGATACCACCACCGAGCTGGGGCCCGCAATTCTGGGGGTGGGTAGGACGTGAGCGGTTCCAGGCTCTGACTTTGTCCCAGCCTCCACTAAATTCACCCAATGTGCCGTCAGGGAGATATAGTGGCCCTGCCTGCCTGTGCTTGTCCACGTGTCCATTGTTAAGTGGACCTTGGCAGTAACCGCGTTGGTGAGGGCGCGTACAATGTTGCGGGAGACGTGGTCATGCAGGGCTGGGACGGCACATCGGGAAAAGTAGTGGCGACTGGGAACTGAGTAGCGCGGGGCCGCCGCCGCCATCATACCTTTGAAAACCTCCGTTTCCACAACCCTATACGGCAGCATCTCCAGGCTGATAAATTTGGCTATGTACACGTTTAACGCTTGAGCGTGCGGGTGCGTGGCGGCGTACTTGCGCTTGCGCTCCAACACTTGCGCTAGCGACGGCTGGACGGTGCGCTGAGAGACATTGGTGGATGGGGCCGAGGACAGCGGAGGTGAGGGTGTGGGTGCAGGCCAGGAGACGGTAATGCCTGTGTCCTGAGAGGGGGGTTGGATCTCAGTGGCAGGTTGGGGCACAGGGGGAGAGGCAGCGGTGCAAACCGGAGGCGGTGAACGGCCTTCGTCCCACCTTGTGGGGTGCTTGGCCATCATATGTCTGCGCATGCTGGTGGTGGTGAGGCTGGTGGTGGTGGCTCCCCGGGTGATCTTGGCGCCACAAAGGTTGCACACCACTGTTCGTCGGTCGTCTGCACTCTCAGTGAAAAACTGCCAGACCTTTGAGCACCTCGGCCTCTGCAGGGTGGCATGGCGAGAGGGGGCGCTTTGGGAAACAGTTGGTGGATTATTCGGTCTGGCCTTGCCTCTAACCCTGGCCACCGCAATGGCTCTTCCAACCTGCCCTGCTGCTGCACTTGCCTCCCCCTCTGAAGACCTGTCCTCAGTAGGCTTAGCAAACCAGGTGGGGTCAGTCACCTCATCGTCCTGCTGCTCTTCCTCCGAATCCTCTGTGCGCTCCTCCCTCGGACTTACTCCAATTACTACTACCTGAGTAATAGACAACTGTGTCTCATCGTCATTGTCTTCCTCACCCACTGAAAGCTCTTGAGACAGTTGCCGGAAGTCCCCAGCCTCATCCCCCGGACCCCGGGAACTTTCCAAAGTTTGGGCATCGGTCATGGCAAACTCCTCCAGTGGGAGAGGATTCGGAACCATTGCTGCCCATTCTGGGCAGGGGCCCGAAAACAGTTCCTGGGAGTCTGCCTGCTCCTCAGAATGTGTCATTGTAATGGAGTGAGGAGGCTGGGAGGAAGGAGGAGCAGCAGCCAGAGGATTCAGAGTTGCAGCAGTGGACGGCGCAGAATTCTGGGTGGTCGATAGATTGCTGGATGCACTTTCTGCCATCCACGACAGGACCTGCTCACACTGCTCATTTTCTAATAAAGGTCTACCGCGTGGACCCATTAATTGTGAGATGAATGTGGGGACACCAGAAACGTGCCTCTCTCCTAATCCCGCAGCAGTCGGCTGCGATACACCTGGATCAGGAGCTCGGCCTGTGCCCACACCCTGACTTGGGCCTCCGCGTCCTCGCCCGCGTCCACGTCCACCTCCTCTAGGCCTACCCCTACCCCTCAGCATGGTGTATTACCAGGAGTGCAGAAACAGAACACTGTAATTAAATGTGCCGCTTATTGGCCTGTGGTTGGAGTCTGACTTCGCTTACGGAACGCACAGCAGAGCCAGGAAAGAATTTTGCGCAAGCCTGCTGTAACACATAGCTGGCTGCGTATTAATTAGAACTACTACCCCCAGCAGAGATGCAGTACACTCAGGACGGTCACAGGCAGCCCAAATAGAAAGTTTTTTCCCAAATTTTTTTTGGAAAAGCCCACTGCCTATATACACAGTATATCTCTTTCACTGTCCCTGGCTCACCACTACTGGCCCTGGACTATGTAAAATTACTGCAGACTGAGGACGCAATGCTCTGCACGGCCGATATACAAAAAAAAAAAAAAAAGTGCAACACTGCAAAAAGCAGCCTCAACAGTACTGCACACAGTCAGATGTGGCCCTAGGAAGGACCGTTGGGGTTCTTGAAGCCTAAAATCACTCCTAACACTCTCCCTATAGCAGCTCCACCATCAGCAGCACTTTTCCTGAGCTATGTCAGAATGCATCTGTGGCGAGCCGCGGGAGGGGCCGATTTATATACTCGGGTGACACCTGATCTCGCCAGCCACTCACTGCAGGGGGGTGGTATAGGGCTTGAATGTCGCAGGGGGAAGTTGTAATGCCTTCCCTGTCTTTCTATTGGCCAGAAAAGCGCGCTAACGTCTCAGAGATGAAAGTGAAAGTAACTCGAACAGCGCGTGGTGCTCGCCTCTAGTAACGAGCATCTCGAACACGCTAATACTCGAACGAGTATCAAGCTCGGACGAGTACGTTCGCTCATCTCTAATCTTAACCCTTCACACCCCCTTTTCTCCTCCTTGTGTTCGGTGATAGGTCTTTTTCAGCAACTGTGTGCGTTTTTCCATTTGCCCATACGTGCCGTAAAAGCGCAAAAATGAAGAATTTACACAGTTGAGTCCCAAAATTTTGGGCGCATATTTTCTGCGGTTCACATGGGTGGATGCTGCGCATTGGAAAAAAAAAATACGCTGCAGCGCAAAAATCCATCGATCAGCAGAAATCCTCGGAATGACTGCTAATGCTTAATCTCCTCCTGCTGCCCCACTATGAACCAGCGATACTAGCTCCTGCGCAGTAGCACGAGAGCTAGTATGTGCATCATTTGCCCGACACTCGTCCCGTGTAAATGGGCCTTTAGACACCAAGAGATAACAATGCAGAAGGTTCATTGTGGTCTTTGTAAAGGGAGGTAGGAGTAGATTACTTGAGACTAAAGGCCCATTTACACGTAGCGATAATAACTAAAAAAATCACTAAAAGGCGATCGTTTTAGTGATAATCGTTGAGTCCAAATGTGCGCCCATCGTGCACGTTTCATGCACTGCTAGCTGACGGCTAAGTCCAGGCCAAACTAAAAATCGTCATTCAGCCTTGTCAGCAGTTCTACATAGGAAGGGGGGGCTGATAGCATTGTTTGCGCTAGAGAACAAAGGAACTAAAAGCAGATAAGAGCCCTAGGGCTATTAACTGCATTCAGTGAAGGCTTCATTTGCACACATAATTGCTCTTAAGTAGCTGAGTAGCTGCTTAATAGTTTATGCAAAATGATCGCTCAAAGCTGTAATCTTTGAGCGATCATCGTCTGGTATAAATGGGCCTTAAGGCTGTCTTTATGTTATGTACAGAAGTAAATCAAGTAAATCAAAGTTTATTATATTTCTAGCCAGTCCATCTATCTCACAAAAACATTTCTCATACTTTTGATTCCTTATTTTCTCACTGTCCGATAAGCTTTCTTCAAGTGGCCAGTATTGATTTTTGTTCGAGTGATACAATTTCATCAAAAGCAGCTAAGCAGCCTTTCAGGATTCCTCTCTCTGATGCTTTAAGGAAAATTGAGTTTGATTGTGTAAAAATTAGTCATATATATGTATATATATATATATATATATATATATATATATATATATATACACTACCGTTCAAAAGTTTGGGGTCACCCAAACAATTTTGTGTTTTCCATGAAAAGTCACACTTATTCACCACCATGCGTTGTGAAATGAATAGAAAATAGAGTCAAGACATTGACAAGGTTAGAAATAATGATTTGTATTTGAAATAACATTGTTTTTACATCAAACTTTGCTTTCGTCAAAGAATCCTCCTTTTGCAGCAATTACAGCATTGCACACCTTTGACATTCTAGCTGTTAATTTGTTGAGGTAAGCTTGTGAAATTGCACCCCACGCTTCTAGAAGCATCTCCCACAAGTTGGATTGGTTGGATGGGCACTTCTGGCGTACCATACGGTCAAGCTGCTCCCACAACAGCTCAATGGGGTTCAGATCTGGTGACTGCGCTGGCCACTCCATTACCGATAGAATACCAGCTGCCTGCTTCTGCTGTAAATAGTTCTTGCACAATTTGGAGGTGTGTTTAGGGTCATTGTCCTGTTGTAGGATGAAATTGGTTCCAATCAAGCGGAGTGATAGCCTTCCTTATTCAGAAGCGCTTGACAACATCAATATCAACATCAAGCGCTTGACAAAGGCCAATATGGCCGAAACGTTGCCTGTTTTTCTGTGATGGGGGAATAAAACTTTGGATATCAATTTGCACCCTGGATGCTGCCGAAGTCTTTTTTCATTGCTGCAGTATATATATATATATATGTATTTTTTTTTTCAAAGTAAAAGAACAAAATGTAACAGGAACAATTGGTGACACAGCTAGTATTACACATATGGTTTCACTGGGTTTTCTTGCAATTGCTTATGTAGATTGAGAAATTTTAAGATGAAGCCTCACTTACTCTCTTGAAATTTCATGGTTTCGTACAAATTGCTTTTCTTTTTGCTTGCCATCCTAGTCACGTATTTCATCACAGTAATCTCAGTAGTTTACTGCTTAAGAGAAATAGTCACGTCACTTTTTCCTTCTAAAGAACTATTAAGTTCCACATTCTTTTGTCTGATGTTTGTGTTAGGGATATCTGAAATAAGTTTTCCACGTCTTAATTTACTTTTAGTCAGACTCATCATAAAATGTAATATAAGGACATAATTTTGTTTGTTAGGTCAACATCTTTTATATCTGCTTCTTAAAGTTAAACATTAAAGAAATTCATTGCTTTCCCTGGACTGTATAAAAGTATCTTGGCAGATTCTACTCCACAGAACTTTATTCACTGCCAAAGGAAAGAATCTAACAATAATACTAACATATTTACTGCTGGAAGATTTGTCTGTTTTATGACTTGTAGAATAAATTTTGGAAACCAGAAGACTCAATGAATGGCTAGAAATGTGAAATAGTTTCTGATGCCTGGCGAAAGTTCATCTAATTTTAATTTCTCATTTATATCATTTTTGTGTCCCATTTAGAGGGACCCTCTGGGCCTGGAGAAACAATGATGTCCGCACCGGCTTCTCTGCCCGATGCACTGTGAATTATAATACATCATTAGTATAAGATGCTACACCTGCTTTGGTTGACCCCTGCTGCCCACATAAGGAGTGCTGGCCAGTCAGAGCAGCATGTAGTGACTTAGATTACCGATGCATGCTAATGCACAGTATACATCAGGTAGTCGGAGAAGTCGTTCAGCCATTTTTGTATCCCCAAGCCAAAGGGTCACTTCAAAATACCTTATGGGTGGCTTCATTTTTTGGAAAACATACTTGCAGTTTTTGATGTCGTTTTTGAGCCGAAGACACTTGCTATGTGTGAAGTCACCCAAAGAGCTCATTCACACACTGTGTATACACAGTATATTACATGTTTATATTTTTTGGCACATAATATGCCGGGAATAAAACCCATTGAATTTAATGGGTTCATTCACAGCTGTGTATTTTTCACATGACTTTGGTCATGTGAAAAAAAAAAAACATAGCATGTCCTATTTTGGCGTGTAATATGCACCAGAATAACCCATTGAAATCAAGGGGCTTGCATAACTACACAGCAAATATGCAGGAAACCTGCGTATTTATGCTTTAGGGCTTTAATAGATGAGCGTGTTATGTTATAATTTTGTAAGCAGTGCATAACGCTGAGAAAAGAACACATTATTTCAGTGGGTTCATTCTCACTTCCTTTCCTTTTCCTATTCTATCTTATGCGTGTTTGTGCATCAAAGAGCCCTACAGAAGTCTAATACACCCGTTCACTGCACACAAAAAAATTGCGCAGGAGTAAGCATATTGTTTAACACGCTCATCTGTTCAAGCTCTTAAGCTAAGAGAGATTGGAGTGTTTTCATTGCACACAAAAATCTGCAGTATTGTTGTGCACAAGTAAAATGCGGTGTTACAAGTGGAATACGCAATGAATACTGCAGGTTTCGGACCATATAGAAGTTGCATATTTGCAGACCAAAATCCACATATGGCCATGTGAATGAGCCCTAAGGGTTTGTCCGCACAAGATGTCATTTTTGCAGCAGAAAATCTGCAGTGTTTTTTCTATGTATGGATCTTACAGTTTTAGAATATAAACCTTTTTTTTATGCTATAACCATCTACAACTTTCTGTCTGCATTAATAGTTGTCAAGAACTCTGCTTGTAGCCCATGGATGTAATCCCTTTATTATTTACGTCAGGCTAGTTTCACACGAATGTTTTATTGCAGTGATTTTGACACGATAAAACACTGGCCGAAAATCACAACCATCTGAAGCATTGGATTCCAATGCAATTGTTCACATGGGCAATTTTCTCCTACGTAAAATCGGCCAGCCAGAAAAGATAGCGCATACAGAGTGCATTCCGGCCAGCCACTTTTATGCTGGCATTGCTAAAGTTCCTCCCCTTGCCAGCAGCTCCCATAGGCTGGGGAGGGAAGGGAGGGAGTTTAGCACAACTACCTCTGCTAAGCTCCCATTCAGCACCCATCCCGTCCCGGCAGCCGGCAATGGGCGGACAGGGGGATGGAAGGGGGAGGGAGTTTAGCAGAGCTGATCTCTCTCTCCTCGGCCGGTGGTATTCCGGGCTGTGGCGTATACACGGGAGATGTGGCCGCGATTCAGGCAGCTGAAAATTGCAGCGCCTGTGTGAAAGAGCCCTCAAGTAGATAAAAAATTTGCCTTGGTCATGTAATGCTTGTACTTACAAAACAGACCAATACCAAAACTGTAAAGAGCTGTGCATCCATCCTATGAGCAGGAAAGGTTTTTATCATCTGGAGGTAAATAATGAAGGTTCACATTCACTGACTGCAAGAACGGATCTTTGAAATAGTGCAGAATTTAAATAGAAAGTACAGGTAATTAAGACCACAAGGCTTATCAGCATTTAACAATGTAAAATGACTATGAAACTACCCCCCTTAATTGTTTTAAGCAATATATGGTAGAAAGTGCCAATTACACATCAGGCTAAAAAAAAGAACTATTTGGAGTCATATACTACCACAAATCAATAAGCTTTAATAATACAATACACATACCAGTAAAATGCTATACCCACACAGAAATCAAGGTAATCATAAAGCAGCATGTAGAGTACATAGAGACTACCAAATAACCAATATATATATTTCACATCATTATAAATAGCCGCAGGGCCATAAAAAGTTTATAGATATTCCCATGGAGATCAGTACTATATTTTCCAATTAAACATGCATAGAGCCATTAGTTTCCCATATTGCACATATTAACAAACTAGCTTGTTACCCGCGGATTCGTCCATGAGGAATTTGTATCTTTTTTATCTAATCTGTGTTTTGCTGTATATTGAAACATAAAAAGTTGAAATAGTGAAAGGAATGTAACTGCAATCTGCTGTCAGCAGAGTTCTGTACTCTACGGTTTTGGTCTTGTCATCTTTTGCTAGTATATAGAGGTGTTGTGGGCTGTATACATGTGAGCACGCCACATACAGTTGCCCGTGACAAAAACAATGTACACCTGCTACCCTAAGTGTTTGCCTTTAAACCTCATTAATCGTCATCGCAAATGCTATTTTTAGAGGGAATTTTTGCTATTCCAGTCATAATAATGGTTCTTACAATATTTAGCCCCAGGTATTTAATTTGTAATCGGGTGTCGATCGGCAGACACATCGGGTGCAGATACACTTGTGCACTGGTCCCCATCGAGGACCCCCTAGGAGAAGGCAGAAAGGGTTTTTAACCCTTTCTGCCTTCTCCTTTACACATTACATAGCGCTCAATTAGCGCTATGTAATGCATAGAGATTCCGGCCGGCGATCATGTGACCGCCGGTGTTACCTGACCCCCGGCGGTCACATGAACTCCAAGCCAGGAGCCTGCACTGTGGGACCTGCTTACCTGACCAGCGTCTTGCGCGTTCTACTTCTGTCTCCCGGCCCGGCGATCATGTGACCGCCATGTGCCACCTGACCCCAGCGGTCACATGACCGAGCCGGGAGGCAGAAGGAGAATGTGGAAGACGCCTGACAGGTAAGCAGATCCCTCCACGGTGCAGTGAGCACCTGCACCCTCCTGAACTCTGTCAGTTCAGGAGGGTGCAGGGAAAATGTATTTTTTCTCACCCATTTTCCCCAGCTCCAATTTATTTGGAGCTGGGGGGAATGGGTGAGAAAAAATAAATGGATTGGAAAGGGTTAATCCTGGGCAACACCGGGTATCCCTGCTAGCTTAATAATCGCATACATGCAGCAACGACGTCTGCCCTGACGTGTCTGCCCGTTTGGGGAGGCATACCTTATGATGTGCACCCCCTTACCCTTTGCTCTGCTGCACTTAATAATCATATACGTGTGGCAACGACGTCTGCCATCACGTATCTGCCCATTTGTGTGGGCATAGCTTTTATGTGCACCCCCTTCCTCTCCGCCTTGCCACAGCTATCTCCCTGCCAAATTTTATCAAAATTGCATTAGCGGTTTAGCCGTGAAAAGGTAACAGAAAGTGACTATCACAATAGCTTTTAATGGCTTACGATAAGATAACTTGTCACAGAAAGTCTTCACAATCAAGTTAAAAGCTGCTACATCTGTACAAGACAAAGAAATACATAGCTTTCAATATAATAGGAAGTAGCTTTAGCTTCACAAATATTTAAGACATGAGTAAGTGTGGGATCAAATAGTTTAATAGATTCATAGATTGCTATAAGAGCTGAAAAAAAGGGAGGGGGAGAGAGTTCATCTACTCTGTCGCTCGTTGCAGAAGACAACTGGCTTCTATTTAGCTATAAAGCTAAACAGGAGCCAGTCTGCTGACCGCCACTGCAGAGTCCATTCACGCGATGCACTCGTGAATGGACGAGAAAACGTTAATTCCGAAAGAAATTAGACTGCGGCAATGCTGTGTTCCCACAATTTTTTCACACAATGCATTTTGTGTGAAAGCACAACGCTCGTGTGTAAGAGGCCTATAGTTGTAAAATGCCCCGGAACCTGGAACTCCTAAAGTTCATCCGTTTAAACCATATAAAAATCACCTATATCCTATTGGCCTATTTCAAAGCCACTCAGTAGTAATAGCAACCTTGATTACAAATCAAGGTATAGATCCTTCCGGTGTCATACCTTATGAGAATGGATTATTTGCATTTTGCCACTTGCATAGCCCAGTGAGCCATAAGTCAAGCACAATATACTTGTATTTCAGTTCATATAAATAGTCTGTATTGTATTTTCTATTAAACGTATAAATTCATAAGCTATTAGATACTTTTCTCACAAAAAAGGGTTAACATTACTTTATAGAGATGTGGTTAATTCCTAGCAGGCAACATTAACCCTAGATTGCCATTACATTTGTCTTAAGTGCTTCTTATTGTAATCATTACCTCAATCTACAGAGTAAATTAGGTTGACTGCTCCTTGAAAACTACAGATTGTTTCATTTTTGGTGTCTAGTCAGTAAAACGAAGATCGATAAACCTGCATGGTATCTCTGCTGTCGGGTCCTAAGGAATAACCTCGAAATAAAGTCAATGATAAAATTATATTGCCATTTGTCTGACAGAATTGAAGACCTCATTTAGACAACAGTAAATTAATTGCCCATTTCATATCTCCTTTGTACCATCTGAACTTCTGTTCCGTTGTTATATGTCATGCACTTATATCATAGTCTAGAAGGAGCCATTGGGTCTTTAGATATCTTCTGTGAAAATGTTCACCTAAAGGGAGATTAAATGTGATAGACTTTTTCATTGGGTATCTTGGAAATGATACTAATTAGAGATGAGCGAACGTGTTCTTAACGAACACTTACGCACCCAGACACCGGCTTATCCGAGGACTTCAGTGTCCGCGCGTAAGTATTCGGCCGGCGCCGGGCGGCGGGGGGAGGTGCGGCGGCGCGGGCGGCAGCAGCGGGGAACAGGGGGGAGCCCTCTCTCTCTCCCTCTCCCCCCCACTCCCCGCCGCACCCCCCCGCGCTGCCACGGCGACCCCCGAACTTTTTTCGCCCGAGCACGGAATTGCTCGCAAAGTTCGGTGCTCGGGTGAAAAGGGGCGGAGCCGAACACGTTCGCTCATCTCTAATACTAATCTATGCTATGAAAAGAGCAGTCTTTTTAATTGTCATTTTGCATGTTCTTTTAGGCTAGATTTCAACACCGGGCAAGTTACTATTGTTTGGTAAACTTCATCCTGCCAACACATTTACAAACATCCAAAAATATTTGTCCTTCAGCAAACTCTTTTTTGTGAGACCGAAATTGACTCGACTAAGTCAATTGAAATAGAAACTCCTTTCTTTGTTGAGTACGCCTGGATTATAAAGCTTACATTTACAAAACCGTAGCTAGATGTCAAGGCTGTGGGAAATATTTTAGAGTTTTAATTAATTCTGCTTTCTCTATTATTTATAAACACAGTTCACATGTATATTGTATATTTCATTAAAATCAAAGAAAGAAGCTGAAGTGTGAACTTGATTAATAAAACATATTTGTCTGGAAATTTTCCGGCTAGAATAACACAATCCCACGCGTGCTGTTATTGAACAACTGGCCAAATACCGTACGTATTGTAGTTTAGAATGATCACCTTGGAAATAAAATAATCATTATGGAGAAAAAAATACAGTCAAGATAGCCTGCAAAACGCTCAAGATCATAATGGAGGTCACAATGCTCCGCAAGATCCATCGTATGATGGACACTAGCATTGCCCAACATTGACCCCAGTGACTGACATTTTAAGGTCACTTTCAGAAGAGTGTAGTTTAGATTCATATTTGGTCCATGTTTTGGGGGACCACAATACAGAGCCAATGGAAATCTATATATGTATTCACATGCCCATATTTTTTATGGATGTTTTTTGAAAACATGGCATGACCTATTTTTTGCCTTTGTATTACTATTCTTTTCTATTAGGCAAATTCTGATCAGTATTTGAGCATTAGGAAAAAAAATATATGGAGGCAAATACTGATGGAAATACTGATGAGATATGCTTGTAATGTCGTCTGGAACACGTCCGTAATATGGATCCGTATTATGGACGTTTTCCATACGCTTGTCTAAAAGTGGCCAACAGGAACAATAGTGTTGCCTGCAGATAGAGGCACATGTGAACACAGTCTGAGGCTCTATTTACATGAGTGATTTTCACTGTGAGTTCCGTGTCTTGCGAAACGGACAAAACTCACATGCAAATAGAACCCATTATTTTCAATGGGTTAATTTACATGAGTGTTTTTTTTTCTCCCCCGCCAATAGTTTGAAAAATCACAGAATGTCCAATTTTTAAATGATTGTTCTGTGAAAATAAAGTAAAATATGTTTATTTCCATTTTAACTATTGGAGCCATTTGGGTTTTTTTATGCTTTTTTTGCACAAAATGCATCACACAAGCTTGAAAATAACGTAGGATATTGCAGGTAAATAAGTGCAATAAAGGTCTAATTTTCTTGGATCGTCATCGTACTCGCCCGTGTAAATACAGCCTAATCCTTCCATTCAGTTACTGTACACGCTACAAACACTATACATACAGCAAATTGTAATATAAGAGAGCTTCACAAAATGTTAGAGTGCCAAAAATCCAAGTTCGAGTGGCTTTACATGAGATGACTATGGTCCGAATAATAGCTTGAAAGAGCAAATGCAAACAAGTCATTCTGTTTAAAAAAGAAACTGGCACAGGGACATGAATACATTTGCTTACTAGTCAAGAGTTATTTTGTTTCAGCTCGCCTAAAAAATACAATAGTCCCTAGCTGATCAAGAGCCACCTGGTGTAAAGTCACAGTTGTTTGTATCTGAACGACTAAAACCCAAATTGCATGGAGATACCTCCTACGAACAATAGCTCAGCAAACAACCCATGATCAATAAGCACTCTGTGTAAAAGTTTTCAAACAACTTTCGCACTTACTCTTCAGCAACTTTCCTTAGTGACTATCTGAACGATAGTTGCTCCGTGTAAAGATACCCTAGGTATTAGTATCCACAAGATGCATAGGTTTAATTTGAATAGAATAGAGAGAAAATAAAAAGAAGTAATCCCTTCTTCACATAGCGCATGGTACACATAGCATGCCAGCCCGCTGCCCCAACTACACCCCTGCCCTATACAATCATCACAGGCTTCTGCATAGAATCATAAATAATACACAAAAACGCTCATTTCTTTACCTTGAACATTTAGTCAGCTTTCCCCACTTAAACACCTTTCCTCCTTAGCAATATAGACCGACTCAGAAGTAAGTAAGGCTTCTTTTGATTCTAAGTTTCAAAGGGAAGCATTTAAAGGAAGTAATGGTTTCCAGAGCCATAGATACTCTTCAACGATTTTCCTTAAACCTACATTGCCAGTTGTAAAGCATGTGTGTTAAAGAGATAGATTATTTTAATCTCTTTTGTTGCACTGAACCTGAAATAATTCTGTGTTCTGTGTAAGTGTTTTTAAATGGATTTCTACATTAGCCTTATCATTTTCTTGCACATTCCAGTACACTGCCTCACAGTGGAACTGCAAAATAATTTATAGTTCACGGAGTGTGTTGTCTTGTAATAGGACTGTCTTGCCATAAACACAAACAGTTATATTATTTACTTTACAGTCTGGGATACTTCACAGGTTGCGATATATTCTTAATTCACAAGCTGTAAAAACGGGAATACATAAAAAATCCCAGATGCCATGAATATCTTTTAACTCCGTGTTCTCTTTTGGTAGTTCATAAATATCAATGAGTTTGTTGTGTCAAAATGGGGAAATATTTTCTCCAAACAGGAAGCAATCGCTTTTATCTTTTGACATTTGTGGTCTGAATTGAAATTACGAGCACTATTACCCTTTCCTGAAGACGAGATCAAGAAAAAGACTGTATGTATGTATGTATCAAGTTCCACTGGGAAAGCTCAAATATCAGTTCAGTGGTTCAGATCTAAATGCTAAAAAGACAGGTATTTTACTGTAACTGCAGAGAAAACAGCCATTAGGAGATTCCATCTGAAGGACTCTCAACTGAATGTTTTATACTCTACTATTCATTTTACCTTTATCCTACTATTCAGTTTTTGAAAAAGTAAAACTTCTCTGATCACTTTGGTTAAAATATGTCAAGCTTAAAGGGCTTCATATTTCAGCGTTAGTGCTACCAAATGCTACCAGACAATTCAACGTATTCATGATTTGTGATGCTCCATCAAACAACTTAACTGAGCGTATTTCTCTTCAGCGGATTATATTGCACTCTCTCTTCTAGCAGTACAGATTTTAAAGTGAAGGCCTTCAATGGGTGTAAACGTGGCAAATCAGAGTTGTACAAGAGTTTGTACAAGTCTACATTTTCATACCAGAAGACTGATACAGTAGTTCATGAAAATAAGAACAGGTAACTAATAACCAAAATCATTATACTATTATAAGAGGCTCTTGTGAAAAGAGGAAAGACATAAAAAGGTGAAATTGGGAAGGGCAGTAAACGCTACTGATTAGAATGAAAGACTAATTAATGTTCCGGAAGAGTCTGCATGTATGTATAACAAAAACTGCATATTCTTGTTCATTCGCTGTATAATGCTACATAATATTATTCAACAGCGACAACAGAATTGTAAGTAAGAGTACTCTAAAGACCCATTTACACCAGCCGATGATCACTAAAAAAAAATCGCTAATCGGCGATTGTTTTAGCGATAATCGGTGTGTGTAAATGAGCGCCCATCGTATGCTTTTCGGACACAGCTGGCTGATCATTAAATTCAGTCCAACATAAAAATCGGCACTCACTTTTATCAGTAGTTCTCCATGGGGGAGTGCTGATAGCATTGTATTCCCGTGAAGAACAAAGATCTGAGTGCAGATAATAGCCTGGGGCTATTAGCTGCATTCAGCAAAGGCTTCATTTGCATACCTAATTTTTATGCAAAATGATCGCTCAAAGCTGTCATTCAAACTGTCGTTTGAGAGATCTTTGAGCGATCATCAGCCCGTGTAAACCAGCCTTTACATGAGGTCACTATCAGCTGGAAAATCACATAAACTAGCGATTTCCAGAGATAGTTGTCATGTAGGATTCGACAGGGTACAGAGTGAGACATCGCTCATTAGTTGCTAGTCTCTTCATTTCAGTTCACTGAACTAAAGTGACTAAGGAGCATCATCTTGATCAATGTACACAAACAGTGGATCATCTATGAATGACTGCCTGTGCACTGTGAATGGAAGTGGGCAGCCAGTTATTTCTCAGCTACTCCCACTAGCCTTTCCACTGAGCTATTACAGAGTTCTGTATGATTGTGCCAGGGAATGGTGAAGGAGATCAGGAAGACAGAGAGCAGAGAAAGTTACTATTACAGAGGGCTGTAATTCATTCTGGGTGAATTTTCTACTCTAATCAGCAGTGAAGGGGAACAGACTAGAGGCTCCTCAGAGAGAAGATGGAGAGTTAGCTGTGCAGTATTGAATGACCATGATTATGCTACACTGACTCTAAAAGACAAGAGAGGGGGAGCGAGAAATTTGAATGCAGTAGAGCCTGCAAACCAAGTATGAGGCTTTCTAAATGAATGAAAATTAAAACTCAATACAAAAACAGATGAGTGCATAATTTTTTCTTCTGCAGGGAATTAAAGGGGTTGTCTCGCGAAAGCAAGTGGGGTTATACACTTCTGTATGGCCATATTAATGCACTTTGTAATATACATCGTGCATTAAATATGAGCCATACAGAAGTTATTCACTTACCTGCTCTGTTGCTAGCGTCCTCGTCTCCATGGCTCCGTCTAATTTCGCTGGCTTCTTGCCTTTTTAGACGCGCTTGCGCTGTGCGGTCTTCTGCCTGGTGAATGGGGCCGCTCGTGCCGGAGAGCTGCTCACCGCGTCATCGTAGCTCCGCCCCGTCATGTGTGCCGAATCCAGCCAATCAGGAGGCTGGAATCGGCAATGGAACGCAAGGAAGGAGAAGAAAATCCACGGTGCACCATGGGAGAAGACCCGCCGTGCACCGTGGGAGAAGACCAGCGGCGCCATCTTTAAAAGAAGAATAGAAGAAGCTGCAGAACGCTGATGCAGGTAAGTGCAATGTGCTTTTTAAAAACTAACCTATGCTTTCTTTTTAACAGGGCAGAATGCGGGGGTAAGTGAAAAAAAAATGTTTCGCTTTCGCCGCGAGACAACCCCTTTAATAAGATATGTATGTATTGATTTTTCATACACAAAGGTTTCCATGACCTTTAAATATTGTATGAAAAATGCACCAAAGATGGAATTTGATGCATTTATATAGTTAGAATAGTACATATATCAATGCTTACAGTACAATTCAAATACCAATCTATGACTCCAGAAATAATCTAATGCATAATTGTACAGTACATATCCAGATATGGTGGACCAGAGAGACATTCTTAGAAAACATTTAGAGCACCATGGGATAATATGGGTGATTTTTTTTTAAATTGAAAAATATATGTTTGCGTGCAATCTAATGATTTCTCCATAAAAAAAGTACTTTTGCGTGCTAAACACTAAATTTTATAGATCTTATAGATCCACATAAAGAAAATCCACAGAAATGTTGACGTGATGGCTACATGAATAATATACTGTATTTTAAACAGAAAAAAATACTTATAAATTAATCTACAAAGACTAACTTTGCACATACATGGCATTGCTTATTGTGAGTTACAGTCCATATTAGAGCCTAAACCTGCATTCAAAATTCTGCTAGCTTCACAGTAAAGTGCTTGCTATACACATGAGAATTTTGGAAGTATAGCCTTTGCACCACTTTACGGATAGATTAATTTTTATTTATCAGAAAAACTGACTGTATCACTGTAATTTATGACAAAAATTAATTAGTTGATGTACTTCTTGACCATCTCCAACAAATATTAGTGGTTTTGACTACTTTTGATGCCTGGCATTTACTGGTGAACATAGTTCAATACTTCGTCAAGTGTGATTTTATTATAGTCAACAGTATTGATGAGCGATTATTGTAATAATCAGTTCAGGTGGAGATCAGGCCAATTTCACTATTATTGTGAATCAGTAAGGCTGATTCCGACTCCCATTAAAGTCAGTGGGAGTAAAAATCGTGTTAGCTTTTTTTCCCTGCAGAAGGTCCCTAATGCAACCAAAATCCCCACAATTGCATGGAAATACAGCCATACATCTGGGGAACACTGTGTTCATCCCCGAAATTTTCAAAACTAGTGTACAGTGGTGTGTGGGTGACTCAGAGCACATGGATGTCACTGAAAACAAAAGAAGGCTCACATAGGATCTCCTAGACAAAATATTATGCCTAGTTAGACACCAGACATAATGCTTTTTAACAGTAAATGTCCTGTTTCAAAAGAAAAATTATACTAGGTGAAGAGTTGACCCAAACATGGGCCTCCTCCAAGGAAAAGCAGTAGAGCTACCCAAAATTACATCAAACGAGACAGCTGGTGTGGTGCTTTTGTTAAAAGCAATGTCATAAATTTTGCAAAAACCATTTCTATCATTTCCCTCTAGGGAAAAGAAATCACACCAAGCAAGACAGCCGGTGTAGTGCTTTCTTTTAAAAATCAATGTCATAAATTTTACAAAGGGAAGTAGAAGAATTCAGCAGCACTCAGATCAAAATCATAACCCAATAAGGGGAGAGAGAGAAATGCAAAACCACCCAAGCAGTTATGGACCATAAACTCCAACAAAGGTTAAGGCAAAGAATAAGATTGGCAGCGGCAGCATAAATAGTGAAAAAAAATCTTTAAAACATTTTTTTTGTCTTGTTCTATAATCATATCAATAAAGCAACGTTTCAACCACATAGGTCTTGATCAAGCCAATATCTGACAACAGAATGGGCAGTCCATGCATGCATGCATGCAAGGGAACATCCAAGCAGGAACCTTCTCCAAGGAAAAGAAGTACAGCGACCCAAAATTATGTCAAGCAATACAGCAGATGTGTTGCTTTTCTTAAAGACAATTTTATAAATTTTGCAAGGGACAAATTCCACCAGGTGGAAGCATGGGCCTTCTCCAAACACAAACAGTAAAGCTACCCAAAATGACACCAAGCAAGAAAGCAGGTGTGGTGGTTTTGTTAAAAACAATGTTATACATTATGCAAAGGGCAAATTCTATCAGGTGAAGAGAATAGCTATTCACATGCCCCCTCCTGTTCCTCCCCTATGGAAAAGTAGTAGAGCTACCCAAAATTATGCCAAGCAATGTAGAGGGTGTGGTGCTTTTTTAATGCAGTGTCAAGAAAAAGCAGTAGAGCTGCCCCAAATAACACCCAGCAAGACAGCAAATGCGGTGTTTTATTTTAAAGAAATATCATAAATTTTGCAAAGGACAAATTCTACCAGTTCAAAAGAATAACCAAACACAAGCCTTCTCTAGGAAAAAGCAGTAGAGCTACCCCAAATTACACCCAGTAAGGGCTCTTTCCCATAAGCATAGGCGTTTTACATGCCCCCTCCGGCGCCATAAAAGCGCGTGTAAGGGCGCATAAATCTCACATTTGTGCACCTGTTCAGATGGCACAGGCCCGGTGCATATATACCAAGGCCGCAATGCTGTTTCCTCCCCTTCCCACCCCCTTGCCAGCTCACCTACTCTCTCCTTCCCTCTGGCTGTTTGCAATTGGAGTAGGTGGGATGGAGGTGGAGCTAAGCACCCTCCCAGCCCCTTGTCTGCAATCAGCAATGGTAGGGGGTGGAGTGGGGCGCACCTTAGCTCTGCCCCTGTCCCACCCCCTCCCATTGCAAACAGCGGGAGGGGAGGAGAGAGGAGGAGAGAAGAGGGAGGGGGTTTAGCAATCACACTGCTAAACTCTCTCCCACCTCCCTTCTCCAGCCGCTGTCATTGGCTCCTATAGGAGCCTATGCAGCGGCTGATGTATTCCAGGCACAAAGATAGTTCCAGGACTATCTTTGCTGCCCGGCATAAAAGCAACCGGCGCTATATTTTCCGTCTGGGCACTTTTACACCGCGGGAATACACCTGTGTGACCAATGCATCAGATCGTAGCATATATTGGCCAGCATTGAAAATGACGTCCGACATACGCTTGTGTGAATAAGCCCTAAGATTGTAAAATGTATGACATTCCTTAAAGAAAAAGCACCATATCTGCTGTCTTGCTTGGTGTAATGTTGGGTAGCTCTACTGCTTTACTTAGCAGAAGGCCCATGCTTGGGTAATCTATCCAACTCAGAGAATTTGTCCTTTGCAAAATGCATGACACCCATTTTAAAAAAAAGTATCATACCTGCTAAGAACACATTTTATCAGGTGAACAGAACCCCTTAACATAGCCCTCCTCCAGGAAAAGCTGTAGAGCTACAGCTGCTTCTTAATCTTTTTGTTTTGGGTGGGCAATGCAGTTTCAGCACCACCATAATGAAAAAACTCCAACTTGAGGACAAAGTGTGCTCCTCTTCACAACTATAGCTATTGTGAGGGATTAGCGTTAGGATAGGTAGGAGACTGGGCATCCACAGCCAGAGACAGTGACACAATGAATAAAGTTCGTAGTCCATGCTTCGCCTGGGTTTATTTCAGCAAAAGTAAAGCAAAACAGGCCTTAACTCCAGGCCAACATAAATTAACACCTGCTAGTCTGAACACTCACTAAACACAGATCAGTCCTGACTACTCACTAAAAACACTGCTTGCTGCGCACAGCCAGTCTGGTCCTCAGACCTGCAGAGGTCTCACGACACCCTCTCGCGGACTGTCAGACCCAGCTTTTTATGAGGCCTGATACCAGCCTCACCTGGTACGTGGGAGTGGCCATCCCACCCTTCGCTTTAACCACTCCCTGAAAAGCCGGCCCGGACTATGCGGCTTGGAGCCACTACATTGACTACAACGTGTCAGTAACTTAGTGTTACTGACACCCAAATGCTGGCTTCCTCCACCGAGCCCAGGCTGCTCGGTGACACGTATCTGCCCAAGTGCTCCCTTACACCACATACGAGAGTATCCTAGGAGAAACATACCTGCCGTCCACGACTTTGCCAGTCACTGTCTCACACTATGTATTTTGATTTTGACAAATTTTGGTTTTAGGGGACATTGGGGGGCGGGGGCGGGGGGGAGCAGCAGTACCTCCACTTCCAACTACACCATCTGGAGAACAGAGTGTGCTTCTCGTTAAAACATCAGAGCTGTAGTAGCTCTGTATTTAGATTTTGACATTTTTGGTTTTGGGGGGAGTAGTAGGAGTACATACAGCACTGGTCTTAGATTTTTACGTGGCATACAGACTAAACTATGTATGTCATGACTCATGATGGAGGCAAAAACAGATTTTGCTTTTTTCATGCTCAGGCCTTGTCATAGTTGTAATTATGTCATAGTTGTAAAATAGCTAATGCAAAAAGACATGGTTAATGTTTATTAGTCTTGGCAAGAAAAATTGGATGTTCTGTTTCTTCCTTGTGTTTCCCAATGTGAATAATTATAAGTTATTCATGCAAGGAACCATTCAAAATTACCATTAACATTTTTAGTTATATTCTTCCCTATTAAAGAGGTATTGCCATCATACACAGGTCATGCCATACATTCTGGATAAGTATAAATTCTGTGACCCAGTCACTTAATCTGGCCTGTCGCTCCCCCCATAGAGGTTGATGGAGAGATGACAGCTCCCTCTCTATTGATGTCTATGGGAGTTACAAAACCAGCTCAGTGCTCTTTTCCATAAATGTTTATGACACGGATACCATTTAAAGTCAAATCAAACATTTATGACAATGTAATAAAACATTAAAGTTTAAAGGGGTTGTCCACCTACTAAGCAACATGTTCCCTTTAGTGCCCCCTATGCTAAAATAAGAACAGCAGTACTTACCTGTTCCCTGCCACCGCGATCAGGTCCTGCAGCCCCACTGTGGTCCTGGCTAGTGAAATTATGTGTCACAGCAAATGGCAGGACGACAGCAGGGCTGCATCACTCGATTGCGGCAGCAGGAAATAGGAAAGCACCACTCCCCTTCTTATTTTACTACAGGGGTAAAATAGGCGGGCATGTTATCCAGTAACTGAACAACCCCTTTAAATTGGACAGTGTAGACATTAAAGTAAAGTATAAAACCTTTAGACTAGATACATTTTCAGCAATAAATGTAATAAAAAATCGCAAGAAATGCTTATTTAGACTCACTTTTATTTCTATTGATTTGGTCATCAATAGGGAAAAGTGTAATTTATGTAAAGGGAATGCTAGAATTGAATAAATAATAAAACATAAAATGTTATTTTATAGTTGCCATTTGCTGTTTCAACTGGATTTAAAGATATACAGTAAGCATATGGCCATTATCGTCAATAGATATTTGAGCTTTCTGTGACTATGTACATATTTGACTTATATGCTTGGAAGTATTTATCCCTCAGTCAGTATGGAGGTATATGTGCCCCACCATTACACTTTAGCTCTTCTTCTTGATATTTCTTCTAGTTGCCTTTTCAACAGAAAACTGTAATTACTCTTCAAACAATATTTTGTTTCATTAAATATCCATTATTCTCATGTACTTTGTTACTATTGAGTAATTCAGTATATCATACTGTACAGATATAAGAAAAAGGCTCAACTAAAGAGGAAGAACAGTTGTGTTATGTTGCATACATGTACCTCATGACATCTAATGGCTTAGCAGGAGAACTGCATCTTCAAAAGAAAGATACGATTAAACATCCATTTCAAATTCCACAGAAATAACAGTTTCAGTAAATAGCAGATTTATCTTCACATAAGAGCTTGTTTATAAAACCAAATTGTGGAACTATTATTTCTACACATATGCACAGAATTTATGTGAAAAGAAAAGTTTAGAGAACAAGATGATAGGAACTTTGAAAGTAAGAAAATAGGCCAATTAGAGGAAACAAAGGCTTCTTGCATCTCTATGTACATCTTCTAACTAAAAGTAAGGATTCTCACTCTGGTTTGTATGTATAAAATAATGGAGTTCCAGCTGGATCTTAACATAAATTCTCAGATTAATTGCTGGGAAACGTGCCTTTGCCTACTCTGATGCAACTACAATCAAATGTACAGTGCTGTGCCTTCTAAAAAGGAAGGAGATGCATGAAGTTGAACCCCCAGCTCAGATATTGAAGGCCTACCTTATGGAAAGGCCATTAAACCCCTTTAATTTTCATTAAGCTCTCAAGTATTTGAGTTACCTAATTTTCAATATGTGAAACAAACATTTCTGCTCTTCATTAATGATACCTACCTTCACTAATTTGATTTGTACTTCACACTTAGGGCTTGGTCACATGGGCGCATCGGCACCCATGTTACTGCAGGAAGAAGACGGCCGCACTTCAGGACGGACATCTCTCTGCAGCGCCGGAAGAAAGAACATGTAATCGGCTTCATTGTCGGTCATGTATTCTTTCTTCTGCGCTGCGGGGAGTCGTCCGTGCTGAAGTGCAGCTGTCTTCTTCCTGCAGTAAGTTCTCAGTCACACGGGCACATCGGCGCCCGTGTATAGGCGCCAATGCGCCAGTGTGACTAAGCCCTTACTGGACAAATAGGAAAAACAGGAGCTGCTTGAAATGACTGCCAAGGAAAGGACAACCCTGGATACAAACCATTCAAAAGTGAGTTAAAGGGGTTTCCCAAGTTATTTATTTTATATAGTTTTAAGTTCGCTGTGCCCAAAACTATAGAAAATAAATATACCACACTGGTGCTGCTGCATCTAACAGGCGATGCCAACCAGCCAGAACGCCTGGTGACATCCCATAAACCTGTAATGTGGGCTTCTAATATAGACACCTTCACCAGGTTTATGGGATGTCATCGGTGACTTTCTTGTTGGGCCTTCTATTGGCTACAGGAGTCATGTTGGTAAGCAATCCACATGACCTCTGCAATTCTTGCAAACAGAAGACCAGGGTGGCAAGCAGTAGAGGGGGAGCAACGCAGCAGAAAGAGGTGAGTATTGCCTTTATTTTTTATGTACTCTTCATCCCCCTACAGCCACCCCTTTAATGTGGTATGATTATGTTTGATTTCCATGTAACAAAGTTAGACTCTTCCTTATTACTGGTTTTGTTAAAAACTGTTATACTCTATGTATTCCAAATTATTTCAAAACCAATAAGATGAAGCAATTTGTATATTTGTTCTTCTGGCTCAGTAAACCATCAATATTAGAATGATCACAATCGAAGAGATACCTTATGTTAGTCAACTTAATACATTTAACCCTTCTTGGAAATTAAGGTGTCCCCATCTATTAGATAATCATCAGGCTTGAGACTGTCCTAACCCTTAAGGGCATTTTATGTGGGCAGATTTTGCCTGGCTTACATGTGCCAATCAACAATATAGTGTATTGAGTGGCACTCATACTGCTGTTTACATGCAGCAGATCATTGTTAGTATGGAGATAGTTGATCATTAATACAATCATCTGTCCCCATACAGCCTGTATTTGCAGAAGAACATCCTTCTTTTACACGGTGAGATGTGCCACCTAGTAAGCAATTTTTTGCAAGCATAAACAATGCAGAAATGTTTACATGATCAATAATCAGGCAAATGCATGTTCATATGAACATGCATTTGTCTCGGGGTTTTTTTTTTTTTTTTAAAGCCCTTAGTTGTTGGACGATATGGGCAGCAGCACATTTATCAAAGTTTTATAGTAATAGTAAACAGCTCATTCAAATACATGGGACAATCGTGTAAGCAACTTCCTGTCAGCCATATTGTCATTGCTTGAGACTAATATCATTGTCAATCAAGGAAAAAAGATTTTCAGCATTTGTTTCACTGAAGAGCTTTATTTGTATGTATACATTATGAGGCCATGGGTGCTGATAAACATTTTTCCTTTATTGATAGTTCTAGAGTCAAAAGGGAGATGGGGTTCTTTGCCTGTTGCATCTGGCAATCACTGTTATCTGCCTGTGGTTTCCATGCCACTACTTGCTCTACATATTATCTCTGTCACTCAATGACCCATGAGGTCTTTCTCCACTTCTCTGTTTTAGCTCTTACTAGCAGTCAATTATAAAGGAAAATCCCTCTCCTTCTGGTCTCGCTCATCTTCCAGAGACAAATTTGATTATCTGTCTGCACAGAAAGTTATCAATTACCAAATCTATTTGTCCATGGATCAGTAACTTTACTTTAACCTAATTTGGAGTAATTTATTGAAAGCTGAAAATGAGTAATACTGATAAGTGTAGTTCAACTGTGAGGTCAAAGAGAGGGAGAATAACCTTTTATTGTGTTTCAATAAATGTCATTACAGCACTCAATGCTGACATATAAAAAGAAGGAGCCCAATATTAATGACCAAATGGCCTCTTCATTATTATTCCATTATGGTTTGAGGTCCAATGCGTCAGGGTTTGGTGTTTATTTTCCTATTAAACAGCCTATTCATAACCCTTGGACCAATTTTTCATCTTCTTGCATGCTGACAATGTTGTTCTTCTGGTTAGCTGAGTTCTACACAGGTTTTCACCATCTAGTAGCAAAGATAATGGTAGGACTGGGCTAGTACAACTGTTTAGTGTGTATGGCCTTGACTCTGAACAGGTTGTTCATATCTCTGAAAATACATTTTTGCTATATTTATTTCTCTACTGTCGTATTTTATATTTCAAACCATGTATAGCAATTTCTAGTAATCATTGGAATTCAGCTTCTAGAATATTAAACTAAAAATGTATGTTTACCGCCCATGCATGTAGAAGCCAATAAACCAATCTAAATTTTTTCACTTATGTATTTACAAATTGTTGTCAAAAGCTTATATTGTGGTCAGCCAGATTTGCTGATTCTTAGTCATGTTTAGGCTACTTGCACACGGTCGATTAAAAGGTTGTGCCCAAGATTCTTGACCAATGTGCTGAACAAGGCACATTACCATGTTCTATTCTCATCTGATATATCACTGGAGGGCAAGATGACCAATAACCAGACTCAGACTCACGTATTTTGGCCATGTAATGCAAGCAGAGGCGCTAGAAAAATCTATAATGCTTGGACAGTTCAGTGGCAAAAGAAGACCTGGCCGCCAAAGGACATGATGGCTGATACCGACATGGATATCACACAACTGAAAGAAGCAGTGCAAAGCCGAAAAACATGGAGGGAGCTTGACTTTAGAGTCACTGAGGGTTGTCAACGATTAAACGGCTAACAAAACAATTCTCATCCAAAAATCCAATAAGACTAGGATATGCTGCTATCAGTCAGAGTAAAAAAAGCCATTGTTGATACAACCATTGAAATGAATGAGTGCTATTTCCAAACAATATTTGGACCAAGTTTTTGGTCCAAAAATCAGACTGAAAAACAGCCAGTGTGCAAGTAGCCTTAGAGGAGGAAAATATAATAGTTATGTTCTTAGGAATGAACACTAAAATGAAAAACTAGAGCCTTGATGATTCGCTCTTACAGACTTGGCATCTGCATACAATGACAAACCACAGCATTAGGCCAGAAAAAAGTGTTAAACGGCCATAATGTAGACTCAGGAGAGAACATTATCATTTTGTTAATTCATGAAACACTAATGAAGCCTTATTAGAAATATAATGAAGCATACAGTGTAATGCTGGGACCTGTTTCAAAGCGGGAATTCTTTAGATTAAGATTGTGTAGAAAAGGGTTATTAGACTAATAAACAGATACAATGTATAAAAGTACTGTAGGTGCATTGTATAATGTTAAATACTTTGACACTTTAGAGAATAGAAAACTTAACAACTGAATGATTGTAATTTTAACATTGAAACCTTGTACTGCAAAACCTACTATTTCTAGTTTAGCATGAACTAGGAATATCTTTTCAATGTAAAATGCATTCAATGTACCACACAGAGATCTGTTAAGATGTGTTAAGATGGATTTTTTTTTAGATTTTTCTGTGCTGCATTTTTCTACATTGATGTCAAAGGAAATTAAGGACCACAAAAACTTCAAGCATGACAAAAACCCATCACCTGTCTTTTTTATGCTGGATAAATGCAGACCAATTAACAACTTTACACCCAGATGGATGCTGTTACTTTCTACATATTTTGTCCATGAGGTATTTCTGAACTTTTTTGGCGTTACATCTGCGTTTTAACCTTGCAAGAAATGTGATAAAAGTGAGTGCGCTGTGGACTTCTCTATTAGAGGGCTGCTCTTTGAATGGCTTGTCATTAATGGTGGGTCTGTGAACGTTATCATTTTTTTATGACAACACCAATCAATCTCAAGGTGATCTGTGGCCTGGTCTCAGCTTCTCTTGATAGGATGCAGAACTGTCGTTTGGCATGAGCAACTTTTCAAATATAGTACCTAACAACAACTGAAAAAATCCAACACAACAGATATTTTTCCACAAAATGGCACAGATAGTCAACAGAAAATGGTCTAAATTGGCCTTTTCAACCATCTCTAATTGCAGGCCCAGCTTAAGTGAACATCAACTAAGGGCCAATTCACATGGCCATATTTTTGGGCCAAGTGGTGTTTGTACATTCCATTGACAGCACATGGCCCCGTAATAGCCTATGAGGCTATTCAAACTAACACATTTTTACACAGACTGAATGGAACGTATTGGAACTACGCAAATACAAATAATTATAGTAACAACACCGATTTACATATGAATTTTTTTGTGCTGACTTAATATTTGTACTGACCCTATACAATTTGAAGGTGCTGATTCCAAATGTGAAGTCAGAAATGATGCATGAGGTCAACATTTTTTACAAATGAGAAATGTTTTTTTATACATTGTTCAGTTTAAGTGAAAGAATTACCAAGCTTGTGAAGAACATAACACCTAATATTGGTCTAGTACAAAAATATAAAGCTTGTAAATGAAAGAAAAGATCAATAATTATCTGGATAGCTAGTTGTTTGGCACAAATTTTCTTGTTGTTTTATTTTCTGGAATAGATATGATCAGGGTTGTGATGCTGCAAACACCAGCAGTAGTCTGCTATCATGTTTCTGTTTCACATTCCTTGATATCTGTGTTCCAGGGTCTTAATGTCCTGGTGGAAACACTATCCTTGCTCTTCACTCACAGCTCCGAGATTTGGGGGAAAGTAGTTTAGATGATCTAGGATATGCATCTCAAGGACTTATTCATAGGAGCGTATATCAGCCGCCGTTTTCACAGCGGATCACCAGGGAGGTGGGAGGGAGTTTAACAGTGTGACTGTTAAACTCTCTCCCCTTCTCTCCTCCTCGCTCCTACCCTCCGGCTGTTTGCAATGGGAGGGGGTGGAGCCACACTCTGCCCCCTCCCATTGCTGGCTGTGGACAAGGGGTGGGGAGAGGGCTGGATCTTAGCTTCACCCCCTCCTATTGCAAACAGCCGAAGGGGAGAAGAGAGGAGGTGAGCCGGCAAGGAGGAGGGAACGGGAAGACGGCTTAGCAAAGCTAAACTGTCTCCCCACGCCCAACGGAATCGCTGCCTCCACGTATATGTGCCAGGACGTCTGAACAGGCACACAAACGTTAGACTTGTGCCCCCATTCACACATTTGTCCGGCGCACGTAAAAAACGCCTATGGCCATGTGAAAAAGATCTTACACTCATGTTTGCTCCCAGTCTAAAAAAGGAAGTTATCAAAGTTTGAAATAGGAGTACATAATTTTTGGCCGTGATATTGCCAGAAAAGTTTGTCATGATGTCAGAATATTAGACCAAACATCTATTTCTATGCTTTTCATGGTGTTCATGAATTCTCTGTATTTAACAAGATTTTTAATTTGAAGGCTGTCAAATATACAAGCTTTCAATTTGTCATGTGAAAGAGCAGGAAATTTGGAGCCCATATATATGACAAGATGATATGTTAGTGGCAGAATGTGTAGCAATGAGGTTACAACTATAAAACATAATATGTAGTATCTAGTCTAATCAATCAAACATTACTTAATCATGAGATGAAAAGCGTCACACAGCATTTACCTCTCATCTCTTCTTGGCACAACGATGATATCGTTCTTGTAGACAATCAATGCACGTTATAGTTTAAATCTACAGCCTTGTACTTTATAGGACCATTTATATTGTCTAATTTATTGTATTCTTGCCTCGCATCTTATTTCACAAGAATAACTAACTATTGAATTAATTGGATGTTAACTGTCTATTGAAGCAATGCAATAGGATTAATGTATAATACCTTCTCTATTCATATGCCGGAATCATGAAAGAGTTCAACATTATTTATTAGTTCTAGCTCTCTGTTTGTTTAATTTTGTTTGAAAGGATCAATCATGGATCTCTCTTTGATTCAGACTTCAGATTCTAGCTCATTTATTTCATAACGTCAATCATATAGATATGTAATATGTGTTCAATAGACACATAATAAACAGTCTGTTTATCAAAAATAACATCAGCGATTCCTGGGAAAACTGGACCTGGCTGGAATAAATGAATGTGATATTTGAATTTGACACATAGAAATCTCCAAAGATCAAATATTATCATGCGGTCAGCAAATTTGATGTAGACCACTGTAATAATAATAAACTGTTGATAAATCATTATTCAGTGGGTGAGTGTTCACTGATCTAAAGCCCCTTTTACACACAACGATTATTGCTCAAAATTCACTCAAACAATCTCTTTTGAGCAATAATTGTTGCGTGTAAATGCTACCATCATTTGCTTTTCGCCTAAAAGATGATTTTTAGTTGAGCTAAAAATCCATTGCTCGCCGGAGAGCTGATTGCATGGACCGCAGGCTGTGATTCTCCATAGGGAGCGCTGATATTCAGCTGCAGTCCCGCGGGAAAACAACGGAACGTATGCAGATAACAGACTACCTGTTTTTATTTGCATACAGAGAAGGGAGGCTCATTTACATGCAAATTAAGTTAATAAGCTACTAATGGGTATTAGTGCCGATTAGCAGTTTATGCAAAATGATCACTCAAACTATCAATCATCCTATCTTTTGAGCGATCATGTAAATGGGGCTTAACAGAGCTTACTATATAAGGAATCCATAGGCCGTTGTACCATTGTATGGAAAAGGTCTTTGCAGGGTGTACATATATGGATTCCATTCAACTAGTTATTGAATGCATGAGCTAAACACAATTGATGACTCCTCTGGCATTTTGTATTTTGGTTTGGCGTTCATGGATGAATGGAAAAATGCATGCATCATTTTTCTATCCAGCACAGGGAGACATTCAGCATCAAAGCTGAAGTGCCATGTTCCATGAACGATCCCTGAAAAAACTATGGGATCAGTTCTGCTATCAGATTCCCTCTGAGGTTTCACAGCTACTCCCCTGGAGAAAAAAACCTGAAGCCCAGACATGTGAGAACCAAGCCTAAAGGTGAAACTGTGCTTGTTGTCTGTAGAAACCAAATATATTGTTATCTCCATCTTTCCACAGCAGTTTAACACATGAAAGCTGATATCTGATTGTTGCTAAGGACAAAGTCCCTATCTTGTCAGAGGGTTTTCAAAATGAGGCCACATGTCTAAATAGGCTTGTTTAGTTGATGAATGTTATTATTCTGCTTATTTCACTTTTTTCTAAGGCTGGCCATATGCACTAAATTTTGATTGGCCGAACTCACCAATTTTGGTGGGTTTGGCCAATCATTTAAGTGTATGGTGGCTTGACAACTCTCCCCAAATGGCAGATATTGGTAGAGATAATTTCCTGGGAGCTAGGGAAGCCAGTTGGATTTTAACTGCTTGATGCTTTTGTTCTCAGGGAGATAAGCCACCCAAGCAGTAGCTTTCTCTACATTCAGAACACATGCATGCTCAACTGACCTGAGCATGCATGTGTATAGAGGTGTCAGGCAGGCTACATGATGCTCAAATGAGCTTTTAGTCAACAGCTATTTTATGTATATGGGAATCCTAGAGGCCCATGTGCACACAATGATTATGGCTCAAAATTTTTTCAAACGAACAAATTTGCACAATAATTGTTATGTTTAAATGCAAAACCATCATGCACTATTTGCTCATTTGTTGTTTATCGCTGAGTTTAAGCCTGCATAAACATAGTCGATAGTTTATTTGCTTTTCACTTCCTTTAAATGCCATTTGTTCAGTCATTTAAAAGACTAAAAGACTCTATGGGAGGGGTGATTATTTGCCTTGCTAAACACAATGACTACTTGTTTACTCTTGCCAGCAGAAGACAATGGCTTTTCTTCACACTAATTAAAAACCTGCAGGCCAGAGTTTCCCTCACATAAACACACGCCCACCAGACAAACAAGGTATACAGTGTTTACTTTAGCTAATCAGGGAAATGGAGAGGATTTCAAATGATTATCTGTATGTATAAATGCTCAGCATTTCTATGCAAAAAAGGCTGTTAATTATCGTTCATTTGTTCAAACGATAATCATTGCGTGTAAAAGGTGCTTAAGTGACTGCAATGCTCTGAAAAGTCTGTAGAGCAGGGTTAGAAATGCTATATGAAGAGCAACTTTTGCAACTGCATGGGGGCCATAAAGAAGAAGCCTCTTCAATGCCTTAAAAAAACTCTGTTTCCTATTATCTGCTAACTTAGTTTATAATTCCCTAGAGAAAGTGACATTTCATTGAAGAAATTGCTAGAAAGTCGAACCTTATTCTTAACATACTAGCAGTTACACAACAACTAGCAGTCCATGTATTTTCCTTGCATAAGGGACAATGTAAGACAGATGAGCCATATAGGAATACTGAATATGGAGCTATATGAATTAAAGGGGTTGTCCCGCGCTGAAACGGGTTTTTTTTTTTTTCAATAGCCCCCCCCGTTCGGCGCGAGACAAACCCGATGCAGGGGTTTAAAAAAAAAAACGGATAGTACTTACCCGAATCCCCGCGCTCCGGTGACTTCTTACTTACCTTGCGAAGATGGCCGCCGGGATCTTCACCCACGGTGGACCGCAGGTCTTCTCCCATGGTGCACCATGGGCTCTGTGTGTTCCATTGCCGATTCCAGCCTCCTGATTGGCTGGAATCGGCACACGTGACGGGGCGGAGCTACGAGGAGCAGCTCTCTGGCACGAGCGGCCCCATTCAGAAGGGAGAAGACCGGACTGCGCAAGCGCGTCTAATCGGGCGATTAGACGCTGAAATTAGACGGCTCCATGGAGACGAGGACGCTAGCAACGGAGCAGGTAAGTGAATAACTTCTGTATGGCTCATATTTAATGCACGATGTACATTACAAAGTGCATTAATATGGCCATACAGAAGTGTATAACCCCACTTGCTTTCGCGGGACAACCCCTTTAAGTTGCTCGGATGATAACGATAAGAGGGAAATGCTCAGATAATCTGAACAGTATAAACTATTGTTGAAGTATTTGAGAAAAAATATACTGTTCGTTTAACTTTAAATGCACTGACTCTGATGTTATTTGAGGTGATGCTGGGTCAGCAAACATCATTTCAAAGGTCAGTTAAATGTCTATGAGGCTAATCCACCTCTACATTCACCAGACAAAAGCTGACTCATTAGACTGTGCTTCGCTAATGGATCTGAAAATTTATAACCTAGAATGTGTCCTCGCTTAACAAGATCAACTTAAGAAAACATATACAGAATTCATTGCTTTATTTACTTTTAACTGTCAACGGAGTCATTTATGTTTAATAGCCCAACATTGCTATAGATAATTAAAGGCAGAAAATGAAGCAGTGCATTTTGGGCATAGAGTGCTGACCTTTGTAATTAGCATTTTTGAACTGAAGGTTTTTGCTTATCTCAAGAGTTTCAAGAAATAAATCAGTGGAGGATTGGCAGAAGGAAGCTATACCGGTTTAATAGTAAGATAATCTACTCACAATGACAGTAACACATCAGAAAGAGAAGGCTCAGTGCAGGAAGATTTGCTTCTGAATAGCAATTAAGAAACATGCACATGTAGCATTCACTATCTTCCGAAGAAGACAGTAGCTGCACTGATAAGGCGGTATGGACCCAGCCAGCTCTACTGATGATTAAGTGACCTTGTCAGAAAGTTTAGATATTTATTGATGCAGCTGGGATTTTTTCTTTTTTCAAAAGAAAGACACAATTGCCTTCAGAAGTAATCTGTATGCCAAGGGATTCAAAATATTGAGTTAAAGACAATTTCAATGAATGGTGTTTGTGATTCTTTGTAAATATCTGTGATGTGCATACCTTGTAGAAAATGCTAGCATATTGCTAAACACATGATAAAAGACTTAATATAATATGATAGATTCAAGGCCGGATTATAGGAAGGGCAGATGCCCATGAATACTTTCCACCTAGTGGCATCACCTACCTAAATGTATCCAGGTCTTTTTAGATAGCTTCACAAACGTATTATTCTGGGTCTCTCTGCAGAGACTTCTGATGCCCTATGAGCCGCCACTTTTAACCAACGGCGTTGCTACGATCTTAATATATCCAAGGCTACTATTCATAACTACATAGATACCATATGTTACTAGTATATTTGTTACTATATAAGCATACATGCAACTATGCCATCTTCCATCTAATGCTCAGGCTGGCATCTCCATGCTAAAGCCAACCTATAAATTAGTAAAGGAACTAGATACAATATTTTGCTCCTCACGTAAAGCTTGGAAAACATGAAGCACCTCCACACAAGCAAATAGCATTCACATAGTCCTTGTAAGGGGTTAAAGGGGTGGATATGAAGGAATGTGCCATGTTTGCTATTATCTTGTTTCCTTATGTTCAAATATTGTATGTGTACATTTATGTTAAAAGGTGGACAAAGGCTAACCTCTAGTGGTTGTTCAGTGTTATTGCTTTTACTTCCTTTTGCAATGTAAATGTATACAATTTTTGTCATTAGCTATTGGGAGGTCACATGTTTGGAAATGTCCTGAAGGTTCTGGAAATGTTGTCTTGCAGGATCAGAACTGAGTGCACCAATGGAGATATGAGAAGGGAGGAACGGCTTCCCATGGGTATTCTGTACCAGGCTAACTGGCATGGCCTTGTTTGCTGAAGAGAGAAGAAGGAATGGCTGCCAGTTGGGTTCTGTGCCAGGCCCTCTGGCACAACCTACATACAGGATCCTATATCTGGCCTATAAACTCTGCGGAAGGATTTGTTGTCTAGTAAGGAACCCCTAAACAGATGAAGACTATATTGTTTAATGTATGATAGAAATTCATGCTCCACCGCAACTCACGGTCACTTAAATTTGCGGCAGCCTTCGGTTAGCACTTTTGGTAAATAGCATAGGCATAAGAGGATGGGATGCACTCATGGAGGTATCTCCTCAGCTGCCTCTGTAACTCAGGGCACGTTATCCACACAAACGTGCCTTCTGCCTGGCCAGAACAGTTACTGTCTGCCACACACTAGACTTTAAACTGTGTTAAATACTCTGATTTCGTTTCTCCATTGTGCTTTTTTTTTTTTTTCAAATCCAAATTTTTATTTATTTTTAACACAGCCAAACATACAATAACAAAATGCCCGGAACCTGATTATATCACACGTAATCCTGGCAAGGGCAGCGCCACAAGGCAGCTATGTAAGCCGAAGCAAATTCTATCTAACATAGTGTGATGACATCCTATTAACAAAGGAAGACGGGGGGAAACATACATACATCAGTTCGTGGGTAAGGTAAGGAGGGGGAGGAAGGGCAGAAAAAAAAAAAAAAAAGGGGGGGGGGGGGGACCACGTGAGCTCGATCCCAGCGCTGCCGAGCCAACCATTCTTTTATGGTGTTTGGTGGCCCAGCTGGTCACGTACCTCTCTCCACAGACCCCAGACCTCCACGAATTTTTCATGGGAGCCAGTGGCCCAGCCAGAGAGCTCCTCCAAGTTGTAAGTCAGGTCCATTCTGTCCCTCCACTGACTAGAAAGGGGGGGGATCTTTTGCAACCAGAGAAGAGGGATAAGTACCTTGGCCGCGTCAATTGCATGGGCCAGCAATTTGTGCTTGCGAGGATTAAAGCTGCTCGTGGGCCTCCACAGAAACAGAACCTCAGGTGAGAGTGTAAAGCCTGGCGAAATCTTTTGTAATGACATAGTAATCTCCTGCCAAAAAACATCTAATACCGGACAGCTCCACCAAATATGTAAATAGGTGCCCGTGTCGCCCCCACATCTCCAACACTTATTGTCTGGGGAAAGTTTATGGTCAGCAAGCCACTGGGGTGTCCTGTACCACCTGGCTAGGAGCTTATAATGGGCTTCCTGCGAGGTGATGCAGGGGGAAAGCCCATAGGCAAATTTCAAGATTATGTGTGTTTCATGGGGTGACAGTGTAATATGTAACTCTTTTTCCCAGGAGTGCAGAAAAGCTGGCTTTGCATTTTGTTGGGAAGAAAAGCCGGCTTTGCGAATGAATGCAATTTTCTTGCTACACATTCTACTGTCTTTCACTGCCCTCTCGAACGCGGTGAGAGGTCTGGAGGAGATGAAGGTCTGGTTAAATTTCTTTATCATCCCTTCAATCTGGGCCCGTTGGAGGAACGACAGTGGCCGGTCGGGCAGCAGGGACTCCACTATCTCCCCCGGTCCCAAGTGTCTCATAGCCTGGAGCTCGCAGAGAGGTCTATTGCTAAGTGTCATCCAGAGTCTCCTCGTACAGGGATCCGGCGGCAGTCCCATGAGAGCCGGGAGAGAGCTTATGGGAGTGATGGGAGAGGGCGTGGGTGCCAGTGTCTCCCCTCGCAGGTCCCATGCCTCACAGGGTCCTCTCAGCAATGGATTGAACCCTTTGCTCCTGTATGTATTTTTCCTAGTGAACCACAGATCCGCCATTGCAGGTGACCCACACAATTCTGTTACCAACTGGTATAGGAGAGGGTCCTCTCCAGGCAGGGTGAGTCTCTGCCAATTACTTATGTGGGAGGCAATGTAGTAATCATATACGTTCGGCATTCCTATTCCCCCCTCATCTCTTCCTCTGATCAGGAGGCTATATGCCAACCGGGGGCTCCTCTGTCTCCAGATAAACTTTGTGAACAAGGACCTAAGAGTGTCGAAGAAGCTGGCGGGTATGTGAACCGGAAGGGATCTAATCTGGTATAGGACGATGGGAAGTATGTACCGTATATACCGGCGTATAAGGCGACGGGGCGTATAAGACAACCCCCCAACTGTCACCTTATACGCCGGTATACAGTGGAGAAAAAAAAATAAATTCATTACTCACCTCCCACGGCGTTCTGTCGCACTCCGGCAGGCTGTCGCTCGCTCCGGCAGGCTGTCGCTCGCTCCTCGTCCCCGGCGCAGCATAGCTTTCTGAATGCGGGGCTTGAAATCCCCGCTTCCAGAAAGCTAATACACACGCCGGCAGCCATGACATCATTGAATGGCTGTGATTGGCTAAAGCACACGTGGCTTCAGCCAATCACACTATTCAATGACATCATTGAATGGGTGTGATTGCTAACACGTGCGCCTTCAGCCAATCACAGCCATTCAATGATGTCATTGAATAGTGTGATTGGCTGAAGCCACGTGTGCTTTAGCCAATCACAGCCATTCAATGCTGTCATGGCTGCCGGCGTGTGTATTAGCTTTCTGGAAGCGGGGATTTCAAGCCCCGCATTCAGAAAGCTATGCTGCGCCGGGGACGAGGAGCGAGCGACAGCCTGCCGGAGCGAGCGACATCCTGCCGGAGTGCGACAGAACGCCGTGGGAGGTGAGTAATAAATTTTTTTTTTTTACACTTTTTTTTTTTTTGTATTACCGGCGCATAAGACGACCCCCGACTGCAGAGCAGATTTTTCGGGGTTCAAAAGTCGTCTTATACGCCGGTATATACGGTAGGTCTTTATGAGGTTTTTCCTTCCAAACCAGGAGATATACGGTACATCATAGTTCTGGAGCAGGGACTTTATTTTAGCTAGCAATGGGGGGAAGTTAGCCAAGTAGAGATCCTATATCCTCCCAGTTAGCTTTACTCCCAGAAAAGTTATTGATGAACTGGACCAGGCGAACGGGGAGCCTGCCCTCAACCTCTCATACCTAGCTTTTGGAATTGCGACGCCCAGAACTGTCGATTTGTTGAAGTTAATTTTAAAGTTCGAGAGTGCTCCGAATTGTTCTAAACAGGTGATCAATCTCGGTAGCCCACTCTCCGGATTTGTAATTGTGAAAATGACATCATCTGCGAACGCCGTCGCCGATAATTCACAGTCTCCCACTCTTAGTCCCCGTATCTCCCGGTCCAGTCTCACCTCCTGCAGGAGGGGTTCCAGGGCTAATATAAACAGGGCGGGGGACAGTGGACACCCCTGGCGCGTGCCATTACTTATTTCAAATGGAGGGGAGAGGATGTTATTAATTTTCAGCCTAGCATGAGGCTCTGCGTATAGAGTGAAAATGGCTTCTACAAAGGGGGGAGGGAAGTTGAAATGCAACAAGACAGATCTCATATATCCCCAATCAACTCTATCAAAAGCCTTCTCGGCATCAGTACTGACCAGGGCGAGGGGGATTTTCTTTGCATTAGCATACTGGATTGCATGGAGAATGCGCGTGCTATTGTCCCTTCCCTCCCTTCCTCTAACGAAGCCAGCCTGTTCTCTATTTACCAAGAGCGGGATATAGTTCTCCATTCTCCTGGCGAGGAGTTTAGCCCACATCTTGACGTCCAAATTTATCAATGAGATGGGCCTATAGCTGCCACACATCTCTGGGTCTTTGCCCTCTTTATGGATCAACGTGATGTGGGCTTCCTGTGCCTGCCTTGGTAGAGAGCCACCATTCATGAGATTGTTAAACAATTCTGTTAATCTCGGGACAAGGATGGGACGTAGGGATTTATAATATATGAGGGGAAGGCCATCCGGACCGGGGCTCTTACCCGGAGGGGAGGAATCGAGGGTTTCGTTTACTTCCTTTTCTGTTACTGGGGCGAGGAGTGAGTTGGCTGATTCCCTCTCCAAGCCGGGGAGTTTAAGTTTTTGTAAAAAATTTGCGATCTTGGCATTAGATTTTAGGTTCTCTTCCAGATTCAACTGGGGTCGCAAGTTATACAGCTGTGAATAAAAATGTTGGAACTCTACCGCAATGTCAGTGGAAGAGGTGACTTTAGTTCCCGAACGGGCCTTTATTATATCAATCTGATTTCTAGCGCGGGCTTTCTTTATCTGTGATGACATATATTTACTTCCTCTGTTGCCTTGGGCGTACACTATATGTTTTAGATAAAGACATCTTTTGTTAAATCTGGACCTCAGGCATAAATTTAGTTCCTTCCTAAGCGCCGTCAGCTTGTTCAGGTTCTCTATACAATGCTTAAGTTTAGTGGAGTGCTCTAGTTTCGCGATTTGCCCCAGCAAGTTATCTATTTCCCTTTGTTGTAACTTCTTTTTCCTGGAACCTAGGGCTATTAAGTGGCCTCTGATAAACGCTTTATGCGTTTCCCACACAAGGGCCGCCGACTGGTCTCTTCCAGAATTAAATCTGAAAAATTCCTCCAGTTGTTTGGAGAGCATCTTCCTGTCGTCCTCGGAGTCTAATAAGGCAGGATTTAACCGCCACCTCCATTCCCTTGGGGTGTTGGAGAGCATTGTAAGGTTCACATGCAACGGAGCGTGGTCAGAAATAGTGGTGGTAGCAATCACTGAGTCTATCAAAAAGGGCAGGAGTTCAGAGGCTATAAGGACATAATCAAGCCTCTGGAAAGAGGCATGGACCTGAGAAAAATAAGTGTAATCCCTTGCAGAGGGGGAACACTGGCGCCAAGCGTCCACCAAGCCCAACTCAGAAAGGGCTCGATGTAACCTCTTCAATTTGATTTGTGAGATTTGTGAGCGTCCAGTCGACGAGTCCACTAAAGGGTTCATTGTCAAATTCAAGTCTCCCCCTAAAATGATGGGGCCTACAGCAAACTCCTTAAGAGTCTCCAACTGCCCGACCAGCCAGGGAACCTGACCAGAATTCGGGGCGTAAAAATTGGCCAGGGTAATCTTGAAGTTTTGGATGTGTCCCCTCAAGAGAATCACCCTACCCTCCTCGTCAGTGTGTTGTGCATCGCATGTGAAGGGGACAGAGCTATGAAAAAAGATAGAAACCCCCTTAGATGCTGAGGTTGTGTGTGAGCTGTGGAAGCCCAGCGAGAACTGTCTGCCCGGAAGGGCCAAGCACTTACCCCTCTTGTAATGCGTTTCCTGAAGAAAGGCGATTTTTGTGCCATATTTTCGAAGGAGCTGAGCCACGCTGTGACGCTTAAATGGGGAGTTGATCCCTCTCACGTTGAATGAGGAAACGCGGAGGAGCTCATTCGTCTTCGGCTGTTGAGAGAGAGTCATGGCGGACTAAAAGGGTAGCCTAGAATAGAGAAGGCTGACACGTGAATAATTCCTTAATATTTTATAATAGCTTTCTGTCTCGTGGTGAAAGCAAGAAAGGAGGGGAAGGACACACAGGGAGGGGGGGGGGGGAGGGGCGAAACACAAGGAAAGGGTAATACAAACTCTGAATATGTGAACAAGTAGTCAACAAGACCAGTCAGTCCAAGGACGGTCAATGGGGGCGGTGTGCAGTACGATAAACTCCTCAAAGGGGGAGTGAATCCGGTAACAAACGCCACCAGGCAGAGCAGCCGCACTACACCAAGCCTGCCCTGACAGACATCCCAGGAGGTCAGAAAAAAAAAAAACGAAAACAAGCATTTAAATTTTCAAACGGTATGATTGTCAAAGTCGAATCGGGAGAGTCAGTCGCGTTCTCTGTGGACCGTACGGGCGGCTGGACAACTTCAAGACCGAACAAGTCCACCCCATACTTCTAACGAAACCTCGGGTCCAAACACAGAGACTTCCCAGTCTGATCCTCGACCTGTCATAGAAACAGAACGTTCTCAAGCATTTCGAGGTGTCATAGAGAGGGTGAATCACCAAAATCTCTCCAGGTGCTCTGGGTAAAAGTCTCCCGCTGGATGACTGCTGCTGAAAGTTTAGTCGCCCGCGGGTGTGTTGTCACGACTCTTCTTTTTTTTGTTTCTGGGAGATTTAGCAGGTCCAACTGATGTTCCAGAAGGCGGGGAAGGAAGCTTTGGTAGGTCAGGTAGCACCGGGAGCGGCAGCCAGCTTGGGAGATCCAACGGCTCTATTTCCAATAGTCGCCAGCACGCCTGCAGGTCACCAGGATCTCTGATATTTAACCTATGACCCCTGTGGGAGAAACCCAGGCCGAATGGAAACAGCCAAGCATACTTAATACCCTTTTCCTTGAGTATCTCCAGTAGTGGCCGAAGCAGGCGACGCTTGGTTAGAGTGGTAGGGGCAAGGTCCTGAAAAATCTGCAGCGGAGTCTCAGCATATTTTAAATTTTTGTCATTTCTGGCGGCTCTTAAGATGGCAAACGCGTCCTGAAAAGACAACAGTCTGCAAATTATGTCCCTTGGCGGGTCGGCGTTCGCCGGAAGGGGCCTGAGAGCTCTGTGAATCCTTTCTATGGATATTGGAGCGGCCCTCTCTGGGCCAAGCAGGGAGGAGAAGATTTCTTTGGCTACCTTATGGAGGCTTTCTGTGGCCCAAGACTCCGGGAGCACCTTGATGCGAATATTACATCTCCTATTCCTATTTTCCAAGTCCTCCTGCATCAAGAGGGCTCTGTTCAGGTGATCCTGATGCAGCTGCAGAATCTGGGCCATTTCAGTAGCGTGGCTTGATACAGAGGACATGGATGTCTCAAGATCCTCTACTCTTCTCCCCAGGTGTCTTATGTCTTCTTTTATCTCCCCTAGCTCGGACATTATAGGTTGTAGGGCTTTCATTATTAAGTCCTTCATGAATCCCTTTGATACTACTTCCCCATCCTCGTTATCGGAGCTTGCTCCCTCCTCCCCCTCCTTACTTTGAGCTGCAGCCGGCGCCATCTTGGCTGGGAACAGCGGTGAACGGGGGCTTTTTTCTTTAAGGTAGCGCTGCATCCCGGCTTGTCCTCCGCTTCCTCTCGGAGTCCCAGCGTGTTCCGCAGCTCTCTCCCTCCCGACTCTTCTCATTGCGATGCTTTAAGCAGCTGCTGTGACCTCCAGAAGGTGTCCTGCCGCCGGAGCTCTGCTCTCAAGCGGCCATTAAGCACAGCGGTCAGGCTCCGCCCCCCTCCATTGTGCTTTTATTAGCTTTTAGGACCACTTATTCTGATAGAAACCGTTCCCTGCATGATCGCACCAATCCACTTAGCAACCTAGAGGTACACAAATTTAAGGAACAGTTACAAACAAAAAAAAACATTTTCTTATCACTAATAAGGTGTATAATTGGCACATACAGTATATGCCTGCACTATGGTTTGCAACACAGGGGTTCAAGACCTTATTAAAGAGCACAGCATACTGGGTTTGGGCTGTGATAGTGCAAAATGCTCATTATATTATAGTGCCTATTAAAACCTCTTTACACTCCCATCAAACACAGTGTTTGAATGAATTAAAATGGGACAGAAGTTTTATAGATTTTAAGACTGAAACTGTGTATTTGCACAATGGAATAGAGTAGCAAGCAAGTAGATAAGATTTTACCAATCTCATCCACACACTGTGGATTTTTTTTATCCACAGCATGTGAATTCTGTTGCAGATTAAGCACAGATTTGTTGCACATTTTCCCCAATGACTTCAATGGGGACAACAAATCTGGTTGGATGATTATTTCATACACATAGACTATAGTATTTAATCCATTCACTCTTTTAGAACATCCATAGATTAAAATGTACTGTCTGGTGACATATGGACTTTACACTTGGAGATGTTTGTTTATAAAATGACTACTATGTTTGCTTTAGGACTCTAGCCATCAATACGTTATTGGTATTCCATCTAAATATGGGCAACCTGACTTAAAAAGGTTCAATAATTGTGTTCATTCTGATAAGACTAAAAACTACTCCAATCTAGGATCTGACAATACAAATATTTTATTGGTGCTGCTTAAAGCTAAAACACAGTTCTTGGTACCTCAAGGGTGTGAAAAAGTTTTCATTTAAATGACCAGAGAAAGGCTCTTACAATGCCAGAATGATATGGAACTGTAAAATGTCAATTTCACAGCCAGCTTAAAGCTTGAGGAGAAACATGCACAAGTTCAAATTAGCGGACTACATGGCTGGAGGCTGGAGCTGTCACTCATGAGTTGGAAATGCTTCAGCTCTTCCTTTCATCACAATTATACTATTATTTAATTTGAAAGGGCACTGGACATGTTCAAAGTTATTTAATTTCAATTACAAATATAATTTATAATTTGTGTGTCGCACTGGATATATATGTATATGTACACAAATTGCTATGAAGAATTTCATACTCCACAAATCAAGAAACAATGCAACATAATGACAGATGACCTTCCTGATTCTACTTCATTCTTCCCAATGAAAAGCAAATGTAGCTGCAGTGGGCATTCTGTTAGTGGATTGTAGAAGAATTAATAAACATTGCTGAAATTCAATACTTTATTGCTAAATGGCAGGGTGAGAGTTTGGTGAGGGAGTTGTGGTCTCATGATGTGGGACATAGAACATACTAGGGATCTTTTAGACTTTATATTAGCAAATAGACATAACAGAGTAACAAGGGTGCAGATTTGGAGGCACCTAGGAAATAGTGACTATAAGCTATGGATTAAAAAATATACAACTGTTTTCCAATGGGATGTTGTGTTACAAAGGCACAAAAACATATTTTTTTCAACAAAAACCCAAGCCCCCAAATCACTAAAATAAATGCAGAAAGAAGGACTCCATAGTATTCTATATTTGCTCCATGGAATTGACACATTGCAGTTGTGATGCCGTTACTTGAAAAGGATCAAAAAGTGAACCCGAAAACTATAGACCATTAAGTTTAAATTATATTGTGGGTAAAAATTTGGTGGGTTTTCAAGAATTGCTATTCTTTAGTACTTCAATGAAAATAGCCATATAATTTCTTATCAGCATGAGTTTATGAGCGATCGACATATGTTGTCATACATATCTGATCAGCTTCTTTGAGAAGCTAAGTTCTATACTGGACTGGGTGAGTCGTTTAATGTCATAGATCTTAATTTTTCCAAAGCATTTGATACTGTGTCGCGTAAAAGGTTAAAAGGATGGTACTTGAAGTAATATTAGAAGGCTTTGGCTAACTTCTAGTAGTCCAATAAGCATAATGGTACAGCATCTTTAAGGTTCTTAAGCATCAACAATTTACACATGCTTCTTGGCTGGCAGTGGCTGTAGTCCCTCTCTGTGCTGTCCCTTGACCTTCATACAGAGACACTGTTTTGTGGAGTCTTCCATATTTCTATGATAGGTCTAGCAGGTGGCAGGATATACAGTAGCTTATCCTGGGCCTAATCTTCTTTTACACAAAAGGAAAGCTCACACTTGCCTCTCCAAGGCCTGAAGAACAGTAACAGAGTTACTTGGTGAACTATTTCAACCTAATTCTGTTGACCTCTGTGAGTTACAGCCACCACCTATACATACAAAATACAGTGGATTATTGACATTGCTAAATATTGAGCAGAAGAGATGAACAGTCAATGGTACTAAAGTCCAATTATTGCGTTCCACATATTACTGTAATCTGACTTTGTTCGACAGGTTTTTGTTACGTGTGCGGCTGGGATCTGAGTACTAAGGTTCCTAGCAGCACAGCTCCACAGGAGGTTGAGGGTTAATTGAGCTGCTTGGTGTGGTATTCTCCAGCAGCCAAGCCTCTTTAGCCTTCAGGCTCATATAAACCCAGCCCATGTCAGTCTGAAGCTGGTCTTGCACTGTTTGGATGTATCTGTTTTGTTCCCACTCAGATTTGTGTTTGCAAGTAGGTCTGTTGTGTCTCTCTGCTTCCTTAAAGACAGTTTGGACACCTGTAGTCCTAGTCTGCAGCGCATGCAGCGCCCTTTTCCCTTCCCCTGTACAGGTGCGGCCTCCAAACATCTTATGTCTTGCTCTGTGTGTCAGTTGGTGGATACCTGACACAGTTCCCTATGTCAGGTCTGTGGCTGTCTATCCCCCATGTATGAGGACACATAGACTTGCTGTGAGTTTCATCTGTGTTCATGTGAGCTCTGGGTGGAGTCTGTCTGGTTTCCACTATATGTTGAGTCCGTGCCAGTAGAGTCTGTGCCCTGGTTGTCTGTCCTGTTGCAGCTTGCTGCGTGATCTGTGACCTTGCTCTGTTCTGTCCTGTTGCAGGTTGCAGCGTGATCTGTGACCTGTGCTCTGTTCTGTCCTGTTGCAGCTTACTGCGTGATCTGTGACCTGTGCTTTGTTTTGTCCTGTTGCAGCTTGCTGGGTGATCTTTGACCTGTGCTCTGTTCTGTCCTGTTGCAGTTTGCTGCGTGATCTGTGACCTGTGCTCTGTTCTTTCCTGTTGCAAGCTTGCTGCGGGATCTGTATCTTACTGGCTCATGTCTGTTTGTATGTTTATTTTCTGTCAGTTTTGTGTCAGCTTGCCGTGTGACCTGTATCCTGTTCTGTGCAGCTTGCTGTGTAAACTGTATCTGGTGCTGCTGGACTCCTGGTTAGTGTAGGGACTAGCGGTATGGCCAGGAGCCGTGAAGTGGCCCGCTAGCTTCCATGTTTTGCACAAAATGTCAACTAATACCTGGTATTTATATATAGCTTATCATTTGCTATTAGTGTTTGCATTCTGGCTGCTGTATGCTGTGTTCTCTGCTCTGTATGTCCTGTTGTTCTGCCCCTGTTATGTGGCATGTGTATGTCTCCTGTTCTGTGGCGTGGTTTCCTAGGATCAGCTAGGGCCCAGTTCCGAAGACTGCTGGGCCGCCCTTTATTGGGGCGATGTCCCTGCTTAGGTAGGGCCATTTCATGTCATCCTAGTACAGGGCCAGTTGTACTGAAGACCGTGTGTATTCCCTTCTATCCGTCCCTCTTGGCCACGATCGTGTGGGCTCCGGTCTTAGTTTGCCCACACGGTCGTAACATTTTTAATGGTGGACCAACAAACAGGACAACAAAACTCAAAAGCAAATTGGTACTAAAGTAGCCTAATGTTTTCTTTTGGACTCATAATGATGATTAGAACCCCTTAGTTGTGTTTAGCAGCTGTATTGTAGAATTTTGTTATTCTATTTTACTGTATTTATTTTTATAGGAACGGGTTGTGACTCTTCTGTGTTCATTTGCAATAAACTATAGTCAAATGTGAAAAGTTTCAGCAGTGTGAAAGAATTATTAAAAATAAAAATGAAGTTTGTTCTGTTTTTATGTACATGGAAGATGTTAAGAATATAGAACAGCAAGCTGTTCACATTGTTAGTTCTCTGCTATAAATAATAGCACGCACTTGACAACACAAGCATTGAATGATTTGACTGATTGCTCTACATGACGTGTTATTTTATAAAAAAAATAATATATAATTGTTCAAGAAATGCATGTTAGAATGGCACCATTTTTAATAACTCTCTATCTATTTTAACATTCATGTTTCTGTATGCAACTTAAACAAATGCTCCTATTTTATTTTAGAAAATTATGTAGATCATTTACCTAGTACTAAAAAGCAATCTCTTGCCAGAAGTCCCAGTTTTAGTGGGAGATTATCCATCTCAAACCCTCTCTTATTTAAAAAGCAGGGCATCCTCATTAGATGTACATCAGCCAAGACTGCTTGATTTCAGTCATCAATACATTAATCATGGAAAACATCACACTATTGACTCATGTTCAGTCTATGATCTATTAGTATACCAAAGTCATTTTTACATGTGCTGCTGCTTAGCCCGATTCCTCCCATTCTGTATGCTTTTTTTTTCATTTTTATTGCCCAGATGTAGGACTTTGTATTTCTCCCTGTTAAATACCATTCTGTTAGTCATCGCCCACTGTTCCAGCTTTACTAGATCTTTTTGAATACTCTCTCTTCCCTAGTGTCTGCCATCCCTCCTAGCTTTGTGTGGTCAAAATTTGATCACTGTCCTTTCAATTCTCTCATCTAAATCCTTTATAAAAATGTTGAACAACACTGGGTCTAGGATAGAGCCTTGTGGTACCCCACTTGAGACATTCTTCCAGTTGGATGTGCAGCCATTAATGACCCCTCTTTAAACACAATCACTCAGCCAGTTGTGAATCCACCTAGCAGTTGCCTTGTCAATCCCATATTTGGTCATTTTTTTCAATAACGGCAGTATAAGATACTTTGTCAAAAACTTTACTGAAGTTAAGATAAACTATGTCCACCACATTTTCCTGATCAACCTAGTCAGTGATTCTGTCATAGAAGGAAATTAGATTTTTCTGGGATGACTTGTTTATTACAAACCCATGCTGTCTCTGGGTAATTACTCCATTCTCATCCAAGTACTTGCATACATACTGTTTAATAATTTGTTCAAAGATCTTTCTCTTTATAGAAGTCAGGTTCACAGGCCTGTAGTTTCCTGGATCCACCTTCTTCCCATTTATAAAAATGTTGAACAACACTGGGCCTAGGACAGAGCCTTGTGGTACCCCACTTGATACATTCTTCCACTTGGATGTGCAACCATTTATGACCACTCTTTGAGTACGATCACTTAGCCAGTTGTAAATCCAACTAACGGTTGCCTTGTCAATCCAATATTTGGTCATTTTTTCAATTTTGGTGCAGAATTCAAAATAGCAGAATCCTGCCGCCAATTCCACACTCTAATTCACAGTTAGGATGTATCTAACTTGCTTGTTAGACACAATCATAGCAGATACTGGCATGACTATTTGCCAATTAAAAGTAGCTGTACTTGACAAAAATGGCAAGAGTTGATCAAGAGGGTGACCCAGAGTCAGCAATGACTGAATGGTTCGCCATTCGCAATCTACAGTTATCAGGGCAGATTTTTGTGCGGAATACAGGAACGGCATATTCCACAATGCTGTTGCCGAATATTCCGTCCTGTGCAAAAGATCCATACCACAATATATCACTGCAGTCATGAGGGATAGATTATATTCTCTCCACTAAAAAGGTTTCACCCCTTTGAGAAATGCACCATTTTATTGTTTTAAACTGCAGGTCCCTGATTGTCATATCACTTTGTGTCTTAAAGCAGAGACAGGGTTATATGAAGACATTGACTTGAGGTTGCTGACGTCTTTCTGGTAACGAATTCACACTATACAAATGAGAACATGCATTATATAAAATCTCAGCTCTGGATTGATTTGCAGTTCTTCTCTCACTATCACAGTTATGATGAAACTTCCTCTGTCATTCCCATCTAACATCTATATTATACACTTAAACCACATACTATATTTCCTCTTGCTCTATGGCATAAAACCAGACTTCACTCAAATTTGCATTTTCCTTTCCTTTCCTCTTGTTTTTACATGTATTGTATATGAAACTGTGCAGGAACTATGAACACTTCCTATTAATTTCTAAGACTTTGAAACTGTTTCAGTTGTGGTCTAGTCTGGATTTATTATGAGGTCAGGTCTAGGATCTGTATTTACTTTGGGTTCTGGTCTATATTCATTTTGGGGTCTGTATTTATTTTGGAGTCTGTATTTATTCTGTAGTCTGGAGTGTATACTTAATTTAGATTCTGTATTTATTTTGGGGCAGTTTTTTAGAGAGGTCTAAGGACTGTATATATTCTGGAGGCTGAATTTATTTTGGAGTCTAAGGCTGGCGGCACATGGCAGAGCTGGATTCCACATGCAGGAACCTGCAGCGGAATCTGGCTGTGACCCTGGCCAGCAACCCTGCATACCTGCAAAATCTGTATTGCAGATGACCGCGGGCACTTGCCATTGGTCATGCATAGTACAGATTTTTTTTCTAATTTTTGTATTTCCTGCACTGTCACTAGGCGATGACGTGGGTACGTGCAGTTCATCCACACTGGGCTGCGGGTCAAATGGCCGTCCGCGCAGAGTCCACAGCAAAATAAAGCATGCTGCGATTTTTCCTCTGTTTGCGGAATACGCAATTCATTTCCCAAGTGTGAATGAAAAGTTTAATGTATAATGGTAGAGTATCTGTCTGTCTATCTATCTATCTATCTGTTCCTTATATATTTTCTAAATATCTCACAACAAATTATGGTATCTCTGGAGTTTAAGTGCCTTAAGGTACTGTAAGGACAAAACAAACACCCACACATGCTGCTCTGCTATAGATGAAACTTGGAGAAACCTTCCCTGACAGTTGAGAAAAACAACCCCTTGCCTTAGGTCTTTGAGAATAATGTGAAAATGCATTCCATTTTCATTGCAAATAGTATAAAATGTTCATTCGACTTTCCATGATATGAAATAACAAAGGCCACAATATAATAAAGTCTTCAGTTTCTTTACCGCATTATAAAAGTTGATGCTTCTCTTTATTTATTGTTCTTTAGGCACTTAATCCTTAGCATACTACAATTATGCTCATTCAATTATTTCCATATCCTACGGTCCATATATACATTTTGCACTAAATATAATGTAAAGCAATGGAAATAAAATTGAAAAAAATCAGATTTGGAACTGGACTAACGTGGCATTTATCTGTTTATTATGTATTTTACCTTAAGATCCTGACATATTTATTTTCATGTAGAAATCAAACATTTAAATTATATATTTCTCTACAGATACCAAAAATCTTCCATTTCTGATAAAATATACAGTGCCTTGATTTTTAGGGGGGGGGGGGGGGGGTTGTGCTTATTTTTTTCATTCTTTTTTTCTTGAGATGAGAGAACAAGTTTGGTGGCTCAGAGACAAAGTTGGTGAAAAGTATAGTTCAGGGTCGAGTTATGAAAAAAAATACCAAACCTTGAACATCCCAGGGAGCACCATTAAATCCATAATAACACAATGGAAAGAATATGGCACATTTGCAAACCTGACAAGAGCAGGCCACCCACCAAAACTCACATACAGGACAAGGAGGATATTACTCAGAGACTCAACAAAGACACCAACTAGAACTCTAAAGGAGCTCAAAAGATCCACAGCGGAGATGGAAGTATCTGTCCATAGGACCACCATAAGCCATGCACTCTTCAGAGTAAAGCTTTATAAGAAACTGTAAAAAAAATGTTTAAAGAAAAACATAAGAAAATACGTTTGGAGTTCACCAACGCACGTGGCAGACTCCCCAAAGACATGAAAGAAGGTTGAGACTGCTTGATTGAGACTAAAATGAAACTATCATAGGAAACACTATGTGTGGTGCATCACCCTAAGGACACCAATTTCACAGTGAAGAATTGTGGAGGCAAAATGATGCTGTGGTGATGCTTTTCATCTGCAGGGATTGGAAAACTGGTCAGGATTTAAGAGAAAAAGGATAGCAGTAAATACAGGCCGCTTTGAGTAAAACCTGTTTTAGTCTGTCTGACATTTGAGACAGAGATAGAGGTCCATCTTCCAGCAGGACAATAATCCTAAACATACTCCTAGAGCTACACTGGAGGGGTCTAAGGGTAAACATGGAAATGTCTTGCAATAATGAAAATGTAGGCCTCAATCCAATTTCAAATCTGTAGCATGACTTAAAGACTGCTGCACACCAATGCAACACATCTAACTTGAAGGATTTGGAGCAGTTTCCTATGTGAAACACTGAGCGGGGAGTGTTTAAATGCAACAACAAGTGGACGAGCCACTGATGATTTTTATGCTAGTTGAAACTGAATGACCATTGAAAAGTGAATGATTCTCATTCATTCTTCATTCATTGTCGTGCCTTTAAACTGAATTCAATGAATGGCTGAACACTGCGTCTGATTGACTGAGCTCTGGGATCAATCAGAGGCAGTGCTCAGATGTCATTTGCTGGCTGAGCACTGCCTCTGATTGGTCACAGCCCTCAGCCAGTCAGAGCCTGCACTTCCTGGAGGCGGGGATTTTTAGAGAAGAAGTGCCAGAACCCCAACAGCACTGCAGGGTGATGTATTCATTTTTTTTACATTTTTTCATTCAGCTAGAGCTTGTTTTCAGGAATGGGCTTATATTTCAAGCCCCTCCCCAAAAATCACTGTGTTGGTTGCCTGCATCCCATTGCTTTGAATGGGGTGGCAGCAGCGCCGGCCCCATTGAAAGCAAAGGGAGAACATCGCAATCTTCTGCCACAGCTGTGGCAGGGGATTCTTTCATCCCTGCTATAGTCCCCTCATGACTGAATACTGTGACAGTGCTGTCACAGTGTTTAGTGATGAGGAGACCTTCGTGGAGCAGTTGCACTTCTATAAGCAAAGCTGCTCCTGTAGCACGGAGCTTCGGTCACGTGCATTTAGCACATCCGTTCAGCGCATTTTTTTGCATACATAGGGTACAAAAAAACCCCGTTCATCCGACTGAGCCCTCAAGGTGTAAATGTTATGTGTATAGCAACTGGTACAACTCCCCAGAAAATCTATTTTAATTAAAGTTGGCAATACAACAAAACCGGAAAAAACTAAAATAGGGGATGAGTACTTCCCCAACAATATATATAATTAAATCAAGGGACTAAAAAGCATCTAGAAGTTCATATAAAAATATTTCATATATTACTTAGTCAGACAAATCTACTTTGTAAAAGTTAGTCACTGGAGAACTCTGACATTAAAAAATCGCCTTGTTTGGAAAAGTGATGGGTCGTAACTGGCCAACATTTTTTCTTAATTGGAACTGGATCATTCACATCGTTCAGGATATGGTAAAAATAGTACATTTGCTTGTAACATAACACTGCTAATATTCTGTGTCATAGCTGTCATATATGTCACACAATTGATCCTCATTGAGTGGAATGAGCTGAAGGATGCAGTTGAGCTCTTAATAAGTTTAGCAAATATCACCATTTGAGGACCTGGAAGACCAGATTTCTATGTTCTGTCCAGGACTATAGAATGTATGAAATGTTACGCTTGTCTATCTTGTCATTGTGCAGGTGTCTCTAACTTATGAATTTTTTTTATGGTAGGGCAGGGACAGAGAACAAGCAGAAATGTACAGTTTTATCCACAGTTTTCAGCCTAAATACAGAAGTTTAAATAGTTTTTCTCACCGCATTGTGGATGTTTACTCAATATGCTCAACAAAAGACATGAATGGTACAACTGTTATGTTGAAGCTCAGTGGTTAGCACTCTTACTTTGCAGTGCTTGGTGCCTAAGTTCAATTCCGACCAAGGATAACATCTGCATGGAATTTATATGTTCTCCCGATACTGGTGTATTATGTCGCCACCGGAAGTAAGGGGTGGGGCCATAATACAGCTGTCAAAAACAGTAACTAACGCCCCCAGCTGCTGATTGGCTGGGGATGTGTTCAATCCCCATGAGCACTGCCGATGCTGGGAGCTACAAGCTAGAGCCAGAGGCAGGACCACAGTGCTGATGGTGGGAGCACAGGAGATGGCAGATCCGAGGGCAGGAGTACAGCACCGATACTGCGACCACAGGCAGAGCTGCCACTAGGAGCACAGCCATGACTCTCACAGCATAGGCAGAGGTGGTGGATGACAGTGCCCATTGCCGTTCTGAAATGACAGAAGGACCGCAGGGAGGCAGCGATGGGCAGCGCCGGCATGAGGACAGGCTGCAGGAGCAGTGCCAGCGCTGGCGGAAGCATGACAGAGCCGATGGCCACAGCGCAAGCAGGACAGAGCCGGCACCCGTGGAGGACTGCTGCAGAAGGCCAGCACCCATGGTGGCTATCGCAGAGAGTAGCTGGCTGCGGCTCCAGCAGGAGTAGACCCCACGGCAGGAGAGGCACAGCTCATAAGTAGCAGCATCTGTATAGAATTTTGCCTGCACCTCAAGGGTTAGGGTAAGGGATTATTTTCCTGTTAGGCTTGCATAAAATGTAAGCCTATCATGAAAACAAACCCATACTCTAAAACTCCAGGTGCATGCAAAAAACATGCCGACACTGCTGCTAGTACCCTTCAGAAATCTGCCAATCGAGGAGTTGGGGCATGACAGAGCCGTTCCTCCTGTCAAACCCCTAGCTTCCAGTGGCGTCAAGGTACACCAGTAACTGTTCTCCCTGTGTTTGTATAGGTTTCCTCTGGGTACTCCAATTTCCTCTATACATACACACAAATGAATATAAAAAGTCTACACACCAATTAAAATGCTATGTTTTTGTCATGTTAATCAATTCAACAAAGATTTATTTCTAGCTTCAATATGACTCATTATCTGCCCAATTCCATTGAAAAACAAATTGAAATGTGTTAAGGTGGAAAAAATAAATAATGTGGTTGCATAAATATGCGCACCCTAAAACTGTGGTGGAAGTCCAGTATTCCTATATTTTGGATCGGTGGGCCTTGGCAGTAGACAGTTATCAATTTAACATTCTGTATACATATTTTGCTTTCTGTCTTGCTACAAATATAGTTCATGGCAGTTGTGCAATAGGTACTTCCGCTCATATGAAAGTATCTGTTTTATAATTCTGCTGACATGGAAACTTCTGTACTCAAAACGCTGACAAGATAATATATAGTATAAACACGTTACATTTTCCATCTGTTTCGCAATTTTGGAGGACAGTAACTCAGACATGGACAACCGCAGAAATTACCCAAGCAATTTTACTGGAAACGTATGCAAATAACATGGGAGGTTTGTGCAATTTATAGTTCATGATGTAACATCCAATCATATCGAAGGAACCCCACGTGGCTCCAAGACAACCCACTCATTTCATCCACCACCTGATGGCCAATCACAGATGACCGGAGGATGGAAGAATTGCAAGATGCTTATCCAATAATTAAACAATACGTTGTATCTACGTATGTAATCTTTGACCTGCCCAGATGGGCGGATTTGTTAAACTCTTAAAATAGGCTACACGCCGATCATTAAAGTTAGAATTGAGGAAGCTATGCATGCTGAACCTCGTGTCAGTGTGAAAAACTTCTTATGCGCATTATCAATTCAGAATTAATATGGAAGGGTGTAAACATTCCAAATTGAGTAAGCCGTGATTCCGCAAAGGAATTCTACGACAGTGGCACCCCAGATGGGACTGTGATCGATAGGCTCCGAAGAAATCGGACACAAGGCATGGACATAGACAACCTTGGACTTAGCGGGCCCACCAAATACACGGTAGGATAAATTAATTATCTATACCTGTGTGGCTAACTCCGGGCTTGCCTATGTGCCGTGCCAGGCCGATAGATTTGGAGCCGCACGACGACAGGTACTTCTTTAAGTCTCGATCACATGATAAGAACCTGTCATATGATAAAACGGAATGTTTGCATGCCTGTTGTTTTGAGAGTACTGGTCGAGTGGCGAGGTCAGTAGCTGCCTTAAGGGGGGGGTTGACCCTGCGCAGGTGTCCCGATTACTCGGTCCAGGTTTGGTTACAAAACCTAAGAGTAAGGGACCTGTGAGGGTAGTTTGACGGAAAGGCTGTCCTGCTCTGGCCAGGTTTGGTTACAAAACCTAAGAGTAAGGAAGCCGTCAAACGTCTGGGCAGGTATCGCTACTTCGGTAAAGTCTGGTAAAAGGCTTCCGAAGAAAGGGAACTGACAGACCGGATCCCGAGGGGCAGTAAGACTAAAGCCAGCCGTACTGGTGCTCTGTCTATTTGTGTGTGTCCACAAATATTTGTTTATCGTTTGAATGTCCACGAGTAGATCCCTCCGTCTGAGGGTAGATTGATAAACTGTGTAGCGACAGAAATGCTAGAGACTCTAGGGCGGGGCATACTGTGTCCGGCGTCTGAGGAGACTTCTATAATCATGAATTTGGCAGCCATGATTGAAATTGCAAGGCAGCAAACAATGAGCCAAAGGTTAATTCTTACACCCTCCAGAAAAGTGTGGAAGGGGTGGAGAGTCAAGTTATCATTGATTAATCAAGCAATCTTTCTGTGTGTCCTACCTATATAAAGTTAGTGTGCTTGTTTGTTGTGTAGAGCTAATCCTGCTGAGTTGTTATATAGGAATAGTTTGTTTGTTGGTCATATAGAATTAGTATCAGTCCTGCTAAACTGTAAGAAGGGAGTGTTAGCAATGAGAATGCATTGGCTGGGTTATAGCCAAGATAATGCACCGTACACAGCGGCGCGCTGTGGGTTTGGACTTTATAGGTTAGGTTGCATTATTGGATCCCTTCTAGTAAAAGACAGACTACTAAACTGTGTTGCCTTTGAATTGTTAAACGTTAATAATAGCATAGAAGTATAGGCTTATGCCTGTAAGTGTGTTTGGAGAAAGAAAAAAAAAAAGGCTACTAACTTCATTTAAAAAGAGGAAGTGGAACTCTTAATAGAAGCGGAGCAAGTCTTGTGCTGTAACATTTGTTAGTTATTTAACTAATATTGGATGTTAAAACTACTAGTATGTCTTGTTATGTAACCTAATCTTTGTCATACGCCCGTCATAAATGTAAAAAGTTATATGCCACTCACATCCTGAGGGGGCTCTTAAGAATACAGACTGTGTAGCCCACCATGCCCACATGTTTGCCAAGTCCCCCCGTCCCCCGTCCCAAACAGCGTACATGTTAGCAGCCCCCAATTCAATTGTAACCACATACAATGTTAGGTGGTCACCGCTGTGACAGTAGAGTTACAACATAATATATGTGATTTATGCATTAGACGTTAAAATTTCCCTAAGTGTCAGGAAAGAGGAAGTTACTTGCCCTGTAGTCCCAACACAAGTAACGTATATTCACAGACAATATAAAATAAATAAATAAACTACAGGGAGTAAGAGAGACAGTAGAGAAGCCAAGGAATAGGAAACAAGCAGGTAACGATAAGGCCAGGTATCCACAGGAGGAACGGGGCAGATTGACCCGTAATTTGTAAAATGTAAATTGTGTGGTGCATAAGACTTTATCTTTATTGAGTTGTGATGTGTACCCAAGGACTGCCAAACATTGAATGAGAGAATAAGGAAGTAAGTGATTAGCCACACTCAGAGGGGTGGAGCTTGATGATGCAAGAACACGTCTCTTATCCAAGGAGGGGGTAAGAATCATAGATAGCCAGAAGAAAAAGTTTTTTGTTTTTTCCTCCTGTCTCAAACTCAGCTTTCCACGGTTCCTGACAAATTATGGGACACCCACAAGACAGACATAGGAAAATTGAATGTATCGACCATGATAATATATACGAGACCCAGATACACACCCCTGGGTCAAACAGTATCCCCCTAGTTAAAAAAAAAAAAAAAAAGGGGTGAAGGGTCAGCCACACATGTTAGGTGCTGTGTGCTGATGCTTTGGAAAAACTGCCAACCGGCCACAATTTCACTGTTAATTTCTCTTGCAGAAGGCTGTAAGGCCTCCAAAGACTAACCAAGTTCTGCAGGCCATACCTGTACATACACCCGTTGCCAAATTCCGCACCTTTCTGGGCCTTGTTTCATACTGCCGGCCATATGACAGTATTGACACAAAAGCACGGAGGACAACCACAGCCATGAGGGTGGATCCAGTGACTTGAGGAGCTCCCTCATCTGCTTTTGCGGTGGCAGCAGTACAGGCAATGGTTGACAAATCTTCTAAGATGGTATTGGACTACCCCCTAGTGGTCCACACCCCAAATGACACCCAGAACATACTCATGCAAGTGCAACCCAAGCACTTATCTCTGGCCTATTAGATCCGGCTACAATGTGCCCTTTCCATGCCTCCCCCAATATTTCTTCCCAATGTTGTAATACCTTGAATCCGGCCACTCTTCTTTTAATCAGGTATTCAGGTTCAAACGGGGGAGGGGAGGCATAGGTGATCTGAGTATGGCAGATCAGCTATTTTTTAAATAGCATTATTGTAGTGATGTACACACTGTTAATGATGCGTATTTTGAGTTTTCTTTTGTAGATGGTATCAGGGTGAGGATTGATGATTCCGAACCAGATATGCAGAGGTCACACAACAAGATGTCCTAAACGCAGAAGCTCTGCCTCCGCATGTCTCAGGGCAAGAAGCGGAACCGGAGGCCCTCACTGAGGCGTGTGGAGTGGTAGAAGGTAAGTCGGCAACTTTTTACACTGACTCCTGGAATGCATTTGGCATAGCTCATGATTATGGCCCAATATGGAAGGCCAGACAGCTTGTTATCTCAGTAGGACAGCCAATTAAGAATGGTGCAGCGGTGCAGAGTCTCATGGAAACCCTACTACTACTACCTGGCAGTGGAGAATCCACACCGATTTCTACAACGGAGAAGCGAGAGATGACACCCTCGCCGACAACACAGCAAAGGCAGCGGCCCTCAAGCCGTGGAAGAAAGAAGAATAGATACTGACAGCATGAGTCAGTGATAAGACTTTGGACTTTGATAAAACCTTTGGACTTTGATAAAACCTTTGGACTTTGATATGTCAAGGACTTTACAGTTACAAGTCAACGAGGAAAGCAGATGGACTAAAATACGGGAGCGACAGCACAGGACGGCGTATGGCGAACAATCAACAGAACTTGCCTACAGAGGTCCCTGTTCCCCATGATGGCCCAGCTGGTATACAGAATCGAAAGCAGCGATGATGGCGACACTGAACAAGAATGGGTGACACCTGGGTTCTCTGTAGCTGCTGCATCATTTGTCCAGTTAGCATGATCTTTGCCATATGCGAGTCCGGACAGAAGTAAGGTGGCCATATAACACTTGCCTTGACCACTCTACCCATTTCAGAGATTGCCAATTTGACCACATTCAGCTCACACCTGTTGGGGAGTATGAACATGTGCTTGTTGTTGCTCGAGTCTTTTTCAGGTTGGAGGCCCACCCGGATACTAAGGTAAATGAGCAGATAACCACACAGAAATTCATGAATGAGGTAATCTGCAGATATGGGGTACCAGAAGTAATTGAGTCGAACAAAGGTACACACTTCACAGGTGAAATAATGCAACACATCATGTCTGTTTTGGGTATATTTCAGGCTTTTCACACACCCTACCATCCACGGAGTAGGGGGAAAGTAGATACGAAAGGCAATAGAGAAAATGGGTAAATTTTGAATTGAGTGTCTTTCATTAGTTTTTCTTTTTCTTAGGAGGATACATGCCACAGTAGCTGAATTTGGGGAATGATTTTCTTGTTAATTTTGTCATAGGCCTCTCCAAGGAATTGTTAGTAATGCATTCTGCAGTCTCTGCTTTTCCCCAGGTCCTACAGATGAGTGTCACAATCTAAAACCAGGTGACAGGGTCTATGTGGAAAAGTTTAAGAGAGAAACCCTGTTTGAATGTCCCTACCAGATGTTGTTCACCACCCCAACTGCAGTCAAGCTCAAAGGAAAACCCACTTGGATCCACACTTCGCACTGAAAAAACTAATGATCCTTACATGCTATAATGTGGTACAATTCCTCTAACACACACCTTTGACTACTGTACACTAGCTCCCTGTTTCAGAACAAATTAATACAATCAAATGTGCAATATGAAGCCTACACTGAGGGTGAGAATCTAACACTGCATCGTGCTAAGAGAGACGTTGACGCTCCAGGTAGTAACTTTGATCCACATGTACACATAGATGTAATAGGAGTGCCAAGGGGGAGCGAGATTAATTTAATTCTAGAGATCAGGTTAAAGCAGGTTTTGAGTCCTTATTTTCTATTGTCACTGTTAATAATAATGTAGATTGGATGAATTATATCTATTACAATCAGCAGAGGTTTGTAAACTACACCAGAGATGCTTTGCAAGGGTTAGCTAACCAGTTAGGGCCCACTGCATCCATGGCGTTCCAAAATAGAGTGGCCGTGGATATGATTTTCGCAGAAAGAGGTGGGGTATGTAATTTCCTGTACGTGTATTCTCCCTTTAATGTGACCAATGTTTCCCTTGTTTGAAAAAGATGAAGAGCCAGTTCCGATAATGCCAACCAGGTACGTTACCAGAAGAATGGAGAAATGTACCAGTACTGCGCCTGCCTCAGTCTCATAAGATGGACTGTCAGTGGACTTCCCATTTGCCTAGGGAAAGTGCAGAAGACCTTAGGTTCCGGCGAGGGCACACCCTGTGGGGTGTTAACTCGTACAGATAGAGGGTATGGATGCCCGGAAATAAGCCCAGGGAATCCATGGCCTCCTTCTGAGGTGAGGTAGGGATCCCTCCCCTTTTAGGAGTAGGGACTTACGGGCAGTGGGAAAACCCTGACGCGAGGGTGAGGCGACCTGGACGTGTTCACCATTAGGACTATCTCCAGGAGGGACAATGGTGTGGGTGAAGATTAGGGAGTCCCACGCCGTGCGTACCTGTGCACACTACTAGTATGTACTTCTAGTACAACACATTAGAGTGAGAAGAGAGGCTCCTGGTGATAGTTTTGATCTACACGTATACATTGACATCATAGGATAGCCAAGGGGGGTACCTGACAAGTTTTAAAAATTAGAGACCAAGTTAAAACTAGATTCGAGTCCATTTTCCCGATCATTAGGGTAAATAAATGTTGACTGGATTAATTATGTTTATTACAATTAACAGCGGTTTATAAATTATACTAGAGACGCCTTATAGGGACTAGTCGACCAATAGAACCTACCTCGACTACGACTTTTCAAAATAGAATGGCACTAGGTACGATTTTAGCCAAAAAAGGGAGTGTCTGTAAGATGATAGGGGAGACTTGTACCTACATTCCAGACAAAACGTGACCCACAGGTAAAGACGCAGTTGCCATTAAGAAGCTGACCGCACTAACTAAAAAGAGCTAACCTTAGTCTGTTTTCCTCAGTTAGGTACCTAACAGGAGAAGGGAAAAATATAGAAAAATAAGCTTTGAAACATTGTGTATTTAGAACACTGTGATAGGTTTTCGCTAAGATTTTGCTTTATTTTATCTGCAGTGCACTCTGCTTATGTCCACGCAACATACCGGTGTTACAACGCCCCTGGTCCTGTTACCTTGCCGCCTCTGGAAAAGGGAAGTGGGAATAATCAGCTTGTAGCTGTTTCCTTCCAGACTAATATATATGATAATGCATTTACTAATAAGACAGGGGTTCAGTCATGTTGATCAGTTATTAGATAGTCCTGATTTTGCACTCTTGTTGATGAATCGAGGTAACGTCAAGAAGGCGGGGTCCTATACAAGTTATGCAGTGTTTACCTGAAATAGTGAAAGTCGCACCTCTCCTAACCTCATTATATTTGTCACCTTTATAGTCATCCTAATTTCTGTTTGTCGTTGCATACAGTGTATTCCGACCCTGATGACTGCCTGGTCCACCTGTCCCACTACGACGTCCAACAAAAAGCCCACTGTCAGCGCAACCGTCGTCATCATGGATCCAGAATGTGATGATGTCGAACCATCCTATACCCCCATGGCAGTAGTAGGCCCAGTCGTCTACAAAACAATGCGAGTCTAGGGTCAGCGGTGGGGGATTGGGGTGGGACGGAGCAGGGCGAGTTTAGTGAAACAGATAGTTTCAAGGGGGGGCTGTGGTGGAAGTCCAGTATTCCTATATTTTGGATCGGTGGGCCTTGGCAGTAGACAGTTATCAATTTAACATTCTGTATACATATTTTGCTTTCTGTCTTGCTACAAATATAGTTCATGGCAGTTGTGCAATAGGTACTTCCGCTCATATGAAAGTATCTGTTTTATAATTCTGCTGACATGGAAACTTCTGTACTCAAAACGCTGACAAGATAATATATAGTATAAACACGTTACATTTTCCATCTGTTTCGCAATTTTGGAGGACAGTAACTCAGACATGGACAACCGCAGAAATTACCCAAGCAATTTTACTGGAAACGTATGCAAATAACATGGGAGGTTTGTGCAATTTATAGTTCATGATGTAACATCCAATCATATCGAAGGAACCCCACGTGGCTCCAAGACAACCCACTCATTTCATCCACCACCTGATGGCCAATCACAGATGACCGGAGGATGGAAGAATTGCAAGATGCTTATCCAATAATTAAACAATACGTTGTATCTATGTAATCTTTGACCTGCCCAGATGGGCGGATTTGTTAAACTCTTAAAATAGGCTACACGCCGATCATTAAAGTTAGAATTGAGGAAGCTATGCATGCTGAACCTCGTGTCAGTGTGAAAAACTTCTTATGCGCATTATCAATTCAGAATTAATATGGAAGGGTGTAAACATTCCAAATTGAGTAAGCCGTGATTCCGCAAAGGAATTCTACGACAAAACTAATACTTTGTTGATGTTGTTGATGAACCCTTTGACTTTATGACAGGATACAGTCTTTTTGGGTAGGTGTCTATCAGCATGGCACATCTTGACTTGGCAATCTTTGCCCACTCTTCCTTGCAAAAGTACTCCAAATGTATCAAATTGTGAGGGCATCTCGTGTGTAGCGCCCTCTTCAGGTCAACCCACTGATTTTCAATGGGATTCAGGTCTGAGCTCTGGTTAGGCCATTCCAAAACTTCAATCTTCTTCTGGCGAAGCCATTCTTTTGTTGCTTAAGAGGCATGCTTTGGGTCCGTGTCATGCTGAAAGGTGAAATTCCTCACATCCCCAAATATAAGAGGGTGTTCACACTTATGCAACCACATTATCATAGTTTTGTTATTTTTATTTTCCCACTCTAAGGCCTCAGTCACACGGGCGCATTGGCACCCGTACACCGGCGCCGATGCGCCCTTGTGACTGACACCAGCAGACGGACGTACCTGCAGACAGCCGTATCTCTGCAGCGCTGGAGGAAAGAACATGTGACCGGCTTCATTGCCGGTCATGTGTTCTTTCCTCCGGCGCTGCAGAGAGACAGCCGTCTGCAGGTACGTCCGTCTCCTTCCTGCAGTCACACGGGCGCATCGGCGCCGGTGTACGGGTGCCAATGCGCCCGTGTCACTGAGGCCTCAATGATTTCTATTTGTTTTCCAATGGAATTCTACAGATAACGGGTAACATTGAAGATTGAAACAAATCTGAAATGATTCATCTTTGTCAGATTTTTTTAACATAACCAAAGCCTGGCATTTTAACAGGGGTGTGTAGACTTTTTATATTCACTGTATATGAGTTTATATATAGCTCTTATTACTTGTAATTAACAAACCTAACCTTATGGAGTAGAATACTTTAAATGCAAGATACAATTGACTCATAAATGTTCTTTTCACATTTTTCAAAGCCTCTGTTATTGGCTCTGATTAAAACATTTTGTGCTCTGCTCCTTACTGCTCATGAGATTTTTTTAGTGCCCAGTTCGATGAACTATTTCTGAAGCAGGCGTCCGGTACTTGCCAATGTAAATCTCTGTTGTGTTCTGGGGTGTTACAGTATGTCCTAGTATGCAATATGATGCTACTGCCAACTCTATTAGACAGACTCAGCTAACCATGAAGGCTTTTATCAGGGACTGTTGGCACTTACCATGTCCTAGTGGAGTAATGGTAGGTTACTGGCAGAGCAGCTTCCATTATATAGTCATAATTACAAATCTACTATCCACTTTAAATTTAAAATAATGGTTACAGTTCGTGGTCTGTTGGTAGAAAAGCTTTATAGTTTTTATCTCCTCCACCACTTTTGTGCTCACTATTTTATCGCTAATCTATATTAATTGCAGAGAGTAAGATGTTATGTAACATATATAATGCACTCTGTCCTTTTACCCATTAATTACAGTTACATCTCCTCTTAAGGAACTAACCTAGTTTGAACCTAAGGTCATAATAATTTTTTACATCTCCACTTTCTTAAATTATAACCTTTTTATTTTTCCATCAATATAGCCATACGGGGACTAGTTTTTTTGCATAGTTAACTGGCACTTTTAATTGGTGCCATTTGGGAGTACACAAAAAGTATAACTTTTATTAATTTTGGGGGGCAGTGTGAAAAATACATTAATTATATATCTTTTTTTCTGTGGATTAGTGTGCTTATGATGATACAAACATTATACATATTAGGTTTTGCACTTTTGCACAATAAAAACCCTATAATTTTTTTTTGCATTGCTCTATTCAAAGACACATAATTGTTTTATTTTTCCATCAGCAAAGCTGTCTGAGGGCTCGTCTTTTGTGTGATGAGCAGTAGGTATTATTGTTTTTTGGTGGAATACATGTGACTTTTTTGGGATACATGACTTTTTTAAACATTTTTTATTGTTTTTTGGGGAGGCCAAATAGATACAAAAATGTATTTTGGCTCAGTTGTTTTGCTTTTTTTATAGCCTGAAGTGTGTTCAATTTATTGTAAGGGCCGCTACAGATGAAGTGATACCAATTATGTGTTTTTTTTTGTTCATTTTTTTTCTTAAAGAAAGGTAAAAGTGTAAAAAAAGCATTTGTTTCTTTAATGGCTCCTACCCACTAGCGATATGTTTTCTTGCAATGCAAGAGAGAGTGAAAACACATGTTTACAAAATCAAGGATTTTCAATAGTTTCATACTCATTTGCGATTTTTTTACTCAAGCCTCACAGTGCTAAGAAAAATATGCCATATCGCTCATTGCTTTCAATGAGGCTGGCGGCAGCAGCGCCAGCCCCATTGAAAACATAGGGAGTACATTGCGGACTTTTGCCACTGTGGTAGAGGATTCCTTCATCTCCGTGGTCACAGCGCTCAGCCAATTATGGGCAGCGCTCAGCCATTCAATGAATTCAATGAATGGCTGAGTGCTGTCTGTGATTGGCTGAGTGCAGTGACCAATCACAGGCAGCTCTCAGATGTCATTCAATGAAGGCTGGGCGTTGCCTCTGATTAGTCACAGCGCTCAGACAATCAGAGGCAGCGCTTTCTGGGGGTGGGAATTTTTCAATCCCCAGCTCCAGAAGACAGAAGACAACTGCCGTGGTTGGAGAGGAGAGCCGGACAGCTCTTCTATGTGAGTAAAAAATATTTTTTCTTTAACTTTTTTTTACAGCTAGGGCTTATTTTCATGGAAAGGCTTATATTTCAAGCCCTTCCCCAAAAATCATTGTTGTGGGGGTTGCCTGCAGCAGCGCCAGCTTCATTGAAAGCAATGGGATAGCATTGCAGACTTCTGCCACAGCTGTGACAGCTGTGGCAGAGAATTCCTTCATCCCCACAGTCCCAATGAGGATGATGGAATCCCCTGCCATAGCTGTCACAGCTGTGGCAGACGTCCGCAATGTACTCCCTATGTTTTCAATGGGGCTGGCGCTGCTGCGAACGGCCCATTGAAAGCCGTGAGCGATATCGCAGATTTTTCTTAGCACAGTGAGGCTTGAGTGAAAAAAATCACTAATAAGTACGAAACTATTGAAAATCATTGGTTTCATAATCATGCTTTTTCACTCGCTCTCGCATCACAGGAAAACATATCGCTAGTGGTTAGGAGCCCTTATAATTTTTTTATGTCCCTGTGATAAGAGACTTGAACCAGCGATCACAGGATTGCTCATAAAATATACTGCAATACTTCTGAGCAATGAAGAATGAAACATCGGAGTTGGAGTACAGTCAGAACAGGAGAGCTAAATATGTAGTGACAAAGAGTAAAATTAAATAAACCACCTGTATAAAATGACATCCAACAAGTAGAAGAGAGGTGAAGCATGGCTTGATAGGCGGTCTGCATAGGCAACCCTAGGGCCCTTCAGAAGGCCCCCAGCTGCCTATAACCGCATAGTGTCCCGCGATCTGACCGGACAGGCTTGATAGAAGCCTGTCCGGTCCCTGCACAGTATGATGTAATGCTATATCAAATTTTCACCGGGGCAAATAAAGTCCAAAATGTTTTGTGCAACTCTTCACTGTTAGGACTCTAAAATGTAACCTTTAATTAACCAATTAAAATTTAAAATAGTGCTGACACAGACTGACACACAAAGTACATAAAAAAGAAGATTATCTCTGAAGCTATATCTCTGAGAGTTTTTGAGTATGTAGATGCCACTATCTTTCTTTCTTGATATAGTGAAATATCAAAACAGATATCTCTCAGAGGCAACAAATGACTTTTTAAATGATGATACACCCCTCTCGTCGGGGTATCAGTTATCAGGGGAAACTGATGGTCCCCAAGACAAAAGCTGTTTATACTTTGGTATTGTCACCAAGAAAACTCAGTCTATATTTGGTCCTTTGGTCCGACGTGTTTCGCTCAACTCTTGAGCTCCTCAGGGACCTCTTCTAGGTTTTAGGATATGCCTCTTGGGGTGTAATCCTAAGTGTTTGATGGCGAGATGGTAAGTATAGAGTTAGTCACAGGTGAGTATACATTTTGCGGATCAGATGTTGTCTGCGAAAATGCATAATACCTATTAGTATAGGAGCCAAACGTGGACTATTCAATGTTTGCCATGTAAAGTAGTCTCATATAGTTAGTGAGACAGTGTTACATGGAGTTTACACACCCATCCCTTTCATCTACCTTAAAGGGGCTGTCCCGCGCCGAAACGTTTTTTTTTTTTTTTCAATAGGCCCCCCGTTCGGCGCGAGACAAACCCGATGCAGGGGTAAAAAAAAAACAAACGGATAGTACTTACCCGAATCCCCGCGCTGCGGCGACTTCTTACTTACCTTGCTAAGATGGCCACCGGGATCTTCACCCACGGTGGACCGCAGGTCTTCTCCCATGGTGCACCGTGGGCTCTGTGTGTTCCATTGCCGATTCCAGCCTCCTGATTGGCTGGAATCGGCACACGTGACGGGGCGGAGCTACAAGGAGCAGCTCTCCGGCACGAGCGGCCCCATCCAGAAGGGAGAAGACCGGACTGCGCAAGCGCGTCTAATCGGGAGATTAGCCGCTGAAATTAGACGGCACCATGGCGACGGGGACGCTAGCAACGGAGCAGGTAAGTGAATAACTTCTGTTTGGCTCATATTTAATGCACAATGTATATTACAAAGTGCATTAATATGGCCATACAGAAGTGTATGACCCCACTTGCTTTCGCGGGACAACCCCTTTAATAGCTTGCTGGTCCCTCTATATAATTACTACTTTCTATCTTCCAGTGGTAAAGTTCATAGAGATATTGCCTGATGAATTTAGGCCTCACACTGGAGAGTTTCTATGTGCTATCTACCTCCACTGATTAGATTCTATTAGTGCATATTCCTAATGGAGTTTTAATTGCAGGATAGATATCCTAAAAGATCGCACTAAGTGGCAAGTAGATCCAAAATAATAAAAGGAGAGAGCAACAGCAAGCCAACCACCCTGTTGGTAGGTGATTGGTATCAATGAGCAAAGTGAAAGGAGCTCTCTTAAATAGGAGCTAAAGTGCCCGCCTAAGAAGGTGTGTGTGTATACAAACTCCAATCAGTATGCAGGGCTTGACTGCTGTAGGAAGTGTTACCATGGCAACCTACAATGCTATCCTACGCTGATAATTAACTCACGACAGTCATGATTGTTTTAAAGTGGATCAATCATTCCCTTAGTCATAGAGAATGTACTGTTTAGTCATACCTCATCCGAATGCATCATAATAGATGCCTTGTACTCGTAAATCCGTTGTTCAGTAGAGCCTATAGGGGCCCCGCCCCCAAAGGAGGACGTCATTGGTGACGCGTTCAGTTCCGCCCATACGTGGTGGCGTCAATAGGATATAGCACTGTTGCGTCTGCCAATATCTGCGCAGGCGTACTGATGTATTAGTTTGGAACGCAGCGTTGGCCCGTTTACGCCGTCGCTGCGTCCTCACGTTGGTCGACGACATCAGCGTGCCCGAGCATACGCTGTGGAGCCGATTCACTCTGTAGAGGGACCTCTCCACACGCAGGTGCACTGGTGTGTACTTTGGAACGCAGCGTCAGCACGTTCCCATCGTCACTGCGTCATCTCGTTATACTCGTTATCGGCACATCTTGGGCATGCGTGATAGATCACAGATCCAATCCGGCAGGGACGCATGCGTCTGGGCATGTAACCCGGGCTCAATAGAGGCATAGTATTACCCCATGTATCAATGGCGCATTAAGCCCACGTAGTATACATTGGTGGCAACGCAGTACTTAATACTCTATTACTAAAAATTTCCTGTACATGTTAATACATCAGAATTCTCCTCACATATGTAGTAAGTGAATATTAGTAGGATGGAGAATACTTGATGAGGTTTATGCATAAGAAAGAGATGATGATCCACATAGTTGGAACAGTGGTGTATCAGATCAAAGTGTAAGGATAATTTGGATGATGATGGTACCAAATTTATATTGGGAGAAGAACAGTCCTTTGAGTGGTCTCTTCAAATAAAGCAGTTGAATGACAAGTTTTCATTGAGTCCAGTCGGATGAGTTGAATTAAATCTGTAGATCCAACTAGCTTCTTTTTGGAGGAGTCTTCTATCAATATTACCTTTACGACCAAAGGTGCGGATAGTTTCAATTCCTTGGAATTCTAGTTGAGTCTCATCCCCCTGATGTTTATCCCACATGTGGTTCGCGACCGGAGTTTTCTCTTTTCTTCTTATCATGCCAATGTGTCCCAAAATACGTCGGCGAAATTGTTGTACCGTCTTACCGACGTAATTTAGTGGGCAACTGCAGGTTGCTAAGTATACGACATTTGTACTTCTGCAATTGATAAACTCACGATTTGTGTATATTTTAGATGTTGATACACATCTAAAAGAGGAGCTCTTCGATATAAAAGGGCAAGCCATGCAGTTGGAGCACGGATACATACTAGTGAAGTTATGCCGCCCTGACCACATTGTGTCTGGGATTACTGGTTGAAGGTGACTTTTTACTAGTCTGTCATGTAAATTACGTCCACGTCTGAATGTAAAAGTAGGATATTCTGATAGATATCGCTTAACATCAGCATCCTCAGTAAGAAGATCCCAATATTGTCCAACAATTTTTCGAATTTCACTGGCACCTGAATCGTATGTACCAATAATTCTCATTTTTTCTGTTTCTGTTGCTGTTCATCTGTGAGTCCGAAGTAACTCAGTCCTATTTTGTCTGGACGAGAATTCCTGAGCTTCATTGACAAGCGTGTCAGGATATCCACGTTCCCTGAATCTACTGGCTAGTTTGGCACTTTCAGATTTAAATTCATCTATATTGGAGCAGTTGCAACGTATTCTCAAGAACTGTCCCTTAGGAATGGATTTTTTAAGGGAGTAAGGGTGAAAACTATCCCACGCCAGTAAGGAATTAGTGGCTGTTTCCTTCCTAAATAATGTTGTAGATAATGTGCCGTCCATTTGTTTTTGAATTTTAAGGTCCAGGAAGGTAACGGTGATCTCATCACATACAGTTGTGAATTTAAGATTTAAATCATTGTGGTTCAAAGAATCCACGAATTCCTCTAGAGATCTTCGAGTACCGGACAAAAGCAGGAAGATGTCATGAATAAAACGTATCCAGAGAGTGATGGATCTGGACCAATGAGAATTGTGCTCAGTGAAAATGTGGTGTTCCTCCCACCAGCCCAGGTAGAGATTAGCGTAGGATGGGGCAAATGGGGTCCCCATCGCTGTCCCCCTGAGCTGGTGGAAACCCTTCACAGATATAGATATAAAATTACTAACTTTTATTATATTATTCTAAAAACATGGGCTTACAATGACACTAACAAACATAAATCAGGACGAAACAAAAGAAAAACCAAAAAGGGGATAACCCTGGTTCAGGATTGAATGGGGGATTCACTTCCTCTATAATTCGTGGAGATAGGTGTGATAATCCCTCACGATATGTCTGGGGATGTCCCTTATTGATTAGTGCGCTGCTGGTAAAAATGGATATATAGAGGCAGGTATGATCTATTAACAAGATCCCGCTAGGTTCCGCTATTCAGGGTGTAGGTCCACCTCTAGGTGATTGGTAAAGAATCGCCTAGATGAATATGCGGTCTTCCGGTGAATCCCCGGTTATGCCACAATGTTCATTTGCATATTCGTTATTTTGTTTGAGGATCTGGTTATAATACAATTAAGCATTTTGTATCTAGATCCTTCAAACAGGCTCTTGCACGTCAGTGGTGCTAGATCTAATAGCTCAAATAAAGAGCTTGCAATAGCACTAGGCAGATAAGAGTCTGTAGGCTCCCATGCTGCGGTAGCGCCATGCAGCAACGATCAATGATAGGCTCGACGCGTTTCCCTATCCGATTTTTGGATAGTTCCTCAGGAGCAAAAGGTAGATATACCGTCAGTTAATATGCCGTCCTTTTTTCGTGGACCAATCGTCACCAGGGTTGGTGAAAAGGTTAATCGTCACCAGGGTTGGTGAAAAGGTTAACAGTGTGGTTTTTTCACGGTGGATTTACAGTTTTTCCACCAGTTTCTGTTAAAGGAATTCCGTAAAATGCGGTTGTCACTTCCTTATCTAGCTCTAATGGTGAGCATGATCTCTTGCTCTCTTTGCCTTGACTACACACCCAGGTCCTATCCGACTGTGGATGGGACTATTTAGGGGTGCTGTTGTCCTCTCTATTTAGGCTTTTCTGCACCTATTGGGTTCCAACCCTGGAAACTACCCACATGGGTGGATTTTCTTCTTTCTCCTAACTCAATACAGTCACTCTCTGACTGATATACGGAGTACCATCTCCGGCCGTCTATATACAGACTGACAGCAAAGCCATTGGCGGATTAAGGAACGCCACTAAATCTATTCCTCTTTGTTTTAAAAAGTAATCTACAGGCTTTAAACCACCATGATGGGGTATCGAGCTGTACAAGGATTCTACATCAAGTGACACTAGTAATGTATCTGGTTCAACACAGATTCCTTCTATTTGTCTTAAGGTGTCCATAGTGTCCTCTATGTGGGAAGGGAGAGATGAAACGAAAGGCCGTAAAATTTGGTCTACGTAAGTGCTGATGTTTTGACTTAGATTGTCTACGCCTGAAACAATTGGACGACCATGTAATGGATTGGTGCCCTTATGAATCTTAGGTAGTGTATAAAACGTAGCGATTTTCGGGCATTTTGGAGTCAGGAATTTTAGTTCAGACGTTCCAATCAGGTTATCTTCTCGTGCTTTATTCAAGATGGATATAAGTTCTTTCAAAAAGGTATTGGTTGGATCCACAGAGATCACAGAGTATGTGTCTGTGTCACTCAATAGATCCATGCACGTTTTAATGTAGTCATCACGATTCATGACGACCACATTACCACCTTTGTCTGAAGGTTTTATTATTACTTTCTCATCAGATTCCAGACCTCGCAGTGCTAACATTTCCCCATGAGACATATTATGGCATCTCCTGAGTTTCCTCTCATCAAGATTTTTAATTTCCTTGAGGACAACTTTCTCAAATACGTCAAGGAGTGGGCATGATAGTGACGGTAGATTACTAGAATTTTTGAGTCTTAGTGTGGTAAATGGTCCCTCTCCTAGATTACGTAACCCCTCACTTTCTAGGTCTTGTAGGGCGTTATGGATCTGCATATCCTCAATGTTTAATCCAAGTTCTGATGCTTGTGTTCTATCCAGTTGGGCAAAGTATTTTTTCCACCTCAGCTTGCGCGTGAAGAGGGAGATGTCCTTCGCCCAGGCTATAGCATTACATCATACTGTGCAGGACAGATTGTTCGCATCTTGCGAGGCTCGAACGTTAGCACATAGGGGACTATCTGTACTAGTGTTGAAGCAAACTGAACCAATGAAATCCTATTTGGTGTAGAGCTTTGTTAAAAGCTCAGTTTGGGTTTGTGTTGAACTGAACTTTTAGCAAAGTTCGACGCAAAGCAAGGTTCAGTTTCCTCAACATTAATCATATCTATGTAGTATGCTTGGTTCTGGTATTGTACCCGTGTAGTAAGCTTGGTTCTGTTATTGCATCTCTGTAGTAAGCCTTCGGTCTGTTCTTGCATCTATGCAGGAAAATTGGTTCTGGTATTGTATTTATGTAGTAAGTTTGGTTCTAGTACCATATTCAAGTAGGAACTTGCCTTCTCTTATATCTAAGTAGTAAGCTTTATGTTATTGTATTTATGTAATAAGCTTGGTTCTCGTACCATATTTATGAAGTACGTTTAGTTCTGGTATCTTCTTTAGATATGAAGCTTCATTCTGTTATCGTATCCATGTAGTAAGTTTGGTTCTGGTACCATATCTATACAGTAAGTATGAAGCATGTGTATGGGGAAGTCATGAGAGATAGCTGCCAGCTGAACAAGCATTTGGCTGACAGTTATCTAAAGTGTATGTCAGCAGCTTTAACCTATCTCAATACAGGACATGAGTACTAAAAGTGTAGAGAACAGTGTGAACTCTAAATACTTAATGGATCATTATCCCCATAGTGACCACCCCATAGTGATTTTATGTCCTGCTGTGCTGGAATATAATCCCAAGGGCCATAAAAACACACTGTCTCTGGGGATTAAAGCCCTGCAGGCTGTGGACGTGACAGCTCAATGCTGTCGGTAACCAGAGGTATCCGACATCCTGAAGCTGTCATGGGAGGCCGCGGCAAGCCTGCCCCGATTGAATTAAAGTGAATGGAAAGTAAAATAAAGTTAACGTTTCAGCTCCCCTTACAGATCAGAACCATAAGGAGAGCTGATGATACTCACCCCTGTCCATCGCAATGTCCCGCGGCGTTCTCCTTCTCCAGGACCTGAAGCCGGTCTTCTGTGCCTGCGGGCCAGACATCATACGTTACATGCATGCGCAGTAGCCTGGGAGGCCCGTAAAATTTACAAAACTCCCTGCTCCCAGCTAGTATGAGTAGCCGAGAGCACGGAGCTGTCACCGGAAGCCGCTGTATGTGGTTCCCGGTCACATGATCGCAGTTATCCAATGGATAACAGCCATCATGTAAAAGTAAAAAAACAGTGTTTAAAAAAACAAAATTGTTTCATCTTCCCTTTCATCATATCTGTGAGGGAAAATGAAAGTACGTACCTAAGGCCCCAAAAATGGCAGACTCATGCGCAAAAGCCACAGTAATTTAAAATCCCCCTGCTCATGACTACCAAACATAGCCCAGAGCCTTTTTGGGGTTAAAGTCTTCAATCATATGTTTGTCTGCACTTTCCAAAATTCTGCCATTGTTTTTTTTTTTTACAGCATAAGGTGCATTCACACTAGCGTATGCGTATATAGGTGCGCAAAAAAGCGTGCACCCATGTACGTACACAAACACGTGTGCATGCAGGTCCGTGACCATTCCCCTCAATGGGGCTGAAGGTGCTGCCAGCAGCCCCGTTGAAAACAATGCGCTGCTAGCAACCCCTGCAGTGATTTTCAGGGAAGGGCTTGAAATATAAGCCCTTCCCTAAAAATCATCCCTGGTATGTGTAAAACAAAACAAAACAAAAATAAATAAATAAATATATATATATATATATATATATATATATACACACACTCACCTCTCTGCTGCCCTGTAAATATTTCCAGAGGAGAGTAAAGAATCCCCTGCCACAGCTGTCACAGCTGGGGCAGAGGATTGCGATGTTCTCCCATTGCTTTCAATGGGACTGGCGCTTCTGCAGTTCCATTGAAAACAATGGGCTGCTGGCAAACCCTGCAGGGATTTTCAGGGGAGGGCTTTAAATATAAGCCTTCCCCTGAAAATCATCCATGGAATGTGTTAAAAATAAAAAATATATATACTCACCTCTCCTCAGCTGCCATGTCTCAGGCACGTCCAGCCTGTCTTCTCCCTGCACTGCTCTAAATCTTTCAGCAGGCGGGGATTTAAAATCCTCGCCTGCTGAAAGAGCTGTAACTGATTGGCTGAGCGCTCAGCCAATCACAGGCAGCCATTCATTGAATTCAGCCACTTATGGGAAAAAGAAGACAGCTGGCTCTACTTAAGCATTAGTAGTTATCCTGAGGATTTCTGCCGTTCAAGCAATTTCTTCCTGAAGGATAAGACGACCGCACTGCAGGTGCCGAGAAAGAACACGAGTCGTCCTTACCTGCAGTGCGGCCGTCTTCTTCATGCAGGAAGACGGGCGCATCAGCGCCCGGATGCGCCCGTGTGACAAAGCCCTAAATAATAGGATATATTTTTTCTGTGGGTCGATGCCAAAAATATTATCATTTTTGTTAGGTTTTCCACTTTTGCACACTAAAAACCCCTTTTTTCAGAAATGATTATTATTTTTACATTGCTGCATTCAAAGTCACATAACTTTTTTATTTTTCCATGGTCGGAGCTCTGGGAGGGCTTGAGTTGTACATAACGACCTACATTTTTTATTTTACCATTTTTGGGGTGCATATAGCTTTTTTGATCATTTTTATGGATTCCACAGCAAAAATACGCTTGTGTGCATTGGGCTTTAGGGCTCACACTCACTTGTGATAGCGTTTTTTCATTTTTGCGATGTTGCGAGGCTGCGTTTTTTTGTATGACATTGAAATGCATTGAGTCTAATGTAGCTGTGCTCATTTGCGATGTTTGCACGTCTGCGAGGCTGCGTTTTTTACTCTCGTGCTATGGTCCTATTTCTTTGCGATGTGCTATTTTCTTCTCGCCCATGTAAGTCAATGGAGTGCTGTAATATCGCATAACGCGTGCGAGAATGCGAAGCGATGGTGCTATGTTTTCTGTGAGGAATAGCGACTAATGGGAAGGGTGGGTTTTTACCAGGAAACAGCAGTACGTCAGCAGTGCGGAGGAAGTTTGGACAAAAGCAAGACCATAAATAAACGCAAGAGAAGCATTAAATACTCCTACCATGCGATGCGAGTTTTCAGAGAACAAAAAAGCGTCGCAATTGCACAAAAAACGCAAGTTCGCACCTGCGATATCGCTGCGATTTTTTTCTTGCAAAAAACGCTATCGCAAGTGAGTGTGAGCCCTTACTGATGACACATGCAGAAAATGCCACATGGGGACAGACAATACAACACATAAACCAATTTACACAGGCATAATCAAATAGCACATATAATAACAGAAGCAGCCGTACTAAAATCCATGTCACTAGACAAGTTTCTAGACCCGGACACACAGAGGCTTCATTTTTACATTGCTTTGGTCGCTCTGCCTTGACCGTTGTCCAGCTTCGCACTTCGTACTGGTATTAACCGAGTTACACATCTATCACCCCGTAATAATAATAATACCCCTTGCAAACACAGAGAAGAAAACTTTGAAGGGTTAAACTATTTTCAAGGTAAGCAGGTGCATTCCTTGATAAATAAATGTTCCACTAGCAATAGCATGGTGTATCCTGACGCTACGTAAATTCATACGTGTGTCAAATCTGTAACTGTTGGTGATCTCAGTGCTGCAGCTCCTTCTTCCCTATGAAAATAGGAACTTAAAAATCAGCGTACCTGCAGTTTTCTCCGTTCATATTGTGGGTATATCCTAAATGAACTACTGCCCACCGAGAACAAAGACCCCAATATCTTCTCATTATTGACAAAACATCTTTAAGTGCTGTTCATTAATACCATCTACTGTATAAGAACTTCAAGGACAATTTATAGCATAGCCACTGGATGGCATTAGTTAGTTGTGAAGATGACTTGACTGAATAGATTGTTTTTAGTATTTCCTGTGCATACTTCTTCCTCTAAGCAATATTATTCTTCAAGTTTTACTTCTGTGTTTTATTCGCTGTAAATAAGAGTTTGTTTATTACCTGGATCAGAGATAGAGTAATGGGATATACTTTATGGTCCAAATGATGGATGAAATAGGCAACTTATCAAACAAGAATAGGGTCAGCTCAATACCACCTGAGCATCTGAAAACCCTCAGGTACATGGTCTTGCAAATGCCAGGTCTGCATATATCTGGACATACACCCCTTCAAGGGGTTTAATCAATTCTATTAAAGTTTTTCAGGCAGCTTGGCCTGCTATAACATAAAAAATAGATAATACTCACCTCCTTTCAAACCCCGAATGCCATGATGCCAGGAGTTTGTGTACGTGACGCTGCGGCCTCAGCTCTGAGTGGCTCACACTGCTGGAAGCCAGCATAGGTGCAGTGGGTGCCACTCAGCCCTACTTTGGGGATCCGAGGAAAGCTGAGTATTATTTTTTTATGTTACAGTGTGCCCAGCTACTGGAAAAGTTTTAAAGTAATGACAAAACCCCTTTAAAAGTATTTCCATAGACAAAAAAGCTGTGCAAAAAAGAAAAGAAAACAAACAAACAAAAAAAAAAAAATATATATATATATATATATATATATATATATATATATATATATATATATTTTGTTTTCTTTTTTGCACAGCTTTTTTGTCTATCAGGAAGGATGGACGTGATGGGGAATTGGGTGAGGTGAGTATTGCTTCCCATCCTTCCGGTGTCCAGTCTCCCCTAATGTTCACTTCCGGCTGCAGGGAGCCAGCAATCACACTACTGATACCAATGGCAAGTAACCACTGCAGCCAATCACCAACTTACTTCAACCACTGATTAGCCGCTGCACTCATAAGTCCTGTTGTCCGGACGTCATTGCTGCTGCAGCCGGAGGTGAAGTCTGGCAGGTGACCATATACCGGTGAAACAGGAGCAGCAATGGATCAAGTGAGGTAAATATTGCTACTTATATTTTTTTACAAAAAGCTAAGCAACTTTGAAAGAATTGTTTTTGTCCCTGGATAACGTCTATGAATGTTGATTAATCAAAAATAAGTCCCGCATATCCACTTTAGTTAAAAGCATTCAATAACACTGCAAAAAGTTCAAAAATAGAAAAACAAGCCAGGAATACACTTATGCATTTGAGCTAGTAGGTCCTATACAATAAATTACAGGAAATATGTACTCTGCTTTTCAAAGACTATGAATTTCTATAGATTTATTTGATATGTAATGTGATTGGTTCTATGGCTGAACTAAAAGGTACCACATTCTAAGAACTGGGACCAGATTAAAGCACATAATTGTTCAAAAGAAGTTTTGTTTGCTTTTTGCATTTTTTTACAATACATATTGAATGTTTTTTAGTACATTCAGAGTGCTGGATGTATCTTTCATTTTTTTATGGCAATGGACTTTTAATCCCTAATACCTGCCTACGTTTATCACATATTTATCTCTGTTAAACAAATGAAAATTAAAAAGTCACTCCGAATGAAAATTATGTAATTAGTCACCTAATAAATATAGGTCAGCTGGTATTACATTGTTTAGTTATTCTTTTCTATCTGAAAATTCCTAGGGTCCTCATATTCAGGTGGGTCATGTGATCTCATTGTGACCACCTGGGAATTACTTGTCTCTGCGTTCTCTTCAGGAGTCTCTATATCTAAGTCACCAGAACTTTATGTTTGCTGAAACTGAGTAGACTGTACCACACTGTTTATTCATGGGGACGGGGTGGGGTATTCATATCACAGTTACTGCTGATGGTTAGAGGCTCCTGTTACATAGTTTTAATGAAGAAGCTGGCAGGTCATCCTCCCTGACTGTATATTTATGGTCTTTAGCTTATTTAAGTGAATATGCAAGATAATAATCACACTGTACTCACAGGAGGCAGAGGTGGTACTATCTCTAGCTGGTTAAGTTATGCTGTGCTGATGCATCATGAGATTGCTAGCACAGCACAGAGGAAGAGAAAGCAGGGAGAAATCAAGAGATGTCAGATATGTTTCAGACAGGAGGCTGTATTGCATGGAAGTAAGTGCAATATACATAGGAGATGTCCAGAGTGTAATCAGGTGAGGGTTGCAGGGATGAATAATGTGATTTTGGTGGAGTGGTACTTTTAATCATAGTAATAAAAAAGCTGGAAATAATAGTGCAGCTTCTGGTAAGTCGATGGAAATTATCATGGAAACCTTCCTAATCCAATTACACTAATAAACAAAAATTTTGCTACTGGGAGTAAAACATGTTATTTACATGAAACCAAGTGCGCTGAATCTGAATCTGAAGTCAAAGGATATTGCCACCATGGAATAACGATATTAAGGCCAATTCAACCACAACATGATGGGCGACTACTGCTGGTTTCTGCAGCAGTCAACAACAGACCCTAACAAACACAAAAGCAAGTGCCTAAAGTACTTGTGAACAGTGTATGTAGATTGCATAAAGACTCAAGTGAACATTTTCTTTACACATTTGTTAATGTGAATACATTTTAGTAATCTCCCACAATTTTGAAGCACAATTTAGTTATCGACAGTGGCTTTATAATGAACATAAAATCAATTTCTCGTGCCTGTCTGGATAGCCAATGATACCGTGTATAACTTCATAACCTGCCGTCCTAGGCAAAAACTAACTACAGATTTGGACTCTACACACTTGGTTTAGAATAAGACACATGAAATACCCCAAGAAGCAGAATTTTTTTTTTTTGTGATCCATTCTATCACTGTTTTAGTGCTGCTAAGCAGTGCTCAGCACGCGCTTCTATAGGAACCAATAGACTCCTATAGAAGCGTTCACATGAACCATTCCTAGGCGCACCGTATCAGAGCATCTAGCAAAGATAGGACATGAGTGCAAACTCACATGTGGGCACTGAGGTGCGGGCGCAGATAGGAACTGCCCTATTTTTGCTGCGTGCTTTCCATAGGTTTCTATGGGAGCCTTGAAAGCTTGCACCTTGGATCGGGTGAACGGGCTACTTCATGTAGCTTGAAGTAGCCCATTCACGCTATCTTTACAACACTGTGAGCAGCAAACTTTTCTAGCTGCTGACAGCGCTAAAGCAGCGCCCGTCTGAACGAGCCCTTATGGTCAGTGGTTGTCATTAAATGCCATTCATGTTGTAGTGGATCCATGCCTGCTTGCATTTAATTTTTTCCCTATCATTTAATAGGAAAAAGAAATGCCCAACACAGATCTTAGCAGATGTTATCTTCAAAAATGATGCACATTTGGTTTAACCCCTTAGGCCGCCTGCACACGGGCGGAAATCCCACGACGGGATTTCCCACGGGATTTTCGCCACTGAAAGCCTGCATAGGAGTGCATTACAATACGCACTCCTATGCAGACGGCCGCGGTTTGGCCGCGCGAAATCTCGCGCGGCAAACAGACCGCGGCATGTCCTATTTCTGTGGCACAGAAACGTCACTCACCCGGCCGCCGGCTCCGGTCTGCGCATGCGCAGCCGGCACATGAAAGAGCCGGGGGCCACCGGGCGCGGGTGAGTACGCGCTCGTCACTGCAGGCGCTCGGGTCGGACCCGCTCGTCTGCAGGCGGCCTTAATGACGCGGCCCCTTTTTCTTTTTCCATTTTCGTTTTTTCCTCCCCCCTTCAAAAAAATTGTAACTCCTTTATTTATCCATCTATGTCGCTGTATGAGGGGTTGTTTTTTGTGGGACTAGTTGTATTTTTCAATGCTGCTATTTAAAGTACCATATAATGTACTGAAAAATTTTTAAAAAATTCTAAGTGGAGTAAAATGAAAAAAACAAACAAACACATTTCACCATCTTTTAGTGCGTCTTGTTTCTACGGCGCACAAACGGCAAGAAAAGCGACATGGTAACTTTATTCTATGGGTTGATACGATTACTATGATACCAAACTTGTATAGTTTAATTTTTACTATACTACTCAATTATTTTCTGCCATTTTCGGTCATTTAGTGAGCGCAATAACGTTTTTATTTTTCCGTCGACATAGTTGAGCAAGGGCTCATTTTTTGCATGATGTTCTGTAGTTTCTGACAGTACCAATTTGGAATACATACAACATTTTGATTGCTTTTTATTGCGTTTTTTCTGGGAGACAGGGTAACTAAAAAAGTGCATTTCTGGCGTTCTTTATTTTATTTTTCGGACAACGTTCACTGTGCGTGAAAAATAATGCACTACTTTGATAGTTCAAACTTTTACGGACGCGGTGATACCAAATACATATTTTTATTTTATGATTTAGATTTTTTAATAATAGATATGGCAAAAGGGGGGTGATTTAAACTTTTACAACTTTTTTTTTTGTATAATTAAAAAACTTTTTTTTTTACATTACTTTGAATTCCCTCTGGGGGACTTTAACATGCGATGCTTTGATCGCTCCTGCAGTATGACGTAATGCTATAGCATTACGTCATACTGCTTTGTCACAGGCAGTCTATCAAGCCACCCCAAGGGGAGGGCTTGATAGGCAGTCTGGTAAGGCAGCCCTGGGACCTTTTATTAGGCCCCCGGCTGCCATGATACCTGCACAGCTCCCCCGATCTCACCGTGGGGGCGGGGAGGGGGGCATGCGGGACCCCCGAATATCGTTCGGGGGATTTAAATGCCACTGTCACGCACCCTCTCTTCATAATACCCCGCGGCTCCATGACGTAGCGGTATGTCATGGAGCGGGAAGGGGTTAAATGCAGCATTACTTATAACTTACTTAGGGTACCTTTACACAGAACAACAGTGATTAGCAAGTGATTATGAGTTATGTCAGCCCCTGACAGGGCATGAAGCAAGAAGTCAATAAGTAGTTACTAGTTGCTTCATTTTAGTGAGCTGAAACAGAATAATTACTAAGCGACTTCTCACTCAGATGTTGCTCAGTCTCTGAGTAACTGCCTGTTTGCAGTGACTAGAGGTAGGTGGCCAGAATGGGTTTCTGTCCCACCCCACCTCCATTCTCTGACAGACTGTTGCTCCTGTGTGAAAGCAAGGGAGGGATAGCTATTGGTACAGCTGTTGGGCGCAAATGTCTAAAGGTACCGTAATGTACAGATGAGACAGATTTTAACTTGTCTGTGATAACATGACACAGAAAGTTACCTTATCGTAAGCCATTTAAAATCTATTGTCTTATCTTGACTCCTTAAGGACCAAAAGCGGTAAATATATGGCACTTGTTACTGGGCTTTAATCCCAGCCAAAAGAAAAAATACGGCACAGGATTAAAGCCTTTGCTCCCGCAATCAAGCAAGAGCAGGTCGAGTCCTGGGCTGTCAGACACAGCCAAGGACCCGTAGAAGAAAGGAGAAGCAGTTTTTAACCATTTGAGCGTTATGTACTAAAAAAGACTGAAAGTGGAAGTATTACTTCCAATACTGGTGATTACGTGACTGCCGGGTCTCACCTGTTACAGCAGAGCTGCAGGATCCTATCAGACCCTGATCAGCACTGTTACTGATTATTGGCACTACAGGGGAATGTTTTCCCCTGTAACTGGGGCTCGTATAGATGCCCCAGCTACAATGGAAAAATATTATAGCAAGGTAGTTCACAGGATAACCAACAGAAGGCATGAAAGAGGCATTCTGTGTACAGGAGCTGAAAGCCTCAGTCCAACACGGACCAAACTATGTCAGTTGCTAATTTGATGGGGGAGGACACCCCCTAGATGCCCGAACAGGGAATAGTGACAAAAACAGTACAGATTGGAAATGCAGACGTATGTGTTATATTCCAGCTTGCTGATGCTTGTAATTCTTTCCTGTGTGTGCAATAAAGCTGGCAGACACAAAAGTGTTGAAGAATCTAGTTGTTCAGTGTCTCTATGTTTGTGGTGCCAACTGTCTTAAGGAAGAAGATGGTGATCCAGTAAGCAAGAAATCCCTACGTTGCCACAATATGAAATTGAAAAATACAATGTGAATGACCCTCAGAGGTCTTATATGAATTCATGGTGCACATACATGGTTATAAAAATAAATAAAAAAAAACATAGCAAGAAAATGCTAATATATAAATAAAAAAGAAAATGATCCACAGCCGGCGCCAACCAAAACCATCGCCATATGCGCCCTGTAATCCAAAACTATACAAATTATATATCGAAACGTCCGAAACAAAAAGAGGAACCCATTCCCATACTTTATTTTATTATAAATATACTAATTTTGAAAATTAAACAACTATAAATTTAAAAAGAGAAGGGAGATAGGGCAACAGAGAAGATTTGTGATTCTCCCATATATTTCTCTGTTCCAGTGGATTTTTGTTAATGGTATCACCCCCATTCACCGAATACCCACCAATAGCATATTTGCTGTCTGAGTGTCACATATGGATTTTTTTCCTAGAAAAGGAGTGAAATGATGATGACTTGCTCATCTAATCACTTCTCTAAACCATTTAATGCTTCAGATGCTGCAGTCATTGCTGACCATGGTATCTAAATGATTATAGAAAAAACAGAAAAAATGGTGTTCCTGCGCTACTTTACACGAAAACAAAGACCGGTTCTTTTTTTCTTTTCAAAGAATTGCAGCGGTCAGTGATGATTCATATTAAGGACATTTATTTAAACATAGCAAATTAAGGTCAAAAGCCTTATATAAAATGAGTATAATAAATAAATATACTTGCAACATAAAAAGTACAATGCGACGCGTTTCGACGTTCTAGACGTCTTTCTCAAGCATAAAACACTGCAGGACAAGTCAGGTATAAATAGTACCAGAATACAATGATGATTAATTACATACCTTCCCTTGAAAAGGTCACCGGTATTGTGCATCGTTCCGGTATGTGGCGCCATCTTGGGCCAGGAATGATGACGTTCTCATAGCTAAACCATGAGACTAGTCTCTGGGAGCTGACGTGCGGTGTCACGTCACATATCTCCCAGTCCGGAGCTACGCTGTGTGGATGGCACGCAGCGCTGCGTTCCACACATCGGCGAGATGCCAATAGTTACGGCTGATTGCCATGCCCCGTCACATGACTCCCCAGGTGGGGCCGCGCCGTGTAGGTGAGGCGCAGCGCTGCGTTCCAAATGGGGAAAACAAGCCGCAGGCGACACAGCGGAGCCGCGTCACGTGACAGCTCTATCCTGGATTGAAGCCCAATCATGTGACTGACTTTAAAAACATCCAAGAGGTTTACAATCACTATATATCACAAAAGGGTGCTTTCAATACACCCATATATTGCAAATACTGTTAAAAATATGTAAAAGATGTCAAATATACTCAAGCCCATATGTTACATATAAATAGCTATCCATTGTCCACTCTATCATTAAATCAATAAGTTAAGGCTATGTTAGGCATAATAAGAAAATTTAAAGGAAAAAACTAAAATGGGATGGGGTGGGAAGTGAAAAAAAAAAAAAATTTTTATATATACACACACTCAGAATAACTCATAAACAATTTTAACGCTATAAAAATATACATACTTATGAATATAAAAATTATATATAAAATTCATTTGCCTGACCCTAAATAAGCAGACTATGTATTCATATTTACCCTGTATATACAAAATATACTAAAAAACTCCTCTAAGACTGTTCAATGTTCAGACAAGAAGACTATGTCCTTCACAGACAAAACCAAATTACCTAGTGCTCAAAAAATCTTTTCCAAAGATTCATTCAAACCTCTTGGGTAGAGGGTATCCATACGGAATATCCAAAACATTTCTCTCGTTCTAAGACGAGAAAATGACCTGGAGGTGATGCATTCTACCGGAGTGACTCTTAATAGTGAAGCATCCTTTTGATGCTTCTCTAAAAAGTGTCGTGACACACTATGTTTTTGGAAGCCCTTCACAATATTATACCTGTGTTGGTTTATTCGAGTTCTAAGGGTTTTCGTAGTGCGTCCAATGTATTGGAGGCCGCACGGGCATTCCAAAAGGTAAATAAGGAAAGATGAACCACAGTTCAAAAATTGGTCCAATACTAACCGTTTTTTCTCCCGATTTAAAAATATATCCTTTTTGCCCTGTGTTATTACTGGGCAACACTTACAACGAGCCTTAAGACATTTGTATATGCCGACTCCTATATTGGCAAGTACAGAATTACCTTCTTTCAAATGGTGTTTGTCCGGGTTGGAAGGGGCCAATATATTTTGCAAGGTCCTATTTTTTCGGTAAACAATTTTTGGTTGGCTAGGAATATTATCTTGTAGGAATGGATCTTGTTTTAGGATCGTCCAATATTTTGCTATAATATTTCTAATTTTTTTATATTGAACGTTGTATTTGGTAATAAACAATGGTTTTTTACTATCCAAACTGTTATCTGAATTAGTTGTGTGTATTCTATTCTTCCCAGAAATATCATCCAAAGGTACATCCTGTAGATTTTTTTCATACGCAGAGCGAATTAGTTCGGAGGGATAGCCTTTTTCCTGAAACCTAGCCATGAGAACTTTTGATTGATGTTCATAGTCGCCTACCGTGGAGCAATTCCTTTTAATTCGCCTAAACTGCCCATGTGGTATATTTACCTTCCAGCTCTTTTGGTGGCAGCTTCCAAAATTTAGGTAGCTGTTGCAGTCAGTAGGTTTAAAGTAGGTCTTTGTTTTAATAAGGCCCTTTTCAGATGAAAGGATTAAATCCAGAAAAATTATTTCTGTTTTACTGATGTAGCTTGTGAATCTAAGGTTAAAGTCATTACGATTTAACTCTGTAATGAACTGTTCCAAGTCCTCTATTTCGCCCTCCCAAATTAGCAGGATATCGTCGATAAACCGTCGATATAAGATGATGCGATCGTCCAACAAAACCTTTTCTTCGAAGAAACCCATTAATAAATTTGCGTAACTCGGCAAATTTATTAATGGGTTTCGCAAATTTATTAATGGGTTTCTTCGAAGAAAAGGTTTTGTTGGACGATCGCATCATCTTATATCGACGGTTTATCGACGATATCCTGCTAATTTGGGAGGGCGAAATAGAGGACTTGGAACAGTTCATTACAGAGTTAAATCGTAATGACTTTAACCTTAGATTCACAAGCCACATCAGTAAAACAGAAATAATTTTTCTGGATTTAATCCTTTCATCTGAAAAGGGCCTTATTAAAACAAAGACCTACTTTAAACCTACTGACTGCAACAGCTACCTAAATTTTGGAAGCTGCCACCAAAAGAGCTGGAAGGTAAATATACCACATGGGCAGTTTAGGCGAATTAAAAGGAATTGCTCCACGGTAGGCGACTATGAACATCAATCAAAAGTTCTCATGGCTAGGTTTCAGGAAAAAGGCTATCCCTCCGAACTAATTCGCTCTGCGTATGAAAAAAATCTACAGGATGTACCTTTGGATGATATTTCTGGGAAGAATAGAATACACACAACTAATTCAGATAACAGTTTGGATAGTAAAAAACCATTGTTTATTACCAAATACAACGTTCAATATAAAAAAATTAGAAATATTATAGCAAAATATTGGACGATCCTAAAACAAGATCCATTCCTACAAGATAATATTCCTAGCCAACCAAAAATTGTTTACCGAAAAAATAGGACCTTGCAAAATATATTGGCCCCTTCCAACCCGGACAAACACCATTTGAAAGAAGGTAATTCTGTACTTGCCAATATAGGAGTCGGCATATACAAATGTCTTAAGGCTCGTTGTAAGTGTTGCCCAGTAATAACACAGGGCAAAAAGGATATATTTTTAAATCGGGAGAAAAAACGGTTAGTATTGGACCAATTTTTGAACTGTGGTTCATCTTTCCTTATTTACCTTTTGGAATGCCCGTGCGGCCTCCAATACATTGGACGCACTACGAAAACCCTTAGAACTCGAATAAACCAACACAGGTATAATATTGTGAAGGGCTTCCAAAAACATAGTGTGTCACGACACTTTTTAGAGAAGCATCAAAAGGATGCTTCACTATTAAGAGTCACTCCGGTAGAATGCATCACCTCCAGGTCATTTTCTCGTCTTAGAACGAGAGAAATGTTTTGGATATTCCGTATGGATACCCTCTACCCAAGAGGTTTGAATGAATCTTTGGAAAAGATTTTTTGAGCACTAGGTAATTTGGTTTTGTCTGTGAAGGACATAGTCTTCTTGTCTGAACATTGAACAGTCTTAGAGGAGTTTTTTAGTATATTTTGTATATACAGGGTAAATATGAATACATAGTCTGCTTATTTAGGGTCAGGCAAATGAATTTTATATATAATTTTTATATTCATAAGTATGTATATTTTTATAGCGTTAAAATTGTTTATGAGTTATTCTGAGTGTGTGTATATATAAAAAATTTTTTATTTTTTTTTTTTCACTTCCCACCCCATCCCATTTTAGTTTTTTCCTTTAAATTTTCTTATTATGCCTAACATAGCCTTAACTTATTGATTTAATGATAGAGTGGACAATGGATAGCTATTTATATGTAACATATGGGCTTGAGTATATTTGACATCTTTTACATATTTTTAACAGTATTTGCAATATATGGGTGTATTGAAAGCACCCTTTTGTGATATATAGTGATTGTAAACCTCTTGGATGTTTTTAAAGTCAGTCACATGATTGGGCTTCAATCCAGGATAGAGCTGTCACGTGACGCGGCTCCGCTGTGTCGCCTGCGGCTTGTTTTCCCCATTTGGAACGCAGCGCTGCGCCTCACCTACATGGCGCGGCCCCACCTGGGGAGTCATGTGACGGGGCATGGCAATCAGCCGTAACTATTGGCATCTCGCCGATGTGTGGAACGCAGCGCTGCGTGCCATCCACACAGCGTAGCTCCGGACTGGGAGATATGTGACGTGACACCGCACGTCAGCTCCCAGAGACTAGTCTCATGGTTTAGCTATGAGAACGTCATCATTCCTGGCCCAAGATGGCGCCACATACCGGAACGATGCACAATACCGGTGACCTTTTCAAGGGAAGGTATGTAATTAATCATCATTGTATTCTGGTACTATTTATACCTGACTTGTCCTGCAGTGTTTTATGCTTGAGAAAGACGTCTAGAACGTCGAAACGCGTCGCATTGTACTTTTTATGTTGCAAGTATATTTATTTATTATACTCATTTTATATAAGGCTTTTGACCTTAATTTGCTATGTTTAAATAAATGTCCTTAATATGAATCATCACTGACCGCTGCAATTCTTTGAAAAGAAAAAAAGAACCGGTCTTTGTTTTCGTGTAAAGTAGCGCAGGAACACCATTTTTTCTGTTTTTTCTATCTTTGTGTGATCCGACCTCTTATGAGGTACGGATTTCTCTGGGTGATACCTGCAGCTCTCCATTGGAGGACAATTCGGTGGATTCGTTTGTGACAATAAGAAAGAAAAATGCTATATGCCTGCCTGGATACTAGGTGCTGACATGCTCACCCTAGGGTGTCATGTCTAGCACCAGGTGAGTTAATATAAGTCACCAACTACTTTTTGAAAAGTGTTTGGCGCCCTCCCTAACTTCCTCTCCTTATCTAAATGATTATCCAATTTAAAAAATCTAATTACTTTTTTTCCTTACACAGGACTAGAGATGAGCGAGCACCAAAATGCTCGGTACTCGAGTCAAAGTCTTCCGAACCCCATTGAAGTCAATGGGGGACTCGAGCATTTTTGTATGGGACCGATGCTCCTCATAGGTGATGACTTGTCAAGCACCAGAAAACATCAGAAAGTCATGGAAACACCACAGAAACGGATAGGGAAGGACTGGGGCAGCATGCATGGCTGCATCTGAGGCTCCCAGGTCCCACTATTAAGCCAAAATGGGGGCAAGAGCCTGGCGGTCACACCCCTAACAATTTACTTGGGACAAACCCTCATTAGCAAGGCCCATACGCTGGCACATCATAGCTAAGCACCACACTACCTGCAACCAAGGACAATTACTGCCTGCGGGTTACACCACTGCCTCTTTTCCTGGGTTACATGCTGGCATTGCTGTCCAACCCTCCGCACGACCCTGCATCCACAGAGCACACAAAATTTTCCCTGTGCCACATGCTCACTTCATAGCCACACCACCCTCATGTCTATTTATAAGTGCGTACTGGATGAGAAGTAACCAGAGGCACACACTGCAGAGGGTTGACAGGGCTAGGCAGCGACCCTCCTTGAAAATGTGGGCAATAGCCCACAATTATGTTGAGAATTTATGATAAATTTACGTACGATCATCATTCCAATCCCGTGCCACCTCAGTCACAAAATTGTTAGGAGCCGCAAACGTGGGCATAAAGGGGACTCAGGTGCCAGGACTTCTACACATCTCCACAATGCAGCAATACTCTGTGTGGGCTCGGTCCCAGCCTCCACCTTGTGTGACCCAAGGTGCCGCGACTTACATAGCAATGGGAAATCCATGTGTCCCCGCGCAATTCATTCTGTGTAGGTGTCAGATAGCTTAACACCGCAATGGGAAGTCTTTGAGTTCCTTGGGCTCGCCTATGCTGTCGTTGCACAAAGATGGTAATACACAGGAAGAAATCAGAGTGCCCAAACAAGGCAGAGTTTCACCCCTCCGAGGACCTCGGCGCCTTTGTGCACCCACAGCATAGGCGAGCCCAAGGAACTGAAAGATGGTATTACACATGAGGCATGGCTTGGAGAGGCACCAAGACGGCATCAATTTCTTAGGCTCAGCTTGGTAATTGGCACTTCCAGCTATATACAGCGATCACCGGAGAAGAAAAAACAAAGGAACAGCTCGGGGAACTCACCAGAGTGGCAGCGATGTCCAGGAGGAGAGCTTCCAAACCGGCGCCGACAAGATTGGAGTCCTTCTTTGCAGCACGCGGGTGCCCCTCTGTAATGGATGCGGAGAAGACACTGTCTGCAGACCTGTCAGAGACGGACCAAAGCGCCAGCGGCGGTGCTGCACGGGAGGGAGAAACAGAGGAGAACTCCCCCGGAGGCTCTGATGGAGCCAGTGGCAGCCCTCAGCGGGACACAGCTACTTCAGGACCTATGAAAGAAAGGTCAGTGCATAGGGGGAATGATAATGGCCAGAGAACCCCTGCACCTAAGATGGCGCCGAGCACGCTATCACACAAAAGCAGATCTCCCACTAGCAGCCCAGGAAAGCAGAGACCAAAATGTCTCTGGGTGACGAAAGTGAATCAGAGGCTGAGCATACATACGAGAAAAGGGGGAGAAGGAGGTCTCGATAATCTTGCAGCTTCAAACAAGTGAGTGACTGAGATATATATAAAAGAAGCAGTTATGGCATTGAGAGACACCATACAGGCTGACATTCTGACACTAACTTCAAAAGTAAATTCCTCAATTCAGGATATCAACAACAAAATAGAAAAAATGATTTAAAAAAAAATGGAGGAAATGGTGGGTTTGCACAACTCGCTAATTGACGCCCATTATGAGTTGGAAGAGAAAGTCACCAAATTACAACTCAAGTTAACTGATTTAGAAGATAGAAACAGACGCAACAACGTCAAAATAAGGGGAATTCCCCAAAAAATCTCCAACACAGAAATTTCTAACTACATTACTCGTTTTATGCAGACCCTGCTTCCGAATACGCCAATTCAGGATCTTAGAATAGATAGGGCTCACAGACTGCCGCGTCCGAAGTTTCTTAAAGAGAAATACCCTAGAGACGTTATAGCACGAATTCATTATTTCTGCACTAAAGAAGCCCTAATGAACGCAGCAAGAAAACTACAACCCCTGCCAAACCCATACTCTGAGCTACAACTGTTCGTCGACCTATCATAAGCTACCCTAGAAACAAGAAGAAGCTTTGCAGCAATCACTGCTTCCCTAAGGAAAGCAAACATTCCTTATAAATGGGGGTTCCCTACAAAGATTATTGTCATTAAAGATCGCGTGCACCACATCCTCCAAGACCCTAAATCTGCAACTGGCGTTTTGAAATCCTGGGGAATCACACCTTAAGAACTGCCTTCTGCAAGCACAAATACAGAAGCAAGAAAACATCAACAAAATGCTAACTGCGGGTCCCCCCCCCCCCCCCCTTCCCCGGAATGACTCACAGGAGATCTTCTCCGCTGAATACAAAATATTATCATATGAAGTGCCTGCTCGAGACAGCTGGATTTTTCCCGCCCACTGAATATGCAAGTTCCATCTTGCCTTGTCTTCTTCAACTTGTTCGTTATTTCTATCCTCTATAAATCGAACTTCATGTCCGATGCACTACTGTTTAACAGTTTAACACGAAAAGAGGATCTTGTTTGGTTTCTCTGTTGTTTTGTTTCCACAGGCATCTACGTATATCAAGCTCCCCCAAGCTCTCAGTACCACCGACATCCACCATCGTTATGGCAGTGAAGTTCTTATCACTCAATGCCAACGGCCTGAATTCGCCATTCAAAAGACGCTCTGCATGGAGGGAGGCAATTCTACATAATGCGGACATTGTATGTATGCAAGAGACTCATTTGCTGGAGGCGGATAGAGACAGAATGTCTCATAGATTGTTTCCACAGATGATATATGTATGTGCACAAAAAAAACAGGCAGGAGTGATGGTTGCATTCCATGACAAGGTGACATTTACAATTGATAAACAAATATGCGATCCAAAGGGACATTTTTTAATTCTAGTTGGCTCCTTCAAAAACAAAAAAATCACTATAGTTAATGCATACGTACCAAACTCAAAACAAATCAACTTTCTCAACAAACTAATAAAAAAGATAAACCAAGTAGCACAGGGCCCAATATTAATAAACGGTGACTTTAACTTAGTGCCTGACAGAGATCTTGACACCACAAACCCAAAAGTCAGAAGAAACGCTACTCTAGGGGAATGGTTATATAGAAATGAGCTATATGACACTTTTCGGTGCTTCAACGCCTCCACAAAGGAATATTCATATTATTCACCAAGACATAGAACTTTCTCACGCATAGACCTATGCTTAGTTGAAAAAAAACTTATCGCTTCAATCTCAAAAGTGGAGATTGGCACAGCCACTTGGTCTGACCATGCTCCAATCAATACAACACTGAATATTGGGGGCCTTGAACAACCGAACAAATCTTGGAGGAACAACACCTATTTAATGAACCTACCAAAATATAGAGAGGAAATACAAAACGCCCTACGGGAATATTTTAAATTTAACGTCACACCACAAGCAGACCCAGTAATCGTGTGGAATGCCCACAAGGCATATATGAGGGGAATCCTAATAAAATTAGGCTCTAAATACAAAAAAGATTAAAAAAAACAAAAAAACAGATGACATTATTACCCAAATACGCCTCAAGGAGTCTGAACTCAAAAATGCTCCAGACCAAAATACACATGCTGAACTGCATAAACTGAGATTAGCCCTGCGAAAAATATTATTAGGGGACTTTGACAAAGAAATAACTGCCCAACGAGCGAACATTTACTCATCAATCAACAAACCCTCCAAATGGATGGCTAACCTAATTTAAAAAAAAACCATAAAAGCAAATATATCCTACATTTGGAACCACCAAGACAAAAAACAAAAACTATCGCATCCAAAGCAAATAGCAGATAATTTCTGTTCTTACTATAGCAATCTGTACAACCTGAAAGACGACCCTCAAATAAACCAACCAAACAGCGAATCAATCAAAACATTCTTACAAGCGGTTAATTTGCCGACATTAAAACCTTCACAAGCAGACCTCATAGACGCACCACTATTCACCTCTGAAATAGCTGACACGGTGTCATCCTTAAAAAACCAAAAAGCCGCAGGTCCGGACGGATATTTGGCAGAATATTATAAATCCTTTATAACAATACTTTTACCACACATAACTAATATGTTTAATATTACCAAAGAGAGAGGTAAATTCCCTCAGGAGATGCTACAAGCAACAATTGTAGTGTTGCCAAAACCTGGGAAAGAGCCAAACACACCAAAAAACTTTCAACCCATATCCCTACTCAACACTGATGTTAAGATTTATGCTAAAACACTTGCCCGTAGAATGTTGGAAATACTCCCAGACATAATACATTCCGACCAAATGGGATTTGTAAAGAGGAGGCCTCGGACGGCACGCGAAAAATCTTAAATCTAATACACTCAATAGAAACCTCTAAGATACCATCAATCATGCTGGCCTTGGATGCCGAAAAGGCATTTGATAGAGTATATTGGGAATATATCTTGGAGACACTAAAAAAATTTGGCTTTGGCGAAAAAATGATTTGTGCCATCCGGGCATTGTACTCATCCCCTACAGCCACAGTGTTGGTGGATGGCCCCTTGACAATTTTCAATGGTACGAGACAGGGCTGCCAATTATCACCTATCTTGTATGTCTTGGCCATAGAACCATTGGCAGAGCTAATCCGCACAACTCCAGAAATAAGAGGTATTTCAGTGAACCACAGACAATATAAAATAGGACTCTTTGCGGACGATGTGATCTTAACATTGTCCCGACCTCTAGAATCATTAAGGTCCGCATGCAAAATATTAAACCAATTCAGCAAGGTGTCACTATACCAACTGAACGTAGACAAGTCGCTCATCCTTGGGTTGGGCATATCCATAAACCTAGAGAACACAATACGAGCGGAGTTCCCCTTTGAGTGGAAGAAAAAGGGCATACCCTATCTAGCGATAACTTTAACACCATCTATAAAAAGCATAGAACATGAAAATTACCCCAAACTACTCAACTCTACCCAACAAGAAATCGATCATTTATCTAAATTAAATTTATCATGGTTCGGCAAGATCATGTCTAGAGATGAGCGAACGTACTCGGTAAGGGCGATTTCGCAATCGAGCACCGCGATTTTCGAGTACTTCACTACTCGGGTGAATAGTACTCGGGTGCGCTGTGGGGCGGGGGGTTGCAGAGGGGAGTGGGGGGTAGCAGCGGGGAACAGGGGGGAGCCCTCTCTTTATCCCTCTCCCCCCACTCCCCGCTGCAACCCCCCGCTCACCACAGTGCACCCGAGTACTTTTCACCCGAGTAGTGAAGTACTCGAAAATCGCGGTGCTCGATTGCGAAATCGCCCTTACCGAGTACGTTCGCTCATTTCTAATCATGTCCTATAAAATGAAAATCCTCCCACTAATCCTCTACTATTTCTACTGTTACTCATATCTAACTCCACAATCAATAAATTTTAAAAACAATTAAACAACTTTATATGGGGCGGAAAAAGACCACGACTAGCACTGTCAATATTAGCGTTACACCATAAGAACGGAGGGACTGAAATTCCCAATCTAAAGGCATACCACAAAGCAATTTTACTAAACCAAACCAGACAACTAAATACAAATGACAATACGGTGGGCTGGCCTAACATAGAAAAAAGCTACTTAAAAGATATATCCGGACAAGAACTATTATTTGCAGTTTCTGTGGATTGCCTAATATTTCCAAAAATCACGGATCCCCAACTTGGAAATATCTCCCCTACTACACAGGCCTCAATACATATCTGGAAAGAATTTTCAAAAAAATAAATTTATCTGAAAAGACAGATACCCCTCTGATGCCTATCAAGATACTAAATCTTTTCTTGCCAAATCTTGACATGCGCGTGTGGAGAGCTAGAGGCGTGGGATGGCTAAACGATCTAATATCCTCAAAAGAAATCAAAAGCTTTGAAGAACTATGCTCTAGATACAGCCTTCCCCAGAGCGAGATACTTACATATCTCAGAATTGGTTCCCTCCTAAAAGAAAAACCTATCCATAAATCAAAGCTCTCCATTGCACTCATAAAAAAAATCACCACAAATCCGCCAAGGGTTAAATCCGGGACAAGATCTTATTACGACATGCTAACCAACAATATAACATTGACAAAAAAATCATACATGTCGAGCTGGGAACTTGAACTCAAAGAAAAAAATACCCCTGGATTCGTAGTCTAGTTCATTCACCTTTATGTCTAAATCTACTTAGGGACTCAATATATTAGAAGTTCAGACAAAAATTAATCTGAGATGGTACTATACGCCATCGCTACTATATAACAGATCGAACCTAAGAGATGGTCTGTGTTGGAGGGAATGCGGCCACAGAGGCACATTATCACATATTTTTTGGTCTTGTCCAAGACTAAAACAATTTTGGGGCAAGAAATCAATCTTCTACAAACCCTACTAAAATGTCAAATACCCAACGACGCCAAATTGATTGTTTTGCTAATAGATATGGAAAACCTTCCAAAACAGACAAGATATATATTAACGCATTCCCTAATGACAGCCAAATCTATAACAGAATAGTTATAAAATACTATAGTTATAAAATAATATAACAAAATACTGGAAAAACCCGCTACCTCCAGATATAGACGAATTCAGGAGACGCATGGATGAGCAATATATTTTTGAGAAATGGTTGGCGTTCCGCAACAAAAATATTAAACGTTTCGAAGAGACTTGGGATTTATGGGAGAATTTTTCCAAAAATAAAGATAGAAATGATCAGATACGTAGTTGCCACGTTAGTTAGTTCGTTAGAATGCAGTAACCTTTTATGTAGTTACTGTATATAATTAACATGATACTCACAAGATCATAACAGATTACCGTTAAAATAGATGTCATGGACATTAGCTTACGGGTATAACATAGTTACAATGTTTGTAATGCAAACAAAGTTTAAAACTTATGATATCTGCAATATTACCAAATGTATATCTAGCCACTTAACTGGCCTCCACTGCATAGATGTTATGTGATGCTCTGTTTTTGATGTTATATAAATCTGTCGAAAATATATTTACAATATTACGAAATGAATATTAATAGAGATGAGCGAGCATCAAAATGCTCGGGTGCTCGTTGCTCGGGTGCTCGTTACTCGGGACGAAAATTTTGCGATGCTCGAGGGTTCATTTCGAATAACGAACCCCATTGAAGTCAATGGGCGACCCAAGCATTTTTGTATATCGCCGATGCTCGCTAAGGTTTCCATTTGTGAAAATCTGGGCAATTCAAGAAAGTGATGGGAACGGCACAGCAACGGATAGGGCAGGCGAGGGGCTACATGTTGGGCTGCATCTCAAGTTCCCAGGTCCCACTATTAAGCCACAATAGCGGCAAGAGTGCCCCCCCCCCTCCCAACAATTTTTACTTCTGAAAAGCCCTCATTAGCAAGGCATACCTTAGCTAAGCACCACACTACCTCCAACAAAGCACAATCACTGCCTGCATGACACTCCGCTGCCACTTCTCCTGGGTTACATGCTGCCCAACCCCCCCCCCCTTCCCGCACGACCCAGTGTCCACAGTGCACACCAAAGTGTCCCTGCACAGCCTTCAGCTGCCCTCATGCCACGCCACCCTCATGTCTACTTATAAGTGTGTCTGCCATGAGGAGGAACTGCAGGCACACACTGCAGAGGGTTGGCACGGCTAGGCAGCGACCCTCTTTAAAAGGGGCGGGGCGATAGCCCACAATGCTGTACAGAAGCAATGAGAAATTCAATCCTGTGCCACCTCCATCAGGAGCTGCACATGTGGACATAGTAATGGGGAACCTATGTGCCACACACTATTCATTCTGTCAAGGTGTCTGCATGGCCCAGTCAGACCGCGGTTTTTTATATATAGTCACAGGCAGGTACAACTCCGCAATGGGAATTCCGTGTGCACCCACAGCATGGGTGGCTCGGCCCACACTGCATGCCCCAGTCAGACTGGGGTTCTTTAGAAGTGGACACATGCAGTTACAACTCCGTGTGGACCGACAGCATGGGTGGGTGCCAGGAAGCCACCGGCGGTACATAAATATATCCCATTGCATTGCCCTGCACAGCTGAGGTAACGTCAGATAAAATACAGGTGGGCTTCGGCCCACACTGCATGCCCCAGTCAGACCGGGGTTTTTAATACATAGACACAGGCAGGTACAACTCCCTAATGTGAGGTCCGTGTGGACGGACAGCATGGGTGGCTCCCTGGAACCCACTGACGGTAGAAAAATATATCCCATTGCAGTGCCCTGGACAGCTGAGCTAACGTCTGATTAAATACAGGTGGGCTTCGGCCCAAACTGCATGCCCCAGTCAGGCTCGAGTTTTTTATAAGTATACACAGGCACGTACATCTCCCTAATGGGAAGTCCATGTGGACCGACAGCATGGGTGGGTCCCAGGAAGCCACCAGCGGTGCATAAATATATCCCATTGCAGTGCCCAGCACAGCTGATGTAACGTCAGCTTTAATGCAGGTGGGCAAAAAATTAATTGGATTACACTGTAGGCGAGGGCCCAAAATAAATGGTGTACCAACAGTACTAATGTACCTCAGAAAAATTGCCCATGCCCAACCAAGAGGGCAGGTGAAGCCCATTAATCGCTTTGGTTAATGTGGCTTAATTTGTAACTAGGCTTGAAGGCAGCCCAGTTAAAATAAAAATTGGTTCAGGTGGAAGTTTTAACGCTTTAATGAGCATTGAAACGTATAAAAATTATTTACAAAAATTATATGACTGAGCCTTGTTGGCCTAAGAAAAATTGCCCGTTCGGCGTGATTACGTGAGGTTTCAGGAGGAGGAGCAGGAGGAGGAGGATGAATAGAATACACAGATTGATGAAGCTAAAAGGTCCCTGTTTTTGATGGTGATAGAGAACGATGCTTCCATCCGTGCGTACAGCCTACGTATTGTTTAGGTATCGCTGCTGTCCGCTGGTGGAGAAGAGAAGTCTGGGGAAATCCAGGCTTTGTTCATCTTGATGAGTTTAAGCCTGTCGGCACTGTCGGTTGACAGGCGGGTACGCTTACCCGTGATGATTCCCCCAGCCGCACTAAACACCCTCTCTGACAAGACGCTAGCCGCAGGACAAGCAAGCACCTCCAGGGCATACAGCGCGAGTTCAGGCCACGTGTCCAGCTTCGACACCCAGTAGTTGTAGGGGGCAGAGGTGTCACGGAGGATGGTCGTGCGATCGGCTACGTACTCCCTCACCATCCTTTTACAGTGCTCCCGCCGACTCAGCCTTGACTGGGGAGCGGTGACACAGTCTTGCTGGGGAGCCAGAAAGCTGTCAAAAGCCTTAGAGAGTGTTCCCCTGTCTGTGCTGTACATGCTGCCTGATCTCCGCGCCTCCCCTGCTACCTGGCCTTCGGAACTGCGCCTTCGGCCACTAGCGCTGTCGGATGGGAATTTTACCATCAGTTTGTCCGCCAGGGTCCTGTGGTATAGCATCACACTCGAACCCGTTTACTCTTCGGGTATGAGAGTGGAAAGGTTCTTCTTATACCGTGGGTTGAGCAGTGTGTACACCCAGTAATCCGTAGTGGCCAGAATGCGTGTAACGCGAGGGTCACGAGAAAGGCATCCTAACATGAAGTCAGCCATGTGTGCCAGGGTACCTGTACGCAAAACATGGCTGTCCTCACTAGGAAGATCACTTTCAGGACTCTCCTCCTTCTCCTCAGGCCATGCACGCTGAAAGGATGACAGGCAAGCAGCATGGGTACCCTCAGCAGTGGGCCAAGCTGTCTCTTCCCCCTCCTCCTCATCCTCCTCATGCTCCTCCTCCTCCTCCTCAACGCGCTGAGATATAGACAGGAGGGTGCTCTGACTATCCAGCGACATACTGTCTTCCCCCGCCTCCGTTTCCGAGCGCAAAGTGTCTGCCTTTATGCTTTGCGGGGAACTTCTCAAGAGGCATAGCAGAGGAATGGTGATGCTAATGATTGCAGCATCGCCGCTCACCATCTGGGTAGACTCCTCAAAGTTTCCAAGGACCTGGCAGATGTCTGCCAACCAGGCACACTCTTCTGTAAAGAATTGAGGAGGCTGACTCCCACTGTGCCGCCCATGTTGGAGTTGGTATTCCACTATAGCTCTACGCTGCTCATAGAGCCTGGCCAACATGTGGAGCGTAGAGTTCCACCGTGTGGGCACGTCGCACAGCAGTCGGTGCACTGGCAGATTAAACCAATGTTGCAGGGTGCGCAGGGTGGCAGCGTCCGTGTGGGACTTGCGGAAATGTGCGCAGCGCTGGCGCACCTTTCCGAGCAGGTCTGACAAGCATGGGTAGCTTTTTAGAAAGAGCTGAACCACCAAATTAAAGACGTAGGCCAGGCATTGCACGTGCGTGAGGCTGCCGAGCTGCAGAGCAGCCACCAGGTTACGGCCGTTGTCACACACGACCATGCCCGGTTGGAGGCTCAGCGGCGCAAGCCAGCGGTCGGTCTGCTCTGTCAGACCCTGCAGCAGTTCGTGGGCCGTGTGCCTCTTCTCTCCTAAGCTGAGTAGTTTCAGCACGGCCTGCTGACGCTTGCCCACCGCTGTGCTGCCGTGCCGCGCGACACCGACTGCTGGCGACGTGCTGCTGCTGCTGACACATCTTGATTGCGAGACAGAGGTTGCGTAGGAGGAGGAGGAGGGTGGTTTAGTGGAGGAAGCATACACCGCCGCAGATACCACCACCGAGCTGGGGCCCGCAATTCTGGGGGTGGGTAGGACGTGAGCGGTCCCAGGCTCTGACTCTGTCCCAGTCTCCACTAAATTCACCCAATGTGCCATCAGGGAGATATAGTGGCCCTGCCCGCCTGTGCTTGTCCACGTGTCCGTTGTTAAGTGGACCTTGGCAGTAACCGCGTTGGTGAGGGCGCGTACAATGTTGCGGGAGACGTGGTCGTGCAGGGCTGGGACGGCACATCGGGAAAAGTAGTGGCGACTGGGAACTGAGTAGCGCAGGGCCGCCGCCGCCATCATACCTTTGAAAGCCTCCGTTTCCACAACCCTATACGGCAGCATCTCCAGGCTGATAAATTTGGCTATGTGCACGTTTAACGCTTGAGCGTGCGGGTGCGTGGCGGCGTACTTGCGCTTGCGCTCCAACACTTGCGCTAGTGACGGCTGGACGGTGCGCTGAGAGACATTGGTGGATGGGGCCGAGGACAGCGGAGGTGAGGGTGTGGGTGCAGGCCAGGAGACGGTAGTGCCTGTGTCCTGAGAGGGGGGTTGGATCTCAGTGGCAGGTTGGGGCACAGGGGGAGAGGCAGCGGTGCAAACCGGAGGCGGTGAACGGCCTTCGTCCCACCTTGTGGGGTGCTTGGCCATCATATGTCTGCGCATGCTGGTGGTGGTGAGGCTGGTGGTGGTGGCTCCCCAGCTGATCTTGGCGCGACAAAGGTTGCACACCACTGTTCGTCGGTTGTCTGCACTCTCAGTGAAAAACTGCCAGACCTTTGAGCACCTCGGCCTCTGCAGGGTGGCATGGCGCGAGGGGGCGCTTTGGGAAACAGTTGGTGGATTATTCGGTCTGGCCCTGCCTCTACCCCTGGCCACCGCACTGCCTCGTCCAACCTGCCCTGCTGCTGCACTTGCCTCCCCCTCTGAAGACCTGTCCTCCGTAGGCGTTGCAAACCAGGTGGGGTCAGTCACCTCATTGTCCTGCTGCTCTTCCTCCGAATCCTCTGTGCGCTCCTCCCTCGGACTTACTCCAATTACTACTACCTGAGTGATAGACAACTGTGTCTCATCGTCATCGTCCTCCTCACCCACTGAAAGCTCTTGAGACAGTTGCCGGAAGTCCCCAGCCTCATCCCCCGGACCCCGGGAACTTTCCAAAGGTTGGGCATCGGTCACGACAAACTCCTCCAGTGGGAGAGGATTCGGAACCATTGCTGCCCATTCTGGGCAGGGGCCCGAGAACAGTTCCTGGGAGTCTGCCTGCTCCTCAGAATGTGTCATTGTAATGGAGTGAGGAGGCTGGGAGGAAGGAGGAGCAGCAGCAGCCAGAGGATTCAGAGTTGCAGCAGTGGACGGCGCAGAACTCTGGGTGGTCGATAGATTGCTGGATGCACTTTCTGCCATCCACGACAGGACCTGCTCACGCTGCTCATTTTCTAATAAAGGTCTACCGCGTGGACCCCTTAATTGTGAGATGAATGTGGGGACGCTAGAAACGTGCCTCTCTCCTAATCCCGCAGCAGTCGGCTGCGATACACCTGGATCAGGAGCTCGGCCTGTGCCCACACCCTGACTTGGGCCTCCGCGTCCACGTCCTCTAGGCCTACCCCTATCCCTCAGCATGGTCTATTACCAGTAGTGCAGAAACAGAATGCTGTAATTAAATGTGCCGCTTATTGGCCTGTGGTTGGAGTCTGACTTCGCTTACGGAACGCACAGCAGAGCCAGGAAAGAATTTTGCGCAAGCCTGCTGTAACACTTAGCTGGCTGCGTATTAATTAGGACTACTACCCCCAGCACAGACACAGTACACTGAGGATGGTCACAGGCAGCCCAAATAGAAAGTTTTTTCCCAAATTTTTTTGGAAAAGCCTACTGCCTATATATAGACAGTATATCTCTTTCACTGTCCCTGCCTCACCACTACTGGCCCTGGACTATGTAAAATTACTGCAGACTGTTTCCCTCTGGACAGGATGACAGCGGTGATGTAACGGCCAACGCAGAGCCAGGAAAGAATTTTGCGCAAGCCTGCTGTAACACTTAGCTGGCTGCGTATTAATTAGGACTACTACCCCCAGCAGAGACGCAGTACACTCAGGACGGTCACAGGCAGCCCAAATAGAATGTTTTTTCCCAAATTTTTTTGGAAAAGCCCACTGCCTATATAGACAGTATATGTCTTTCACCTTTTTCACTGTCTCTGCCTCAGCACTACTGGCCCTATACTATGTAAAATTACTGCAAACTGAGGACGCAATGCTCTGCATGGCTGATATACAAAAAAAAAAAAATGTGCAACACTGCAAAAAGCAGCCTCAACAGTACTGCACACAGTCAGATGTGGCCCTAAGAAGGACCGTTGGGGTTCTTGAAGCCCAAAATAACTCCTAACACTCTCCCTATAGCAACTCCAGCAAGACAGCACTTTCCCTGAACTATGTCAGAATGCATCTGTGGCGAGCCGCGGGAGGGTCCGATTTATATACTCGGGTGACACCTGATCTCGCCAGCCAGTCACTGCAGGGGGGCGGTATAGGGCTTGAACGTCGCAGGGGGAAGTTGTAATGCCTTCCCTGTCTTTCTATTGGCCAGAAAAGCGCGCTAACATCTCAGAGATGAAAGTGAAAGTAACTCGAACATCGCGTGGTGCTCGCCTCTAGTAACGAGCATCTCGAACACGCTAATACTCGAACGAGTATCAAGCTCGGACGAGTACGTTCGGTCATCTCCAAATATTAAGCCACTTGGGTGGCCTCTATTGTATAGAAGTCATATGGTACTGTTTTGATGTTATGTAAATCTGTCAAAAATCAATAAAAATTTAATGAAGGAAAAAAAGATGGTATTACACATGAGGAAAACAGAGTACCCAAACATGGCAGAGTTTCACCCCACCAAGGGCCTCGGCCTCGGACCACATTTCAACCCTAGTCAGTCAGTGTATGTGTGCCAGACAGGTAAAACACTGCAATGGGAAGTCTTTGTGCACCCACAGCATAGGCAAGCCCAAGAAACTGAAGGATGGTATTACACATGAGGAAAACAGAGTGACCAAACATGGCAGAGTTTCCCCCCGCCAAGGGCCTCGGCCCATATTTCTACCCTAGTCAGACTGTGTATTTGTGCAAGACAGGTAAAACACCACAATGGGAAGTCTTTGAGCACCCATAGCATAGGCGAGCCCAAGGAACTGAAATATGGTATTACACATGAGGAAATCAGAGTGCCCAAACATGGTAGAGATTCACTCCGCCAAGGGCCTCGGTGTCGGCCCACATTTCTGCTGTAGTTATTCAGTGTATTTGTGTCAGACAGGTAAAACTCAGCGATGGGAAGTCTTCGTGCACCTACAGCATAGGCGAGCCCAAGGAACTGAAATATGGTATTACACATGAGGAAATTAGAATGCCCAAACATGGCGGGGTGAAACTCTGCCCACTCTGCCCACATTTCTACCCTAGTCAGTCAGTGTATTAGTGCCAGACAGGTAAAACAACGCAATAGGAAGTCGTTGTGCACCCACAACATAGGCGAGCCCCTGGAACCCAAGGAAAGTATTACACATGAAGAAATCAGAATGCCCAAACATGGTAGAGTTTCACCCCATCCAGGACCTCGGCCTCTGCCCACATTTCTGCCCAATTCATTCTTTGTATGTGTCAGATAGCTGAACAATGTAATGGGAGGCGAGCGCATGAAACTCAAAGACGGTATTAAACATAAAGAAATCAGAGCGCCCAAACAAGTCAGTTTCACCCCGCCAAGAACCTCGGCTCACACCTTCAGTAAACGTGGACATAAAGCGCACTCGGATGCTAGTACAGCTGTGAAAGTCTCTTTAAAGCAGTTACGGTTGCTTTCATTGCTCCAAAGACTGGATGAACCAGGCCATACCTGGCGCAGTTGATTCTCCCCCCCCAGGACCTTGGCCTCTGCCCACACCCTCAGTAATCGTGGGCCTCAAGCGGACTCGGATGCTAGTGCAGCTGTGAATGTCTCATTAATGCAGTAATGCTCTTTTTGTTTGGCCCAAACCACTGTCTCAGACAACTGTGGTAACACAAGAGAAAATACATGTTGCCCACCGCTGATCCCCAGACCCCAAGCAGGAGGAGGAGGTGGCATAATAAGGCCGAGAAACCATGACCGAGGTAGGACCCACAATACTCTGTGTGGAAAGTACATGAGCGGGCCCTGGGTCAGGCTCGATCCCAGCCTCCACCTTGTTTGACCCAAGGTGCCGTGAGTTAAATAGCTATGGGAAATCCCTGTGTCTCCACACACTTCATTCTGTGTACGTGTCAGGCAGTAAGAAACCTTTGTGCACCCACAGTATAGGCGGACCCCTAGTAACATTTTTGTAGCAAGAGTATAGGCGAACCCCTCAAACCTTTCAGTAGCAAGTGTATAGGCGGATCCCAGTAACATTTCTGTAGCAAGAATATAGGCGGACGCCAGTAACATTTCTGTAGCAAGAGTATAGGTGGACCCCAATAACATTTATGTAGCAAGAGAATAGGCGGACCCCTGTAACATGTCTGTAGCAAGAGTATAGGCGGACCCCAGTGACATTTCTGTAGCAAGAGTAAAGGCGAACCCCTGTAACATTTCTGTAGCAAGAGTATAGGCAGACCTCTGTAACATTTCTGTAGCAAGAGTATAGGTGAACCCCTGTAACATTTCTGTACCAAGTGTATAAGCAGACCCCTATAACTGTCAGGATGTGCTGCTGCGATCTGTTGTACTATCTACTCATAGCAGCACAGCAACAGGTGGTTGAGGTTTAATTGAGCTGGCTGGGTGTGGTACTTCCTGCTAGCCAATCACCTGGGTCTGTGCTCACATATAAACCCAACTCCTGGTCAGTCTCTGGCTGGGTCCCAAGGTGAGCAGTCATGTTACTTCTGTGTTCTGTAACTTATTATCAGTCATTTTCAGCTTGTTCCCACTCTGATCTGTGTTTGCAAGTAGGTCTGTTGTGTCTCTCTGTTTCCAGTGTGTCAGTTGGGTGATCCCTGCCACAGTCCCCTATGTCAGCTCTGTGGCTGACTGTCTATCCCCCCCTGGTATGAGGACACATAGACTTGCTGTGAGTTTCATCTATGTTCATGTGAGCTCTGGGTAGAGTCTGTGCTAGTAGAGTCCGTGCCCTGGTTGTCTGTCCTGTTGCAAGCTTGCTGTGTCATCTGTGACATGCTGGTTCATGTCCATTTGTACGTTTATTTCCTGTCAGTTTTCTGTCAGCTTGCTGTGTGCCCTGTGCTCTGTCCTGTTCCTTTTGCAAGCTTGCTGTGTGATCTGTGTTTTGCTGGTTCATGTCCGTTTGTATGTTTATTTCCTGTCAGTTTTCTGTCAGCTTGCTGTATGACCTGCGATCTGTGTCCTGTCCTGTTACAGCATTCTTTGTGAACTCTGTCCGGTTCTGCTGGACTCTTGATTAGTGTAGGGACTAGTGGTATAACCAGGAGCCGTGAAGTTGGCCCGCTAGCTTTCATGTTTTGTACAAAATGTCAACTAATACCTGGTATTTTAATACAGCTTATCATCTGTTTACTAGTGGTTGCATTTTGTATGCTGTGTATTCTGGCTCTGTGTGTCCTGTTCAGTCCCTGTCATTTGGCATGTGAATGTGTCCTGTTCTGGTGCGTGGCTCCTAGGATCAGCTAGGGCCCAGTTCCGAAGACCACTGGGCCGCCCTCTTATTGGGGCGATGTCCCCGCTTTGGTAGGGCCACGTCATCCTCCCGTGTAGCACAGGGTCAGTAGCTTGAAACCCGTGTGAATACCGTGTGCAATCCTGTGTGTGTCCTTCCATCCCCAGTCCTCTTTGACCATGATCGTGTGGCCAGGTGCTTAGTTTGCCCACTCGATCGTAACAGTAACATTTCTGTAGCAAGAGTGTTGGCGAACTCCTGAAACATTGGTGTACCAAGAGTATAGGTGAACTCCTGAAACATTGGTATACCAAGAGTATAGGCGAACACCTGAAAAAATTTGTTTACCAAGAGTGTAGGCGAAGGCCGGAAAAATTATTTAGATAACAGTATAGGCAAGGGCCTGAAAAATTGGTGTACCAAGAGTACAAGTGTACCCCTGAAAAATTGCTCAACCGTGAGGGCAGGTGAAACCCATAAACACTTTTTAAAGATACAGCTCGCTGTTGCTTAATTTTTAACAGAGCCTGGAGGCAGTCTTGTGAAAACAAATTGGTTTCTGTTAAAGTATAAATACTTTTAAAACTTTGAAAAATTGTAAAAAACTTTTAAACAGAGCCTTTTGGGCCGCAGAAAAATTGTCAGTTCAGCATGATGACATGCTGTTTTAGGAGGAGGAGTAGGTGGGGGATGAGTAATAATATCCGAGAGAGATTGACAAAGCTAATTCACCCGTTTTTTGTGGTGATAGAGGATGCATTTTTCTCCTGTTGCAGCGAAAAGAACCATTAGGTTCCACTTATCCGTGATGATTCCCCCAGCTGTACTAAACACCCTTTCTGACAAGACGCTAATGGCAGGGCAGGCCAGCACCTCCAGGGCGTACAGTGCAAGTTCGTGCCACGTATGCAGCCCCAATAGTTGTATGGAGCAGAGGCATCATGAAGGACAGTGGTATGATCGGCTACGTACTCCCTCACCATCTTTTTACAGTGCTCCCTCCGACTCAGCCTTGACTGGGGAGTGGTGACACAGTCTTGCTAGGGAGCCATAAAGCTGGTAAAGGCCTTGGAGAGTGTCCCCCTGCCTGCGCTGGACATGCTGCCTGATCCCCATGCCTCCCCTGCTACTTGGCCCTCGGAACTCCGTCTTCTGCCACTAGCGTTATCAGATGGGAAGTTTAGCATCACTTTGTCCACCAGGGCCCTGTGGTATTGCATCACTCTTGTACCCCTTTCCTCTTCAGGAAAGAGAGTGGAAAGGTTCTCCTTATACTGTGGGTCAAGAAGGGTGTACACCCAGTAATCCGTGTTGGCCAGAATGCGTCTAACACGAGGATCATTGGAAAAGCAGCCTAACATGAAGTCAGCCATGTGTGCCAGAGTCCCAGTACGCAACACATCGCTGTCCTCCCTAGGAAGATGACTTTCAGGATCCTCCTCCTCCTCTTCAGCCCATACACGCTGAACAGATGAGAGGCAAGCAGCGTGGGTACCCTCAGCAGTGTGGCTAGCTGTCTTTTACCCCTCCTCCTCCTCCCCCTCCTCCTCCTCCAAAATGCACTGAGATATAGACATGAGGGTGGTCTGGCTATCAAGCGACATACTGCCATCCCCCGTCTCATGTTCCAACCGCAAAGTGTCGGCCTTTATGCTTAGCAGCGAACTTCTCAGCAGGCAAAGCAGAGAGGTGGTAACGCTAATAATTGCCGCATCGCCGCTCACCATATCGGTTGACTCTTCAAAGTTTCTGAGGACCTGGCAGATATCTGCCATCCATGCCGACTCCTCAGTAAAGAATTGCGGAAGTGGACTACCACTCCGCCGCCCATGTTGCAGCTGGTATTTCACTATTGCTCTACACTGCTCGTACAGCCTGGCCAACATGTGCAGCGTAGAATTCCAGTGTGTGGGCACGTCGCACAGCAGTCGGTGCTCTGGCAGCTGAAACTGACTTTGCAGGGTCCTCAGGGTGGCAGCGTCCATAGTGGACTTGAGGAAATGTGCGCAGACGCGGCGCACCTTGCCGAGCAGGTCAGATAAGTGGGGGTAGATTTTCAGAAACCGCTGAACCACCAGATTGAAGACGTGGGCCAGGCATGGCACATGTGTCAGGCTGCTGAGCTGCAGAGCCGCCACCAGGTTACGGCCGTTGTCACACACGACCTTGCCGGGTTCGAGGCTCAGCGGAGAAAGCCAGAGGTAGGTCTGCTCTGTCAGACCCTGCAACAGCTTGGGGGCCGTGTGCCTCTTGTCACCTCTGCTGATTAGTTTCAGCACGGCTTGCTGGCGCTTGCCCACCACTGTGCTACCGCGCCGCGCGCTACCGACTGCTGGCAACGTGCTCACACTTCTTAATTGAGAGGTAGAGGTGGCGGAGGAGGAGGAGGGGGAGGGTTTGGAGGAGGTGGCATAAACGCTGCAGATACCAGCACGAGGTACGACCCGCTATTCTGGGTGTGGGTAGGACGTGAGCGGTCCCAGGCTCTGACTCGGTCCCAGCCTCCACCAAGTTCACCCAAAGTGCCATCAGGGAGATATAGTAGCCCTGCCAGCCAGTATTTGTCCACTTGTCCGTGGTTAAGTGGACTGCCAGTAACCGCGTTGGTGAGGGCATGATTTATGTTGCGGGAGACATGCTGGTGAAGGGCAGGGACGGCACACCGGGAAAAATAGTGGCGACTCGGGACCGAGTAGCGCGGGACCGCCACTGCCATCATGTTTTTGAAAGCCTCCGTTTCCTCAAGTCTGTATGGCAGCATCTCCAGGCTGATTAATTTTAAAAATGTGCACATTTAAAGCTTGTGCATGCGGGTGGGTGGCGGCGTATTTCCGCTTTCGATCCAATGCTTGCATTAGCGACAGCTGAACACTGCACTGAGAGACATTGCTGAATGGAGTAGAGGACCGTGGAGGTGAGGGTGCAGGCCGGGAGGTGCGTGTGCCTGCATCCTGGGAGGGGGATTGGCTCTGTGTAGCAGGTTGTGGCACAGGGGAAGAGGGAGTGGTGTGACACGGAGGCGGTGAATGTCCTTTGTCCTTGTGGGGTGCTTGGCCATGTTATGCCTGCACATGCTGGTGGTGGTCAGTCTGGTAGTGGTGCCTCTCCGGCTGATCTTGGTGCGACACAGGTTGCACACCACTGTTCGTCGGTTGTCTGTGTTCTCACTGAAAAACATCCACACCTCTGAACACCTTTGCCTCTGCACGGAGGCTTGCCATGAGGGGGTACTTTGGGATACAGTTGGGGGATTCTTTGCTCTGGCCCTGCCTCTACCCCTGCCCACTCCACTGCCTCTTCCAACCTGTCGTGCTGCTGCACTTGCCTCCCCCTCTGAAGCCCTGTCCTCAGTAGGCTTAGAAAAGCAGGTGGGGTCAGCCACCTCATCGTCCAGCTGCTCTTCCTCCGAATCCTCTGTGCGCTCCTCCCTCGGACTTACTGACCTTACTACTACCTCACTGACAGACAACTGTGTCTCATCATCCTCATCCACAAAAAGCTCTTGAGACAGTTGCCGGAAGTCCCCAGCATCATCATCCGGACCCCGGGAACTTTCCAAAGGTTGGGCATCGGTCACGACAAACTCCTCAGCTGAGAGAGGAACCATTTTTTCCCAATCAAGGCAGGGGCCCGAGAACAGTTCCTGGGAGTCTGTCTGCTCATCAAAATGTGTCATTTTCATGGAGTGAGGAGGCTGGGAGTAAGGAGGAGCAGCAGCGAGAGGATTCAGAATAGCAGCAGTGGACAGCGTAGAAGACTGGGTGGTTGATACATTGCTGGATGCATTTTCTGCCATCCACGACAGGACCTGCTCACACTGCTCAGTTTGTAATAAAGGTCTACCATGTGGACCCAAAAATTCTGATATGAAGCTGGGGACCCCAGAAACTTACCTCTCTCCTAATCCCGCAGCAGCCGGCTGCGATTCTCCTGGACCAGGAACTCGGCCTGTGCCCACACCCTCACTTGGACCTCCGCGTCCTCGCCCACGTCCACGTCCTCTAGGCCTACCCCTACCCCTCAGCATGGTTGATTACGAATAGAGCAGACAAAGAGCGGTCTGAATAATTATGCAAATATTGGCGTGCAGTTGGAGGCTGACAGCGGTTATATAATGCACACTGCAGTCCCAAAAAAATAATACGCAAGGCTGCAAAAAGGCCTAGCTGGGTAATAGTAAGGCAACTCCCAGCAGCCACGCAGTATAATGCACACAGTCACAGGTAGCCCTCAGAAGGAGCTTTTTTTTCAAATTTTTTTGAAAAAGCTAACAGCCTATAGAGCGCGTATATGTCTTTCCCTCTATCAGGGGCTGTCGCCGCACACTGTGCGTGAATTTGCAGGCACACACAGAGCGGTGTAAAATATATGCAATTATTGGCCTGCAGTTGGAGGCTCACAGCGGTTATGTAACGCACACTGCAGTCCCAAAAAAATTATATGCAAGGCTGCAAAAACTCCTAGCTGGGTAATAGTGAGGCAACTCCCAGAAGCCACGCAGTAAAATGCACATGGTCCCAGGTAGCCCTAAGTAGGAGCTTTTTTGGGGTACTTGTTGACAGGATTCTACACTACCACTGTCCCTGCCTCACCAGTACTGCCCCTATACTCTGTATAATTGACTGCAGACTGAGAACACAATAGTCTGCACAGCCCAAGATGAAAAAAAAATAATTTGTGCAAAACTGCTCCAGCAGCCACAACCGTAATGCACACAGTCACAGGTAGCCCTAAGAAGGAGCTTTTTTGGGGTACTTGTTGACAGGATTCTACACTACCACTGTCCCTGCCTCACCAGTACTGCCCCTATACTTTGTATAATTGACTGCAGACTGAGAACGCAATAGTATGCACAGCCCAAGATGAAAAAAAAAAATTGTGCAAAACTGCTCCCAGCAGCCACAACAGTAATGCACACGGTCAGATGTAACATAGTAACATAGTTTGTTAGGCTGAATGAAGACAGCGTCCATCTAGTCCAGCCTTCTATCCTCCTGTGTTGATCCAGAGGAAGGCAAAAAAAAACCAAGAGCAGAAGCCAATTAGCCCCTTTTGTGGGAAAAATTCCTTCCCGACTCCCTAATGGCAATCATAGTGTTCCCTGGATCAACCCCTAATGGTTCCTACCTGCCTGTATACCCGGATTAACAATTAACCTAAGATTTATATCCTGTAATATCCTTCCTCTCCAGAAAGACATCAAGTCCCCTTTTAAACTCCTCTAGTGATTTTGCCTTCACCACATCCTCAGGATGTGGCCCTAAGAAGGACCGTTGGGGTTCTTGAAGACGCAAACAGTAGCCTAACACTCTCCCTATAGCAGGAACAGCACTCTCCCTAATCTCTGCCACTGTGTGTCTGAGGCGAGCCACGTGGGGGACCACTTTAAGTAGTCAGAGGTCACTTGATCTCACCAGCCACTCACTGCAGGGGGGTGGGATAGGGCTGGAACGTCACAGGAGGAAGTTGTAATGCCTTCCCTGCATGTCTATTGGGCAGAAAATGGTGCAAAACATGCATGGAAGGAAATGGAATTGACGCGAGTACCGCGTGGTGCTCGTCTCGAGTAACGAGCATCTCGAGTACCCTAATACTCCAGCAAGCATCAATCTCGGACAAGTACGTTCGCTCATCTCTAATAGTTATTCCTCTGGCTATGTGTGCAGGTATGCTTGTGTTTTGAATGTTTGTCAGACATTCATTTATGTCTGTTTCTTAGTTATCGAAGTCCATTTCACAGTTCTGCAGTTCCGTCTGAATTTGCCAGTTCGTGAGTGTGAATGACATAACACCAAGTACCAGATGCCCAGCTGCTATTTCTTTGCTCATAAAGCCTTCACCTTGTGAGTGATATTGTGCCATGGCATTGCAGATCAATATCAGTGGCAGGGTGCAACTGACAAAGAAAACATTGTGGCCAGGGGCATTACATATCTTTAACACAGCACTGGGTCAATGTCCTGCAGGTAGGACATGAAGCTGAAAATGGTGGTTCATGTTTCATGGAACCCCCAAGACTTGCAGAACATTCATCCATGTCTATGTCCACCTCATCCATCTTCTCCTCCTTCTCTTCCTTTACCTCTTCATAACACCTTCCAACATCCTTCACATCGGCACAGATATCTGTATGTGATAAAACCCAGCCTTTATACAGCGCTTCATGTGGTAAATGCCAACATGCTGTCCTAAAACACATATGTCTAAGAGAGTGTAGCCACATAGTCAAAGAGCAGTTGATGGCTCTGCAAGCCCAGGCTGACACATGGTTGATCCCACATAATCTGAAGCCAGACAAAGTCATGTGTGACAATATGGCCAAACTGCTAGCTGGCCTTTATCTTCGAAATTTCACACAAGTACTTTACCTGGGCCAAATAACCAACCTGACAGTACAATGTTTCCTAAAGAATTACCCAGGTGTTCATGCAGTGCTGAAAAAAGGCCAGGAAACTATCCTTGCACTTTTGGCATTCACACCCAGCCACCTCTTGTCTAGCGGAGGTGCAGCAACAGATCAATCTACCACCCAACCGCCTCATCTGTGACATGCCTACAAGGTGGAATTCCACATTGCACATGTTCAAAGGCTAAGCCAGTAGCAGAAATCAGTCATAGAGTGCCAGATGGTGTATGTCATTTGCAGATGCTGTATGGAGATCATACAGCATCTGCAAATGGCAGCATCTGCAATTTGAAGCCTGTGGCGTGGCTACAAATTAAAAGGTGTTTGTGCCATTTTATCCTACTTTAAGAAAGTGACCAAAATCATCAGTCGTGATGACTCACTGATCAGTATGACCAACCTTATTGTCTACCTGCTGATACAAATGCTACAGGGACTCAGGGACAATGATATGCTGTTAGGGGAGTGGGTGGAAGGGATACCAATCTCTCAACTGTCTGGCCAGCCTGCCATTACTCAACACTGCCTGTAGGGTAGCTTTGGGAATGAAAGGGGGGCATCTTCTCCAACACATTTCTCCACCCATGGGAGAAGATTAGAGGAGGAAAAGCAGAAGGAGGAAGAAGATGAGGAAGAGGAGTGGCATAATATTGGTCCAGAGGTATGGGGGGGGGGGGGGGTATGCAACGTTTCTTCCATCCATCACTAACTCTAGCAATTCTACATGAATGGCTGGGCCAACTGGAGGACACTGCTATGCCTCAGCCTGAAGAATACGGACCATCATCCTTAGACACTTTGAGGCATATGAGTGCTTTTATGCTGGAGTGTTTGCAGAAAGACCGTCACATAGCTCACATTAAAATGTCAGACTCCGTGATCTCTGCTTCAAGACCGAAATTACAAATCTCATTCCAGCGTTGGAAAGAGACATCAAAATGCAGCAGTATAAGGAAAGACAAGTGGCCAGAGCTTGCACAACATGCTTTAGAGGTGCTTGCCTCCTGTGCTGGGGGTATGATAACTGACAGAAATATCCACCTGTCTACGGACAATATGAATCACCTGACATTTATATAAATGAACCAGGCATGGATTTCAACTGACTTCTGCACTTCCATGGTAGATTCCACTGATTAGTTTGCACACTGGCAATTGTTACTCACATATGACTGAGCATAGACTTATATCAAAGACCACACTGTGCCCTTAAGGCTGCCTGTCCACAGGTGATAATCCGCGGATGATAAATTGCCTGCAGATCATGCTCTGCAAAGCTTTCCATAGGGTTGCTATGGAAAGTGCAGCGCCAGCATCCAAAAGCAGAGAATCATAGTGATTCTCCATTCGCGGAATTTAAATCGCTGCATGCTGCGATTGCTACGGTGAGGCTATAAAATAGGCTTACCTCGGAGACCTGTTAGTACTCCCCCCTCCTCCCCCGCCTGGGCCATGGACAGGGGGCCTTAAGTACTGTTGTTGCTGGTGGTTGTGGGTGTTGGAACTGCTTCTGTTTTCTTTCTCCTGCTTCCACCAGGTTTTCTCATTCTCCAAAAGCAAAAAATTTCTAAAGCGCAAAAAAACAGCTGGAGCTCTAAAGTTGTTCCTTGCAGCAGGCCCGTGCTTGGCTGTTCTGTTCACCTGGTAGAATTTGTCCTTTGCTAAATTTATGACATTGTGTCGAAAACAAGCAACACACTTGTTGTCTTCCTTGGTGTAATTTTTTGAGTAAGGAGACCCTATGTTGGCCTTCTTTTGTTTTCAGTAACACCCCTGTGCTACAAGTGACCCCCACAGCACTGTAAACTATTTTTACTAATTTTTGGGAGGAGCACAGTGTTCTCCAGATGTGTGGTTGTGTTCGTATGCAATTTGGCGGGCTTTGGCTTCAATGGGGACTTTCTAAAGGGCAAATTAGTAAACCTAATTTGTACTCCTATTGGCTTTAATGGAAGTCAGAATCCGCAATGATTTGGGTGAAATTGCCCCTATCTCGACACTAATCTATTATTTCACTAATCGCTCATCACTACTTTTTAGTTATTATAATTACTAGATACTGTATGGGGGTACAAAGGGAGCAAACACTGTATGGAAGCACTATTACTGTGTGCAGACACCAAGGGGTATGCTCTGCTGTTCTGTGTAGGACCTGAAGAACACACTATTTATTTTTGAGGTACTATTATTTTGTGGGGTATTAAGAAGGTCCTTCATACAGTTTGGGAATGAATAAAGTGTGTAGAGGTTGGTAAAGGGGGAATGTGTTGGGAATGTGTTGGAAAAGTGAGTAGTCAAAGATAGCTGTGTGTTAAATTTTGCCATGGCTGAAAGAAATTTTTTCTCAATGGGTCGCATTGAGAAAAAATGAACAGCTAAAGTGGGATGTTGGCAACCTCTGCTGTGATTTTCAGGGAAAGGGTTTAAATAATCCCTGAAAACCATCTCTAGCTTGTGTAAAAAAAAATTAAAAGATAAAAAAATTATATATATATATATATATATATATATATATATATATATATATATATATATATATATATATATACACACACTCAGCTCTCAGGCACATGGGCAAGAAAAATACACCATTACACACTAAATGGGAAAGCCTGTAGGCTTTTTATATTAGATATGGAGGAGAAAATACCTGCAAACATATTAATATTGTTTCCTGTTTATTTTACTATTCAGATGGGTCATCATTTCAGGAAAGACAGTACAGAGGCTACCTTAATGAAGATATTGATAGTTTATCATTATGTCGGGCTCTGGCCACTATGATATTTGATGACCACCAGACCAAAGTGGTGCTAGGAAAGTGCTGTGCGTCTTTGAACTCTGCTAGACTTATTTTTAAAGCTACATCACAGTCAACAGCCAATGTCATAGAATTAGAAAAAAAGCCAAGTGGGACAAAAGGAGGCAAGAGTGTGGTGCTTCCAAACCATATATTGTTCTAACAACTTATGAAGAGACAGTGTTGGGACCACCCAATAAGACACTGATGTCATATTCTAAAGATAACCCTTTTAAATAAATGATGGACTTAAACCTAATAGCACTAAATGAACCAGAGTGCATGAGACTATAATATTTCTTAACATTTCATTACAATAATCAGGAAAACTGGCCTCTCAGGGTCCTACACATTGCATGTTAGTTAATAAAAAGAACAGTGGGATTTAATGGTAATCCAGCTCAGCCTCTCCTTATGACTAAAGTCATCTGATGTCTGCTGTTGAATATAAATAAGATGATCTTATTGAAAAGGAGATTTTCATACTGAACTTTAAATCAACCTCGAAAAATTATAAGATGTCACAGAAAATTGTGAAGTAGAACTGTAGTCTAGAAATCTCACGGCAAGTCAAATACACAGACAATTCAGAGTTCTTCTAATGCATGAGTAAAGAAAATGTTACATGTTAGACATTTGTTTTTCAAACTTAAGAAGACAATCTAATGCAACAGTAACAATATTATCATTGTTTTCAACGACTGAGAATTTGGTTACTTAAATGGCTTATGTAGAATTAAAAAAGAAACACTGCCACCCTTGTCCATGGGCTGTGCCTGACATTGCAACTCTTCACTGTTAGGACTTTAAAACATAACCTTTAATAAAGCAATTAAAATTTAAAATAGTACTCACAAAGACTGACACACATAATACATAAAGAAAAATATTAATAACTCTGGAAGTGTATCTCAGAGGATTCTTGAAAATGTAGATGCCATATATCGTGCTTTCTAGGTATAGTGTGATGCCTTAACTGGTATCTATTCGAGGCAACGAATAACCGTTTTAGGGTGATAATACACCCCCACAACGGTAGTATCTACAGTCTTGGGAAACTGATAGTGCCCAAGACCGAGATTATTTGTGCTTGGTATTAGCACCAAGAAGGCTTAATCAATATCTTGTCCTTGGTCCGACGCGTTTCGCTCAACTTGAGCTCCTCAGGGACCTCTTGTGAATATTTAATATGCCTCTCAGGATCTTAACAGCAATTGCATAATAACCAAATAGTGAGCATTCAGTTGGTTGCAGGTAAATATATATCTTGCAGATCAGATGTTATCTGCAATGAAGTATATAATACCTCTTAATATGGTAAAAAAAAAAAATTTAAAAAATTTTTTTTCTTCAAAAAGATTTTTTTCTGAAAAGTTCAGAGTAAGCCATGTATCAGAGTCTCGCGTTGTGCAAGAGACAGTGCTGCATGGACTTTACACACCCATGCCTTGCATCTACCTTGATAGCCTGCTGGCCCCTATATATTTACTAATTCCTATCTACCAGTGGTAACGATGTTGCCTAATAGTTTTTAGGTCACACACTGGAGAATTTCTAACTACTATCTCTCTCCGCTAATTAGATTCTATTAGTGCCTTATTCCTAATGCTTCTCTGATTACAAGATAGCAAAAAGTATCGCACTAAGTAGCAGGTAGATCAGTAAAATAAAAAAGGATAGAGCAACAGCAAGCCAACCACCCTGATGGTGAGTGATTGGTATCAATGATCAAAGTCAAAGGAGCTCTCTTAAATAGTAGCTAAAGTGCCCGCCTCAGAGAGGGTGTGTGTCTCCAAACTCCAATCAGGGTACAGAGCTTGATTACTATAGGAAATGTTACCAAGGCAACCTACAATGTTTTCCTACACTGATGGTTCAGTCATGACAATCATGATTACTTAGAAGTGGATCAATCATTCCCTTTATTAAGGGTGTGTTGACAGATTTTGCCTCATCCAATTGCATCATATTAGGGACTATAGATATGGTAGAATCGCTTGTTCAATAAGGCCGAAGTGAGGCCGCCGCCTCCAAGGGGGAGCGTCACCAATGACGCGTTTAATCCCGCCCCTACGTGATGACAGCACTGTGATACGGCGTTGTTCTATCTGCCGGTATCCCCGCAGGCGCATTAATATATTAATCTGGAATGCAGTGTCGGCCCTGCGTGTCGCCGCTGCGTCTTCACGTTAGTCCGCGTCATTGACGTGCTTGCGCATGCGCTGTGGAGTCGATTCGATCCGTAATAGGATATCTCCCTACGCAGGCGTACTGATGTGAGTTTGCATTCATATGAGCGGCACTTCCTCAGGCATGTATATTGGATTAACCCCATCAGGGCACAAGCGTCTATGAGGATGTAAATATAGTTCTGTCCCAGGTATCATTGGCACATAAAGCCCACATAGTATACATCAATTTTATTTATATACTATATTAGTTGAGATACATATAATACATCCCATTTCTCCTCACTTATGCTGTGTGGTGCACAGTGTAAGCGCTCGCCTACGACCCGAAGGTTGCAAGTTCGATCCCCGCGTGATTCGGGTAGCCGGCTCATGGCCGACTCAGCCCTCCATCCCCCCGGGGCTGGCAAAATGAGCACCCAGCCTGGTGGGGGGCAATAAGCAGCAATTACCCAAAGGCGCTGTGCAACAAGTTGGTGCTATACAAATACCAAGATTATCATTATTATAGTTAATAATATATAGAATTGGAGCATGTTAAGTGAGGTTTGTATATAAACGCATGATGATCCACACAAGTAAAACGGCCAAAGGTGCGAATGGTCTCAATTCCTTGGAATTTCAGTTGAGTCTCGTCTCCCTGATGTTTCTCCCACATGTGATTGGCGACCGGAGTGTTTTCCTTCCTCCTTATTGTACCAATATGCCCTAAAATACGTCGACGGAATTGTTGTACCGTCTTTCCGACGTAATTTAATGGGCAACTGCAGGTAGCCAAATATACAACGTTTGTACTCCTACAATTGATAAATTCACGGTTTGTGTATATTTTTGATGTTGATGCACATTTAAAGGAGGAGCTCTTGAGTATAAATGGGCAAACCATGCAGTTAGAACATGGATACGTACCGGTGAAGTTATGTCGCCCTAGCCACATCGTGTCTGGAAGTCTGTCACGTAAATTACGTCCACGTCTGAATGTGAAAGTTGGATATTCTGATAGATATCCCTTAACATCAGGGTCCTCAATAAGAAGATCCCAATGTTGTCCAACAATTTTTCGAATTTCACTGGCACCTGAGTCATATGTGCCTATAATTCTCATTTTTTCTGTGTCTGTTCGTTTACGTGTCTGGAGTAGTTCAGTCCTGATTTGACTAGACGAGAATTCCTGAGCTTCATTAATAATCATGTCAGGATATCCACGTTCCCCGAATCTGTTGGCTAATTTGGCACTTTCAGATTTGAATTCATCCATATCAGAACAGTTCCGACGAATTCTCAAAAACTGTCCCTTAGGGATGGATTTCTTAAGGGAGTAAGGATGAAAGCTCTCCCATGCCAGTAGGGAGTTGGTGGCTGTTTCTTTCCTAAATAATGTTGTAGATAGTGTACCATCCGTTTGTTTCTGAATTTTCAAATCCAGGAAAGAGACAGAGAACTCATCACATACAGTTGTGAATTTGAGATTTAAATCGTTATGGTTCAATGAGTCCACAAATTCCTCCAGGGATCTTCGGGAGCCGGACCACAACAAAAAGATGTCATCAATAAAGCGTATCCAAAAAATAATGGATCTGGACCAGAGAGAATTGTGCTCAGCGAAGACGTGGTGTTCCTCCCACCAGCCCAGGTAGAGATTAGCGTAGGATGGGGCACATGGTGTCCCCATCGCTGTCCCCCTGAGCTGGTGGAAGTACTGACCATTAAAAAGAAAATAGTTATGGGTAAGTATGTAAGATAAGAGTTCCATTACAAAGGAATTGTGTTTGGACAGATATATTCCTGTTTGTTTTAGGAAATAGTCTACAGCTTTCAAACCACCATGATGGGGTATCGAGCTGTACAAGGATTCCACATCAAGTGACACTAATAATGTATCCGGTTCAACACAAATTCCTTCTATTTGTCTAAGAGTGTCCATAGTGTCCTCTATGTGGGAAGGGAGGGATGAGACAAAAGGCCGTAAGATTTGGTCTACATATTTACTAATGTTTTGACATAGGTTGTCCACACCTGAGACAATTGGACGGCCGCGTAATGGATTGGTACCCTTGTGAATCTTAGGTAATGTATAAAATGTAGCAATTTTCGGGCATTTGGGAGTCAGGAATTTTAATTCTGATATTCCAATCAGATTATCTGCACGTGCTCTATTCAAGATGGATATCAGTTCTTTCAAGAAGGTATTAGTAGGATCCACTGAGATCACTGAATACATGTCTGTATCACTCAGTAGATCCATGCACGTTTTAATGTAGTCGTCCCGATCCATGACGACCACATTACCACCTTTATCAGATGGTTTTATAATCACTTTCTCATCCGATTCCAGACCCCGTAATGCTAACATTTCCCCATGAGACCTATTCTGGCACCTCCTAAGATTTTTCTCATCAAGGTTTTTAATTTCCTTGAGAACAACTTTCTCAAATACATCAAGGAGTGGACATGAAAGTGATGGTGGATTACTGGAACTTTTCAGTCTTAGTGTGGTAAATGGTCCCTCCTCTGGGTTACGTAGCCCCTCACTCTCAAGATCTTGTAGAGCGTTATGGATCTGCATATCCTCAATATTTAATCCAAGTTCGGAGGCTTGTGTTCTATCCAGTTGGGCAAAATATTTTTTCCACCTCAGTTTGCGCGTGAAGAGGGAGATGTCCTTTGCCCAGGCGAAGCGGTCAAACCGCGCCGCCGGGACGAAGGACAGCCCCCTCTCCAACACGCAGATTTCCTCCTCCGAGAGTTGTCTCTGGGAGAGATTCACAACCGACATCTTGTCTCTTGTTGGTTCCACCCCAAATGTTTTGCAGTGCGGCTTCCCAATTCCCCCAGTGATTTTTACTGTGGATTTTTTCGATCCCTTAGTGAATAGGGGTACGATAGCTGGCCTAAAAAATTGTTGTTATTAACCCCACTGGTGTATCTGCCTCTGCCTCTGCTCTTCTGAAATCCTCGTCCTCTATTACGTCTGCCCCGATATTCATTCCTGTCTCTGAACTCCCCATCGGATGGTTCAATATCTGAGGAGCTAATATCGGTTTCTGATCTGTTGTGGACTGATGGATATGCCCGATTCTCCTTAAAGTCCAACATGTCTCTATTAAACTGAGAGTGTTTCCTCTCTTTTATGACAGACGTGTATTTTTCAATATTTTGCTGTAGAGTTTTCTCCTTAGCTACGAAGTCAGGGTCAGAGTTATAGGCTTGAGCTCTTTCCAATAGTTCATCCAATGTTTTTTGGTTTTTTTCTAGAGCAATGCTCTCTTCATCAATCAGTGTTTGAATAAGTTTAAGTGAAAACTCTGTCGACTCTCTTTCCCATTTGGCCAGGAAGTCTTTATTAGTATGTCTACATGGAGGTGCTATGGAGCTTCGCAGTCCTCTCAGTACTATGCGATGCTCAGCATAGCGCTTTAGGCCCTGGATCTCCCACCACCCACGTATGCACTCCCTGTATTGTAATGTTAGGTTTTTGAAGAGACCGTTCATATCGGTAGTAAGGGACCGTGGGCTAAATCGGCCCTCTGAAAAGACAGAGTTGGCTTCCGAGCTCCAACTTTCCATGTCTAGTTTTCTGGATAAGAATCCTGCCATTATAATTTAATTCAAATTTGTCACTGGGGGCAAGTAAAGTCCAAAATGTTATGTGCAACTCTTCACTGTTAGGACTTTAAAACATAACCTTTAATAAAGCAATTAAAATTTAAAATATTGCGTTTCATCAATATCAAAGTGCATGAGGCTGAACTGCAGTACCAAACACAAGACATGGACATATATGGCCATAATTCTAAAACAAAGAAAAAAACATCTTTTTTCTAATCCTGGAAATCACTTTAACCCTTTCCAATCCAATGTCGGGCCTGCCCCGACATCATAATTTCCCTCCACAGCTCCGATGTCGGGGCAGGCCCGACACTGCAGTGCAGGAGTGCATCTGCACCCGATCATCAGATACATCTGGTGCAGATACACTTCTGCACTGGTCCTCATCGAGGACCCCCAAGGAGAAGGCAGAAAGGGTTTTTAACCCTTTCTGCCTTCTCCTTTACACATTACATAGCCCTCAATTAGCGCTATGTAATGCAGGAGATTCCGGCCGGCGATCATGTGACCGCTGGTGTCACCTGACGCCCAGCGGTCACATGAACGCCGAGCCGGGAGCCTGCACCGTGCGAGGACCTGCTTACCTAACCGGCGTTTTCCGCATTCTCCCTTCTGTCTCCTGGCTCGGCAATCATGTGACCGCTGGGTGCCACCTGACCCCAGCGGTCACATGATCGCCGAGCCGGGAGGCAGAGGGAGAATGCGGAAGACGCTGGACAGGTAAGCAGGCCCTTCCCACGGTGCAGTGAGCATCTGCACCCTCCTGAACTCTGTCAGCTCAGGAGGGTGCAGGGAAATGTATTTTTTCTCATCCATTCTCACCAGCTCCAATTTATTTGGAGCTGGGGAGAATGAATGAGAAAAAATAATTGGATTGGAAAGGGTTAAGGATAGTCGCATGAGATTGCCTAGAAAAACCATTCATACATTCTGTATGCCTAAAGTCTCTGCTGACAACCCTAGCAAAAAAAAGCATCCCACTCCTCTTTGTCATTTCTCACGAGTCCAAGATGTTGTGATAAAAGGTGTGAAGATCCCTTTCAAACAATTCCTCATACATAGGGAAGGAGAAGGTTAACATTTTCTTTGTATGCTTCAAAAATAAAATTTTCCAGGCCTATCTGTTACCTATGTTTTGCCAAATAAATGACTGTCTTATAATTTGTACTTCTCTCATTTTAAAAATACTGTATCACAAAAATATAACTTCAAAGTCTGTTACTATACGGGTTCATTTCTGTGGCTCAGCAGGTTTCTAAACTACTTCATTATTTTAAATAAGTATATAAGGTTGAAGAGAAAATTTAGGTCATTCTCTTGGACAGGTCCATTAAAATTGCTAATGTTCGCTCAAAACAGCTCCCAGAAAAATTCCATTGGTTGACACACATACTATTTCTATTCTCTACATGTACAGCAATATTGCAGGTAAATACATTCACAGAGAGTGAAGTAAAGAAATAACCCCCTACTGTGTTCTTTGAGGACTGCGAAAAGGAAACGTAAGATAATTACTAGACACGGGAATCAAAGTGTCTAAATAATGTGCACAACACAAATCTATAGTATATATGAGTTTATGAAAGTTTACTTTATTAAGGGCTTGTTCACACCAGCATGCAGCCTGCGTTCAGGTTTTCCATCTCTCTACTCTGTTTCTGGAGCAGAATGTTAGGTTGTGCTGCTGAAGTTTGTTGTTCTACAGAGTTGCAGGATCACACCTGCACAGGTGAGAGTTATGTCTGCTCAGCTTGCAACTTGCTGTGTGAGTAATATCTGGTCAGCTTGCAGCTTGCTGTGTGAGTAGTGTCTGGTCAGCTTGCAGCTTGCAGCTTGCTTTGTGTGTAGTGTCCTGTGCTGCCTGTTTAGTGTCTTGCTAGAGTAGAGACTGCAGGACATGAGGAGCCTTGTCGGGGCCTTGCAGCTTAAGTTCATTGGCCAATGTACGAACTAAACCCTCGATTTTATATTCAGCTTTACCATCTGCTTTAGTGTGTGAGGTTTTGTGGTAAGTGAGTTTGTGCATTTAATGTGTCAATTCTGCCTGGTTGTGAGTGTCACCCTTTCAGGGAGAGCAGGGCTGAGGTTCCAGCATGGGGCCGCCTTTATTGAGGCGATCACCCTGCTTTGTAGGTAGAGTCTTGTCATCTTCCCTGCAGCACAGGGTCAGTTTCCCATAGCCCATGGCTTCTGTGTGAGCCTGGTGCTTAGTTGCCCACACGAACGTAACACAAAGAGATGGAAGTAAAACATAATTAAGCAATTTCATTTTTTCCATATTTTTTTTAATGTTTTTTTTTTTTTTAAATAACAGAAAGCAAATGGAAAGCTTTCAGTTCGCTTCCATTTAATAAGGATTGTTTTTTTTTTTAAACTGAACAAATAGCGTTGCAGGCTGTGCTATTTGTTCCATTAAAAAACAGGAACCTAACAGAATGGAAGCAAACTGAAAGCTTTCTGTGAGGTTTTTTTGTTGTTGTTTTAAACCATTGAAATCAATGGGGGGAAAAAATGTAACTGTTTAATGACATTTTAATTCCATCTTTCTGCTTCAAAAATGGAACAGGGAGACAGAAAGCCTGAAAGAAGGCTGAATACTGGTGTGAACAATCCCTAAGATGTGTTTTAGTTTAGTTCCTTACTTAATAGCTTCATCAGATTCTAGGGAAGGCAATCCCATTTTATACAGATTTTATCATGCATCTTTTTGTTGTTGCTTGCATAATGTAATCACAAAGTATTGACTAATGGTACATCAATAAAACATAACTTTTATTATTAGCACATTAAAAAAATCCAATTAAGCTACATAGGTATACTATTTAGTTATACTGCCTAGTGAGAGCACCGGCCCTAAAAAAAGCCACCTTGCTTCCATCCCATCCCTATTGATGCCGTACATGGCCCTAGACTTACAATTAGTACCAATTGACCATCAAGTGGTGACTTTCAGGAAGCAAGGGTCTGGGGTGAAGGACGGAACATACAGGAATAGACAGGTAACTGTTACAACAAGTGGAATAGAAACGTGCAGAGTCTGCAGACCACACCAAACCCATAAAGTTTGAAAATAACTACACCCACTATAGAAGGGCAGCAATAACATAAACGTTGCTCTATATTATGAAAATCTTTTCTGGTTTTGATGAATATTCTCTGTAGTCAACAGGTTCGTCAAGAGACCTAATATTCCAGCTGTTGATGCAAGCGAGCCCGCTGCAGAATCCGGCTCCAACTGCGGTCGGCGACCCTGCCTACCTGTTGAATTCTGTATTGCAGATGGCCGCGGCGACTCGCCAATGGTTATGCGCAGTACAGATTTTTTTGAATCTGTCTTTTTTAAGCCCCGTCGCTAAACGATGACACAGGTACCTGAGACCTATCCGCAATGTCAATTGTGGATGGGCCGCGGATCAGACGGTTTTGATTGACTTTAATAGAAGCTGTCCATGCAGACACCAAACAAAAATAGAACATGATGCGATTTTTCCATGGTATGTTCTACACGGTATTTGCTGTGGATCCTCGGTGCGGACGCTGACAGCGGATTCCGCAATGCAAATCCGTTCGTGTGCAGCCGGCCTAAGGTCTTTCCAGCTGTATTATTGCTATGATTATGGACTTCAGTTTTAATTCCTGTTAATATACTAAAGCTGTATTTTCTACTTAATTCATATGGAGTGCTGGACATCCTTTTCCATTCTTCTATCAGTCTTTCAGCTTCCCTTTGCTGCCGTAAACCTGAGTGGAGAAAGGACTCTAAAAAATGCAGTTAGCTGTTGAGTAATGTATTATATCCACAGGAAAAGTGATAAATGTCTGATTGATCGGGGCCTCATCACTATCTCTGGCAGTCCCACTGAAATGAATGGAGTAGCAGCGCACATGCTCAGCTGCCAACTCATTCTGTGGCAACCCTTTTATGGCATCCTGTGAAATGTGTGATTGTACCGTCAAAACTATAACAACCTAATTTTTCACACAATCTTTCACACAAATGTAATTTTGATGCAGAGTAGGCATGTCAAAAAATCGCATCTAAAAGAACCTATGGTTTCCTATGAGTTTTTCAACCGAACAATTTTTTGACATGTCTAAGAAATCGCAATGTCAAAATACTTTTCCTATCTTTAGACGGCACAACGCTGGCGGCTCCATTGACTCCTAAAGGGAGATAAAGGGAGTGCCCAGTGGCGGAGGATTCCCTTCATCCCTGTGGCGGGGGATTCCCTTCATCTCCGCGGCTAGGGATTCCCTTCATCTCCATGGGGAATCCTTTCATTGTTCTGGTAGCCAAGGGATTTCAGGGCTGCGGCATCAGTGCACTGCAAGATGCCACAGCCAGCCATGTAAGCTTGCGGAGAATAGCCACAGCTTTTCTTTGTTCACGCGATTTAGCTCTCCAATAGCCGCGATTTTATAGTGTGGCTATCGGAGCGCTAAAATGATATTCGCATGAATGAGGCCCAAGTAAGCATTTAGATAAAAGCTAAAGTTGTTGCCTTTAATACAGTTTACAATGTGTTAGTAAGAAATAGTTAGCATATAAGATATTGTCACTTTGCAGTTATTTGACAATTTACCAGTTAACTATCTAAGGGCTTAAACAGCCGACCATGTGACTTCATTCTCACGCAATAGAGTTTGAACGGTAAAAAAAAAATAACATTTGCAGCGCTCATGCGCAACTACGCTCTGTTGCTGCAAGTGTATTAGCGCATACGGTCATCTGTGGAAGGCCTAAGATAGTAGGGAAAGTGCAGATTTCCCATCTTTAATATGACTAGGGATTTGAATTAGTTGTACCCTTCTCAATGGAGCAGATAATGTTCAGCAACATAATGGTCAAACATACGCTAATACTTGAGAAATCGTGACATTTACCAGCTCAGTGTTTAGTAATTGAAGTCCAATATCAGAGGAAGCTTCGAAACAGGTAAAGATGAAAATATGTTCCATATTTTCAGCTGGAACATAATAGCGTTCACAACTAATTTGTTGCCTCCATTAAATGAATGACTTTTACGATGATTTGCTAGTGCAAACCTCGCATACTAATAATGAAGCTCTGGAAACAGAGGCAGTTTGTTTTCTATTCATCGCAGCTACTTCCAGGTTGGAGTTCAGCCAAGTGAACTTTAAATTGTCTGTTCTCCTTTCTTTCCTTATCATTTTCATTAGGCTTAGAAAGGCAGTTGTATTTCTTTCAAGTCTTTAAATAGCATAAATGTTTGATAAATTCTCCCCTTGAATTCAAGGCAGAACTTTATTAAAACCTACATATGTCTTAGTGTGAAACTTCATAAGGAAACATTGTAAAAAAAAACATGAAAATCATAAATGAAGGTGAACGATTGTTCTGACAGCAAAAACTGAAATGCCGCGAAGGGAATATATCACTTATATTTTTTTACTAATTAAAACATACTTAGTTTTTCTAATGGTTTATATTTTCTGATCGCAGATTTTTTTATTCTATTTTCTGGGGAAATGGGCATCTGACATCATGAGGCTGGGGCAGTCAATGAGACAGCAGCAATGTTCTACAATAGTTCCTATCAGCCTATCAGCTTGCAGCTTTTTGCTACAAGCATCGTAGGCTGGCTGCCCACGGGTGGGTCAGATTCCCAGCCGGCATCCGCGTGTACCTGCTTTTTCTTATGCCGGCTGTACTGCGGATGATCTGCATGGAGAGCCATAGGACATGCGCAGTACAGTTTGTACAGAGGAAATCGTGTTTTGCCATAGCATGCTATGGGCGGTATTCCATGCGGAATCCAAAGGCAGGTGCCTGCTCTAGATTTCGCAATACAAATCCACCCGTGTGCAGGTGGCCTTATACTTATGTTTCTCTATTCTGCTCTTAAAAATTGTATTTGCCATTCCATCATGGGAACAAGAAACCAGAATGGCAGCCAAGAATGATGGATCTGTCCCATAATAAAAAAGAAACACACGAGATGTGTATATGTTTTCATATATACATACATACACACACTTGTTCACTCCTATATCCACATATTTCTTGACATGGATGTGTGGCCATATGCAGAGGCGTAATTTGAAGCTTCTGGGCCCCAATCCAAAATCTGTAACAGGGCCCCCAACTATAATGTTTTATTCAAAGTACTGGGCTCCCTATATGGAGAAGAGAAGCATTATGCGCCCCCTAAGGCTCCTGGGCCCGGGTGCAACTACATCCCATGTGTCCCCTATAATTACACCCCTGGGCATATGTGTGTATTTATGGGTTGTGTACTGTAATGGTCCTATATAGACGTTTTGATATTGTGGCTTTATCATTGATAGATTGCCTAACAATTTTGATTATGACATATTAGTTTTTAGGTACTTTTTTTGTGATCTATCAGCCTTTTGTCCTATAAGCTAGATATGTACTGTCTGTCACCGATATTTCCCCATTTTCCACTGCATGTTCCACCACTCTCCATTCGCTCCTGGGTACAAGCACTTCCTCGTCAATTGCCAGACTGATTCCTATGCTGCCTTATTGTTTTTTTAAGAGAGCAGGATAAAACTCCCCAACAGAGAAGCAGAGAGACGGTGAGGGGGAGGGAAGGGGGGGACTGCTCAGATGGAAGCGTATATCGGTCAGCCGTGAAAACGCTGGCCGATATACGTTTGTGTAAATGAGCCCTGGTTCTGTAAGGGCTACAAACAAGAATTATAGCTTTAAAATTATACGAAAAGCATGTTGGTAGCCCTGATAGAACCGAAACCACAGCAGTTTAAAATAGAACAAATGTGTTCCTCCAAAACGGTAATGTCCTTTTCTTGCAGAAGGAACAGAGCTCATCGTAAACTACTGGAGAGGTTAAGAATCGATGTGCCATTGTATATAAATAATTGAAATTAAACTTGTTTTTTCTGTCTTCCTGAAATCTCTATAGAGGAATCTGTGACATTTACTGGGATGTTTGTGTCATTTACATTATGTATGTAAAACGTGCCGCACATGTACATGCTATGTGTCCTTTTCATATGTATCCTTTTCATTGTCACTACATGTTTATTTTCTGCTAGCTGCTGTATTCATTCAGTATAGGAATAATACATAAATATGCACATGTATTATGTATAAACCAAGCTTTTCTAATCATTGCAACATATAGATTTCTTGTGACAAGGCAGTGATAAACCGAAAAGGATTATGAATCCTACAGGCATCTGCTGGTTGTCTTCCGAGATCTTTAAAAACAAAATGACATTTTGCTGGTAATAGATGAAGGAAATGAACCTTAAGATGTGAATTGGATTACGCTGAACCTATGAATTATTCTCATGTGTGCTCATGAATGTGTGCTTTGTGCTTTAGTATAGCAGGTTGGACTCTGTTATTTTCATTCTGTGTCTGTTTATCCCTGGCTGCATTCATTAAAGTTTCTATTTCGATTATGTTCCTGACATATTTTAGTCTCTCCTTATTAAACTACTTTGATTGTTCAACTTTGCAGGATGATTGTCATCCAAGTGCAACAATGTGTTTAATTATTTATGTACTGTTTCCCAGCTCAAAGCCATTCTACATGCCACACACACAGTCTGCTCATACCTTCATGATAAAAAAGGAGAATATTTTCTATTAGAATACTCTAACAAACTTAACCTGAACATTTACCATGAAACTACTGTTTTGTGAATATTTTTGTATTCTAAGATAAGACATATTGCATATGGAATAGAACCGTATAAACCGTTCGAAAAAATACATTTTCCAATTGCAAAAAAAAAAGCTGAAAACAGCAGACTCGGTTGGTCATTATTAGAGATGAGCGAGCATACTCATCCAAGCTTGATGCTCGTTCGAGTATTAGGGTGCTTGAGATGCTCGTTATTCGAGACGAGCACCACGCGGTACTCGTCTCGATTAAACGAGCACTAACCATTGAATTCAATGCAATACAGCCCGCTCCATTGAAAGCAATGGGCTGCCGGCGAGCGCAGGATGAATTTTCGGGAAGGGCTTAAAAATATAAGCCCTTACCTGAAAATCATCCTAAAATGTGTAAAAAAAAATAAATTTATACTCACCTTTCCGCTGCAGCCGGAGTTCAGCCGCGTCTGGCCGGCAGTTCTCCTGAACTGCTGTGAGTAGTATTCAGCAGCCGGAGATTTAAAATCCCCGCCTGCTGAATGAGCTGCCTCTGATTGGTCACAGCCTCACCAATCAGAGGCAGCTCTCACTCACACCCATTCATGAATGGGTGAGTGAGTGCTGCCTGTGATTGGCTCAGCGCAGGGACCAATCAGGGGCAGCTCTCAGCTGTCATTCGACTCGATGCGAATGGGCCTTAATAGGCAAATTTAAAAATGTGTAGCAATGGATGAAACTATGATTTTCTATCAGAAAAAAATATATAAGAGTAAAAATAGAATATTTCATTGGAACTATAAAAGTCTTACAGAGGCAGAGAACATATTGCCACATTTAGATAAGTATATAGTAAGTGATGGGTCAGTGTAGCATCCATGTTGTTCAGTAACAGAGGTTGCAAACATTTTTTTTCAGAACTATATAGAGTTGTGAGAGAACCAGGGCATTTCAACGTTTCATTGACTTTCTGTCTATTAAAGTGAAAAACTATATCTGCAAAACAGTGCAGACTGCATAATAGAGAAGCATTGATTAACAAGTGACATGACTCATACAGCCTGCAAGGCAAAACTGTATGTTAGGTGTTAATCACATCACACATAGCTGTTCTGCGCTCTTCTCTTATATGGAACCATATCAGTTACACAACACTGACATTTATACTGGTGACTTTACTTTCAAAATTACCGTCACCAAGAAAAACTACTTAAATAAATGTAGAGATTCATTATAATGGAAAAAAAGAAAATACCTCATCCAAAGGGGAAAAGTGTATAAAGAAAGCACTAAAATTTAATTTGGCATGCTTCTAAAAAATATTAAATCATGTAGACCAAAAATGACCATAATGCATGAAAAAATGATCTAAACCCACTGACACATTTACAACGCCATCCAGCACCCTCAGGGCTTACTCACACAACTGGATTTACGCAGGTATTTATCCGCGTAAAAAAAATCACCCAAAAATCGCGACCATCTCAACCATTGGATTCCAGTGTATTCATTTAGATGAACAATTTTTGGCCGCGAAAAAAAAATTACTCCAGGAAAAGTAGCACATATTCGACTTTTTCGACTGGTTTTATAAGCCACATGAAAAGATAGGTCTTGTCCTATCTTTTAGGGTGTATGCACACCAGTGTGTGTGTGTCGTAGATTGGTGCACACAAAACTGCGCACCCACATACGTGCACAAACGTGTGAATGTAGGTCTGTTTCTAACGCCGGCAGCAGCCGCAGCCCCATTGAAAGCAATGGGTTGCTGACAACCCTTGCAGTGATTTTCGGGGAAGGAATTTAAATATAAGCCCTTCCCTGAAAATCATCCCTGTTTGTGTAATATATATATATATATATATATATATATATATTCACCTCTCCACCGCTGCCATGTAAATATTCCCTACGGTAAGTCCCTTTGGCACTGAACACTATGACAGCACTGTCATAGTGAGCAGTCCCAAGGGGACTCCCCGTGGGAGTAAAGAATCCCCTGCCACAGCTGTGACAGCTGTGGCGGAGGATTTCTTTATCTCCACGAGAAGAATCCCCTGTAACAGCTGTCACAGCTGAGGCAGAGGATTTCTTCATCCCTGTGGGGAGAAAAGTAATTGTGATCATTTCCCATTGCTTTGAATGGGACCAGCACTTCTGCAGTCCCATTAAAAGCAATGGGCTGCTGGCAAGCCCTGCAGGGAGTTTCGGGGAAGGGTTTTAAATGTAAGCCTTTCCCTGAACATCATACCCAGAATGTGTTAAAAATAAAAAAAAATTATACTCACCTCTCCTCAGTTGCCGGGGCTCAGGCGCATCTAGCCTGTCTTCTCCCTACACTGCTCTGAAGCTCTTTCAGCAGGCAGGGATTTAAAATCCCGGGCTCCTGGAAGGGCTGTGTCTGATTGACTGAGAGCTGTGACCAATTACAGGCAGCGCTCAGCTGTCATTCAATGAGTGGTTGAGTGCTGCCCTTGATTGGCTGAGCACTCCGCCTATCACAGGCAGCACCTGGCCATTCATTGAATTCAATGAATGGCCAAGCACTGCCAGTGATCTGGACCTGCGGTGTGCAGCTGATAGAAGTAGGTCAGGCAAGCTGACTGTCAAAATAACTATAAGAGGTAAATGGAATGAAAAAAAAAAATCACAAAATGAAGAAAAAATCCAGTTTCGCATTTTTCTTTTAACTAATAAACAAAATACATTGATGATACACCCTCTTTAAACAAAGGATAGCTACTTATGTCTGTGCCGTTAATGGGTAGTTTAAGGGCTAAAAGGCATAATGACAATCTGTGTAATTACTTTTTGCGCAGTTAGTTACGATTTTTTTGCGCAGGTAACTTCGATGTGATTTTCACACTCGTGTGAATGAGCCCTCAGGCCGTTTTCATACGGCCAAGAAAATGGTGCAAGATTTGTGCGTTGCAAGATGCACAAATATGAATTCCATTCTTTTGAATGGGGCCCGTACACATGCACAACTTTTTCCTCAGCGTGGGGAAAAAAAAAATAAAAAAAATCGCAGTACATCCTGTCTTTGGGCCTGCCCTCATATCCCATCGACCATTGTTTTTTATGGGGCCTGTATTGCGTGCTAGGTGAACACGAGTGCGATGCAAGGTCCCCCATTGAAAACAATGGGAGACACCCCGTGATCCTCCACACTTGCCCTTGTGAAATTAGCTGCAATTAAATAATTTTTTCTGCAGTTTGGTATGATTACTACTTTTGCACAATAACCCCTTTTAGGGGATTTTTTTTGTATTTAAAATCCTATAACTTTTTAACTTTTCCATCAATTAAGCTCTTTTTACATGATAAGCTGTAGTTTTTATTGGAACCCTATTGGGATATATGCATTTTTGATCACTTTCAGGGCTTAGGCCTCGTTCACACAAGCATAACTTTGCACGCATCCATGCTGCGCAAAATGCAGTGCTGCATGGATGTGCAGAAAAAAGCGTGAACAAAGCTCCATGCCAATTGCTTTCAATGGGGCAGTCACTGCTGTGGCCAGCCCCATTGAAAGCAACTGGCTGCCGGCAACCCCTGCAGTGATTTACGGGGAAGGGCTTTAAAAATAAGTCTTTCCCTGAAAATCATCCCTAGCATGTGTAAAAAAAAATATATACATATATATATATATATACTCACCTCTCCACCGCTGTCGGGGCTCAAAGTGTCTAGCCGCTTAGTCCCCCTGCACTGCTCTGAAGCTCTTTCAGCAGGTGGAGATTCAAAATCCACACCTGCTGAAACGGCTGTATCTGATTGGTTGAGCGCTCAGCCAATCACAGGCAGTGCTCAGCCATTCATAATTCAAGGAATAATTTTGTGTTTTCTCACCCATTCACATGGTCAGGTGCAGTGTTTAGATACCACACCGCGGAATTTCTTCAGCAGGCATAAATACTTCTAATGGCTCAGTAGAGCCAGCTGACATAATTTAGCAGTGCTAGCCGGTGCATAACTCCCTCCCTTTACTAGCAGCTCCCATAGAAGCCTATGTGAGCTGCCAGCTGATCAGCCGGCGTATTCAGCTGTGATGTTCTATTATCGCAGCCATGCTGTTTTGACAGGGCTAAAAAGGGGCCATCTGAATAATTGCATTGGAATTCAATGCTTTAGATGGTCACAATTTTCAGCCAATGTTGTATAGCGGCTAAATAGCTGTGATAAAATGCTCATGTGAATTTAGCCTTAAGCCTTAAGCCCATGCCATTCACAGGACGGAGGTTGACATCTTATTATGTTAATCATCATGTGCCAAGGATGTAAACTTATTTTAAGTGGTTGAGATTTGATGAGTCTGCATTTTAGCATGATAGAGACTACTGTTTGGTGCAGAGTGTCAAGACAGCAGAAATGAAGTCCTAAGCTTATGACCTGAAGGTTGCAAGTTCAATCGCCGCATGGTTCAGGTAGCCGGCTCAAGGTTGACTCAGCCTTCCATCCTTCCAAAGTCGGTAAAATGAATACCCAACTTGGTGGGGGGTAATAAATAAATTACCTGAAAGCGCTGCGGAATAAGTTGGCACTATACAAATACCAAGTTTTATTTTATTTTATTTATTTACTCATTATGTTAAACTCAAAGCACTTCATGATTTCATATTTATAGAAATTGAATAATATTTTTTATACATGTTATATCACTCCTATAATAATACTGTACTAATAGAACCATTATCAAGAGGACTTGTTTGGTTTAGACAACCCATATCAAAATTGAGATCCTCATGTTAATAACTGATTGCAGGAAGTATAGCTGAAAACCTCAGTGATCACCTTCTAAGTGGGGAAAGCACTGCACAAATGGGTAATGTATTACAGCACACCTAATCAAATTCATTGCAGGAGGTTTCTACTCCAACGTCAGGAGAAATTACATTTTTCCCTATTAGCCCAACTCATCATTTAGAACTACAGAATTTAAATAGTTTCAGATCCCAGCTTTCAGTGTTTGTAGCTGCATAAAGCCATACAGAATTCAAACTCATTAGACTCAATGGGCCCATTCAAACAATTTTTTTTTTCACGGATCGATGGTCTGTATAAAGCAATTGCAGAATGTCCTATTTAGGTTCATCTTAGAGATGAGAATAAGACATGTAATTTCAACTTTCCCACACATTGGACAGCACACTGTTGGGTTACCTATCTGATGCAAATTGCGCATGTGAATCTTGGGTGCAACTCACTTACAGCCATCTGAATGCAGCCCTGACTCTGATCAGCTTTCCAGATAAGCAAGGGTCCTGGAGATCAGACCGCCCTCAACAATCAGACATCAGTAGACTATCTGAAGAATAGACCATTACTGTTAAAGTTCCAGAGAATTCTTTTTAGAAAGCAGAGATTTTTTGGGGTAACCATTAATACACCTCATTTGAATATAACAATCTAAACTTCTTTACATTGAACATACAGAAGCTTATAAACAGCCTGAATTATTTCCCATTGTCAAAGAGGTTGCTTTAAAGCTAAACAAAGTCATTGAGTTATTATAGAAGTTTAGAATTTTTTTATACTGTATATATTTTGGCTTTTTCAAATTAAATATTTCCTTAAAATAAGGTATTCTTTGACAAATGTGTTGAGCCACTTCAGAAGATGTGTTAGAATGAAAGATAATACCTACTATAAAGAAATCTCATGCAGTGACCATATGCGAATGTTAGCGTTATAAAAAAGGAGGTAAACTGTGTGCTTGGAATACATTTTTAAAGGGTTTTAATTGACAATCTATGCATTGCAGAGAAGAAGAGCTGTCACTGTTGGTGCAGGTGAGACCAATTAAATTTGGGCTCTTTGAGGTTTTTACTGTAAACTCAGCACAAAATGCAACAACATAAAATCATTAGAGGTATTTCTTTACATGAAAACAAGGAAACTAAAAACAGAGGCAGGGATCTGATGCCACGAAGAATATGTTGAGTAAGTGAAAACTTTTAACCTACTTTACATTTTCTCAATACTAATATATCTTGTTAATTTAGCGCCTCTAAACTGAAGTCTGTTTCCTATTGAGTAATATTTTAATTATCATGAAAAACAGCTATTGTTCTTGGAAAGGAGTCTTATATTACTGAAACATGGGTTTGTGTTTTCTGGTACTAAAAATATATAGGCATACTAAAAGCAAACATTTCTCATTGTCATCTTTGTCATGGTAAAATGTCTGGTCTGCGCGTCAGAGTCACAAAATAGAGAATTTGGTCAGGAGGACATCCAGAAAACATACTCAGAGGTAAGAAGCATAGTAATAAAAGCAAATACAGCCACATGGACACCAAGTATAATTTTTGTAGTAGCCCCTGACTACCCCTGCACAGTCACAAGCCCCTATATCAGGAACCTAACTAAATTCCCTAGTATTCCCTCCACATACACATTTTATTAACCATAGGAAAAGTATGGTCAGTAGAGGAAGATAGGGATGAAACATGTACTAAGGCAAGCTGGGTAGGTAACAGGAAGGAGTCATCTGATCCTGAGAGTAGTGCAGAACCGTAGTCGGATGGTATAAGCCGAGTCTGAAATCCAAGGTGTAGCTGAGTCAGAATGCCAGCGGGAAAGCCAAAAAGAATAGTCTGATTCACCAGGTCCACGTCTAAAGTTCAATAGATACAATAAGCACATTTTTTTCTGACAGAGGTTGGAGGTCCAGAGTAAAACCACAAGGATAATATCACTGACCACTTCCGGAAGTGAAGTGCCAGTGTAAAAAACCTTCAAAATATCTGAAAAGTTGTCCTGGAAAATAGACATGTTGGGTGTCCGATAACAATGGCTGTAGGCAGTGGCGTAGCTAAAGGCTCATGGGCCCGGGTGCAAAACCTGTAATAGGGCCCTCAACTATAATGCTTTATTCATAGTACTAGTCTCCCTATATGGTGAAGAGAGGCTTTATGGGCCCCCTAAGGTTCCTGGCCCGGGTGCAACCGCATCCCCTATAGTTATGCCAGTGGCTGTAGGAATAACAAGCCTGCAGACAAGAGACATATCTAAAAATCCCAGACACCAGTACAGAGAGAATAAAAAAAGCCCCATCACACAAATTGAATATTTAATTGTGAGACAACTCATTTTAACACATTTAATCAAAGTCCACATCTTATCTGGGACCATCTCTGTTGATTTCAATATTTTCATTCGGTCATTTAATCAGAATAGAAATAGGATGCCATACTTTATTTATATAATGAAGTTATTTTAATTTACTTCATTACTTCATAGGCTGGTGTCAGCTTTTGACTGCTTTAATGTGTCCATAATAAGGACTGGTGTCCTGGCCTGACCACAGGTCTCTGATTGGAACTCTGAGCACCATAGAAATGCTTGGAGTTTGGGTCAGGATACTAGCGTCAGGTCAGAACGCTCTTCCCTATTACAGATGCATAAATGCAGCCACAATATGCTTGCCTGTCACCGACCCTAGGCTGTGTAACACAGAGCTACCTCTCCATCCTGGGTTCTGTCCCAGGATTCCATCTAAATCCAGAACCCTAGAATGGAACAATAAGCTTTCAATATTCAAATGAATACCAAAAATGTTTCATTTTCAGCAGGTTTTCTCTCTTCTCAAGCATAATAGTCAACTATGTTATTATTTCACAGACAATTACAATTCCCAACCTCCTATAATCGGAATCTGCATGTTCTAAATAAAATCAAATGAAGATATCTAGTATATTGTTGGTACGCTGGCTCTTCAATTAAAAGCATAGAACTTTATGGCTGAAAAAAGTGTGAATTATATGAAAAACAAATCTCAAGGTCTACTGCTAATAGACGAAAACAAAGAAAAACTAAAATGCACTTAATGATAAGAGGAAAAAGTGGGCAATTATTTTAAGAGCTTTTGAAAGGATATAGTTCTGCATCTACTGCCAGGGTGAAAATGAGTGGGTTATCTCTAGAATCTCTGCCTCAGATCACTCTCTATGCTCAGACGCTCTGAAGCTCAGTAATTATTTAGTCCAGGGATTATCCCTTGTGCCATTGACCTTAGAGAATTTTGCAAAAACAGGATTGGGATCAAAGGACAAGAGGCAGTCTCTTAATCCTCCTAAGTGCAAGTCCATCTTAATCGTGCATTTTGACAGGAAAATCTCTACAAATATGCTTTTAACTTGTAAACTATAACAAGTTTTAAGCAGCCAAACTCCTAGTGCTCCAAATCAACTACATACAATGAACATAAAAAATGTCATTAATTGCATAACAATTAAATGATGTACAATGATATCATTACATAACTGCAAAAAAATGCAGTAAATATTTGAATTCCCCATAAAACAGCAACAGTGATTTATAGTATCACAGAGTTTAGTCTCCTAATTAGTGATGAGCAAGATTTTAAAAAGTTTGGTTCAGCAAATTCACCAAATTTTGGCAGAAAGTTGGGTTCAGTCCTGATTTAGTTCGAACTAACCATAACTTCCCCAATACCCCTAAACTGGTGCATAACACTGTCTAAGACACATAAAAGCCCTTCTTTTCCCTTCTTTTTTTTCCTTTCCTTGCTTTTCCCTCTTTTTCTTCTTTTGCTTCTTCTCCTTCTTTCACCTTCTTCCCCTTTTTTTCTTCTTTTTCTTTCCCCTTCTTTGTTTTTTTTAGCTTCTTTTTCCTTCTTCTTCTTCTGTGGCAAAGATTGACCTGAAACAGGGTTGGACTATTTCAGTTTGCTCAATATTACTTCTAAATTTGCACACAAATGTGAGACTGAGCTTTACATTTTTCCTATAGAAAAGCCTATGCAAATACACCGGAAAAAAATGCCAAATTGCAAAATTGAAGAAGTGCAATAGATCCAAAACCTGCATTTACATTAGAAAACACAACGCAGAAAATGCCTAGATTGCAATAATTGCTTATTGATCTACAGTTAACATCTGGACACACCGTTTTCTGCTGGAAATAATGGCAACAGCCTTAGGGCGCCCACCCACTGGCGATTTTTTTTTCTTTGCGTTTTGCGTTTTTTCTGCAGAGCCATTAGAATTGAATGTACTCCTGTCCACTGGCGTTTTGCGTTGCGTTGCGTTTTTTAACATAGGAACTGTCAGTTGCATATGTGTCCTTATTTTTCTCCTAATGCACCCATGAAAGTCAATGGAAATTAATGGAAAAGCCGCGAAAACGCGGCAAAAAACGCCGCGAAAAACGCAGCGTTTTTCACGCACGAGAATCGCAAACGCCAGTGGGTGGGCGCCCTTAGGGTGCCCACCCACTAGCGTTTTTTTTACTGCGAAATTCGCAGCGTTTTTTTTTTTCTGCAGGGGTCTTTGGGACATGCAAAGCTAAAATCGCGATTGCGCAAAATCGCGATATCGTGGTAAATCGCGATTTTTACATTACAAGTCCCATAGACCCCTGCAGGAAAAAAAACCTGCGAATTTCGCAGTGAAAAAAAACGCCAGTGGGTGGGCGCCCTCAAAAGGGTTTTTTTAGTATTAGAGTCCTCTGTTTCAGAAACAGCACCACATCAGTCCATAGGTTGTGTCTGGTATTGCCACTTAGCATCATTGAAGTAAATGGGGCTAAGATGCAATATCACATACACTCTGCAGATAGATGTGGCACTGGTTTTTGAAGAAAGCATCCATGTTTTCGTAATCCAAGATAACACCTTTAAAAAAGACAAATTGATAAAACTGGATTTGAAAAGAATAGTACATGAGGGAGATAAAGTGATGGCCATTTATTTATTCCTTGTAGCAGTTCTTCATGTAAAATTTTGTTTCAGGAATAGAGATGAGCGAGCACACTCGTCCGAGCTTGATGCTTGTTCGAGTATTAGGGTACTCGAGATGCTCGTTACTCGAGTCGGACACCACGCGGTACTCGAGTCAATTTCATTTCCTTCCCCGCATGTTTAGCGCCATTTTCTAGCTAATAGACATGCGGGGAAGGCATTTACACTTCCTACTGTGACGTGCCAGCCCTCTCCCCCCCAACAGTAGTGAGTGGCTGGGTCGATCAGGTGACCGCTGAGTACTTAAACAGGTCCCGCCCGTGGCTCGCCTGAGACGCACACTGGCAGAGGTTAGGGATAGTGCTGCTGCTGATATAGGGACAGTGTTAGAGTAGGATCCTGTCGTCAATAACCCCAACGGTCCTTCTTAGGGCTACTCCTCATAGTGTGCATTACTGTTGTGGCTGGCTGGGAGCAGTAGTGCACCTTTTTTTTTAAAGCATCTAGGGCTGTGCAGGCTATTTCAGCTATACTGTTCTGTGTGTGCAGCGTATTATGCAGAGTTTAGGGAAACAGCTACTTATATAGGGAAAGTTTTACAGTCCTCCTGATCCTCTGTACAAGAACCCCAACGGTCCTTCTTAGGGCTACATCTCACCGTGTGCATTATAGTTGTGGCTGGCTGGGAGCAGTAGTGCATCAATTTTTGTATTATGCATCTAGGCCTGTTCCCAGCCTTTCAGTAATAGTGTTCTCAGCATGCAGTGCCGTACAACCATCTCTCACCTTGAAACTGCACTCTAACATTTCCTAGCCTACTGCAAACTACTTCAGTTATACTGTTCTGTGTCTGCAGTGCATTAGACAGAGGTCTCACCGCTAAACAGTACTGTAATATTTCCTGGGCCACTGCAAAGTATTTCAGCTCTGCCGCTGTGCAGAGCATCTCACAATACCCTTTCCTTGGTGGGGTTGAGATAGCCACAGTTACCAGCACTATCCACTGGCTTTAGAGTCTTCACCCACTCCATACAGCCTCTCTTATCTACAAGTCTCTGCGAGCGGTAAATTACCCCTAGGTATCAGCGCAAGACAGCGGGTTAATTTTTTCAAGTCACAGCATAGAGCCTCCACTATCTACAAGTCTTTGTGTGCGGTGAATTAGCCACAGTTGTCAGTGCTACACAGTGGGGTAATTTATTTGGGCCCTGCTCTATTCTTAATCCGCCATGATGAGGAGTAGGGGTAAGGGTCAAGACGCAGGTGTCCAAGTAAGGGTGTGGGCACAGGCCAAGTTCCTGGGTGTGGTGAATCACAGCCGGCTGATGCGGCATTAGGAGAGAGGTGAGTTTCTGGGTTCCCCAGCTTCATATCCCAATTTACGGGTCCACGTCGTAGACCTTTATTACAAACAGAGCAGTGCGAGGAGGTCCTGTCGTGAATGGCAGAAAACGAGTCCAGCAATGTATCGACCACCCAGTCTTCTACGCAGTCCATTACTCCCGGCCTAGGGACTGCAACTCTGAATCCTCTGGCTGCTCCTCCTTCCTCCAAGCCTCCTCACTCCATGAAAATGACATATTCTGAGCAGGCAGACTCCGAAAAACTGTTCTCGGGTCCCTGACATGAGTGAGAAAAAATGGTTCCTTTCTCACCTGAGGAGTTTGTCGTGACCGATGCCCAACCTTTGGAAAGTTCCCGGAGTCCGGGTAATGAGGCTGGGGACTTCCAGCAACTGTCTCAAGAGCTTTTTGTGGATGAGGATGATGAGACGCAGTTGTCCAATGGTTAAAATAAAGAAGAAGTTTTCATTGAACTCCTGATGCTGCCTTTATACTTTAGGTTTTTCTGAGGATATGCTGTGGACCTATGGAGTGAGGTCCCTATCTGGGCTTTGCATCTCTTAAACAAGCTTCATGCTAATAGCATTTAACAAGTGAGTGCTGCTGTTATTCTATATATTTTCTGAGACACAGTTGTCTGTCAGTGAGGTAGTAGTAAGGACAGTAAGTCCAAAGGGAGGAGCGCACAGAGGATTCGGAGGAAGAGCAGCTGAACGATGAGGTGACTGACCCTACCTGGTTTGCTAAGCCTACTGAGGACAGGGCTTCAGAGGGGGAGGCAAGTGTAGCAGCAGGACAGGTTGGAAGAGGCAGTGGAGTGGCCAGGGGTAGAGGCAGGGCTAGAGCGAATAATCCACCAACTGTTTCCCAAACCACCCCCTCGTGGCAAGCCTCTGTGCAGAGGGCTAGGTGTTCAAAGGTGTGGATGTTTTTTAGTGAGTGCGCGGACGACCGACGATCAGTGGTGTGAAACCTGTGTCGCACCAAGATCAGCCGGGGAGCCACCACTACCAGCCTCACCACCACCAGCATGCGCAGGCATATGATGACCAAGCACCCCACAAGGTGGGACAAAGGCCATTCACTGCCTCTGGGTCACACCACTGCATCTTTCCCTGTGCCCAAACCTCCCACACAGAACCAATCCTCCTCCCAGGACACAGGCATGAGCGCCTCCCGGCCTGCACCCACACCCTCACCTCCACCGACCTCCACTCCATCCAGCAATGTCTCTCAGCGCAGCATTCAGCTGTCGCTAACACAAGCATTGGAGTGCAAGCGCAAATATGCTGCCACCAACCCGCATGCACAAGCTTTAAACGTGCACATTTTTAAAATTAATCATCCTGGAGATGCTGCCGTACAGGCTTGTGGAAACGGAGGCGTTCAAAAACATGATGGTGGCGGCGGTCCCGCGCCACTCAGTCCCCAGTCACCACTATTTTTCCCGGTGTGCCATCCCAGCCCTATACCAGCACATCGTGCCCTCACCAACATGGTTACTGGGAAGGTCCACTTAACCACGGACACGTGGACAAGTACTGGCGGGCAGGGCCACTTTATCTTCCTGATGGCACATTGGGTGAACTTAGTGGAGGCTGGGACCGAGTCAGAGCCTGGGACCGCTCACGTCCTACCCACACCCAGAATAGTGGGTCCTACCTCGGTGCTGGTATCTGCGGCGTTTTAGCCCACCTCCTCGAAACCCTCCCCCTCCTCCTCCTCTGCCACCTCTACCTCTGTAAAAAGATGGTGAGGGAGTACATAGCCGATCGTACCACCATCCTCCGTGATGCCTCTACTGAACTATTGGGTGTCAAAGCTGGACATATGGCACGAACTTGCGCTGTACGCCCTGGAGGTGCTGGCCTGTCCTGCCACTAGCGTCTTGTCAGAGAAGGTGTTTAGTGCAGCTGGGGGAATCATCATGGATAAGCGTACCCGCCTGTCAACTGCCAGTGCCGACATGCTTACACTCATAAAGATGAACAAAGGCTGGATTTCCCCAGACCTTTCTTCTCCACCGGCGAAAAATGCATCCTCTATCACCACAAAAAAAAAAGGGGGAATTAGCTTTGTCAATCACTCTCGGATATTATTACTCCTCCTCCTCCTACTCCTCCTCCTAAAACAGCATGTCATTACACTGAACTGCCAATTTTTCTGCAGCCCAAAAGGCTGTGTTTAAAAGACTTTTAAAATGTTTCAAAGTTTCAAAAGTATTGATACTTTAACAGAAACCAATTTTTTTCACAGGGCTGCCTCCAGGCTCTGTTACAAATTAAGCAACAGCGAGCTGTATCTTTAAAAAATGTTTATGTGTTTCACCTGCCCTCGCGGTTGAGCAATTTTTCAGGGGTGCACTTGTACTCTTGGCACACCAATTTTTCGGGCCCTCGCCTACACTTTCATCTAGATAATTTTTCCGGCCTTCGCCTACACTCTTGGCAACCAACTTTTTCAGGTGTTTGCCTATACTCTTGGTACACCAATGTTTCCGGAGTTGCATACACTCTTGCTACAGAAATGTTTCAGGGGTCTGCCTATACTTTTGCTACAGAAATGTTACTGGGGTCCGCCTATGCAGATTCTACTAAATGGTTTGAGGGGTTCGCCTATACTTTTGCTACAGAAATGTTACTGGGGTCTCCCTATACTTTTGCTACGGAAATGTTACTGGGGTCCGCCTATACTCTTCTTATAGAAATGTTACTGGGGTCCGCCTATACTCTTGCTATTGAAATGTTACAGGGGGATGGCCAATACTTTTGCTACAGAAATGTTACTGGGGTCTGCCCATACTCTTGCTACAGAAATGTTACTGGGGTCTCCCTATACTTTTGCTACAGAAATTTTACTGGGGTCCGCCTATACTCTTGCTATAGAAATGTTACTTGAGTCCGCCTATACTCTTGCTACAGAAATGTTACTGGGTCCGCCTATGCAGTTTCTACTGAATGGTTTGAGGGTTTCACTTATACTCTTGCTACAGAAATGTTTAAGGGGTCTCCCTATACTTTTGCTACAGAAATGTTACAGGGGTCTGCCTATATTTTTGCTACAGAAATGTTACTGGGGTCCGCCTATACTCTTGCTACAGAAATGATACTGGGGTCTGCCTATACCTTTTTTACTGAATGGTTTTAGGGGTTCGCCTATACTTTTGCTACAGAAATGTTACTGGGGTCCGTCTATACTCTTGCTACAGAAATGTTACTGTGGTCCGCCTATACTCTTGCTACAGAAATGTTACTGGGACCGCTTATGCAGTTTCTACTGAATGGTTTGAGGGGTCCGCCTATACTTTTGCTACAGAAATATTACTGGGGTCTCCCTATACTCTTGCTACAGAAATGTCACTGGAGTCTGCCTAGAATTTAGCTGCAGAAATGTTACTGAGGTCCACCTATGGAGTTTCTACTGAATGGTTGGAGGGGTTCGCCTGTACTCTTGCTATAGAAATGTTACTGGGGTCTGCTTATACTCTTGCTACAGAAATGTTACTGGGTTCTGCCTATGCTGTGGGTGCATAAAGACTTCCCATCGCGGTGTTTTACCTATCTGGCACAAATACACTGACTGACTTGGCTAGGGTGAAACTCTGCCATGTTTGGGCGCTCTCATTTCTTCCTGTGTAATACCATTTTTGTGCACCGACAGCATAGGCAAGCCCAAGGAACTCAAAGACTTTCCATTGTGGTGTTGAGCTATCTGACACCAACACAAAATGAATTGTGTGGGGATACTTGGATTTCCTATTGCTATGTAACTCGCGGCACCTTGGATCACACAAGATGGAGGCTGGAACCGAGCCAGACCCTGGGCCCGCTCACGTGCTTCCCACACAGAGTATTGCTGCATTGTGGAGATGTGTAGAAGTCCTGGAACCTGAGTCCCCTTTATGCCTATGTTTGCGGCTCCTGACACTTTTAAATGGAATGATGATCATACGTCAATTTATTATCAATTCTCAACAGCATTGTGGGCTATCGCCAACACTTCCAAAAAGGGTCGCTGCCTGGCCCTGCCAACCCTCTGCAGTGTGTGCCTTCGGTTTCTCCTCATCCAGTACGCACTTATAAATAGACATGAGGGTAGTGTGGCTATGAAGCGAGCGTGTGGCATGAGGGCAGCTGAACGCTGCGCAGGGAAACTTGTGTGCGCTGTGGACGCAGGGTCGTGCGGAGGGGTTGGACTGCAATGCCAGCATGTAACACAGGAGAAGAGGCAACGTTGTCACCCGCAGGCAGTGCTTGTGCTTGGTTGCACGTAGTGTGGTGCTTGGCTAAGATGTGCCAGCGCGTGTGCCTTGCTAATGAGGGTTTGTCCCAAGTAAATTGTTTGGGGGGTGGCCGCCAGACTCTTGCCCCCATTTTGGCTTAATAGTGGGACATGGGAGCCTCAAATGCAGCCATGCATGCTGCCCCTGTCCTTCCCTATTGGTTTCTGTGGTGTTTCCATGACTTTTTTATGTTTTCTGGTGTTTGACAAGTCATCAAAAATGCTTGAGTCCCCCATTGACGTCAATGGGGCTCGTTACTCGAAACGAGCTCTTGAGCATTACGAAACGTTCAACTCGAGCAACGAGCATTTTGGTGCTCGCTCATCTCTATTCAGGAATATAACCTTAATAAAGTAATTTATCTTAATATGCTTGTGTTTGCCAAATATAAAATTATTTCAATTAAGCTGATTACCGATCAATGTTCCGAATGTAAAAATAAATATTAATGTGATCACTTTGATCTGACCCAATGCACTGCATTTGCTAAGAGTTAAAGGCACCAAACACAGCTAACCTTGTTCCTTTTTACTGTTGCATTTAATTTCTTATGTTGAGGGCTTGCAGAGCTACTTAATGTGTGGTTAATAATATAATGGAAAAGCTTTTATGTGGCTCAGAATACCAGAGAGTTGTTTAATTGCTTGTCTTTCTAATGGAAACTGTGGGATTTAATAATTTACATTTTTATGTCCCACAGTTATGAACAAAACCAGAATATGAAATTTTCCGAAAACATATCATATAAGGTGCACACTTCAAAGGATTAACTGAGCTCATAGAAATGCAATTTGCGTGTGTTGTTTATGAAGGCTTTAAATACGGTCCAGTTGCTTTAAAAAAAAAATATTATACATAAAGCTAAAATTACATGTGAATCTGGGTAAAACCACAAATGTTAGGGTATATTCACATGCAGCTAGAGGTTAACTTGAAGCTCCTAAGTCCCAATGCAAAATATGAAATAGAGCACCCACCTACCATATGCCATTTGTAATACTAATGTATTCTTGTACAGCAGAGGGGCTTTTGTTGGTGTCCGAGATTGGACAAAATCTTTCCAAAAGAGAAAACAATAAAGAAATAAAAGAGCCATTACTTAAAGGGGTTGTCCCGCGAAAGCAAGTATACACTTCTGTATGGCCATATTAATGCACTTTGTAATGTACATTGTGCATTAAATATGAGCCATACAGAAGTTATTCACTTACCTGTTCCGTTGCTGGCGTCCCTGTCTCCATGGTGCCGTCTAATCTTCAGCGTCTAATCGCCCGATTAGACGCGCTTGCGCAGTCCGGTCTTCTCCCTTCTGAATGGGGCCGCTCGTGCCAGAGAGCGGCTCCTCGTAGCTCCGCCCCGTCACGTGTGCCGATTCCAGCCAATCAGGAGGCTGGAATTGGCAATGGACCGCACAGAAGACCTGCGGTCCACCGAGGGTGAAGATCCCGGCGGCCATCTTCACAAGGTAAGTAAGAAGTCACCGGAGCGCGGGGATTCGGGTAAGTACTATCCGTTTTTTTTTTAAACCCCTGTATCGGGTTTGTCTCGCGCCGAACGGGGGGGCTATTGAAAAAAAAAAACCCGTTTCGGCGCGGGACAACCCCTTTAACCTCTACTATTCAAGTGGTATACTTCTGAGGCCAGTAATTGACTGAATGCAGCACATGTAGATAGGATGTCATTGATGTCGCCAGATAAAACAAGCCTGGCATGTAGGACTGAATAAAGGATAAAGTAATGGATCTTTAGTTTTTTTTATAGCATTTCCCCACTTCTTCACTTAGGTGTTGTCCTCTCTCAGACAACCCCTTTAATGAGTGATGTACTTAACTAAAGGTCCTTGTATTCAGAGGAACTGCACTAATGCCCAAATAGTAAACTCACCCTTGGTTTCAACTTTCATAAAGTTTTGTTTGTTTTTAAAGTATTTCCTGCTTTAGTAACTGGAGTTATGTATTAAGGAAATCATATTTATTACTCTTGTTCATTAGTACTACACAGCCTGCTACTCCTCTCCACTCCTCGCCAGACCATGGGGCTTATGAAAGCTGATGCATGAGGAGATAGACAAAGAAAGTCTTAGAACATGGAACATCTAAAAATTTAAGAACAAAATAATCCAAATCTAGCATCACTTTCTATTGTTAAAAAGGCATTCTTAATTGTATTATTAAGTGTCTAGGTATAGACTGATCGTATGTACAATCATTTCACTTTCATTCACAATCATTTGAGAAGTTGAGTCATTTAAAGGGGCACTAACTTTTCAGACAACTTATGCTCATCTGCTAGTTTCTGTTAGTTTCATCATTTCTGTAATATACTTGTAGCCCAAACAGTTGCTGCATGTCCACCAGACAAGGCAGCTGAGAGTGAGCGCCGAAAGTGCAAGCATAGTTTCCTGGCCTTTACCAACACTGGATGTAATCCTAGGTAATTGTTTAGGAAGTGCTGCACTACCAGGTTTATCACATGACTGAGGCAAGGTACATGTGTGAGATTGTCGAGGCAAAGGGCTGGCAGCAGGTTGACCCCATTGTCGCACGTGAGCTTTCCTGGCTTCTAATTGTGCAAGTTCAGCTATGTGTCAGTCTGGCCCTGCAGAGCCATCAACAGCTCTTCAGCCGTGTAACTGCACTTCCTTTAGACATATGAGCTTTAGGACAGCACTACGACATTTACCGCTTGCATGCTGCATAGAGCTACATATGCTACATATATATGTTCTAATGTGAATTGTGTTGAAAGGTGGTATAAAGAGGTGGTGGAAGAGAAGGAGAAGGGTGTGCTTGTGAATGGTTGAGGTGGTAATTGTTTTTTACATTCCCATAGCTGAAGGATGGAGGGCTGCCTGCTGCCCTGGTACATGCTGAAATATGGGGTGGGTGTCAATGCCAGTGAGGTTGGTGGTAATAGTGACCGCACAACGTCTGCTCTTTGTTTCTCGCTCCAGTCTCTGAGGCCTGCAACCCAATTGTCCATTGCGGAGGAAAGACCTAAAGTAGGTATGCTACTGCCCCTACACAAAACTGGATAAAGCTGACTCTTTGCCCTTTAGGCATCTAATGGCAGGAGTTTATGTGACTGTTCATACACGTTGTGTTGAAGTTGTTTACATTCTTGCTGTGTTTTAAACTTTTATTGCAGAACTTACAGATGACCAAACTTTTGTTATCATGTGTGGTTTCAAAGAAAGCCCAAGCTACAGAACTCCTGTGAGTTTCTGTGGGCTTAATGTTGGTGCTGCTGTAACTAGTAGTAGCTGATGGTGATGGGATAGCCTTTATGCTTGTCTGTGATACCCTACTCCCGACACATCTACCTCATCCTCCTTCCCCAGTGAGCTGCAATCATGACTCTCCCTGTATGTCCATGTTGGGACAAGCACTCCATCATCTTCACCTTCATCTTCCTCTTCGTTGTCCTTCTACTCCTGAGTGGACTCTATCACAGTGAACTACAGATGCTGGCACCTCCGTTTCCACGTCCCCTGAGTACATATTGCCTGTGGAGGGCTGTCCACATGCACAGACCCACCCTTATCTTCCTCTTTGAAGGAAAGAAATGGTTGGGCATCAGTTTATTCCATGTCTTGGTCTTCTCCCTCTGGTTGTTTGGACTGTCCCTTTGACATCCATGGCCATAACGGTTCTTATAGCTCCTCAGACTGACCCATGTGACCTGGAGAGGAGATGATGGTACTTGAGGGTTGCTGTGTCATCCACTCTATGACCTGCTCTGCATGCTGCAGATGTTTCATACATAGTATCATAGTATGTTAGGCTGAAAAAAAGACATATAGCCATCCAGTTCAGCCTATTTCCCCAAAATGTTGGTTCTCGAATTCAATCTGGCAATCAGAATAATCCCCGGATCACTGACTCTTTTGAAGTAATTAGTGATTATAACATGTAATATTGTCACACTCAAGAAAGGCCCCTCAAACGTTTTTATTGAGTTTGCATCACCACCACATCATCAGGCAGAGAGTTCTATAATCTCACTGTTCTTATCGTAAAGAACCCCATTTATGTCATATTCCCCTTGCCAAACCATAGCTTGTCTTTCTGTTTTTCTTCTATATATGTTGACAGCAGCAGAAATATACCTTCTCCCAAGGTACAGACTACATTTTATATAGGCATATAAAGGGGATTAAGCTTTTTTCTCTGTTCCCTTCAATAGAAATCTGTTTAAATTCTCTGCTGGTATACAAGATTTTACACCCAGCAGCAATATATTTTCGGTAAAATATCTTTCCCTATTAACAGATCACATGTTATATAGGCATATAAATGTGATGCAGCTTCTCTACATATAATGAAACTGATTGCCTGCAGCTGATTGGCTGCACACTGCAAGCATAATGAGAAATTCCATTTTCGCACAATTTTCACCAAAAATTTGTTTAGCCTTATCCAATACAATTTTGCAAAAATGGGATAATTTTATTACCTGGCCAATCGAGATGAGCAACACTAGTATAGAGATTCTTAGTAACGAGAAGACAGGGACATTTCCTTAGCAGTGGGGAGATGAGCTATCTTCACAGGGGTCTTCCAGTGTACTCAGACTGCAAGCTGACAGCTCTGTAAACACTGTGATAATGATCTTTGCCTCACCTGGGGGTGTGTGTCTGTATGTGTGTACATACATTATATTGGGTTTACTAATTATTTGTCCACAATACCTGAATTGTCATGGGAGAGGAAAGGTGCATGCATTCATATACCATCCCCCTGCTGTTTGGATCACAGAGTGCGCAATGTACTATGGGAAGGCAGGGCAAGGAAGCGCAAAACAGTGAACTACTGGCAGAATGCTGCCGGATTGCAAACAGCAAGGAAAGACCACCTGAAAATCAGTCTAGAGACATGAAGCAGGGTGCAGGCAGCATCAAATGAGTGGGTAATTAGTATTTGGTGTATTTTAGAAAACTTCTTTGAAAACTCAATGTTTTAAGGGTTGTTGTTTTACAGCAATTTAAAACAAAATCAGTCAAATAATTATAATTTATATCTACAACCTTGCTTGAGTTAAAATAATTAACCAGGATCACAAAAATGGCTTGCTTACTTTCCATAAACCTCATCACGCCTGTACATGAACTGTGCCTGATATTGCAGTTCAGCTCCATTCACTTTTATGAGGTTGAGCTGCAATGTTAGTCTATGGAGAGATTTGGCACAGTTTTTTGGGGAAAAAAACTGCCTTTTTTTGTCTGATAACAATAAATTAGGCATGCTAGAAAATAAACACTTGTAAATTTACAGGTCTCATGTTCTTTTTACCAGGTCTGTTTATTGCAAACTGAATCACATCAGTATGTGGTTGGCCTACTGTGCTGAAAGTGCATAAGCCTTGTCATTTACAAAGAATGCTGCTATGATTATACTTAATTATGTATGGGTGAAGCGCATCACTCAACTGTCCACCAGGAAAAATCCTAAAAAAAAAAAGATCACTCAGTGAAGCAATTTGCATTCAATTATCTGCAAATTTTGGCTGGTAAAAATAAATTAACCTATTGGCCTTACAATTCTTGCAGGCTATGCTTATAAAAACATGCTTTATAATATTATAATGCAGATTTGGATAAATATAAATTGATTGCAGAATTCATAATTATTAGAGATGAGCGAGCGTACTCGGATAAGCACTACTTGCTCGAGTAATTGGCTTTATCCGAGTATCGCTGTGCTCGGGGCTAAAGATTCGGGTGCCGGCACGGAGCGGGGAGCTGCAGGGGAGAGCGGGGAGGAACGGAGGTAAGATCTTTCTCTCCTTCTCTCCCGCCCGCTCTCCCCTGCTCCCCGCTGCGACTCACCTGTCAGCCGCAGCGGCACCCGAACCTTTAGCCCCGAGCACAGCTATACTCGGATAAAGCCAATTACTCGAGCGAGTAGTGCTTATCCGAGTACGCTCGCTCATCTCTAATAATTATACTACTTGTGAAAAAACGGATTCCAGTTTACTTTTACTCTTCTTCCTAAAAGATTGTTAACTAAGTGAGACATCTCTCAGTGAATTGATGTGGCACAAAACTGGTGAAGAGTGAAATTAGTCTTAAATCTCATGTATCAAACTTCTATAAAGAAAAATTGGCATCTTTCATAAATTCAAGGAAAGCTACGTGGACACAAGTAATTTCCACCTACTTTTCCAATCCTTCAGATTCCAACAAGATCATTAGCGGTAATTTCCAAAGATTAACATTGTTGTGAATTTTAACCCCTCGTTATTGATAGCTGGAGGTTATAAATGGCAAATCTACCTTCTGTTTGATCTAGAAAAAAGTCACAACCGATTGGCACTTTGCATGTCATGAACATATAGCTACAAGATGTAAAGCATTTTAGACACCAAAACAACAATGCATGTATGACAGCATATGGCCAAGTACAGTACAACAAAGTATTGTATAATCCTACTGGTGCTTATAGTACAGAGTTACCTTTCATGTTATAGCAAGACTTGGGTGAATGATCACATAGCAGTAAGGGCACATGACATTTAGTCCACAGCACCAATTTTTGGTTTATGAAGCCCTTAGTTATCTTTATTTTCGTCTTTAAAAAAAACATCCAAAAAGAAGCCTGAAAACTAAAAATATCAATTCCTCAATTGCAGTATGAAATCATTACTACTTGCTGTCCAACACAGTAACACCAGTTTTCACTCACAAAGGGCTCAGTCACACGGGCGTTTTAACGTGCGTTTTTCCGCACGTCAAAAAATTTGCACTAGATAGAACCAATGCTTTTCAATGGTAGTGATCATATGTGCGCATTTTACACACAAAAAATGCCTGTGGCTAAAATTATAGGACACTGGTTTGCAAAACACATGTAACTGCGAGAAACCGGTGTTTTGTGTATGTGAAACCCCTGCATGCTGTCGCATGCAGGGGTTTAACCTTGCGCTCAATGGGGCCGGCGGCAGCAATGCCGATCCCATTGAGAACATATAGTGAAGATCGTGATTCTCTGCCACAGCTGTCACAGCTGGAGCAGAGGATCGCGATGTTCTCCCAATGAATTTTCAATGGAGCCGGCAATACAGCCAGCTCCATTAAAAGCAATGGGCTGCCGGCAAGCCCTGCATTGATTTTAAAATATAAGCCCTTCCCTGAAAATCAATCCAAAATATGTAAAAAAAAATATATAAATCTATACATACCTCTCTGCAGCTGCCAGGGCTCAGTCGCGTCCAGATGGCTCTTCTGCTGCACTACTATGAGGAGCTTTCAGCAGGCAAGGATTTAAAATCCCTGGCTACTGAAAGGGCTGCCTCTGACTGGCCGACCACTGTGACCAATTAGAGGCAGCTCTCAGCTTAGAGCTGTCTCTGATTGGTCCCTGCACTCAGCCAAGCAGAGGCAGCACTCACCCATTCCTCTGGCAGAGGGGAGTCCCAATGCTGTCACAGTGTTCAGTGATAAAAGGGACTCCCCGCGAACATGAAGAAATCGTCTGCCACAGCTGTCACAGCTGTAGCAGAGGATCGCAATGTTCTCTGTATGTCAATGGGGTCGCTGCAGCTGCCTCCAGCCCCATTGACCACAGATGAAACCCCTGGATATGACGGCATCCAGGGATTTCTCATCCAAGGAATCCCCTGCTGCTCTTTTTAAATGGATAAACTCTGCTTGGTGCGGTTTATCCGCTGTGACGCCCGCTTTGGTCATGCAAATTTTTGAACGCATCAGTTATGCACACAAAAATCCGTGCATCAATTTTAGGGCTCAGTCACGCCCATGTGACTGAGCCCTAAAATTTTTACACCATGGTTTTATTTTGGATAAAATAACCCTTATCAAGACATGAGACCAATGTGTGGGACCTGAACTCCAATACTGGGACAGCTCAGACGAAGCAGATGTTTAATTAAGGACCAAGCATAGTAAATTTAACCCTGCCCAATGGGGAAAATTATAGTGCAGGATTAAAGTCCCTGCTTCTGCAATCAAGTAGAAGCAGGTCGGGTTGTCAGCTATTAGTCACAGCTGATAATCCGAAGGAGAAGGATAAAGTGGTTTTTAACCACTATCTAACTTCGCCTTTGCCTGGTACATAGCGCTCAATGAGTGCTTTGTGCTAGGAAAGGAAAGTGGAAGTAAAACTTCCACTATGTAAGCCGGTGATCACATGACCGCTGGGATCCCCTGGCACAGCACAGTTGCAGGGTTCTAGCAGACCCTGACCAGCTCTGCCAGTGTTTATTGTCACTACATAAGAAGTTTTCCCCTGTAACTGTGGCTCCTACGGATGCCCCACCTATAGGGGAAAAGTGTTTAAAAAAAAAGAAAAACAAAAACATGTGAATGTCCCCAGAGGTCTTATACAATGTCATGGGGGACATAAATGGTAAACAAATTATTTATATAAATAAGTAAAACAAAATTACAGAAAAAAATAAAAATACATGCATATAAAGAAAATAATCCAAAGGCGTCGCCAACCAAAACCGTTGCCGTATGTGCCCTGTAATCCAAAACCATACATATTATATATCAAAATGTCTGAAACAAAATGAGGACCCATTCCCATACTTTTTTTAGAGTAAATTTACCAATTAAAAAAAATAACTATAAATGTTAAAAAAATATATTTTTTTTTTTAGCTTTTTAACCCCAATAAAGCTAAACAACAGAAAAAAAAAAGTCAGTGAAAAAAATATAAAACATTTGCTTTATATGTCATTGAAAAAAAATGCAGCAAAAATAATTTTGGTAGCTGAAGAAAAAAAATGAGGGCAGTTAAACTACTACATAGGTAAAAATCCTTAAAAAAAACAACCTGGTCCTTAGGGGTTAGAAGAAAGTAGTCGCCATCCATAAACTGAAACAACAGAGGTATAGCATTGTCAAGAGGCAAAGATTATTTTATATTGGTAAGCCAGGCCTCAAATTCCCACTATATCTCAGGGAATGTACTGGTGAACAACATGTTCCTTCAATTGCCCCAGGCAGACACATGGAAAGCTTTCCAGTGTGATGACCATACCAAAGTCCATCCCAAATATCAGTTTACAGGATTTTCTCAAAGAGGTATTCTCATCTAAAAGCCCTTTTAGACTAAACGAGAATCGCTCAATAATTGCTCAAAGCTGTCTTTTGAGCGATTCTTGTTCAGTTTTCGTGCAAGAGTCGTTGATTGCTGAATTCTAGTTTGCTAGAATTGAGCGATCAGCTGTTATCAGCGGAGCAGGCTGTTATCACAGCTGGCTGTGCTGATAAGATTCTCTCTGCTAGTTTTTCGCTGTGAATTCACAGCGGAGACACTGGCAGTCAGAGTGGAGAAGAATATAGCTGTTTGCTTTTGCAAAACAGCTGTATTGTTCCATTAGCGGCCGCGGCTGTGTCCCGCTCCGGCCGTATTTTCTATAGTAGCTACTTAGCTATTATAAAGTATGCAAAGATGATCGCTCAAAACTGTCACTCAAACTATCATTTGAGCGAGTTTTGAGCGATTATGCAAGGACTGGTGGTTCGCAGGCCCGTCGTGTCCACACCGCCGGTCCTGTCACACGTGCGGCTGCTGTGCGGCACAGGGGGGCCCCGGTCCTCGTCACCTCCCCTGGCCACCGAGCTCCTCCTCGCCGCCGGGTTGCTAGGGACGCAGTGGGTGTTGCCCTGCGTCGTGTCCTCAGTATTATGGCAACGAGGCATGTGGCTCCTTTCCTGCCTCCTGCAGGGCTGAGGGCGGGTTCCCCAGTGCTGATGGGTGCACTCAGCTGCTGTCAGACTCCCCGCCCTAATGAGCTGCTGTGGCGGGATCTCTGAGAGCATTAAAACCTGCTTGTGTCTGCAGACCAGTGCCAGTGTTAGTTTGGTCTTCCTGCTACACCAGCGTACTTCGTGTTTTGACTCCTGATATTGACTCTCTGCTTTTGACCTGACGTTGCCTTTGCCTGACCCTCTTGTACCGCGTACTCTCTCGTTGCTGCCCCGGATTGTCTGACTCTCCTTGTTTGTTGTTCCAGTGTCTGTCCGTTTGTTAGTCCCAGTGTTCCCCTTCCCTAGTGAGTGTGGGGACTGTCGCCCAGTTGTCGCCCTAGGACTTAGCTTAGGGGGGCAAGTAGGTAGGGACAGGGGTTGCGGGTATTTTCAGGGACTTCCAGTTTCCCGAACCCCGAGTCCTGACAGATTATCTTTAAATGTAAATGGGGTCTAAGTCTCATACATATGGGTTCCCCAAAGCAGTCCTGGCTGGTCAGGCAATCTCTGTGCATAAATGTCTGAGATGGGAATATTCTATTAAATTTGACTAAAGTGGTATATTTTAACTAATTCTATCAAAACCTATATGAGAAATTTCATATATAGCAGTAAAACAATATGCCTATTCACTCTTTTGTTTGGGGTTTTTACTCTGTATAGTGTTTTCCCTTTTGATTTACAAGCACATTTTCCAGAATTGTTCTTGGGGATTTTCAATCTCCTAGACCTGACTTTTCAAGTGCTCCCGGCAAGTAAGTGTTTACATTATTACTTGTCTAAACATCACTCGAAGAACCATGTATCAAGACCCAGAAAACAAGTTACTGCTGTATGAATGGAACTGAGGAAAGTTTTTATGGTGTAAGCAGCAATCAGTTTTCAGAGAATATTTCACTTGTGTAAGCCTAGGGCTCTACAACAACATTTGGTTGCTTATGAGTGACTATAAAATCATTATATTACTGTTACCCGTGCACAACCTCAGTATTTCCTCGTGAGGGAAAACTCTGTGTGACAATCACAAAATTTCTACATGGAAAAATGTTTGTAATTGTCACAAGTCATCTGCAACTTACACTAAGACTTGCACTTGGTAATATTGTAATTTTACTGTGACATGTCCAATGGAACTCTTGCCCAAAATGCTCACATTTTAGCAGGGTTTTCATAAACTCCAACTCTTTTGCAGATCGGTTTCCACAGTTTTTCGCCAAAATCAGAACTGTTGGCAAGTATGACAGTATAGAAATAACACTACTTGTAGCTAGTAAACTCCAATTTCAACATCACATCTGAGCACGTGCAGCTTTTAAACAAAGTGACCAATGCCGTCAGCAGAACTGAAACAGATACACTGCCCACTGCATCAGTAAAGTCTTCATCCTAATTTTAATGTCTGTGGGTAACCAAACATAATGGTTTTTTTTTGGTCTTTAATAGAGATGAGCGAGCACCAAAATGCTCGGGTGCTCGTTACTCGAGTCGAACTTTCAGTGATGCTCGAGAGTTCGTTTCGAGTAACGAACCCCATTGAAGTCAATGGGCAACTCGAGCATTTTTGTATATCGCCGATGCTCGCTAAGGTTTTCATTTGTGAAAACCTGGGAAATTCAAGAAAGTGATGGGAACGACACAGAAACGGATAGGGCAGGCGAGGGGCTACATGTTGGGCTGCATCTCAAGTTCCCAGGTCCGACTATTAAGCCACAATAGTGGCAAGAGTGAGACGCCCCCCCCCCCGCACTGTCAGCATAAAGATCGTTCTCCTCTGCCACAGCTGTAACAGCTGAGGCAGAGAAGAACGATGTTAGCCCATTGAATTCAATAGAGCCAGCAATACAGCTGGCTCCATTGAAAGCAATGGGCTGCCGGCGATCGCGGGATGAATTGTCGGGAAGGGCTTAAATATATAAGCCCTTCCCTGCAATTCATCCAGAAATGTGTAAAAATAAAAAAAAAATATACTCACCTTGTCCCGCCAGAACGATGTTAGCCCATTGAATTCAATGGAGCCGGCAATACAGCTGGCTCCATTGAAAGCAATGGGCTGCCGGCGATCGCGGGATGAATTGTCGGGAAGGGCTTAAATATATAAGCCTTTCCCTGCAATTCATCCAGAAATGTGTAAAAATAAAAAATATATATATACTCACCTGGTCCCGGCAGACGGAGTTCAGCGCGGCCAGCGGCAGTCCTCCTGAACTGCTCTGAACAGCTGTGAGTAGTATTCAGCAGCCGGGGATTTAAAATCCCCGCCTGCTGAATGAGCTGCCTCTAATTGGTCACAGCCTGACCAATCAGAGGCAGATTCCACTCACACACCCATTCATGAATTTATGAATGGGTGAGTGACTGCTGCCTCTCATCTGATTGGTCCCGCTGAGGCAATCAGAGGCAGCAGTCACCCACCCAATACAATTCAATGGTCAGTGCTCGTTTAATCGAGACGAGTACCGCGTGGTGCTCGTCTCGAGTAACGAGCATCTCGAGCACCCTAATACTCGAACGAGCATCAAGCTCGGACGAGTATGCTCGCTCATCTCTAGTCTTTAACAATGCATATATGTATGCAAAAACATCTTTTTTTAAATGCAACATGATTAGATGGCTTTGTTACTTGCATTTTTAAGCCATTTTTCTATTAAGTGTTATTTCATACATTTTTCCAGACTTGTAGAGAATTTTATAAGAAAAAAAGGCAGAAAAAAAATGCCATATCAAAAACATGCTGTACAAAAAATGCCATAACCAAAACAATTCTACAAATCGAAACTCTTTATATGTACTGTGCTTTATATTTCACTATACCTAGCCACAGCATCTTTGGCCAGGCTCAGTGGCTAGCAGTATTGCCTATATAGTGCAGTGGTTCTAGGTTCACGGCTGATTACGGACAACATATTATGGAGTTTTTATGTTTCTTATTATTTTTCTTCTCCATCTTCTCCTCTTCTGGAGAAGAATAAAGGTGCGTGGTGACTATGTTATTAGCAATGTTCCTTTACAGCGCTGCATTTGTAGGTTCAAATCTGTTCAAATGGGATTTGAACCTATCACCCCAGCAGTGAAAGGTAAGAGTGCTAGCAGCTGGGTCACAGACAGTTTGCTCTTATCTGTAAAATGATTTTCAGATCATTTTTCCTAAAAATTGTGTTGGGATGACCCGATTCGATTTTGCAAAAAGTTCTAAACTAAAAAGTATTTGGGATAGCTGTGGAGACTAGTTTTAGATTTTACCACTTGATTTCACATGTTACATCACTTTTAACATTTACATTAGATCTGCTATTACAGAATGCGTAGTACAGTTTATTATTTGGGAAGTCTTAGAAAATGACATGCAAATTTCATTCACTGTAGTCTTTCACACCTCATACATTGTGTATTCAAGCAAAACTTTGCATAAACATTTATTCACGAGTCCCTATAGCATTTAAGCAATGTAAGCAAATTAAGCACCTTCAACGATCTCTGCTAGCACTGAGAGGATGCACGCTATTGATCCATGGTTCCTGGCAGTGATCTATCACTTGGAAGCTGAGTTAAATCATTGCTGTTGAGAAGAAGCATTACTAATTAGCTGACAACTCCAAATAGCTCTTCAGTTGAATTAATTCTTGCACTTAGATTCCATGTTTTATTAATGTTGTAGCCCAATTTGCAATAAAGTCAGTGTGTAATGAGGGCTTATACATTTTATATTGATTGTAATATCTGCTGGTGACAGTTATATCGTGTTTCGAAGACAATAGAACAAGTCATAAATACTACATATGAAGGAAGGGGTGTGTAATAGGTATCATTATTTAAGAAAAAAAATTAAAGACTTTAAAGATTATGAAGCACATCACTTCTACGTGAGAAGGAGAATATTTCTTAGTTGTCATGGAGCTAGATCTGAATATAATGTACTCGTCCTTGCTTTATGTAACTTGTTGTGTCATTTTTCACACCTATAAATGAGTTTTAAATGGAGAAGAAAGATCCAGAATTGCTCTGGGACCATGATATATTTTCTTCTCGTATTTCTAAAATGTTAGACCTAACTCAGCGAAGTATAAGAAGTAGATTATCCAAGACACAATTGTTTCTATATAAGAATTTCACTGGTTAACGTATGAATGACTGGGCTACAGCAAATAAATTAATTAGCAAAATAAAGTGAAAAGCTAATTTATATGGTAAAAATATGTGGTAGAAGAATGTCTCCTGTAAATTTCAGGGCAATGGCTTGTCTAGCCATTGTTCTTTATGCAATTGAGCTTGGCACAAGCTACTCTGGCTAGCAACACTTACAGATCACAGATCTTCACCCTTTAAACCCTGATTAAGTGATGTAGTCGTCGCTGCTACAAATCCATGGGGTGCGTCATCAGAATAGCATGCTAATAGGTGGAGAAAATAGGCAACACAGTGAACCCTTTCAATCCAAGTTTGGATTCAGGGTTTCCTAAAAGGCTTTCTCTTTTTGCTGTTATACAACGGTGCCATCTGCTGGCTAAAGCCAGTGTGTGTGCACCAGAGAAGCTCCGACAGCGGAGTGGTTGGCAATAGATGGTAAGAATACCCTGCCGGACGTCTTCTGACATTGGAGCTGTACAAGCTTTAATCAGAATGTAGGAAGAAGTCAGACAGTGGATTGGAAAGGGTTAAACAAGCTGATACTGCGATGTCAGAGAGTACAACTAAGCCAAGGGTAATCACAAATCAGGAGCAGCGCAGAGTCAAATACCAGGAGATCTACCAAAACCAGATTGGCAGGCAAGCAGGTGGTCGGGCAAATGCAATGATAGAAACACAGAAGTCACTCAATAGTGAGATAGCACACCAGGTTGTTAGATAATAACTGGTGCAAGTAGTCAGTACAGAGGAGTTAATATAGAGTGCCAAGCACTCTTATAAGCTACTGGAGAGGAACAGTGATTGGTCTGCTGACCTGTCCATCAGGCTCATCTAGAAGACACAAATAACACCTAAACTTAAATTTAAAGGGACAAATACACCAGAGTACAAATGCCAAATTGTCTGGATGGCTGTGTGCTCTCCCCACATGCCTTCCATCAGCTTCTCTGGTGCCCCGCTTGTCATCAAGAAAGCAGCACCTCAGGCCACAGTCACGAGAGCGCAAATACATAAGTGCTTCATAGTATCCAATCTAAATATCCAATTTATAGCATGAAGGCCAAAACTGCGGCAAAAAAGTTGAAGTATGGGGACCAGTAGCATGGGAACCATATGTGGGATGTGACCCCATACTGTGTGGTTTGCGGTATTAGCCCTGAATTATAACCATTTGCACTGGCTAGATTAAGTTTTCCACTAACAAACATCCTGAATTTGAAACAGAGCCACTTTGGATGACATAATATAAATATGTCAAAGTTCTGAAAATCTTTTCGATTTCATTATGATTTCTAGTTCTTCATGTTTGCTATGATGTGGCTCCTGACCATCACTCAAAATGTAATGTGCTTGGGACTACTGATGTAGAGAATAGAAGGGTATATTCGCATGAAGCAGATTTGATGAAGTCATTTTTGGGACTGTCTTAGTCACCTGATTGGTTCTTGTAGAAATTACAACCTTCACTTGTATGGAACTGATTCGTAATCACAGAAATTCCTTTAACAAATCTGCCACATGTCAATATAGCCTTAGGCCATTTTCACATGGCAGTATTTTGATTGGTATTTTACATCAGTATTTGGAAACCAAGTGATATGGAGCTAAATGATGTTAGTTCAGGTGATCAGACTCGTGGCTGGGCTTGTATCTGCAGCCCTAATACAGGTGCATTTACACTCAAGAGAAGTTATAAAGTTACTTATCTGAACCAAAGAAATAAGACTTTAAGGCCTCCTTCCCACGAACGGATTTCCGCCGCGTAATTCGCGGCGAAAATCCGCTGCGTTGCCCGCAGCTATTAGGTTCTATTGAACCTAATAGCACAATGCTCACGATGCGTAATTCCACCGCGGAATTACGCACCGCGATTTCTCCCGTCCTCACCCGCAGCATGCTCTATTTTCTGCGGGTGAGGACGGGCTGTACGCACTGACGGCTTCCATTGCAGTCAATGGAAGCCGTCCATTCACGCTATCTCCCGCTGTAACCAGCGGGAGATAGCGTGAAAAAACGCTTTCCCGCCCACCGCCGAGCGTCATATGACGCCAAATGACGCGGTCCGGCCGCGTCACGTGACACGGCCGGCCGTGCACGCGACACGGCTGGTGACGCGAGGGCGGTGGGCGGTGACGGGCGGTGACGCGCGGCGGTGGGCGGGGAAGCGATTTCACGCTATCTCCCGCAGGTAAGTATAGGGGCTCTGGGGGGCGCCGTGACGGGCTTCACAGCGGAATATTACGCTGCGGAGCCCGTCACGCTCGTGGGAAGGAGGCCTAAAACAACTCAAACTAGCAATTTAAAGGGATTGAAGGAGACTCAAGATGGAAGTATGATGGAAACAAACCAGAGGTGCCATATATAAAAGTAATAGTAAGCTGAAGATGGCTGTCAATAATACAGTAATGCAGGGATTCTATGGACATGATATAAAAAGATTAGTGTCCATGCACCTCGATTATATTTGAAATTGTCACACATCATATTGAAGGGATAAAATAATCTTTAAGGGGGTTTTCCAGTGAAGTACTATTAATACTCTATCCTCAGGATAGGTCATCATTAGTTGATTGGCTGGGGTCTGTCGCTTGGGACCCCGGCCAATCAGCTGAGCAGGTGCATGCTGTCAGCGCCACAATAACAGAGGTTGGAGCGGAAGCCTCCTTGTAGTGATGGGTGCTTGTAACAGGCATGGATCCCATTGATTTCAATGAGAGCTGTGCCTGCAGTTACAAGCGCCGGCCACTACACAGAGGTCGATGCAGAGGCTTGCACTCTGACCTCTGTGTAATTGCGGCGCTGATAGCATGCACCTGCTGAGCTGATCGGTCAGAGTCCCGAGTGACGGACCCCAGCTGATTAGCTATTGATGACCTATCCTGAGGATAGGGCGTCAATAGTATTTCACTGGAAAACCCCTTTAATTACTTAAACACTAAAACCCTACTTTTTAAAATGTATATTAATTAAGCTTGTTTGCATATCCCTACTGCCTGTATGTGCATTTATATGTTTTTTTGTATAGCTAGACAGATGAATGTTTCCAGACGAGGGGGAAGGAATCTGCAGGTTCAGATGGCACCCACTGCAAGTCTCAACAGAACTAACTTTTCTCACGTATTAACTATCATATATTTCTTCCCCTAACAACCCATTTTCAAAGTGCTGAAGAAACTGCAGGCATTAATTGAATGCTACAAAGAGTCAAAGAGTTTAGGTGTGAAATTCTGTTTTCTGAAGAAAATTGTGGAAAAATGAGAACCAAAGGCAAAGCATTAAAAGAAATGACTTCGTCATTGAAGTATGGATTAGTAGCCTAGAGAAAGTACTAGAGATTTATCAATAATTGCCAGATTTGTCAGGCTGGAAATGTATTGGGCTCTCATATAACAGTCACCCGCATGATGGAGAATCATGGTCTGAATGTTAAAAACTTTCATGACAGATCTCTTCACCGTTCTGAAGTCTGACATGTTCCTCCAATTTGTAGCTGCTTATTTATGTTTTCAGAGGTTATTTGTACATTGCTTAACGTATATTCATCATACAATGATATCAGGGTGCTCTTAAATAGGTTTCTTGACACTAATTAACAGTACACATAAGTCAAACAGATGTGAACGCAATTCTTTTTGGTTTTGTTTCATTCTTTACTCATAATAATGAAGTCAATCTATATAGAGGTGATATTGGCATGTTTATAAGGCAAAGGGGAATATGTTTGTTTGTACGTGGACATTCTTATTGCATCACGGATATTGCTTTCTGTTTTAATAGTTATATGAGATATAATTATTTAGGAAATAAATATATACTTTTTGCTATTTTTTATCCTGTGTATGGTATTTCTTTAGTGCTTATTCTTGTTCAGGCACATGGGATAATATAAAATTGATTGAGTAAAAGGGTTCATTCACATCAGTGCCGGAGGTTCCATTCGGAACCACCATTGCTGATTTCTGATAGAAAACAAGATGACATAGTGCAGTGGGAGCACAATTTCATACCATAAATTCCAGCAAAGCTCGCTGGAAATTGAATAGACTCTATTATAGTCAATGTGGGTCCATTCTGCGCTGTTGCGTCCTACGGACGTGCAACCTCAAAATCAGAAACAAAAAGGCACAACTGTGCAAAGAAAACATAACACTAAGGGGAATTCTCTCCCTACAGTCCCCTATCCCGGGAGGGGGCCCTGCCTACTCGGCGGACCGATCACTCTGACAAGTGCGAGCCCGCACGCGTGCCTGGGCCACTGACAAGTCCCTATCAGGGAGCCCTAGCACAGAAGACAGGCGAAAAAGAAAACCAAATGAAACAGAAAAGAACTTAGCTCGCATGGAGAGCTTCAGCCAAGGTGTGTTCCTCCATCGCTGTCCAAAGGCAACTGAAGTATTGACCAGCATAGGGGTCAATGCTAGCACAGTTTAAATAGGAGCTGAGCTAGTCAGCACCAGGTGCTGGCTGATATCACTCCTGCAACTACCACACCCCTCAGCTCCAGCAGAAGCAAGGGCACACCCAAAACCTGGTCAGGCTTGCAAGCAAGGTGCAGGCCTCAGAATGGCTGCAACATGCGCTATTTGGTTCCGTCATGAGACTGAAATGCTTCAAACAGGGTGGGTGGTTTTACTGCCCCCTGAAAGCAGCAGGAGGATGGAATTCCCAAACGCTGATATGAATGAGCCCTAACCCTGTTCATTGTTTTGATTAATTTGCTGTATTTTTACAGAGTGTTTTGTTATGGATTTCCGGACACATGAACCATCATGGCTCTCATAGGCTGACACAATATTTAATATGGGAGCAGTATCCCTGGAGGATAAGGAACACAGGGGTATACGTTAGCGCAAAAGCTCGCTAAGAAATTTTATTCATAAAAAGATTCATAAAAGAGCTGATGCAATAAAATCGGTAATCCGCTGAGGAGAAACCCGCAGCATTTTACGCATACGCCCGAGGACATGAACCCTTATGTCCAAAAGCATATTTTGGGGGTATGATCATTATCTACTCGCTAGACAGTAGGTGCTAGATGACATGCCCTTCATATGTGATGGAATTTGGGAAACATTAGGGTTTTACATGCAAGCATTTTCTCATATGCATACGTTTGATTTATTGAGGTTACAGTTTCTGTTATACTGGGGACATCTGTGGTTTTCCAATGCCTCAATATGGTGAGATTGGATAAAAGTTAGTATCTTGCAACCTAATATCCGAAACTCCAGAGGGATTGCATCTGAGCCAATATTTAACAAACCTAAGGAAGGGGCTTTCAAGGAGGATCTGAAACACAAAGTCCCAATATTGTTGGAAAAGTGGGCAGCTCCACAAGACATGCAGCAATGTGCCAGTTAGGATATATTTGAGTTTATCGGACCGGAGTATATATCATCGTTGTTTGATCTATTTGTTTGTTATAATATAATGTGCATATATTATGAATCAGAAGAGGTTAATTAGTAGGATACATTGTGTCTTTGCAGCATATGAGTTGTTCTTTATATATAGAACATGCACAGTGTATCTAAGGGAAACAAAAATGTATTACTAATATGGGATTTGAGAACTCAAAATATGTAATGGGCACATTAGGTTGAGACATGCGCAGTAGGCTTGAATTAGAAGTGATGTACTGAACATGGTGCTGCTAATCTAGCGAGAAGTTAGACATCGGGACGTAGTTTCGACCTGACATCTGCAAAGAGATCCAGAATACGCTATAGAATGCAGCTTCTTTGGGGGGGAAATTCATTCATTTTTAATGGGAACAGGTATGTATTTGTAGATATGTAGCCATAACTGTACCCTATTTCACTGATGCTATACCCACAATAGTGATGTAAATCTGTATGGAGGTGATATTGGCATGTTTATAGGCACTGGGGGATATGCTTATTTGTATGTGAGCATTGTTATTTCATTATGGGCATTGATTTCTGATTTAATAGTTTGATTAAATATAATTATGTATGAATTAAAGGTGAACATTTTAAAATGATTTTTATTCTATGTACGGTATTTCTTTAGTATGTATGTTTGTTTCCGTGAGGATAAAAAAAAAACGGGTTAGCTGCAATTATCAAAGCTAATGAGATGCTCAAGGATACTATATGTTCACATGTTGTGGATTCTGTTCTGATTTAAATTGTGGATTCTGTGCCTAAGTCTCAACAGAATTCTGCCAGCAATGCATGTGAATGCTTTCTTTATGCCCCATATACTCAGCAATAATTACTGCACTGCAGATTTCATAAACCATGTTCATTACTGACGCAGATTCCATGCTGAAAAGCAACAGATTAGCTCCACTGAACTCTAATCAAGGATATCCATAAATGAATGTGCATGCAAGTCTACAACAGAAATCTGAGTTTCAATCATGTTTTCCTGCTGCAGAGTTCTATGAAAATCCACATTAGATTTGACTAATGCAAATCCTGACCTTAGGGAACACCATGGTTCGTAATTATAAACAACAGAATAATGTTTCAGGCTCATGTAGTCGTATGAACGCAGTTTCTGTGATATCACATACAATTCTCACAGTTCCATATTACTAGGAGAAGGCTATAGGCATTCACAAAAAGTATTCTAAAAGCATATCGGTACACTGATAGAACCAGAGCTACTGCCGTTTGAGTAAGAACAAGTTCAATTTGTCCAAAACTTTAATGTCCTATTCCTGCAGAACCAGCTCTGTCCCGGGGAACTGTAGGAGTTAAATTGCTAGGCTGGCACCCCTTCCCCTCATTCTTGACTGTACCCAGGGCACATGCCCCACCGGCTCCCCTTACACTATTAAAACAGACTATTTAACCTGCACTATGAATAGTACAAAAGAAAGAGAAAAAAACATAAATCAAGGAATTGTATTTTGGGTCACTTAATTTAATTTCACTTTAATTTAACACCTAAAGGGGTTTTCCATGACTAAACTATTGATCACCTATCCTCAGGATAGAAAGTCAATATTTGATCACTTTAATCAGTGGATTGATGAAACCACAGTGCTTGGGTGAACACAGTGAGCTCTTTTCAGGCATGTAACATCACATTCATCAGTCACATGGCCTGAGAACAGCTTAGTGCCACTCAAGTGAATGGAATTGAACTGCTGCTATATAGTATACAGTGCTGTGCCTGGTATGGGATAAAGTTAAAGTGGAGCTCACTTGAGTTCCACATGTCACTTCAATCAGCTGAGCAGTGGGGATCCTGTGTGGCAGACCCTCACTGATCAACTATTGGTAACCTATCCCCTCTAATGCATTAGATATATAGTTGTTGCAAAAATAACAAAAGCTGTTGAAAAAGTCAAGTTAAGGTTTGCTGCAACTGTGTATTTAATGCAATAGGTGCTAAGTTAATCCCATAGTCATCTTTAAACATTTAACCCTACATTTTACAATACATATCTAATTTTAACATAGCACCACTCCTTTTCATATGAGGAGTTTTGTATAAATATTTCCAGCTGCATACATGGAAGGCACATTTGCAGCAGAAAATAGAACCAGCTTGATAAGTGAAAAATCTATTGAAATTGCTTAGATAAATTCTGGTTATTTTCAGATCCTCAGAAGTAATGCCATCCTGCACATTCCTATTAAAAGACCACACTATATAATTGTAAATACTCTTCTGATTTATATTGTTTGTGCATTTCTTGATTAGTTTTTACAGTTGCTGTGCAGTGCCGTCTACTAAGATATGCAAATATATTCAAATGACTGACATCCTGCTAAACGGCACAATTCTCATTACAACCATTCATTTATGACAAAACCACTATGCTTTGCCATCACTGAACTCCTAACTAGTTAAGTCATGGAACTTGCACAGATGCTGTCTGAATGTTAAAAATATACAGAACAGCAGGAAATTTGCTAGAATGACAAAAGAGGAAACATATCGCTGCTTTACAGCCACCAGAGAGCAGGAGACTACTAAAATATTCATTTATTTGAATTGACCATATGTATCTATGCATATCACTCATAGCATATTGATTTTCTCTGGATTTACAAGGGAGGTTTTCTAAAGTAAAGAAGGCAGTTCTGGAAATAAAAACTTTATTCTACAAGCTTTTACAGGAAAATGCTTTAATACCTATCAGCTGCCCAAATGGCTAATATGCTTGTGAGCAGGTTAGTTCTAAGGTGTTCCTAGACTCGACTCACTTGTGGGCTCCACTCAAGAATGGCGTGCTATATAAGGTGGACAGCAGTAGCAAATTTAGGAAAAAGTTACTTCACAGGAGGTTACAGTCACAATAGGTAGTAGCTTGACACAGAACTTGATGGTTACAGTAATGATACAAGAATCTGTGGTATTGATATTTTGAGCACAATGAACATGGCAAGTACAGATTCATAATAAGGCACTCAGCTTAGCATGGACAGTCTCTTAATGGTATATTCAACCTGGCACTTGCAGGATTCATGATTTGACAGTTTCAGCCTCTCTCATGGGGGGCATTTAGGTAGTTTAATAGTTAAAGGGGTTGTCCCGCGCCGAAACTGTTTTTTTTTTTTTCTCAATAGGCCCCCCGTTCGGCGCGAGACAAACCCAATGCATGGGTTAAAAAAAACAAAACGTTTAGTACTTACCCGAATCCCCGCGCTGCGGCGACTTCTTCCTTACCTTAGCAAGATGGCCGCCGGGATCTTCACCCACGATGCACCGCGGGTCTTCTCCCATGGTGCACCGTGGGCTCTGTGCGGTCCATTGCCATTCCAGCCTCCTGATTGGCTGGAATCGGCACACGTGACGGGGAGGAGCTACGAGGACCAGCTCTCTGGCACGAGTGGCCCCATTCACCAGGGAGAAGAGCGGACTGCGCAAGCGCGTCAAATCGGGCGATTAGACGCTGAAATTAGACGGCACCATGGAGACGAGGACGCTAGCAACGGAACAGGTAAGTGAATAACTTCTGTATGGCTCATAATTAATGCACGATGTACATTACAAAGTGCATTAATATGGCCATACAGAAGTGTATAACCCCACTTGCTTTCGCGGGACAACCCCTTTAACAATAAATACTCTCTTTGCAAGGCACACACCTTAAATGTTACAGTCTCTGCTGGTTTAAGATTGCACTCACTTGAACAAAGCAGGACACATAGCAACAGGTTATGCAGCAGCCAATGTGTCAGACTTTTGGTGGGGGAGACTGTGGGGAACGTGATGGTGGGTCACGATGACTCTACCACCTCCTCTCATCACATCCCAAAACGCCGTCTGTCCTGGCAGCGTGCAAGGGTAATAGTTAGCAGCCGTGCTAACTGAGAAATAATAACTTATCTGTTCACGTGACGCCAGTGCCCCTGTCCAGAAATGAGTCATTGAAACCACAAAGAGTCCACAGTCAAAATGTAGGTTTGAAAACCAGAGGCACATGGTTTTTTACTTGGTGTTTCCAACTTTGATTTTCCAAGTACAACACTGCAACAGTCTTAGGTACAATTCTACTGACACCTTCTCCTCTCATAATCTTCTGACATGCTTGTGTTAGATAATCACTGTTTCCCTGTGATGCAGTCGTCATCAGTCTCAGTTACCTGATGTAAGGTTCTTGGGAGAGCATCCCTGAAACAGAGAGGCAAACATGAGCAGTCCTTTCCTGATCTTCACGCCCTTTCCTCGCTGACCTAGCAACATTCATGGGGCAATCATCCATGCCAGACTTGTCCTCCGACTTGCAGTAGCGGAGTCGGTCCTGTTCCTCTACTCTGTAGTTAAGCAGGGGAGTGTGCAGCATTCTCCATTAACTCCTACTCCAGGATCTGAATCCCGCTTCAGGTCCCCAGAGGAGATACATCTCGTAGCTTAATGAGATGAGCCCGGGATTAGCCCAGATGGAAGCATCAGAGCCTCAGCCTCATGCTTACACATCCTCCTTTTCTGACTACATCGTCTCTCTCCTTCTCTCTGTAACACTGCCTCCAACCGCTCTACCAATCACATCACACAGAGCAGGTTAGCGTGACAAACACGCAGACACCACCAAGATTAGTGACACCAAACATACACAAAAACACAAAGACAAATCCGTATGGACCAGCACAGATCCAAAGGGTCCTAACTCTGGGCCACTACAGTTACACCCAATGACTTGGTCTTCTTGGCAGCAATCTGATAGAGTCTGCCAGATTGTGGTCCAGATGGATATATATATAGTTTTGTGGGATAAGATTCAGTATAGCTTGTATTTTATTTATTTAAATCTCTGATCCTTCTGGGCTTAGAGGTCCAGTGGGCGGTCCTATCAGTGATTGACCGCTAACTTTGAATGACAGTGCATACAGAAATAAATTTTAATGAATAATTAATTCATTTTGCATGATAATCATCTTGTGCAAATGGCCTTATAGACCTTGTATTGTTTGTCCCTGAAACGTGTTGAGTTGACACCCTTTGCTTAAAACTTTACATTTTCTCTAGTTGAATCATTCTCTATCAGTGCTTCATTGAGCTTCCTGGGGGTAAAGAGGCACTTACCAATGAGTATGTATTTTGAATCTAGAGTAATCAAAATGGTTTTATATCATATGAAATAATTTTTTATGTTTTATATATTATGTGAATTTTAATACATTGGTTATTATTGCTTGTGGAGAATTATGAACCCATGAACACCCTTATTATGTATTCATGTTAATGTTACTAATTTATGTTACACAATAATATCACATCAATTAGCAGTAAAACAAAGTATATTCCATCAGCTGTCTGACCTTCAAAAACTTCTATGCTAAACCTAATTATCAAACTTTAGATATTACTCTCACTTGAGATTTACTACTACATAGACATTTCTTACATCAAAAATCCTCTTTTGGTTGGGTTCCACACATCATTTTAAAGAGGTTGTCCCGCGATAGCAAGTGGGGTTATACACTTCTGTATGGCCATATTAATACACTTTGTAATATACATCGTGCATTAAATATTGGCCATACAGAAGTTATACACTTACCCCCTCCGGTGCTGGCGTCCCTGTCTCCATGGCGCCGACCAAAGCTGCCTTCTCCCTGGATTAGACGCGCTGGCGCTGAAGGGGCCGCTCCGGCGTGCTCGCGCCACACAGGTCTTCTGAGCATGCACAGAAGACCTCTGCAGCGCGAGCACGCCGGAGCCGGACAGAAGAGGGTAGACAGCGCAAGCACGTCTAATCCAGGGAGAAGGTAGCTTTGGTCGGCGCCATGGAGACGGGGACGCCAGCACCGGAGGGGGTAAGTGTATAACTTCTGTATGGCCAATATTTAATGCACGATGTATATTACAAAGTGCATTAATATGGCCATACAGAAGTGCTTAACCCCACTTGCTATCGCGGGACAACCTCTTTAAATCTTTTTAGTGGAGTTTTTATTTGCTTTTTTTGCAACCAGGCATGTTAGGTGCTTTTTTTAATACAGCACACTCTGGCCTAGCTTTTCCTATTTCTTTTAGCTAAGACCTTATAATGCACAAACAATCTTGTATATTAGTTCTTTAATAGAGATGAGCGAACCTACTCGGCCATGCCCCTTTTTCGCCCGAGCGCCGCGATTTTTGAGTACTTTCGTACTCGGGCGAAAAGATTCGGGGGCCGCCGTGGGTGAGTGGGGGGTTGCAGCGGTGAGTGGGGGGAGAGGGAGAGAGAGAGGGCTCCCCCCTGTTCCCCGCTGCTACCCCCCGCTCTGCCACGCCTCCCCCCGCCCCCCGGTGCCCCCCGAATCTTTTCACCCGAGTACGGAAGTACTCGAAAATCACGGTGCTCGATCGAGTAATTACTCGAAATGAGTATATTCGCTCATCTCTATTCTTTAACATTTTTAGTGCCATTCTTGTATATTCACCTTATGTCCAGCTCTGCTTAAATTAAAAAAGCACTAAGATAGAATCATATTATGGTACAGAAGCTTCTGGGCCCCAATGCAAAATGTGTAACAGGGCCCCCAACTATAATGCTTGATTCATACTACTAGGCTTACTATATGAAGAAAAGAGGCCTTATTGGCCCCCTAAGAGTCCTGGGCCCGGGTGCAACCACGTCCCCTATATTTACACCCTTGGTATGGTACAGTTGGAAGGGACCTCCAGGGTCATCGAGTCCAACCACCTGCTCAATGCAAGATTAAATACAACTGATTACAATATTAAGGGTGTCTTCATATGACTGTATGTGCAAAATAACTCCCCACAGTGCAGTGTATTCGCGCATGAGTGAGTTTTAGAGAGGAAGATTTGCACACGTGTCTGTTCATAGTACTGTACTTTTTGCGCACTCAGGACCAGTTCACATGTGCGTGACACCCTTTTCATGGATAAAAAAGCCAATTAGCTTAATGAGGTCAATATGTATTCTTTTCCCTGCATTTTGCGCAGTGTTTCATACTTCCCCTTGCATATTTGTGAACGTCCTATTAAATTCTATTGGGGCTTTCCTGCGCAAAATGCAGAAAAATAGAGCAGGTCCTACTCTTTTTCCACCTGTGGGAAATGCGTGTGCAAAACACGCACATGAGAATAGAACCCGTTGATTTCAATGGCTTCCTTCTCTGTGTTTATTGGGCAGATATATTGCATGCACAAATACCCATGCAAACAGGGTTGTCTGAAGGAGCTCTAAAGCAGTCTTTTCTACACACGTGTTCTTTTATGCATTGTACAGCTCTACCAAAATTCTACATCTGGTCTTGGGGCAGTTGTACAGATAGGCAAACTGAACTAGAAATAGTGTGCTCTGATGGCTACAATTGTTAGGAATAAAAAAACTTAGAGATAGACAATGAAACACTTCTTAGTGTTAAATACCAAGAGCTTCAAAACTTTTCCCTAGACCAGTGATCCAAAACAGTCTTAGCCCTTTGCACGCTAGCAACTTTTTGTTCTCCTTGTCTGCAGTCCATCTCTTAGTTCAGACATACATTCACCCTATTTAGCCCAATACTGGAATCCATCTTTTGTAATCGCTTCTGGCTTCATGGGTGAAGCCTCTGTTGGATTATCATCCAGGCCCCTATCAGCCTTATTGCCTATGACCATAACTATTATGAGACAAGTCTGAGTGGTCACCTACATCATAAGACATATTAGATTACAAGTCGTGTTGTAACCATCACATGAGTCAAATGATTTGTCGCTGAATTGACAGTTTCAGGAGAACATATCCAGTACATACTCTGTACTGATGAAGAGCATGAACTCTGAAATAGTGTTTTTTATAGACAGTGTCTCTGATTTGGCCAACATCCTGATGCTTCAAGACTCTTTAAAGCACTGGCCATTGAATATCATACAATTATTAGCCATGATGGTGTTCTTATTCTGTATGTAAATTATTGTTATTTGTTGTGTAGGCACTGAAAAATAAAAGCAAGTCTTCTATAAAGTGACACAGCCAAGATATTTGCTACACAAAGGTCATAGCTGATCATGGACATGACGCAAGACTAGAGTTGTATTTCAAAGACAGCATCAGTTCGCAAGACAAAATCCATTTATAAGATAGTGAGATGCAAATGGGAATCTCTGCTGTTTAATGGTTTATACAAATGCTCATTAGCACTTCTTTGCAGATTTATGTGAACAGATAATCATCCCCATCTTGTGATTTCATCACAAAGGCTGTTTATGTTCAGTGACAGAAGTTTGCTATTTTCATCACTACATATGGAAGGCTCATGCATAGTTCAGAAAACAAACAACTTCCAGTATGGCCTAGAATAAGGGTGAATCATTCTCTTCATGTTAGTGTGAACTCTATACAAAATATACACTAATTATTTTTTATGAATACATTTTTGCATGGCCAAGAAGTTTGTCGATAAGTCTTGAAGGCTATTACATGATTGGACAACACTGAGAAAAAGACAGATAGAGAGAACAAAGATGGGAATGGTTGTGGACGCACCAGAGAAGTGGTCTCCAACTGATGCCTCCCCAGCTATTGGGAAACTGCATCTTTCATTATGTGCAGCTGTACACTATGAGGGCTTGCTAGGAGTTGTGATTTCCTACTATCTGCAGAGACCACTGCAATAGTGAAAACTATAGTGAACAGAATCAAATGAGAACTTTTTTCTAAAAGGATGGTATTCACATACCACACCAGATCACTGCACAGTCAATTTGTGCTTTTTAATTTGACTGCATCATCTTTATATACTGTTTGAATGTAGATAAAATACTGATATTTCCACATATGATAAGTATTACAAAAACATCACATGCTTGTCTTGCCAGTCTGCATCTAAAAGAAATAGTTACAGGGACAGCACTCTGAGGATATTCATAAATTAGAGTTTAAACACTTGAAAGGTAGAACTCACTGATGTCTATGGTTTTAACCTAAATTGGAGCGCCAACCGTAAACTAATATGACGTCCGAGAGGTCTAAGAAAGAATTCCATTGCTTCAGATCGTCAATGTTCCCAAATCCACCTCAGGCCGAGAGCTAACAGATCAAACAACACTAAACGGCAATGAGTCGCAATCTAGGAACAAAATACATAAGGAGAAAAAAAATGATCCGGTGCTCACGGGTGTTTATGCAAAAAACAATACTTGCTATACAATATGTTTTTTGGGGTCCAAATTCTTAATTAGGGGTAAGCTGAGTTCAGGAGATTAACTCTCCCCACAACAATACTTAGCATGATCAAAGTAATCTGTTTATTGATCTGTTTATAATTCATTTATTACCATTGGTCGATGAAACAAAGAATATGAATATGATAGGTAAGGAATTTAACATCTGAATTGCTGAAGGAAAAACAGCGCAGATGCAGTAGAATCCTTCATGATTAACTTCTTCGAACACAAAAGTACTTTAATTTACTTTAATCGCGGTCCCTTTTATTCTTCAATATATTTTAGCAAATCTTGTTCAAGGAAACGTACAAAGCATCGACACAGATTGCATCATACAAAATGGAAGGAGCATACTATAAGATATACAAGAGAAGATGGAGTCATATTCATTTCACTAACATGGGATAAAGTGCAAAAGGGCATAAAGAATAGCACTCACCAGGAGACCTCGTAGGAAAGACTTCAAGTGAAAAAAGGAATGTCCCATTTCCAGAAAGTTCAGTTGAAAGGTTTAATTTTACAAGATTGTACACACAGTTAAAATGGTAAAGCCTTAAGATACAGGTGCGGTTAAAAGGATAAAGGCCCATTTAGAACCAACGATTCTCGCTCAAAATTCGCTCAAAGTTGTCTTTTAAGCGAGAATCATTGGGTCTAAACGCACGGACATTGTGCATTTTTCTTAAACGATTTGCTCAGCATTGTCTTTAAGCAAGCTTAAAGACAACAATGAGTCTAATCAGGACCACGCACTGAGTTCTCAGCGGGATACCGCTGATAATATTGTTTCAGCTGGTATCTCACTTGGAGAACACAGCCGGAGTATGCAGAAAAAGTATGCTGTAAGGTACAGGTGCAACGCATTTCAGGACTACTCTGGGCTCCTTTCTCAAGCATATAGATGTATGGGAAAGGTGTACTTTTATAGTAAAACAAATGTCCATGGGTAAAAAAGTGGGGGCATGTTGGCATTCATACTGGGAACGCCCATCTAAATGACGTCATCTGAATCTAGCTATAGTAGCTGAACAAGATGATTTGATTGAGAAAGGCACACTTCAGAGTACAACACATACACATTACAATAGAAATATCACACAAACACACACAGCACATCCAGGAGACAGCAGCATAAACAACAAACCTAACCCCACAGTAATACACACACACTCCACAAGTCAGGACTCTTGTTTGGGTACTGCTCCATGCTTCTGGCCTAGTTCTTTTCCATCCACAGTACATAGAACCTCTGCATGCCACGAGGCTTCAGCCACAGATGACTCCTATCCTGCCTGCAGCTCTTTTTATAACGCCCTAGTTTCAGTAACAGCATTGATATCTGATGACAATAGTTAGCATTATAATATAAACACTGACACATTGGATTACATACAAACACGGTGAGGTATAATACAGCATCAGGACTCTTTCACACCAGCGTTGTTTTAAGGCTCAGATAGCCGCACTATAACAGCGCAGCTATCTGAGTATTAAATCGGGTGAACGAATAGCGGCCACGAGCATGTCGTGGCTATTAGCGAGTATGCCGCTCCCTCTCCCCCCGCCCCCTCTCTTTGCCAGACGGCTCTCATAGGAGTCTATGGGAGCCGCCGGCACTGTGACATCAAAAGATAGGCAATTGGATGGTGAACAGACTCATGGGATTATATTGTATATACAAAAAAAAGTAGTGTTCTTATTTCTTTCAAATAAATCAAATGCTATTTCCTTAAGAGTTTAACCCCGGCTCTCTATGAAGTCGGCACTGATAATAATGAGTGCTGCATTTTGTGTACATTACCAGTAAATTCCTTCAGATTCCTAGGGTTCTTATGCCAGTCACTGGACCACGTCTAGGGATAATTGCTTAGATCACATTAAAAGTGTTTTGACAATCTTGGAATTGTTTCTTTCATAACTTAGATCTCTTAGAAAAGAGTCATCCTGACAACAGAAGCCAGGGATTATAGGATCACATCTATTCATACAAATATGTATCAGCTTTAAAAGTTATAGACAAGATGTGGCAGCTGAAGAAGAATGTAAGGCCCAACGTTCTGCAGAATGTCTCCACTAAGATATAACAAGCTCTCACAGTCTCCTGTTTATCTCAAGTTTGATCAAGTTTTGTTCTTCTGTGTCCTTTTTCGATTTACTGGTAAGGTATGCTTCACTGCTAATAGATAAAGTCAGGAGAATGTTACTGCTGCAGAACCAAACGTGCGCATCTCAGGCGGTTAGTCATATTGAAAAAGCTGCCAGGCAAATAAGAGCAGAGTAAACACACTGAAAGATACTGCGTGATTCTTGCTGAGGGTTGATGGGAACACATCTCCTAATAATGAATCACTATCTATTGATTCTTTATCTTTAATGTCTCATAGCGGAGCAGTCAACAGACCGCACAGCCTCATCACAATGATATTGAAAGGCACTCTCCGCTTTTACTCTTCATTGCTTTCAAAACATCTTATTGGACTGTAATCTTTGGTGTCCCTTCCGGGTAAAGAACAGCACTCTACTCGAAACACCATGAATGTGTGCTATTAATCACACCAAGTATATTATATGTTTCCACGTAGTAAAAAATCGCTTGTGGCCAATATGTTGCAGGCAATTGCCATCATTATTGGCAAAATTGTGCGGGTATCGGGTGCTGTGGGTGGAGAAGGTTTCAATCCCAAGCAGTTTTTTGCTCTGTGAACTCACAGTGATGTTTAAAAAAATACTATTATAGTTCACTACTAGTAAAAATATAACAGTCAGCTTTAAGAAGGCTTATTTGTATGCATTTGCAATATGGTAGATGAATAAGTAGTGACTGTTGGAATATTGAACCTCTGCTCATTCACCTATGCAAAATGGGGGCTTGTCCGCATCCTGGTTGAATTTTAATCTTCCTTTGCCTTGGTAAATCAGGTCTAATTATTCAAAAATATGAGGAGATTTTGATCTCAATTTAGGGATTAACAGCGAACCTATCCATACAACTAGAAGGGAGAAAATCTGTGAAATTTTGTTTAGCTGGTGAGCAATAATAATCAGCAAATTTATTATGTTGAGGCTTATTTCCCTCATATAAATGATGAAAGTTGACATAAAGATCGGTATTAAAGCATTGCTGGCTCCATTGTGATAAAAGGGAAATAATAATCCATTAAAGGAAATTAATCAGTCTGTTAAATGCCAGCAAAGTGAATTTTCGGTTTCACTCATCTCTAATTTTAATTTTTTTCTTATAATTGGTAGTACTCATGAATACATGAAACTTTGTAATATATTGTATTAGGGGGAATTAGAATTTCCTTCATCTTCTCGTAATCTATAGCTTTATTTCCTCAACTTGTAGCTGTATCTAAATGTTTAGAAATCTATCTACTCTAAGGGCGGTCTCACACAACCGGGTTTGAATTCTGGATTCAGCGATCGGCATCCGCATGGAAGATCCATGGTAAAACGCGGGCATTGAATGGCATGCATTTTCGAATTTTCCTTCACACTCATGGGTATGAATTGCATATTCCAGAAGCGGAAGAAAAAATGCGGAATGTTCTATTTTACTGTGGAATCTGCACGGATGGCCTCCATTGATGTCAATGAAGGCGTGGGACCCACAGCCCATACGCAATTAACATTGCATATGGGCTGCAGGTACCCACATCATCACTAAGCAATGGCACAGGAAATACAGAAAAAAACGGTGTGCCTCCGCGTTCATACACAATACAGTTAAGTGCTGTACGCAGGGTCACTTGCCAGGCTCACAACCGGAATCCACTGTGGGGCTTCTGCATGTGCAATCTGACCCGCTCCTGTGAGACCGGCCTAAGACAGTGAAAATAGAAAGGGAGAAGGGAAAGAAGATTACAGTTGAAGGCAGATTAAATCTACCATTGGCCAAAGGCTGTATAAAGATTGTGAGTTTCTCACCAGCCTGAAGATTTAAAAATCAATAAAGATTTGATATGACACCAGAATTGAATTTATCACATAGATACAGTAACAGAGCCAAACTTACTACATTGATATGGTACCAAGAGCAACTTATTACATAAATAGATGCATGAATCAAGATTACTACATATAGTACCTTAGTCATACTTACTACATAGCTATGGTAACAGAAGGAAGCTAATTACATATATTATCAGAATCCAGTTAATTACATAGTAGCATAGCATAACAGGTCGAAAAAAGAAATGGGTGCATGAGAATTTGATGCAAAATCAAAATCAGTGCTTAAATGTAACATTCCTTTATTCCTGCCAAAGTATTATTGATTTTCTCTTTGTTGCAGACACAAATATGGCTGCGAGATTAACAAGTGAGAAGAGGACAGAAATTGTACTGATCTCCAGGGATCAAAGTACCCAAGTCATCGCAGTGGATTTTAACAGTCGGTACCCCCAACAGACCACCCATGGCACAATTGGCTGCTTGCCAAATTTCATCAAACAGGTTTTGTGTTGGATCTGCCAAAAAGTGTACATAACAAAACTGCCACAGATGAAGCAACAACAATGGCAATCCTGGCATCCTTCTGCAAGAGCCCACATCGTAGCACTTGGTGTCTGTTACAGGAGAGTGAGGTGAGTCGAATCACCATCTGGTGGATACTGGCTATGTACAAATGGCACCAGTGCAAGATCCAGCTGTTGCATCATCTCCATGAGGATGATCCCGATTTCCATGTTGAATTTGCAGAATGGGTGTCACAGCAATTGCAATCGGATCCACATTTCACAGAGATGGTACTGGTCAGTGATGAAGCAAACTTCTACATGAGCTGGGAGGTGAACAAGCAAAACCTTTATTACTGTTCCAACACAAGACCTGCAGTTTACAGATGCCTCCAAGATGGTTGGCGTACAGAAAGTCATGGTATGGTGCAATGTGTGGGATATGAACATAGTGGGCCCATTATTTATCAACGGTAACCTAAGTAACAGGGAGTAAGCTAAGAGGGAAACGCGCACAGTGGGAAGCAGGGATTTCCAGATCCTTGGTCACGTGGTAACACTCTACTACATGCATCTCATTGGAATTGGTTGTGCCTATTGTAAGTTTATATAAGCATGATTTTCTTTAGGAACTTCAATTATATGTGACCTGAGTTGATGTATTTTCCTTGTATAGATGCTGCATTTCCTTTACGCTCTGTTTTTTAAATGCTTTTATTATATTTGCAATTCTCAATAAACATTTTTGTAATGATAAATTTCTGCAGTCCGGTCTTGGACATTTATTTTTGGATTTGTTATACTGATGTATAATACTGCCATTTTTGGTGGGACTATAGTTGTTTTCATATTGGTTCTAAGATTGCTGCTGTTAGGCTTCTACCCACTGGCATTTTTTTTAACGCTGCGATATCGCTGCTTTTTTAATTGGGACTTTCTAATGTTAAAATCACATCTCACAAAAAACTCAAAAGCAAAAACTTGCGAATTTTGTGCGATGTGATTTTAACATTAGAAAGCCCCTTTGAAAACACCGTAGACATGGTAACTGAATGCAAACATATATGATTAAATGCTGATATTAACAAGGAGAATAGTATAAATAATAACAGTGATGTATGCAAGGTCTGCTACTCATGTCTGCCGCCCAATTGCGGTTCCGGGCAGCCGCAAGCATCATTCTGCTATTTCTGTGCATATGGACCCTATTGATCTATTTTCATCCAGCACTGAGAGGGTTAAACTGTCCTCTGGTTCTTAGCTCAGCTGGGGGATTAATGGGCAATCATCTACCTATTTAAGCTGAGCTGATGCACTTACTTGTTGCCTCAGTATTGGTGTGTTTTCCTCTGGCTACTCCACTGCTAGGTCTTCTGTCTCTTGACTATTCAAGTCTATTTTGACCTTTATCTGCTTATCCCATGTGTTCCTTTGCCTTGTGCTCTGTATCTGTATGTGTGTCCATTTCATTTCTAGATGTGCTTCATTCTCGTCTCTGTAGTAAGTTAGTTCTGTGCAGTATCTTTGTTTCTGTGTTTCAGTACTTCATCTCTGTTTTCTGTCAAGGCTAGTCATTTCCAAGGTTCCAGCGTGGGGCTGCCCTTATTGGGGTGATTACTCTGCTTGTTGGCAGGTCCCCTTCCATCTCCCAGCTTACCTTCGGGCCAGTTACCCATCTGTAGATTTAGCAGGATCGATTATGAATTGTGGAGACTCCTCCATGTCGTTATCATCAAAAGCCCTAGACAGTGCGTCAGCTTTAATATTTCGGCTGGTAGGGCGAAAGTACCAAACAAAATCGAATCACGCAAAAAACAAAGACCACTGAGCCTGGCGAGGATTTAGCCACTAAGAGGTCTGAAGGTATGTGAGATTCCTGTGGTCAGTATAAATCACAATGGGATGAGCAGCTCCCCCCCAGCAGAAATCGCCAAAATTCCAAGGCCATCTTGATGGCCAGCAACTCTCGGTCTCCTATTGAGTAATTTCACTCTGCTGTGGAAAAGGCATTGGAAAAGCATCTGCACGCTCTTTTGTGACCAGGTGCACCTTTTTGCAAGAGAATCGCCCCTGCTCCAGAGGAAGAGGCATCAACCTGCAGAAGAAAATGCCTCTCGTGATCTGGACCCTCTTATAACAGAAAAGGTTACATCCCTCAAAAAAGGTCAAAGAGTGAAAACCTGTGATGCCTACGTGTTGCCAGCCAGAGTGCCTTGTGCCAAGCTAAACACAAGGCACTCTGATTGTGGATGAACATTTTCTAGATAGGCCATTTCCCTGACATTAACACATCGGAAGTGTTACACACTGGAGTTAGTTGGAGCACTAACATTGCACTTGGCTGCAATTTTCTTAATTATGCAAGTTGTACAGAGTCATGACATGGTACCCACACCTTCTGTGTGATCCTACTTTACCTCCACCTGTCTCAGATTTCATATTATGTATGATGGATTTTTCTATAGGAGAACAATTCTGTAATAGGCATCATAAGGTGTACCACTATACGGTGTACCACCATGCAACCTCAGTGCTGTGCTGATATATATTAGTACTTTTGTTAGTTAAAGCGTACCTGGGTTTTCAACAAATTTTCAAAAATAGAACAGGTTCTCCATACCCACTCATTTGCTGCTGTTTGAACCATGTTTCACATCTGTAAGTTCTGATTTTTAGGTGGTATGCCCCATTTTTCTGTTACCCTGCTTTTCTCAATCCACTTTCATATGGGGGTGTGTAGCAAACTAGCATTCTGCCAGTAATCCACTGTCCTGCATTTCCTTTCCATTACTTCCCATGCTGAATTGCATAGTCTCTGGTGCAATCAGCGGGCCTTCAGAAGGTAGTATCTGAAGACCCGCCCCTCTGCTTTCCCTGAAAATTCTAGGCATTCAGAGACATTTTAGCCAAATGGTTAATACACCCAAAGTAATGTATGTACCCACAAACACACATTGTAACAGCAGGAGAGGCAAAGACTGCAGAGATCATTATTACAGTGTCTGCAGATCTGTCAGCCTGCAGCCTCTGAGTGCATGAGAGCCACCTTAGCTGCTCCTTCATTTCTAAGGAAGCACTCTTGTGACTCTGTTCCTACAGAAGCTCTATACCTAATGACAGACAGTGGGTCGCAAAGAAGCTGGAAGTGAAACTCCTAGTAGTACCCATTACAAATATGATTTATAGTAGTAAAGCAGCAACATTTTTAATGCAAGCATAATAGAGAAATGATTAGACTAACACAAGCTAGTAGATGAGCAGAAACGGTCTGAAACATTGGTGCCCCTTTAACATTAGGCCACTAAAAACTATTAAGAAAAAAATAGAAAATAACAAGTTTTTTAACTTTAAGAAGTGAGCTGCGTTATGAGAAGATCTATTTGAAGATGCAACAGATTTACATGCAGTAATACTAATCCTAACATTTTTAATGAGGGAAATCAGGCACGGTGAACATTTTTCTCAAATGTTGAAGGCTCACTACAAAGTCATTTCTTGCTGCATTGTAGCTCATTACCAATTTTATGATTATGTGGATTGATTTTTAGGATAGTGTCAATGGAATTGAAGTGCTACATACAGATCTGAGGATAACAGTGTAATGCAAATGATTCTGAACACTAATGAGATTTTACATTTTAGGTCAAGATATCGCAATAAACTAAAAGAAGTGATGTACATGTTCAATGAGAAGACTCAAAAGATCACTGACAACTGATGAGCACAGATATAATGGGAGCTGAAATACACATGACGTCTGTAAGACCCTAATCCAGGACCATAATCAAATCAAGAATAAAACTGACAGTATATTCATTTGCAATGATACATAGAATTTTTCAGTAATGTGGGTGCTTTCATGTTGCCAAAGGGAGAAAGATTATAAATCTCTCTGAGTCAATGATAAACTCTGCTAAAATGACTTATTTGTGTGAATATGCTTTTAATGTCACAGAGGCAGAAGAAATTCTAGCATCCAGTATTTCTCTTCTTCGCCGAACTGCTACCACATACAGTTCTGAGGCAGGAGAATGTTTAGAGAAATTTGCTTGTCATTTGTAGGAATATGCATCTGACAGTCACCTGGGGTTGATCTCTAAAACCCTGTAGCAATTTGCATATCTCTTTACCATTAAAATACATTCTCAGTGCTTCCTGTTGCCAGTAGAAACAGCCTCTCAATTTACACGGAGCTGACAACACAAAGCATAGCACGCTTCACCGAGCCCAAACAATTTGCAGATAGCACACGGTTATCTCAGTTTGAGTTTAAAACAATGGGTTATTAAAAAATAACAATGTTACCAAATAATACAATTAAAGAACAACCATCCAGACAATCTGACGGGAGCTATAATGGGGTTCTGTTTCCATGAATCACCCACACAGGTATACACAAACATTGACTTGTTATAGTAGTATAAAATAATTAACTAGTCATTTTATATTAGGTAATATCATATAACAGAGGTCATTTAGAAAAATTAGCCACACATTTTCTTATAGTTTTATTATTACCAGATCACAGTGCACAAAAAGTATATAAAAAGACAAGAGAAAAATTGCTACATCCAAACTATGTGATGAAGAGGACATATTATTTATACCCTAACAAGTGAAAATAATTCAAGCTAGCACACAACTTCCTAATAAACTGTCGCTAAATGATATATTCACGTGTGTGTGTCTAGCCCTTCAGATATAATATGAAAATAAGTGTCATGTCTACGTGGCATAAGAGCACTACGTCCAGCCTGGATGCAGGGTGGCGTTCACATAGAAATGCAAGAAGCACACATGACACAATGCTCACTTAGACCATACCCCTCCAGGCAAAGGTAGATCGAGAAACCTGTCCCTTACAACTCAGGAAAATGGAGAATCCCTGTCCAGAAGTGGGGTTGTCCTGGTAAGGACGGCACCACGGTTCTCACCTAGGACCTGATAAGGTACCTGGAGAGATGCACAAACACGACAAAGAAACTGTGTAAAGACCAATGAAAAGCAAAAGGAAAGAAAAGAAGCACTTAACTGACAGTGGAAAGCTTTCACCCAGGATAAAGGCTCAAACCTGCTCCAACTACACATTTAACTGAACTGAATCAACAGCAATGGAGAAAGGGAAGGGTAGGAATTAAAGATGAGCGAGCACCAAAATGCTCGGGTGCTCGTTACTCGGGACGAAATATTCGCGATGCTCGAGGGTTCGTTTCGAGTAACGAACCCCATTGAAGTCAATGGGCGACCCGAGCATTTTTGTATATCGCCGATGCTCGCTAAGGTTTCCATTTGTGAAAATCGGGGCAATTCAAGAAAGGGAAGGGAACGACACAGCAACGGATAGGGCAGGCGAGGGGCTACATGTTGGGCTGCATCTCAAGTTCCCAGGTCCCACTATTAAGCCACAATAGCGGCAAGAGTGGGCCCCCCCCTCCCAACAATTTTTACTTCTAAAAAGCCCTCATTAGCAATGCATACCCTAGCTAAGCACCACACTACCTCCAACAAAGCACAATCACTGCCTGCATGACACTCCGCTGCCACTTCTCCTGGGTTACATGCTGCCCAACCCCCGCAAGACCCAGTGTCCACAGCGCACACCAAAGTGTCCCTGCGCAGCCTTCAGCTGCCCTCATGCCACACCACCCTCATGTCTATTTAGAAGTGCGTCTGCCATGAGGAGGAACCGCAGGCACACACTGCAGAGGGTTGGCACGGCTAGGCAGCGACCCTCTTTAAAAGGGGCGGGGCGATAGCCCACAATGCTGTACAGAAGCAATGAGAAATATAATCCTGTGCCACCGCCATCAGGAGCTGCACACGTGGGCATAGCAATGGGGAACCTATGTGCCACACACTATTCATTCTGTCAAGGTGTCTGCATGCCCCAGTCAGACCGCGGTTTTTTATAAATAGTCACAGGCAGGTACAACTCCGCAATGGGAATTCCGTGTGCACCCACAGCATGGGTGGCTCCCTGGAACCGACCGGCTGTACATAAATGTATCCCATTGCAGTGCCCTGGACAGCAGAGCTAACGTCAGATTAAATGCAGGTGGGCTTCTGCCCACACTGCATGCCCCAACCTGACCGGGGTTTTTAATTCATAGACACAGGCAGGTACAACTCCCTATTGTGAAGTCCCTGTGGACCGACAGCATGGGTGGGTGCCAGGAAGCCACCGGCGGTACATAAATATATCCCATTGCACTGCCCATCACAGCTGAGGTAATGTCATGTTTAATGCAGGTGGGCTTCGGCCCACACTGCATGCCCCAGTCACACTGGGGTTCTTTAGAAGTGGACACATGCAGTTACAACTCCGTGTGGACCAACAGCATGGGTGGCTCCCTGGAACCCACTGACGGTACATAAATATATCCCATTGCAGTGCCCAGCATAGCTGAGGTAATGTCATGTTTAATGCAGGTGGGCTTCGGCCCACACTGCATGCCCCAGTCAGACTGGGGTTCTTTAGAAGTGGACACAGATGCATTTACAACTCCGTGTGGACCGACAGCATGGGTGGGTGCCAGGAAGCCACCGGCGGTACATAAATATATCCCATTGCAGTGCCCAGCACAGCTGAGGTAACGTCAGCTTTAATGCAGGTGGGCAAAAAATTAATTGGATTACACTGTAGGCGAGGGCCCCAAAAAATTGGTGTACCAACAGTACTAATGTACCTCAGAAAAATTGCCCATGCCCAACCAAGAGGGCAGGTGAAACCCATTAATCGCTTTGATTAATGTGGCTTAATTTGTAACTAGGCCTGGAGGCAGCCCAGTTAAAATAAAAATTGGTTCAGGTGCAAGTTTCAACGCTTTAATGAGCATTGAAACGTATAAAAATTGTTTACAAAAATTATATGACTGAGCCTTGTGGGCCTAAGAAAAATTGCCCGTTCGGCGTGATTACGTCAGGTTTCAGGAGGAGGAGCAGGAGGAGGAGGATGAATATTATACACAGATTGATGAAGCTAAAAGGTCCACGTTTTTGATGGTGATAGAGAACGATGCTTCCATCCGCGGGTGCAGCCTACGTATTGTTTAGGTATCACTGCTGTCCGCTGGTGGAGAAGAGAAGTCTGGGGAAATCCAGGCTTTGTTCATCTTGGTTGACAGGCGGGTACGCTTATCTGTGATGATTCCCCCAGCCGCACTAAACACCCTCTCTGACAAGACGCTAGCCGCAGGACAAGCAAGCACCACCAGGGCATACAGCGCGAGTTCAGGCCATGTGTCCAACTTCCACACCCAGTAGTTGTAGGGAGCAGGGGTGTCACGGAGGACGGTCGTGCGATCGGCTACGTACTCCCTCACCATCCTTTTACAGTGCTCCCGCCGACTCAGCCTTGACTGGGGAGCGGTGACACAGTCTTGCTGGGGAGCCAGAAAGCTGTCAAAGGCCTTAGAGAGTGTTCCCCTGCCTGTGCTGTACATGCTGCCTGATCTCCGCTCCTCCCCTGCTACCTGGCCCTCGGAACTGCGCCTTCGACCACTAGCGCTGTCGGATGGGAATTTTACCATCAGTTTGTCCGCCAGGGTCCTGTGGTATAGCATCACTCTCAAACCCCTTTCCTCTTCGGGTATGAGAGTGGAAAGGTTCTCCTTATACCGTGGGTCGAGCAGTCTGTACACCCAGTAATCCGTAGTGGCCAGAATGTGTGTAACGCGAGGGTCACGAGAAAGGCATCCTAACATGAAGTCAGCCATGTGTGCCAGGGTACCTGTACGCAACACATGGCTGTCCTCACTAGGAAGATCACTTTCAGGATCCTCCTCCTCCTCCTCCTCCTCAGGTAATACACGCTGAAAGGATGAGAGGCAAGCAGCATGGGTACCCTCAGCAGTGGGCCAAGCTGTCTCTTCCCCCTCCTCCTCATCCTCCTCCCCCTCCTCCTCCTCCTCCTCAACGTGCTGAGATATAGACAGGAGGGTGCTCTGACTATCCAGCGACATACTGTCTTCCCCCGCCTCTGTTTCCGAGCGCAAAGCGTCTGCCTTTATGCTTTGCAGGGAACCTCTCAAGAGGCATAGCAGAGGAATGGTGATGCTAATGATTGCAGCATCGCCGCTCACCATCTGGGTAGACTCCTCAAAGTTTCCAAGGACCTGGCAGATGTCTGCCAACCAGGCCCACTCTTCTGTAAAGAATTGAGGAGGCTAACTCCCACTGCGCCGCCCATGTTGGAGTTGGTATTCCACTATAGCTCTACGCTGCTCATAGAGCCTGGCCAACATGTGGAGCGTAGAGTTCCACCGTGTGGGCATGCCGCACAGCAGTCGGTACACTGGCAGATAAAACCGATGTTGCAGGGTGCGCAGGGTGGCAGCGTCCGTGTGGGACTTGCGGAAATGTACGCAGAGTCGGCGCACCTTTCCAAGCAGGTCTGACAAGCGTATGTAGCTTTTCAGAAAGCGCTGAACCACCAAATTAAAGACGTGGGCCAGGCATGGCACGTGCGTGAGGCTGCCGAGCTGCAGAGCCGCCACCAGGTTACGGCCGTTGTCACACACGACCATGCCCGGTTGGAGGCTCAGCGGCGCAAGCCAGCAGTCAGTCTGCTCTGTCAGACCCTGCAGCAGTTTGTGGGCCGTGTGCCTCTTCTCTCCTAAGCTGAGTAGTTTCAGCACGGCCTGCTGACGCTTGCCCACCGCTGTGCTGCCGTGCCGCGCGACACCGACTGCTGGCGACATGCTGCTGCTGACACATCTTGATTGCGAGACAGAGGTTGCGTAGGAGGAGGAGGAGGAGGGTGGTTTAGTGGAGGAAGCATACACTGCCGCAGATACCACCACCGAGCTGGGGCCCGCAATTCTGGGGGTGGGTAGGACGTGAGCGGTCCCAGGCTCTGACTCTGTCCCAGCCTCCACTAAATTCACCCAATGTGCCGTCAGGGAGATATAGTGGCCCTGCCCGCCTGTGCTTGCCACGTGTCCGTTGTTAAGTGGACCTTGGCAGTAACCGCGTTGGTGAGGGCGCATACAATGTTGCGGGAGACGTGGTCGTGCAGGGCTGGGACGGCACATCGGGAAAAGTAGTGGCGACTGGGAACTGAGTAGTGCGGGGCCGCTGCCGCCATCATACCTTTAAAAGCCTCAGTTTCCACAACCCTATACGGCAGCATCTCCAGGCTGATAAATTTGGCAATGTGCACGTTTAACGCTTGAGCGTGCGTGGTGGCGTACTTGCGCTTGCGCTCCAACACTTGCGCTAGTGACGGCTGGACGGTGCGCTGAGAGACATTGGTGGATGGGGCCGAGGACAGCGGAGGTGAGGGTGTGGGTGCAGGCCATGAGACGGTAGTGCCTGTGTCCTGAGAGGGGGGTTGGATCTCAGTGGCAGGTTGGGGCACAGGGGGACAGGCAGCGGTGTAAACCGGAGGCGGTGAACGGCGTTCGTCCCACCTTGTGGGGTGCTTGGCCATCATATGTCTGCGCATGCTGGTGGTGGTGAGGCTGGTGGTGGTGGCTTCCCGGCTGATCTTGGCGCAACAAAGGTTGCACACCACTGTTCGTCGGTCGTCTGCACTCTCAGTGAAAAATTGCCAGACCTTTGAGCACCTCGGCCTCTGCAGGGTGGCATGGCGCGAGGGGCCGCTTTGGGAAACAGTTGGTGGATTATTCGGTCTGGCCCTGCCTCTACCCCTGGCCACCGCACTGCCTCTTCCAACCTGCTCTGCTGCTGCACTTGCCTACCCCTCTGAAGACCGGTCCTCAGTAGGCGTAGCAAACCAGGTGGGGTCAGTCACCTCATCGTCCTGCTGCTCTTCCTCCGAATACTCTGTGTGCTCCTCCCTCGGACTTACTCCAATTACTACTACCTGAGTGACAGACAACTGTGTCTCATCGTCATCGTCCTCTTCACCCACTGAAAGCTCTTGAGACAGTTGCTGGAAGTCCCAAGCCTCATCCCCCGGACCCCGGGAACTTTCCAAAGGTTGGGCATCGGTCACGACAAACTCCTCCGGTGGGAGAGGAACCATTGCTGCCCATTCTGGGCAGGGGCCCAAGAACAGTTCCTGGAAGTCTGCCTGCTCCTCAGAATGTGTCATTGTAATGGAGTGAGGAGGCTGGGAGGAAGGAGGAGCAGCAGCCAGTGGATTCAGAGTTGCAGCAGTGGACGGCGCAGAATTCTGGGTGGTCGATAGATTGCTGGATGCACTTTCTGCCATCCACGACAGGACCTGCTCACACTGCTCATTATCTAATAAAGGTCTACCGTGTGGACCCATTAATAGTGAGATGAATGTGGGGACACCAGAAACGTGCCTCTCTCCTAATCCTGCAGCAGTCGGCTGCGATACACCTGGATCAGGAGCTCGGCCTGTGCCCACACCCTGACTTGGGCCTCCGCGTCCTTGCCCGCGTCCACGTCCTCTAGGACTACCCCTACCCCTCAGCATGCTGTATTACCAGTAGTGGAGAAACAGAACGCTGTAATTAAATGTGCCGCTTATTGGCCTGTGGTTGGAGGCTGACTTCCCTTACGGAACGCACAGCAGAGCCAGGAAACAATTTTGCGCAAGCCTGTAGTGAGACGTAGGTGTGTATGACTGAGCTAGTGGAATTCACAGCGCAGAAGCAGTCATGTGGCCAAAGGCCAGTAGTAGGCCTTAAGTATTTTGCTTCTATTTTTTTAAAATGCTGAGCTGATACAGCAGACAGATACTGTAGGCAGCGTATAATATTATGTATACTGTTTCCCTCTGGCGGGATGACGGCGGTGATGTAACGGAGACAGCAGAGCCAGGAATCAATTTTGTGCAAGCCTGCTGAAACGCTTAGCTGCGTATTAATTAGGACTACTACCCCCAGCAGATAGATACTGTAAGCAGCGTATAATATTATGTATACTGTTTCCCTCTGGCGGGATAACGGCGATGATGTAACAGAGACAGCAGAGCCAGGAAACAATTTTGAGCAAGCCTGCTGTAACGCTTAGCTGCGTATTAATTAGGACTACTACCCCCAGCAGACAGATACTGTAGGCAGCGTATAATATTATGTATACTGTTTCCCTCTGGCGGGATGACGGCGGTGATGTAACGGAGACAGCAGAGCCAGGAAACAATTTTGTGCAAGCCTGCTGTAACGCTTAGCTGCGTATTAATTAGGACTACTACCCCCAGCAGACACGCAGTAAACTGAAGACGGTCACAGGCAGCCCAAATATAGTATTATTCCCCAATTTTTTTGAAAAAGCCCACTGCCTATATAGCCTGTATATCTCTTTCCCTGCCTCACCAGTACTGGCCCTATACTCTGTACAATGACTGAGGACGCAATGCTCTGCACGCCCGATATACAAAAAATAATAATTGTGCAACACTGCTAAAAGCAGCCTCAGCAGTACTGCACACGGTCAGATGTGGCCCTAAGAAGGACCGTTGGGGTTCTTGAAGCCTAAAATCACTCCTAACGCTCTCCCTATAGCAGCTCCGGCATCAGCAGCACTTTCCCTTATCTCTGTCAGAATGCATCTGTGGCGAGCCGCGGGAGGGGCCGATTTATATACTCGGGTGACACCTGATCTCACCAGCCACTCACTGCAGGGGGGTGGTATAGGGCTTGAACGTCGCAGGGGGAAGTTGTAATGCCTTCCCTGTCTTTCTATTGGCCAGAAAAGCGCGCTAACGTCTCAGAGATGAAAGTGAAAGTAACTCGAACATCGCGTGGTGCTCTCCTCTAGTAACGAGCATCTCGAACACGCTAATACTCGAACGAGTATCAAGCTCGGACGAGTACGTTCGCTCATCTCTAGTAGGAATATAGAGGCCTCCATACCTGCTGATAGGTAGCACAGAAGCAACCACACACCAAACCCTTTCTCACAAGTGTGACTCTCAGATGGCATACCAGTATGCAGCATCCAGGTAAATAGCAACCGACAACCCCCGCACAATGTGTGTTAACCCGTGTTCTGCATAGTGGCAGGGTGACAGGTCTGTTCCTGCATTATGGCCACCATGCCACGACACCATCGCGACCGACTAGCCGCAACAATAAGTAAAGAATTACTATGTATACATATATTATATATGCCCCACTGGCTTATTCCAGAGAGTTTAAAATACACTGACTGATCACTGCTTTAGAAACAGCTGATATCTAACATCTTGTGATTAGTTATGCAGTATGACGTCGTGGACGCAGCACAATCTGATCGCAGATAACGTGCTGATCTCTCCTCTGTGCAGCAGAAGGCAATATTTGGCAGTCATAGATAAATGTGGTAACTTGAGTGACTTTCATCATGAGCAGATTGTAGATGTTTGAAGGTGTGGTACTAGTATTTCTGAAACAGTTGCACTTGTTGGCTGTTCCCGAACCACAGTATCAAGCATGTACCAAGACTGGTCGAACCATGGACAGAGATCCAAAAGAAGATCACACAGTAGCAGGCCATGTGTGGTTGATCCTAGAGACAAGTGTCAGTGACACATCTGGCATCTCAGCAACAATTGGCCAACTGACCCAGCAGTACAACAACAGTAAGATTAGACAAATTTCCACAATGACCATGCAACGTAGTGTCTGACGACTGGGTTTCAATAGCTGAAGACTGGCAAGGGTGCCACTGATGACTGACGCATCAGCAACAAACCCTTGCATGGGCCCAGGAAAAACAGTCATGGACCTTGGACACATGACAGAAGATCATCTGTAGTGACAAGTTCTGCTTCCTGCTGAACCACATGGATGACAAGGTCTGCATCTACAGTAAACAGCATAAAAGTGTACTCAATAGATGTATTTGACCTAGAGCTATGATCATATACTGTGCTGCACATATTAACTAACGCCTTTTGAACATTCACCTTCCATGTACAGCAGATGTGCATGAGAATTTATAGAGCAGGTTCAGAAGCCAAGCAAACTTCATAGACGGTGGGTGTCGGCTATCTTTGACAGCTGACACCTGGCTGCAGCAGCTGCGATCAGAAATCTAATATAAAAAAGCCCACAGATTCTTTCTTGCACCACACTTTGACCCCTTTGCGTGACCTTTGGTGGATGATTTTGGTGGCATTAGATTTGTTACATCCTCACCATCGGGGTAAAATCCTAAAATTTGAGTTTGATACATTGAGTGACTGTCAGGCAAAGTCAAAGTTCCTGTGTTAAGTCTAGCGGCGCTGTTGTGCTTCAGCCAACAGAGCCGCTAGGGAGAGTCAAGTGTTGCTAAGTGACGTTCATATCAAGTTAATACAAAGAATAGTGCTTACCAGTTTGACTGTTGCCAGGTCCCCAAAATGTGGAAAACCAAGCCGTGGACGGCGAACAGTTCAAGGGTTACACTCAGTTGGAAGTTGGTACACTGAAAATGGAGTTTATCCTGAAGTCCTTGCAAATTAAAATAATCAGTTCTTAAAAAATTTCCAACCATTTTTCCAAACATTTTATGTTAATGTACCGAATTTTGGGTTAATCTAGTAAATCTAATTGCTGCTATTAACCATTTAAATACTGCTGCCAATTCTGACAGCAGCATTTAAATGTCCCGTGTGACTTATCCACAATGAAATCACAGGCAGCAATTCAGGTGTTATGGCTGCCATGTATTTCTGGCCAGTAATATGTACCTGTAGAAATACAATATACAATATATTGCATAAGTGATCAAATGATCTTTGGTTCAAGTCCTTTGTGCACATAAGAAATTAGGACCTGCTCTATCTTTCTGTGTATTGTGCAGCAATGGCCCCCATAGACGTCTATGGGAGGTGCGCACATAAGCAAGGGGATGAATGAAAAATTGCGAAAACTATGGGGTAAAGAATACATCAGGAACCCATTAAGATAAATAGTATTTTAATTTATGAGAGGGGTGTGTCGCGCGACTGTGAACTGGCGTTTTGACAAGAGTGATTCTCGCGTATTAATACTATGCATGAGAAAAGATTGACTTTGCCCTATCTTTGTCACACGTAGCTTTTCAATCTGCAGGAAAGATAGGGCAGGAACTATCTTTCTACGTTTTTGGCAAAAAATGTAAACTGTAAAAAAAATAAAATAAAGAATTTTGATTTGTTCATGCGCAAATACGCTTTGTAGCAGCAAGCATATTTGCGCATGCGTTCATCTGTTTAAGCCCTCATTGAGACAACCAGTTCTCGCTGACAGGTATATTTTGACCATTTAGAAAATTTTGGTTAAGCTACCTTATTTAAAAACAAAATCTTCAAGGAACAATTAACTGTTCTGTATCTCATTACCACAATGAAAACATTAAGTGTATCTTTATTAGAGATGAGCGAACACCAAAATGTTCGGGTGTTCGTTATTCGAAACGAACTTCCCGCGATGTTCGAGGGTTCGTTTCGAATAACGAACCCCATTGAAGTCAATGGGCGACCAGAGCATTTTTGTATTTCGCCGATGCTCGCTAAGGTTTTCATGTGTGAAAATCTGGGCAATTCAAGAAAGTGATGGGAATGACACAGAAACGGATAGGGCAGGCGAGGGGCTACATGTTGGGCTGCATCTCAAGTTCACAGGTCCCACTATTAAGCCACAATACCGGCAAGAGTGGGCCCCCCCCCCTCCCAACAACTTTTACTTCTGAAAAGCCCTCATTAGCATGGCATACCTTTGCTAAGCACCACACTAGCTACAACAAAGCACAATCACTGCCTGCATGACACTCCGCTGCCACTTCTCCTGGGTTACATGCTGCCCAACCGCCCCCCCCCTCCCCCCCACAGCGCACACCAAAGTGTCCCTGCGCAGCCTTCAGCTGCCCTCATGCCACGCCACACTCATGTCTATTTAGAAGTGCGTCTGCCATGAGGAGGAACCGCAGGCACACACTGCAGAGGGTTGGCACGGCTAGGCAGCGACCCTCTTTAAAAGGGGCGGGGCGATAGCCCACAATGCTGTACAGAAGCAATGAGAAATATAATCCTGTGCCACCGCCATCAGGAGCTGCACACGTGGGCATAGCAATGGGGAACCTATGTGCCACACACTATTCATTCTGTCAAGGTGTCTGCATGCCCCAGTCAGACTGGTAATATGCACCTTAACAGTAACCGCGTTGGTGGTAATGTGGTGGTGACTGCGGACCTAGTAGCACGGTTGTATTTTGTTGGTTTTCGGAATGCGGCCAGGATTAAGTGGGCCGTGGCGGGGGGATGGTGTGGGGGCTCTCTTGTTGTGTCGGTAAAGGTGAAATTCTTGGACTGCCACCAGACGAACCAATGCAAACGCATTTGGCAAGAATGTTTTCCCTGTTGGAGGAGGAGGGGGATGTTTTTGAGGCACTACGTGTCCTCTCCACGTGTCCGTGGTTATATGCACCTTAACAGTAACCGCGTTGGTGGTAATGTGGTGGTGACTGCGGACCTAGTAGCACGGTTGTATTTTGTTGGTTTTCGGAATGCGGCCAGGATTAAGTGGGCCGTGGCGGGGGGATGGTGTGGGGGCTCTCTTGTTGTGTCGGTAAAGGTGAAATTCTTGGACTGCCACCAGACGAACCAATGCAAAGGCATTTGGCAAAAATGTTTTCCCTGTTGGAGGAGGAGGGGGATGTTTTTGAGGCACTACGTGTCCTCTCCACGTGTCCGTGGTTATATGCACCTTAACAGTAACCGCGTTGGTGGTAATGTGGTGGTGACTGCGGACCTAGTAGCACGGTTGTATTTTGTTGGTTTTCGGAATGCGGCCAGGATTAAGTGGGCCGTGGCGGGGGGATGGTGTGGGGGCTCTCTTGTTGTGTCGGTAAAGGTGAAATTCTTGGACTGCCACCAGACGAACCAATGCAAAGGCATTTGCCAAGAATGTTTTCCCGGTTGGAGGAGGAGGGGGATGTTTTTGAGGCACTACGTGTCCTCTCCACGTGTCCGTGGTTATATGCACCTTAACAGTAGCCGCGTTGGTGGGAAATGGCCTCGCCGCCATCATGTCTTTGGGAAGCCTCTGTTTCCACACCCCAGAGATATACCATTAGCAGCGGTATAGGCAGAGCCCAGAATTCGTAACATTTCAGCCGTAGCATTAGGACAGGCCCCACTAACATATCAGTAGCAGCATTATAGGAGGAGCGCAGTCTTCGTTCCATGTCAGCAATAGTAGCACTCAAGACAGGCCCCAGTAACAATTCCGAAGCAGCAGTATAGCGGGAGCGCAGTCTTCGTTCCATGTCAGCAATAGTAGCACTCAAGACAGGCCCCAGTAACAATTCCGAAGCAGCAGTATAGCGGGAGCGCAGTCTTCGTTCCATGTCAGCAATAGTAGCACTCAAGACAGGCCCCAGTAACAATTCCGAAGCAGCAGTATAGCGGGAGCGCAGTCTTCGTTCCATGTCAGCAATAGTAGCACTCAAGACAGGCCCCAGTAACAATTCCGAAGCAGCAGTATAGCGGGAGCGCAGTCTTCGTTCCATGTCAGCAATAGTAGCACTCAAGACAGGCTCCAGTAACAATTCTGAAGCAGCAGTATAGTGGGAGCGCAGTCTTAGTTCCATTTCAGTAGCCTTAGTATAGCCAAGGCCCAAGTTACATTTATGTAGCTAAAGTGTAGGCCAACCCCACACACCTTTCTGTACCATGAGTGCAGGCGAAGAACATACAAATTGCTATGATTACACTGTAGGTGAGGGCCCCAAAAAATTGGTGTACCAACAGTACTAATGTACCTCAGTAAAAATTGGCCATGCCCAACCAAGATGGCAGGTGAATCGCTTTGGTTAATGTGGCTTAAGTGGTAACTAGGCCTGGAGGCAGCCCAGTGTAACGAAAAATTGGTTCAAGTTAAAGTTCCAACGCTTTTAAGCGCATTGAAACTTATAAAAATTGTTCAGAAAAATTATTTGAGTGAGCCTTGTGGTCCTAAGAAAAATTGCCCGTTCAGCGTGATTACGTGAGGTTTCAGGAGGAGGAGCAGGAGGAGGAGGAGGAATATTAGACACAGATTGATGAAGCAGAAATGTCCCCGTTTTGGATGGTGAGAGAGAACGTAGCTTCCATCCGCGGGTGCAGCCTACGTATTGCTTACGTATCGCTGCTGTCCGCTGGTGGAGAACAGAAGTCTGGGGAAATCCAGCCTTTGTTCATCTTGATGAGTGTTAGCCTGTCGGCACTGTCGGTTGACAAGCGGCTACGCTTATCTGTGATGATTCCCCCAGCCGCACTAAACACCCTCTCCGACAAGACCCTAGCCGCAGGACAAGCAAGCACCTCCAGGGCATACAGCGCGAGTTCAGGCCACGTGTCCAGCTTCGACACCCAGTAGTTGTAGGGGGCAGAGGCGTCACCGAGGATGGTCGTGCGATCGGCTACGTACTCCCTCACCATCCTTTTACAGTGCTCCCGCCGACTCAGCCTTGACTGGGGAGCGGTGACACAGTCTTGGTGGGGAGCCATAAAGCTGGCCAGGCCCTTAAAGACTGTTGCACTGCCTGGGATGTACATGCTGCTCGATCTCCGCACCTCCCCCTGCTACCTTGCCCTCGGTACTGCGCCTTCTGCCACTAGCGCTGTCGGCTGGGAATTTTACCATCAGCTTGTCCGCAAGGGTCCTGTGGTATAGCAACACTCTCGAACCCCTTTCCTCTTCGGGAATCAGAGTGGGCAGGTTCTCCTTATAGCGTGGGTCGAGCAGTGTGTACACCCAGTAATCCGTTGTGGCCAGAATGCGTGCAACGCGAGGGTCACGAGAAAGGCATCCTAACATGAAGTCAGCCATGTGTGCCAGGGTACCAGTACGCAACACATGGCTGTCTTCACTAGGAAGATCACTTTCAGGATCCTCCTCCTCCTCCTCCTCAGGCCATACACGCTGAAAGGATGACAGGCAATCAGCCGGTGTACCGTCAGCAGCGGGCCAAGCTGTCTCTTCCCCCTCCTCCTCATCCTCCTCATGCTCCTCCTCCTCCTCCTGTACGCGCTGAGAAATAGACAGGAGGGTGCCCTGACTATCCAGCGGCATACTGTCTTCCCCGCCCCCGTTTCCGAGCGCAAAGCAGCTGCCTTTATGGTTTGCAGGGAATTTCTCAAGATGCATAGCAGAGGAATGGTGACACTAATGATTGTAGCATCGCCGCTCACCACCTGGGTAGACTCCTCAAAATTACCAAGGACATGGCAGATGTCTGCCAACCAGGCCCACTCTTCTGAAAGGAATTGAGGAGGCTGACTCCCACTGTGCCGCCCATGTTGGAGTTGGTATTCGACTATAGCTCTACGTTGTTCATAGAGCCTGGCCAACATGTGGAGCGTAGAGTTCCACCGTGTGGGCATGTCGCACAGCAGTCGGTGCACTGGCAGCTTAAAGTGATGTTGCAGGGTGCGCAGGGTGCGCAGGGTGGCAGCGTCCGTGTGGGACTTGCGGAAATGTGCGCAGAGCCGGCGCGCCTTTACGAGCAGGTCTGACAAGCGTGGGTAGCTTTTCAGAAAGCGCTGAACCACCAAATTAAAGACGTGGGCCAGGCATGGCACGTGCGTGAGGCTGCCAAGCTGCAGAGCCGCCACCAGGTTACGGCCGTTGTCACACACGACCATGCCCGGTTGGAGGCTCAGCGGCGCAAGCCAGCGGTCGGTCTGCTGTGTCAGACCCTGCAGCAGTTCGTGGGCCGTGTGCCTCTTATCGCCTAAGCTGAGTAGTTTCAGCACGGCCTGCTGACGCTTGCCCACCGCTGTGCTGCCACACCGCGCGACACTGACTGCTGGCGACATGCTGCTGCTAACACATCTTGATTGCGAGACAGAGGAGGAGGAGGAGGAGGAGGGTGCTTTAGTGGAGGAAGCATACACCTCCGCAGATACCACCACCGAGCTGGGGCCCGCAATTCTGGGGGTGGGTAGGACGTGAGCGGTCCCAGGCTCTGACTCTGTCCCAGCCTCCACTAAATTCACCCAATGTGCCGTCAGGGAGATGTAGTGGCCCTGCCCGCCTGTGCTTGTCCACGTGTCCGTTGTTAAGTGGACCGTGGCAGTAACCGCGTTGGTGAGGGCGCATACAATGTTGCGGGAGACGTGGTCGTGCAGGGCTGGGACGGCACATCGGGAAAAGTAGTGGCGACTGGGAACTGAGTAGCGCGGGGCCGCCGCCTCCATGATACTTTTGAAGGACTCCGTTTCCACAACCCTATACGGCAGCATCTCAAGGCTGATGAATTTTGCTATGCGGACGGTTAACGTTTGAGCGTGCGGGTGCGTGGCGGCGTACTTGCGCTTGCGCTCCAACAGTTGCGCAAGCGACGGCTGGACGGTGCGCTGAACTACACTGCTGGATGGGGCCGAGGACAGCGGAGATGAGGGTGTGGGTGCAGGCCATGAGGCGGTAGTGCCTGTGTCCTGAGAGGGGGGTTGCATCTCAGTGGCAGGTTGGGGCACAGGGGGAGAGGCAGGGGTGCAAACCGGAGGCGCTGAACGGCCTTCGTCCCACCTTGTGGGGTGCTTGGCCATCATATGTCTGCGCATGGTGGTGGTGGTGAGGCTGTTGGTGTTGGCTCCCCGGCTGAGCTTTGCGCGACAAAGGTTGCACACCACTGTTCGTCGGTCGTCAGGCGTCTCTGTGAAAAACTGCCAGACCTTAGAGCACCTCGGCCTCTGCAGGGTGGCATGGCGCGAGGGGGCGCTTTGGGAAACAGTTGGTGGATTATTCGGTCTGGCCCTGCCTCTACCCCTGGCCACCGCACTGCCTCTTGCAACCTGCCCTGCTGATGCCCTTGACTCCCCCTCTGAAGACCTGTCCTCCTGAGTAAGCGTTGCACACCAGGTGGGGTCAGTCACCTCATCGTCCTGCTGCTCTTCCTCCGAATCCTCTGTGCGCTGCTCCCTCGGACTTACTGCCCTTACTACTACCTCACTGCAAGACAACTGTGTCTGATCGTCATCGTCCTCCTCACCCACAGAAAGTTGTTGAGACAGTTGGCGGAAGTCCCCAGCCTCTTCCCCCAGACCCCGGGAACTTTCGAATGGTTGGGCATCAGTGACGATAAACTCCTCTGGTGGGAGAGGAACCGCTGCTGCCCAATCTAAGCAGGGGCCCGAGAACAGTTCCTGGGAGTGTTCCCGCTCCTGAGCAGGTGTCATTGTAGTGGAGTGAGGAGGCTGGGAGGAAGGAGGAGCAGCAGACAGAGGATTCGGATTTGCAGCAGTGGACGGCGCAGAACTGCGTGTTGACGATAGGTTGCTCGAAGCACTTTCTGCCATCCAGGACAGGACCTGCTCACTTTCTAATAACCGTCTCCCGCGTGGACCCATTAATTGGGCGATGAATGTGGGGACGCCAGAAACGTGCCTCTCTCCTAATCGCGCAGCAGTCGGCTGCGACACACCTGGATCAGGAGCTTGGCCTGTGCCCACACCCTGACTTGGCCCTCCGCGTCCTCGGCCGCGTCCACGTCCTCTAGGCCTACCCCTACCCCTCAGCATGCTGTATTACCAGTGATTTGATTTCACAGGCAGGAAATAAATTGGCGCAAGACTGCAGCCAAATATAATTTTTTCCCTTTTTTGAAAACGAAAGGCCCCACTGCCTCTAGTGAATGAATAATCTAAGTTTAATAACTGTGCTGTGTCCCTGCTAATGTGTCACAGAACGTGAGGGTAGCAGAGTTATTAACTCTGGCAGAGCAGGTATTTTTTTTCCCAATTAAGGAAAGCAAATGGCAAAGCCAGGAGTAAAACGTAGCTGGGTGCGTCTGATTTTTAAACGTTGCACACGCAGCCGACACGTGTCCACCGCCCTTAGGACGGACAGAGGCAGGACAAATAGAATTATTTTCAGTTTTTTTTCCACCAAAAGGCAGCACTGAGTATATTCAATGAACATGAGAAGTTTAATAACTGTGCTGTGGCCCTGCTAATGTGGCACAGAACGTGAGGGTAGCAGAGTTATTAACTCTGGCAGAGCAGGTATTTTTTTTCCCAATTAAGGAAAGCAAATGGCGAAGCCAGGAGTAAAACGTAGCTGGGTGCGTCTGATTTTTAAACGTTGCACACGCAGCTGACACGTGTCCACCGCCCTTAGGACGGACAGAGGCAGGACAAATAGAATTATTTTCAGTTTTTTTCCACCAAAAGGCAGCACTGCGTATATTCAATGAATAATAACTGTGTTGTGGCCCTGCCTACACAATTCTTTCCCTGCAGTATCAATGGAGGGTGCAATGCTCTGCAGAGGCGATTTTGAGAAGTAAAAAAAAATGCAGCACAGCTAACAGCAGCCAGCACAGTACTGCACACGGTTAAATATGGCCCTAGAAAGGACCGTTGAGGTTCTTGAAGGCTACACTCACTCCTAACACTCTCCCTGCCTATGCAGCACTTCTGTCCCTAATGCCGGGTGCAACGCTCTGCAGAGGCGATTTTGAGAAAAAAAATAATTGCCACTGCTAACAGCAGCCAACACACAGCTATCAGTGGCCCTAATAAGGACCTTTGGGGGTCTTGAAGCCTACACTAACTACCAATTCTTTCCCTACAGCAGCTCCGGTACAAACAGCACTGTCCCTCATCTAACTCACACGGCATCTGAGGCGAGCCGCGGGAGGGGCCGACTTTTATATTCGGCGGACACCTGATCACCCCAGCCACTCACAGCAGGGGGGTGGTATAGGGCTGGAACAACACAGGGGGAAGTTGTAATGCCTTCCCTGTCTTTCAATTGGCCAGAAAAGCGCGCTAACGTCTCAGGGAAGGAAGTGAAAGTAACCCGAACACCGCATGGTGTTCGTTACGAATAACGAACATCCCGAACACCCTAATATTCACACGAATATCAAGCTCGGACGAACACGTTCGCTCATCTCTAATTTTTATATAAAGATATCCGTTTTATTCATGCAATGTGATTCATATCCTACACAGCTGATTGAATGGTAAATACTTTTCTTTCTTCGCTATGCAAAAGGAAAGTAGCTTCAAATCAGTCCTCAGCCATTAATAAAGTACTTATAGTTTTGAAAAGATGTCTGAGAAGCATTAATAGAATATGTACTTTCTTTGTTTGATCAATGTTTTCCTCGGTGCACATAGCATGTATGCTTAGTGAAATGAGCAAAATCTGCATTAATGTCAACATCATCATAGCTAATCACCAAGGCAATGACTTTATGAATTCTTTTAATTCACTTCTCGCTTCATCCCCGAGTGACAGGATTAGTTCATCACACAAGCTTAGTTCTGACAATTCTTCCTCCCTTGGAGGATTATACATATTCGTCATGCAACAAATGTCCAAAGCAGGACTTCAGATTTTTGATACTATGAGAATTCAACACAGTACATTTCTAGCCAGAAAGGATGCATTTCACATGCTTTCTTGGTAGATAAAAAGGAAAGAAAGAAAAAAGGGAATATGATTCGCAACCGTGGCCATCAACTTACTTCACCTATCCCCGCTGACTACCATGGTGCCTCCTGTCCACAGCAGACATTCTGAATTAGCCTTCTGTCAGTCTATCTCTACTGCTAGAAGGGTGCATGCTTACACCTGCAGCCTTAAAGGGCAAGTGTGCGTTTTGTAATGTTGTCCCCCACCAATCCCTCAGCACCTGGTAATATCAGGCACCTTTCCTCTAAGGAAGATGCCTAAGCTTTTGGTTTCCTTGTCCAGCTGAAGGTGTTAATAGTTTGCACCAGAGGTGTAACTGGAAGCTCTTGGGCCCTGATGCAAAAGCTGTAACAGGGCCCCTGCCTAGCATATGCATTTTAGAATACTGGTGTCTTCTTATGTGACACAGGGGCCCTTGGGCCCATTAAGGCTCCAGGGCCTGGTAGCAACTGCTACCCCTGCATCCCCTATAGCTACTCCCCTGGTTTGCACAGATTTCCTGGTTACTGACTCTGGCTTTACTCTGACTACTCTCCATTTTCCAAACCTGAACTTGGTTTGCTGATTTTGACTATTCTATTTCTGTCACCTACCCAACTCTGGGCCTGTACAAAAACTAGTTCTCAAAAATATAGCTATATGTAAAAGATTGCAAAGTCATTTCTAACGTTCTTATAATCCCTAAAACTACTCTGAAAGAAGTTATCCGTAAATGGATGAATTGTCCCAGTACAATGCATTTGTAGAATCTTCAGACCTTTTCACTTTTTTCATTTTGTTATGTTTGGGCCTTATGCATCATTCTGTACTCAATACCCCATAATGACAAAGTGAAAACAGAATGCTGGAAATTTTTCTATTTTTTTTTTAATTAAAAACTAACATTGATATAAGTATTCAGACCCTGCACTCAATAGTGAGGGCACCTGTGGCAGTGATTATAGCCTTCAGTTTTCTTGGTATGATGCCACAAGGTTTGCACACTTGGATTTGAGGATTTAATGCCAATATTTTTTTGCAGATCCTGTCACGCTCTGTCAGGGTGGATGGGGAAGGGCTATGGATAGCCTTTTTTAGGACTCTCCAGAGATGTGTGATTGGGTTCAAGTCAGGGCTTTGGCTGGACCACTCAAGGACATTCACAGAGTTGTCCCTAAGCCACTCCTGTGTTGTCTGGGCTGTGTGCTTAGGGTCATTGTCTTGTTGGAAGATGAACTGTCTGCACAGTCTGAGGTCCCTTGCACTCTGGATCAGGTTTGCATTAAGTATATTTTTGTACTTTGCTCTATTCAGCTTTGCATTTATCCTGATTAGTCTCCTTGTCCCAGCCACTGAAAAATACCCCCGCAGCATGATACTGCCACCACCATGCTGTACTGTAGGGAGGGTATTGGGCAGGCGATGAGCAGTGCCGGATTTCCTCCAGGCATAAAGCTTAAAATTGTGGCCAAAAAGTTTAATCCAAAGTCAAGGTTTAACTCCAGGTGGACGTTTCTGTGTCTTTTACTGAAAAAAGTCCTCTTTCTGGCCATTCTGCCATAGAGCCCAGATTGGTGGAGTGCTGCAGTGATGGCTGACCTTCTGGAAGTTCCTTCCATCTGCATACAGTTCTTTGGAGATAAGTCAGAGTGACCATTGGCTTCTTGGTCACCTCTCTTAAGAAGGCCCTTCTCCCATGATTACTTACTTTTGATTGGTCGGCCAGCTGTAGTAAGAGTCCTGGTTGTTCCATTCAGGTAATAAGGAGGCCACTATGCTCTTGGGACTTTCATTGAAGCAGAAATGTTAATGGAGCCCCTCCATAAGTATGAATGTGTTTGTCTTGTGCATTTGTATTGTCAGTGTCTTCTATGTGAGTGAATTTGATGTGTATTGCACCTCTGCAGCACTGAATGGGTTTATGTATGTTTCATATATGTATGTGCAAGGATGCTTTTACAGAGGAGTAGTTTAGTCTAGTCTATGCAAGTCTGCAAGTTGGTTGGAGTCTGGAGAATTGAGAGACTTTTAGTGAGTGTGAGAAACTGTGTCTTGCCCTATGAGGAGCCCAGGGAGGAAGAGGCTGAGCGATAGCCTGATGTGTGCCCTGGGCCCTATTCACCCAGGTCTACCTGCTATTAATACGGAGGACTGAGAGAGATTGAAAGGAACTGCCATGCATTGCTGAGTGCCCTTTTTCAAATGTGAGTGTTGACCGGTAGAGAGCTGGAGGGAGAAAGAGAGTGGCCGGGAACAGAACCCCACAGATAACTGGGACTGTGGACTCTTCTGACATTCTGTGAATCCTCCCTGTCCCACTACTATTGTGTCAGCACTCGGACCCTGCTGGCGTATGAAAAGTTCGAACTGTAAACGAGCTCAACTGACCGTTTCCTGGTTTTGCTCTGAAACATTAGCATTGTGTGTGGGCTCTTTATTCCCAACATCTAGATTTACCACAGAGGATGGAACAGTGGTGTCGCGATGATAAAGGACTTAAGGTAAACCCCATAATGGCTTGCCCTGTGAAACTTCCCCCGCAGTAACTTGGAAGTGTCCTGTGCTATCCCCAGTGGAGGAGATGGTAGAGCCCCATGACAAGGACTTATCTACCCCGCTATCTCCTCGGCTGTGGGCCCGCTCCTGGGATGCTTCAGGGCGGAACTTATGGCATTACAGCCATGATTCCTGTGAGCCTTTTCTTAAAAGACTGAAAAGAAGTGCCTCCGCCATCTTTCCAGACCTGAAGAAAGAGTTGTGTGCCCCCGTCTGAGTGTCTATGGATTTTCTGGTCTACCAGCCCTCTGAGCCCTTTCAGAAAGTTACCGGCGAGACAAGACTGAGCTACCTGCAGAAAATGCAGCGAGAAGATAGAGACTCATCAAATACGTTCCATTCTTATTTGTCCAGGATGCATTATACCCTGAGACCGGATCATGTTGAACTGTTAGACAAAGTTGAGTTTCCTGATTTGAACTTTAGGACTGTTAATGAAAGAGACAATATGGACCAACAAAATGGCGCCCAAGCTTCTTCATCTTGTGCTTTGGAGCCCGCAAATAGTTCCCCCCCCCCCCATAAGGGGCGGGAGATGTGCAAGGTGGAGAGCGTGGGATGCTATACACATAGACGATGTTCAAAATTGAGCTGTATAGTGTCTGAATCGGTATGACTACGGGGGGCGCTGGAAATGTGCCATCCTGGTTTACTTTACTCTTTGGTTACCCGTGCATGAAGTAATTACACATTATTAGGGTGGAGTACTCGATCAAAGGAAAGAGCATTATATCATATGCTTTTGCATATACTGAAATGAATTAGAAACAAAATCCTTTTGACTCTTGCAGAAGACCAGGCCATGTTCAATTGAAGGCATTACATTGGAGAGAATGAATGAACCCTTATTTGTGACTTGCTAAGAAACTGGGGCTTATTTACTAACAGAAAACTGTCAAACATGCTTTGTGCCGCATCAATTATGGGTTTTAGACACTTTCAGAGTCTTTTTTTTGGTCCGACGAAGGGGCCTTCCTTTGTAAAAATGGGGCATGGCCTAAAGAGCACCCAAAATTGGACTACATTGCAGCAAATTGTGCCAAACTTTTGGTACAATGTTTGCCACAGACAAGCCAACTAAAGTGTCGTCTAAACTCAAACTAGATAGTCTTAAAATTTGGCACATTTATCATTCAGCAGTGCTACTGACACATTTTAAGATTGTTTAGTCTATGTTTGCACTAACTTTTAGACAGTATTAGTAAATAGTGTTGCTCGCCGTGATAAGCCGGGCAATAAAATCAGTTCAATTTTTTACCAGAAATGATCAGAAAATCATTTGAAAACTAAAAGGGACAGCAATGTAGGTAGGTGGCTAGATATGTTTATGTGTTTTTCTTACGTGGCTCAGTTGTTAGCACTGTTACTTTTCAGTGCTAGGTTCCTAAATTCAAACGATAACATCAGCATAGACTCAAGAACAACTCAATTCAAATGTTACTCTTGGTCAGATTTGAACTTACAACTCCAACACTGCAAAGCAGCAGTGCTAATATCTAAACCACCACACTTGTTGATTCTGCTCAAAAACACGAAAACAACCATAAGAATAAACACAAAAAGGAACATAAAACACTACTGGCACTGCCGCTTTGCAGTTTAGGAGTTTAAAGGGGTTGTCCCCGAGACAACCCCGATGCAGGGGTTAAAAAAACAAACCGGAGAGTGCTTTCCTGAATCCCGGCGGTCCGGCGTCTTCATACTCACCTGCTGAAGATGGCCGCCGGGGTCTGCTCCCTCCGTGGACCGCAGCTCTTCTGTGTGGTCCATTGCCGATTCCAGCCTCCTGATTGGCTGGAATCGGCACGTGACGGGGCGGAGCTACACGGATCCGGCATTCTGCACGAGCGGCCCCATTGAAGACAGCAGAAGACCCGGACTGCGCAAGCGCGGCTAATTTGGCCATCGGAGGCCGAAAATTAGTCGGCACCATGGAGACGAGGACGCCAGCAACGGAGCAGGTAAGTATAAAACTTTTGATAACTTCTGTATGGCTCATAATTAATGCACAATGTACATTACAAAGTGCATTAATATGGCCATACAGAAGTGTATAGACCCACTTGCTGCCGCGGGACAACCCCTTTAAATTTAAATCTGACTGAGGGCCACAGCTGAGTGGAGTTTTATGTTCTCTTTGTATCTATTCTTCCTGTTTTTCTCCTCCTCTGGAGCACCACACCACACGAGTGGTGACCCAATTGTTAGCACTGCTGCTTTGCAGTGTTGGAGTTCTAGCTTCAAATCTGTCAACTGTCAACAGCTGGATGGTGTTTTTTTGTTTTCTTTATGTTTATTCTTCCTGTTCTTCTCCTGCTCTTCAACAGAACAGACAAGTGTGGTGGCTGCATTGTCAACACTGCTGTTCTGGAGTGCTGGAGTTGTAGGTTCAAATCTGAACAAGAGCAACATCTGAGTTGAGTTGTTTTTGTTTTAAGTCCATACTGATGTTATCCTTGAAGAGATTGCAAATAAGGGAGATGGAATAAATCCTCCACAGTGCCACCTATTGAAAGGCAGCATTACTGCATTAGCGTTTCTGACACCCTTGAAGAGATTTGAACCTAGGACCTCAGCACTGAAACTGAGCCACAGTTAGAATAGAAGAAGAAAAAACAAACACACTCCCTCTCTAGTGAAGCTGATTTTTCTCCCATTAATTTTAATGGGAGCCAGAATGGGCAGTCCTGATTAACGATTATTTTTGTGAAAATTGGGCTGGGCATTCGTGACCCAAATATCTTAATAATCGTCTAAGACTACTTGTAAATAAGCTATGTTGTATTTAATAAACTATATGCTTCACAAAGAGGGAGTCTGGATAGCTATTATGCTTCAGTATAATAGGACAATCTTGTATTTATGGATAGTAATATAAAATTTTAAGCGGCCACGTTTTTAAACAGTTTTTCATTATATACAGCATTAATCTTATGCTTCATTTTTAACATGTAACCATTTTTTTTACAGTCATATTTTCTCTTTTGCTAACAGGAATGTAGAATCTATTGTTTTTAGTATGATATATCAATGCTGCTGTTCTTCAGGGTTAGAGTAATAAATCCATCTCTTTTGAAGTGGATAATAAGTTACCGAGTTTGCTTTTATAAATAATTGTGATGTCTTTATTCAACAGAACATAAAGCATAACTAGAATTTTGTTTAATGGTGCATACAAATTATCTTTCCCAACGTCTCCTATTCAGTTACTGAAGTGCAATTTCTTTTATAAAAATAGGTATAATCTTTGAAGACTTGGAGGAGCCACCTCTCCTGTTTTACATGGTAATTCCATTGGTATGTATAATACGAGAAATGTCTTACCTTTCTCATTTACTGTAGAAGCATCTATAAATAAAGGCATGAGTAAGCCAGTAAAAAGGAGATGCAGTAAGCACTAAGGAAATATATGATTGCTACTTTTAGCTATTTTTTCCTGCTTTTAGTATTCTCCTTTAGCGAGCACCAATGACAGATTGGGGTACTTTAGGCCACCAGAATAAACAATTTTCAGTGCTACTGTAGCTATACAAAACATGTGCATGTCCATGTTTAGTGAACACTGTTGTTATTATTGTACCCTTCCGCCATGCTGCCCTTAACTACATTGCTGACAATGCTTGTAATGCAGTCAGTTGCTGTCTATAATTTCAACACATTTACCAGTAACTCATTGACACACACACTTTTTTTGTGCCTTAAAGCATTCTACTGAAACATTTGGTCTTCTTCAGTGAGCCATGAATTGTTCTATTATGTGGCAGAGGGGGTCAGGTAGAAATCTTTATCATTTGTTGCCATTTTTCATGTAAAGCTAAAAAATATCAAAAAAGTTGTAAAAGTTTCTTTATATCTCTAGTAAATGACACCTTGTAAATAGTAACATTCCTATCTCAGGTTGAACTAATCTTTTATTGAAAGTAGACATAATCAGATGTAACTGCCTAATGTAAAGAGCTTTACTTTGCTTTGCCTACTTAACTTTTTATCCCAGTAAGTCTAGAAAGCACACTTACCCCTGGATATTTTTGATATTTTCGTCATCTAGATTTCTATATAGCCAAGATGGCATTCATCACGAAAGACAAGACTGATGAGGGAACTAGATCTTATTAAACTCCTGCTACATAAAAAGAACCGTTGTTGATTTCCAAAGGCTATGAACTAAACCTCATAAACTTTCAATTTCATGAAGCGGGAAGGGGCCAAGGCCACACAGCCATCACACAATGAATTTTCTGTAACACTGTAGATTGATTCATGTGGAATGTCAAGCATTTCCCATTAGGAGAAGAAAAGGCCAAGAGGTGTTGTTGTCACTTGTGCATAATTGATCCTGATTTACTTGTCACAAATGCCAAGTATACCGGAGTTGTTTGAAGACTTATTCTGAGTTAATATAAGTATTTATAAGCACACTTGTATATCAAGCTTTTTCATTGTATTCCTAGACTGTGCAACAAAAATATTTATGGGGGTTATATTGAAGAAGCATAGGGTCAAGCTCTGAATATTGGCCAAATATTAAATGTAGCTTTTGTGGCCAAAGACACAAAAAAGTGTTTGTTCCTGAAATTGGGAGCTTCATTTAATTCACATAAAGTAACTAATAAACCAGAAATGAACTGGCACGGAGATAACCCTATCCAAACAGCATAAAATACACAAGAGCCTCTGGCAACATTTATATTACAAATGCTACCAAAATATACCCAACTAAAGTATATTTAAATCCCTAGCTTCGTAGCTACTATACCTGTGTAGGTGTGTTGGTCAGGAAGTCAACCCCCTAACAGTCGCATTAAAATAGGAAAAATGTGACTTTTCTACTCTAGATTTTGAATTTATGACTCGTATAAAAGTAGCGATGAGCGATTAGTGGAAGAATCAGTTTTGTTGGTATCAAGCCCATTTCAAGGACAGGTTATCACTCACATGGCAGTGCATGGCAGGAATGGCTTTTTGGGCTAAAAATGATGGCTGGACATTTGGAACTGTGGGTTAGCATGAAGCATCACATTTCAGAAGGTGTCTGTGTCCACTAGCAAAAGCGTAGCATTTCCATTGCAAGCAGCTGTGCACTGCTTGCAAATTATGCTGTATGCTAGTGGAAGGTTGGGGTAGTATTTTTTTTACTCGTTCCCATAGCTAGAGATTGGAGGGCTTGCTGCTGACCTAGGATATGCTGAAACATGGGGTAGATGCTGTTATTGGTGAATGTGTGGGTAATGGTGGTGGCTCAACTTCTGCTCTTCATTTCCCACTCCTGGCTCTGAAGCCTGCAGCCTAATCATCGATTGTGGAGGAGAGGCCTGAAGTAGACGTACTTCTACCCCTACACAAAGCTGCCTCTCTGTGCTCAGAGGCTACTGCATGAACAGGGAGGGAGATGGGAGAAAAGCCAGAATGAGCCTAATTGTTTACCCTCTGGCCCAAGTGGGCTCTCAAAGGCAGTGGGTAGGAGTTCATGTGGCAATTCATAGGCATGGTATTGAGGTTGTTTACATTCTTGCCGCATTTTAAACACTTACTGCAGATTTTACAGATGACCGCTCTTCTGTCATCACCTGCAATTTTAAAGAATAAGAATGCGGAAAAAATATGTATATAGCTCCAGCACATAAATGAATCTTTATAAGAATATATCCACAGAAAGGAAACGCTCATGCGTGTGAACAGGGACCTATGCGTTTTGGCAAAAAACTAAGCTTTAAACATAGCATATAGCCTGTACAAGAAGCAAGCAATTTAAAGGTAACAGGATATGACATAACAAAAGCATGACCACTCCTACTAATGAATGAATAAGGAGGAAATGAAACACATGAGAAACAATAACATAATTCAAAAAACATTAGTATATAAACATAAAATCAGATCTAAGATGAAGACCATGTGGAAATTTTAAAGTGGACTATGTGGACTTAAAGAGAGGCTATTTTCCCTTAGTGGTTTTCCCAAAAAAAGGCTGGATGCTGCAGAGAGGGAATGTCTCAATATACCTGAGGAGGGATTAGAGCTGTATATATGCATGAACATGCACATTTGGCTCTAATAAACTCTCCTACTGGGAGACTTTTAACCACATGAGGGGATGGCAGCCCTGTGCGTGTAATTAGGGGTTGCCAGAGGAGGGCATCCTATAAAATTTACTTTTCTTTGATAAAGCATCCAGATAATGTCTGAGGGCAGTAATGGCTCCACTGTGGAGAATAACTGTACACAGAGGAAACATCTAAGGTTGTAATCCAAGAATTGTGAGCATTCTAATATATCTAAAACCTGTAATAGGGCCTTGTAATATAGCAAGCAATTCTGGTCACCAATGGCTATATACTGAGGCGTTAAAACAATGAGACATTACAAGCTATAATTGGGCGTGAAAGAAGAGGAAAGGCAGTTTTATGAATTTTAGGTAATGCCTGGAATCAGAGGCGTAACTTGAAGCTCATGGGCTCCAATGCAAAACCTGTAACAGGACTCCCAACTATAATGCTTTATTCATAGTACTGGGCTCCCTATATGGAGAAGAAAGACCTTATGAGCCCCTTAAGGCTCTTGGGCCCCAATGCAAAACCTGTAACAGGGCCCCCAACTTTTTAGGGCTTATGGCGGTTGCGCCTGCCCTACGGCGATTGTGCCAATGGCGATTGTGCTTGCCTTATGGCGATCGTGCCTATGGCAACCGTGTCTGCTTTGCAGACTATCAGGTATTGCATTTTTGGCTTTTTCTGTGAATAATGTCTACATGGAAAAGAGGGGCCTTATGGGCCCCCTAAGGCTCCTGGGCCCCAATGCAAAACCTGTAACAGGGCCCCCAACCATAATGCTTTATTCATAGTACTGGGCTCCCTATATGGAGAAGAGAGGCCTTATGAGCCCCCTAAGGCTCCTGGGCCCCAATGCAAAACCTGTAACAGGGCCCCCAACTATAATGCTTTATTCATAGTACTGGGCTCCCTATATGGAGAAGTGAGGCCTTATGAGCCCCCTAAGGCTCCTGGGCCCCAATGCAAAACCTGTAACAGGGCCCCCAACTATAATGCTTTATTCATAGTACTGGACTCCCTATATGGAGAAGAGGGGCCTTATGGGCCCCCTAAGGCCCCTGGTCCCGGTGCAACGGCATCCCCTATAGTTCCATGTCTGCCTGGAATATAGGGCAGACTGGAGAGTTTACCAACAAGTAATCATATCGTTTTTGGTCTATTCTTTCTGAGGACAAACCTTCCTGTAGCAATTTAGATAAAGTAATTTTAAATGTTTCTGTTAGATCAATATTAAGAGACCAGTAAGTGGAGGCGTCCGATGACAATATAAGTGCTTCATGGTCATATAAAGCTTTGTCAAGGATCACAATAGAACCGCCTTTCTCTGCAGGGTGGACTATAATAAAAGGATTGAGAGCAATATCTTCCATTACTTTTCTTTGGTTCAGTAATATACTATGTACTATCTTGTTACATCTGGAAAATAAGTGGATAAGATCTTTTTCCACTTGAATTTGAAAAGAGTCCATAACTGAAATTCTTGTTTGAAGAGGATAAAAATCTGGATTGGATATTTTTGAATTATTAATGGTTGTACAAAACCCATCCACAGGAGAAATCGGCTCACCTTGAAAATTGATGAGAGCTAAAGTAGTTAATTGTTCATCAAACATCATATCCAAAAAAATAGCTTGTTGTCCAGTGCTATTAAAAAATGGTTGATCTGAAGTGATAGATTTAACTGGAGTAGTATTTTCTATAGTAGGGATATTGGAAAAATGTTTCTTCACAGTTAACAGTCGTATAGATTGATTGACATCTTTCGTCTGATACGGGTGCAATAAATGAGACCCTTTGAAAGAAAAGATAACTGCAGAATTTAAAATTGTTGCTGATAAATTTACAACTGGTGAAACATTGTTCACATGGGATCTTTCTGGTATTTTCTATCAGCTCTTCGGCATGGGTTTTTGATGGATTTTTGACAGTATGCTGGGTGTTTGCAGAGGAAAAATGAGAGGTTTGGTGAGCTTTATGCTTATTTAAGGCCACAAAATAATTGGAAGTAGCATCTGTATCTGAAAATTGTACATCAGACATATCCAGAAGAAGAAAAACTCGTATTTTTGTTGTGGGTATTAGACTTCTTTAAACTAGATTTTGGCTTTTTGATAGGTGTTTAACGCTGTAAGCGGCAAGTATACACAGCATTATTCTGATAGTCGCGCTTAAATTTGGATTTTTTTGATAGAAGTAATATGATCCTCTAGTTTAGATGGGTATCTTGTGAAGATTTGTGCAATGCCATATAATCTTTGAGTTTTATATAATTGTGTTTCCTGGATGACTGCACCAAGGTGTTTAAGTTTCTTGTGTTCAAACGAGATGATCAGCTGCATCAAATCAAGGGAACATGTAAAAAGTATATCATTCCACTAAACCAAAGAGTTTTTAGGATATTCAAATGTTGGAGTCTTTTTGATTTGTGAGCCACATGGTATCATTTTTTAATAACAATGTTCTAAATTATTAACATCCCACCAAATACACAATTGCTGTTCCATCTGTTTTTTCCAAGGTGTTCAATAGCTTTTTACGTTATTACAGGTATCATTATTCCCATTGGACTGTCCAGAAGAGAGTTCATCAACTTTATTTAACCATGTTGAGTTAATTAAAACTGCACTCCTGAGAAGCCATCCTGGCGCTGTTCTCCGTGCCCTCCCCTTGTTGGAAGTTGGCTATATTTAACTTTTTTACTGTTAATGGTTTCAAAGAATGCCCTGGCTGCTCCACAAGTCCTGTGAACAGACCTAGGTGTGGGTCTGATGTTGCTGCGACTTGTAGTAACTATGTTTTTCTGTGAAACGCTACTTGCTGCCTTGACATGATGCTGCCTCACAATGTCTGCCTCTTCCTCCCATCCCCTGAGAGCTGCAATCATGACTCCCCATTCTGTCCATGCTGGGTCAAGCCCCTCATCATCTTCACCTCTTCTTCGTACTTTTCTTCTTCAGTGGACTCTGTGTCACACCAGGAGTTGGCACCTCCATTTCTGCTTCTCCTGAGTACACATTGCCTGTGGAGGGCTGACCACATGCACAGACCCACTGTCATCTTCCCCTTCAGAAGAAAAAATGGTTGGGTATTAGTGCATTCAATTTCTTAGTCTTCTCTCTTTGGTTGTTTGGACTGCCCCGTTGACATCCATGACACTGAATAATCTAACTGCTCCTCAGGCTGATCTATGTAGACTGCTTTAAAGGGTGCTGGGGGCTTGGCACGGGGTGAAGTAGAGGTGGAATGCTCATGGCCAGCTTCTAAGAAATGGCAGTTCGCTTTCTTGCCTTCTGCAGAACAAGGCGCTGTTTCTGCAGTGGGAAAACCTCTTCCCCTTGCTTTCTTAATGTTTCCTTATTATTTTTTTTTTTTATCTGTTCACTTTTAAGTGTAGTTTCATTTAACGCTGCAGTCTGCAGAAAACCTCTGCTATCCGTGTAAGGCCTACAAATAATTTGTAATGGATAAGTCTGTCAAATTTGAGAAGCATATGAGGCAGCTGACACACATTGTGTGTATTTGCTTTTTCCCAGTTTGGTTTTCTTTTATATTAACAAAAAAGCACCACCAATAAAATAAGCTACAATTCCTGGGAGGCACGATATGTGAGAACAGGACACATAGTTTAGCTTTGCAACAGCCCACACCTAGGTCAAGCAGCAAAGGAAAATGAGATGGTAGTCACAGTGGCTCTGCTGCTCCTCCTGGCAAGGTGGAAAATGTGGTCTAGACGTAGTGCTGTGATTATCTAGGGAATGCCGGAGGGGCTGAGTTACATAGAAGACTTTGGGTGGCTGGAACTGTCCAAGTGCAGCAGGGTGATGGTGTTGTGCATGGCGCAGAGGAGACAGACCGAAGCGGAAGCAACATTTTGTTTTACAAAAGTCTCCAACTTTACACAACGACTGTGAAGATTAATAGGTTACACTCTGTAGGAATGTACATCTACTTAAATGTTGTGTATTTTTAACTGAACTTCACACATCTGGCTTAAATAAATGATTGCATGCGCAAATACATTCGCTGCTACATTAAGTTAAAAGTGTTCTTATTTTTACACAAAAAAAAAAGTGGAAAGAAAGGGCAGGACCTATTTTTCTTGAATGTATTTTTGGAATTGTGGAACATACTGTCCTGAAATTCTGCACCAAAATCTGCAATTTTAATGCGGATTTGCCGGCAGAGTTCTGCCATTTTCAATCCCACATCAAAATCCGTGCGTTAGCAGTGCGGATTTTAGTGCAGAAAGCACCCTAAGCGACCTTCTAACACAGAACAGAGCTGTCCGCAGGACACAGTGCAGATGCGAATTTTGTCAAATAGTGAAGATTTTGTTGACTTTTTTAACTGCGAAATGCATTCTGCGGAACATTTTACAGAATATTTGTGTTTTCTTACAAAGACTTTAATTGCAGAATTACATTTCCTGTATTTTCAAAATCTGAAACAACAATTCTGCAAGACATCATCAACTCCATAGCAGAAAGTTTCCACTGCGGAACTTATTCTTGTGGTTTGTGAAGCAAAGACACACTGATTTTAAGAGGTGCGGAATTTAAGCCTCATGGGAAAAACACTGTGACGCAGACGTGGGAAAGGTCCTTTAAAGAAGCACCTGCCAAAAATCCTATGACGTTTTGTAGTTCTACAAGCCATAAAAAGATGCTATTGTGTAGGAAGCAGAGACTAGGGTTCCTGTCAAGAATTGGGCTGCAGTTTGACCTACTGTAAAGTCAAAAGTAAAGTAATAGCAAGTGTGGTCCAGTGTTGTAAAGCATATCACGATTATCCTGTAGATCATTAAAGCACTGGTGTGTATTTGTAGATGTAATTAATGCTATTTTTGTGGGTAGCTGCACTTAACAAAACTTGTAAATTTGGCGCGCTACAAATTTACGCACAAAAACTCATCACTTAACAATGGACGAGAAAAATTGGTGTGGTAGACCTGCATGTATGTTTTTGATTAAACTATGAATATGACAGAATAGACAAATCATAGTTTTAAGGGCTCTTTCACACAGGCGTATTAGCATGGGCAAAATCTGCATGAGCAATATGCAGAGAATTTAACCTATTGATTTCACATTTCGGTCATTTAAAAAAACTGCAGCATGCTCTACTTTCCTGCCAAGTGTACGCCAAATGCACATATGTTCATGAGGAGCCCTAAGTAAGAGAGGAAAGAGAATAGAGACCAAAAAGAAAAGAGGGTAGTGAGCCAGAAAAAAATGATATATGATGATCAAAGTGAAGAAAGTGGAAACAGGAGTTCTAGATGTGTCTAACATATATCTCAATAGGTTTTGTACATTTTCAAGGGAGACACATATCTCGTTTTTCCATGACATTATAAATTTCTGAAAGCAGCACGTTAATCAGGAAAGTAATCAGTTTTCTCTGAAATATTTGCACCAATGCCATATGCATCAATAAAATATTCAGTTGTGGGTAATGGCACAAACACCTGCTTATGCAATTGAGAAAACTCGGATAAATCTCCCGCATGTGCTTGTATTTTCTGCTCTTCACTCCATTGGTTTTTATAATCCCCTTGAGAGGGTTTGATACACATTGAGTGCAGGAGCCAAAAAACACGTCTTTCTCGGAGCTGACACGGCACTGGATCATTCATCCTAAAAATATATATGTGTTAGTTTTGACCTTTTGGAAAGGTGCGATGTTTGATGGTAAACACTGCTTTTTGAGAAATAAACAGCTTTTCTGCCAAGTCGTAAAGTGGTTTTGTATGAAAAATGTCTGATTCTAGTACTGAGAGGTGTGTGGACATAATCTCTCATAGGGATACAATGATGTATTAAAGCAATTGTGTAGCTCTCTTGGACAATTTGCTTGAAATATTTCCCTTTTCTCCCAATCACTGCTTATTTGGGAATTCCCCATACATCAACAGGGAAAATAAGGGGCAGCTTTATTACTTGCGGTACCAAAAAAACAAATGTTTATTCTACTTAATGTTGCTCACTTCTCATTGCAGCAGAATATGCACTAATTGTTATCAGGCACCATGGGGCTAACAGACCTGGATGTAGAGCATGGACTTCACTATTTATATCCACTTAAACTGCCATATGGGCTCAATATTCAAACCCTATGTGCGGTAGTCACACAGGCTCTATGCACTGTTGTGCAGGTTCCAGTAGGCTTCAGGTTTATGGAAATATTCTTCCTTAGGAGTAAAGAAAACGTCTTCATGCATATTGAGTCAGTCTGATAAAGCATAATGAAGTATTCCATACAAAAAAATAATTCTGTATGTCTCTATATCAAACTGACAAAAAGTTGCCCCAGGGCAACACATTAGCCTATGATCATGAACCCATGAGAAAGTGCAGTAAAAACTATCTTTATTTCAATTCACCTAAAACACCAATAATTGTTTAAAAGATACAGAAGGGATGTTACTCAAAAGTACCAGAAATCGGAGCCACACAGGCATATGTGTATTAGACAAAGGTCTCAGAATGTCCCTGAGTACACGAAGGACATTTAACACTAGAGAAACAAGCTGCAAACAGGACTCCTAGGTAAAGTATAATAGTTACTGCCCCAAACTGAAGCTAAAAAACAAGACACGATACCCCCCCCCCCCTCCCCACCCCCAAATATTTTTCCTTCGCAGGCTTCTTTAGGGGACAACTAGGGCTATATGTGCATATAACCTTAGTTCTTCCCTGCAGAAGCCTGACTCAATATGTATGAATTTGTTTTAGGTGATATGAAATAAAGATAGTTTTTTACTGCCCTTTTTCATGGGATCATGATGATAGGCTAGTTTGCTGAACCCACCACATTAAATCTATGGTGATCACCTTATTCCCCGGCCCCGCTGTCAGTACAGCGGACTGGATGTGTGTAATTGGAGACAGGACAGGAGGTGGCACAACTGGCTTCCCTTACATTGAAATCAATGGGAGCTGAAGCAGCTATTGCAGCTATTAGCAACGTTACGATCTTTCTCAAGCTCAAGATCCTTATGTATAGGATCGAAATGTTGCTTTTATGGATGTTTTTGAAGAATAAAGAAAGTCCTTATGGATTGAAGTAATTCGTTGGATGCTGCCTGACATCTATTTTCTATTACACTTGGACATTTGTGAGGGGTAAGGATTACAGATGAGCGAGCACCAAAATGCTCGGGTGCCCGTTACTCGGGACGAAAATTTCGCGATGCTCGAGGGTTCGTTTCGAATAACGAACCCCATTGAAGTCAATGGGCGACCCGAGCATTTTTGTATATCGCCGATGCTCGCTAAGGTTTTCATCTGTGAAAATCTGGGCAATTCAAGAAAGTGATGGGAACGACACAGCAACGGATAGGGCAGGCGAGGGGCTACATGTTGAGCTGCATCTCAAGTTCCCAGGTCCCACTATTAAGCCACAATAGCGGCAAGAGTGGGCACCCCCCTCCCAACAACTTTTACTTCTGAAAAGCCTTCATTAGCAATGCATACCTTAGCTAAGCACCACACTACCTCCAACAAAGCACAATCACTGCCTGCATGACACTCCGCTGCCACTTCTCCTGGGTTACATGCTGTCCAACCCCCCCCCCCCCCCTGCACGACCCAGTGTCCACAGCGCACACCAAATTGTCCCTGCGCAGCCTTCAGCTGCCCTCATGCCACACCACACTCATGTCTATTTATAAATGCGTCTGCCATGAGGAGGAACCGCAGGCACAAACTGCAGAGGGTTGGCACGGCTAGGCAGCGACCCTCTTTAAAAGGGGCGGGGTGATAGCCCACAATGCTGTACAGAAGCAATGAGAAATATAATCCTGTGCCACCGCCATCAGGAGCTGCACACGTGGGCATAGCAATGGGGAACCTATGTGCCACACACTATTCATTCTGTCAAGGTGTCTGCATGCCCCAGTCAGACCGCGGCTTTTTATAAATAGTCATAGGCAGGTACAACTGGGAATCCCCAACTCCGCAATGGGAATTCCGTGTGCACCCACAGCATGGGTGGCTCCCTGGAACCCACCGGCTGTACATAAATGCATCCCATTGCAGTGCCCTGGACAGCAGAGCTAACGTCAGATTAAATGCAGGTGGGCTTCGGCCCACACTGCATGCCCCAACCTGACCGGGCTTTTTAATTCATAGACACAGGCAGGTACAACTCCCTATTGTGAAGTCCCTGTGGACCGAAAGCATGGGTGGGTGCCAGGAAACCACCGGCGGCACATAAATATATCCCATAGCATTACCCATCACAGCTGAGGTAATGTCATGTTTAATGCAGGTGGGCTTCGGCCCACACTGCATGCCCCAGTCAGACTGGGGTTCTTTAGAAGTGGACACATGTAGTTACAACTCCGTGTGGACCGACAGCATGGGTGGCTCCCTGGAACCCACCGGCGGTACATAAATATATCCCATTGCATTGCCCATCACAGCTGAGGTAATGTCATGTTTAATGCAGGTGGGCTTCGGCCCACACTGCATGCCCCAGTCAGACTGGGGTTCTTTAGAAGTGGACACATGTAGTTACAACTCCGTGTGGACCGACAGCATGGGTGGGTGCCAGGAAGCCACCGGCGGTACATAAATATATCCCATTGCATTGCCCATCACAGCTGAGGTAATGTCATGTTTAATGCAGGTGGGCTTTGGCCCACACTGCATGCCCCAGTCAGACTGGGGTTCCTTAGAAGTGGACACATGTAGTTACAACTCCATGTGGACCGACAGCATGGGTGGCTCTCTGAAACCCACCGGCGGTACATAAATATATCCCATTGCAGTGCCCAGCACAGCTGATGTAACGTCAGCTGTAATGCAGGTGGGCAAAAAATTAATTGGATTACACTATAGGCGATTGCCCCAAAAAATTGGTATACCAACAGTACTAATGTACCTCAGAAAAATTGCCCATGCCCAACCAAGAGGGCAGGTGAAACCCATTAATCGCTTTGGTTAATGTGGCTTAATTTGTAACTAGGCCTGGAGGCAGCCCAGTTAAAATAAAAATTGGTTCAGGTGCACGTTTCAACGCTTTAATGAGCATTGAAACGTATAAAAATTGTTTAGAAAAATTATATGACTGAGCCTTGTGGGCCTAAGAAAAATTGCCCGTTCGGCGTGATTACGTGAGGTTTCAGGAGGAGGAGCAGGAGGAGGAGGAGGAATATTATACACAGATTGATGAAGCAAAAATGTCCCCGTTTTTGATGGTGATAGAGAACGATGCTTCCATCCGCGGGTGCAGCCTACGTATTGCTTAGGTATTGCTGCTGTCCGCTGGTGAAGAAGAGAAGTCTGGGGAAATCCAGGCTTTGTTCATCTTGATGAGTGTAAGCCTGTCGGCACTGTCGGTTGACAGGCGGGTACGCTTATCTGTGATGATTCCCCCAGCCGCACTAAACACCCTCTCTGACAAGACGCTAGCCGCAGGACAAGCAAGCACCTCCAGGGCATAGAGCGCGAGTTCAGGCCACGTGTCCAGCTTCGACACCCAGTAGTTGTAGGGAGCAGGGGCGTCACGGAGGATGGTTGTGCGATCGGCTACGTACTCCCTCACCATCCTTTTACAGTGCTCCCGCCGACTCAGCCTTGACTGGGGAGTGGTGACACAGTCTTGCTGGGGAGCCATAAAGCTGTCAAAGGCCTTAGAGAGTGTTCCCCTGCCTGTGCTGTACATGCTGCCTGATCTCCGCTCCTCCCCTGCTACCTGGCCCTCGGAACTGCGCCTTCGGCCACTAGCGCTGTCGGATGGGAAGTTTACCATCAGTTTGTCAGCCAGGGTCCTGTGGTATAGCATCACTCTCGAACCCCTTTCCTCTTCGGGTATGAGAGTGGAAAGGTTCTCCTTATACCGTGGATCGAGCAGTGTGTACAGCCAGTAATCCGTAGTGGCCAGAATGCGTGTAACGCGAAGGTCACGAGAAAGGCATCCTAACATGAAGTCAGCCATGTGTGCCAGGGTACCTGTATGCAACTCATGGCTGTCCTCACTAGGAAGATCACTTTCAGGATCCTCCTCCTCCTCCTCTGGCCATACACGCTGAAAGGATGACAGGCAAGCAGCAGGGGTACCCTCAGCAGTGGGTCAAGCTGTCTCTTCCCCCTCCTCCTCATGCTCCTCCCCCTCCTCCTCCTCCTCAACGCGCTGAGATATAGACATGAGGGTGCTCTGACTATCCAGCGACATACTGTCTTCCCCCGCCTCCGTTTCCGAGCGCAAAGCGTCTGCCTTTATGCTTTGCAGGGAACTTCTCAAGAGGCATAGCAGAGGAATGGTGACGCTAATGATTGCAGCATCCCTGCTCACCATCTGGGTAGACTCCTCAAAGTTTCCAAGGACCTGGCAGATGGCTGCCAACCAGGCCCACGCTTCTGTAAAGAATTGAGGAGGCTGACTCCCACTACGCCGCCCATGTTGGAGTTGGTATTCCACTATAGCTGTATGCTGCTCATAGAGTCTGGCCAACATGTGGAGCGTAGAGTTCCACCGTGTGGGCACGTCGCACAGCAGTCGGTGCACTGGCAGATTAAACCGATGTTGCAGGGTCCGCAGGGTGGCAGCGTCCGTCTTGGACTTGCGGAAATGTGCGCTGACCCGGCGCACCTTTACGAGCAGGTATGAGAAGTGTGGGTAGCTTTTCAGAAAGCGCTGAACCACCAAATTAAAGACATGGGCCAGGCATGGCACGTGCGTGAGGCTGCCAAGCTGCAGAGCCGCCACCAGGTTACGGCCGTTGTCACACACGACCATGCCCGGTTGGAGGCTCAGCGGCGAAAGCCAGCTGTCGGTCTGCTCTGTCAGACCCTGCAGCAGTTCGTGGGCCATGTGCCTCTTCTCTCCTAAGCTGAGTAGTTTCAGCACGGCCTGCTGACGCTTTCCCACTGCTGTGCTGCCACGCTGCGCGACAGCGACTGCTGGAGACGTGCTGCTGCTGCTGACACATCTTGATTGCGAGACAGAGGTTGCGTTGGAGGAGGAGGGTGGTTTAGTGGAGGAAGCATACACCGCCGCAGATACCAGCACCGAGCTGGGGCCCGCAATTCTGGGGGTGGGTAGGATGTGAGCGGTCCCAGGCTCTACTACGTCACCACTACTGGCCCTGGAGTATGTAAAATAACTGCAGTCTGTTGCACTGTGGACTGGAATACAGCGGTGATGTAACAGCCAACACAGAGCCAGGAAATAATTTTGCGCAAGCCTGCTGTAACACTTAGCTGGCTGCGTATGAATTAGGACAACTACCCCCAGCACAGACCCAGTACACTGAGGACGGTCACAGGCAGCCCAAATAGATTTTTTTCCCCAAATGTTTTTGGAAAGGCCCACTGCCTATATTCAATAAATATGTCTTCTGTCCCTGCCTCACCACCACTACTGGCCCTGGACTATGTATAATTACTGCAGGGCGCAATGCTCTGCACGGCCGATATACAAAAAAAAAAAAAGTGCAACACTGCAAAAAGCAGCCTCCACACTACTGCACATGGTTAGATGTGGCCCTAAGAAGGACCGTTGGGGTTCTTGAAGCCTAAAATACTCCTAACACTCTCCCTATAGCAACTCCAGCAAGACAGCACTTTCCCTGAACTATGTCACAATGCATCTGTGGCGAGCCGCGGGAGGGGCCGATTTATATACTCGGGTGACACCTGATCTCGCCAGCCACTCACTGCAGGGGGGTGGTATAGGGCTTGAACGTCACAGGGGGAAGTTGTAATGCCTTCCCTGTCTTTCTATTGGCCAGAAAAGCGCGCTAACGTCTCAGAGATGAAAGTAAAAGTAACTCGAACATCGCGTGGTGCTCGTTTCGAATAACGAGCATCTCGAACACGCTAATACTCGAACGAGTATCAAGCTCGGACGAGTATGTTCGCTCATCTCTAGTAAGGATCCAACCTCTCTGTCTTAGCGTGCATCTGTGCTGCGGTGAGCAGGTATACAACCTGGTGGGTGCTGCTGATACCTCCCATTAACCACCAGTCTGTGTTTCCATGTTTCACAATGTCCTCAAGTCTCTATGCCAATGACAACAGTAAAATAGTTTTGTGTTGAAAAGTTTGTGAGCCTCTGTCTCATGACGTTGCTCCTCATGGCAGTGTGTAGTTATTTTATTGCTAGACCCTGTGATGTCATAACCGACCAAGCATTGCACTTGGTCAAATTTTAACTTATAATCAATGTAAACTAAAAGAATATAAATGTAAACTGAGTGTTATTAGCATGTGCTGTGTAATAACTCATTGAATGTCTAATATGAAAGAGCTAAAACAGTATATATAATGTTATGTTGCTCAAGCTGATGGTTTGCCCACATTAGGTAGAGTTAGAAGGAGAAAACCCAAAGCGGTTGGGATGGATTTTGAGGCAAATTTTTATGATGATTTACAGCTGATTTTTCCACTGTGGAAAATTCACAGCAAATCTGTCACGTATGAACATACCAAAAGGGTTTGCCTTATGGTGGTAATATGTCATGGGTTTGATGCAGATTCCCCATTAAATCTGTGGCAAAGCCACACCAGTAAAGTGTCCCCATTCTTCTGAATCAGAATCCATGCTGTAGTTTATACTGCGCAGATTTGTTTTTAGCGTGGCTTTCACATCTCTGCGCAGAAATAAATGTGCCATCACCTCTTGACGTGGGTTCATGTCAAATCCACATGGAATGTGTGTTGGGAATTCTGCATGCAAATTATCATATTAACAAGGACCAAGTCCACATATCGATCTTCAGCTAGCAGAGGAGCAAATCCGCAGCAGAAATCCGTGGTTTAGCCATGGATTTTTGCTTTGGTTTTAGAGGCAGAATCTGTGCAAAAAAATCGGCCATGTGAATATACCCTGAAATGTATGTCCTGTCCTTGCTGGTGCTGCACTAGGCATAACACATTGTATAAACTCTTCCTAGTCCTCCTATGAGTGTAATCTCAGTTTTAGGCCTTTTTCACCTGAGTGTTGCAATTTACAGCCACAATCGCATGTACGGGAGTAAACCACGACCAGATCGCGGCTATACCTCCCGTTTTCTCATCCGCTCACATGGCCAGGCTGCGGCGTATATACGCTGCAGCCTGGAATTCCGTGGGCTGGCGCAGGAGACTTTAGGGCTTCTAAGGTCTCTCCCGCTCCCCTTGCCAGCTGATAGCGGCAATAGAAGCTCCAATAAAAGCGTGTGGGAGCTGCCAGCAAGGGGTAGAGGTAGGGACTTTAGCAGCGCTTGCCATGCTAAATTTTTTCCCCCTCCTTTCGCAGCTTATGAGAGTTACCGGCAAGGGGAGGGGGAGGGACTTTAGCAATGCGAGCCACTACTAAACTGCCTCCCACCTCCTTTTTCCAGCAGCTCCCATAGGAGTCTATGGGAACGGCAGGTGTATCCGGCAAAAGATAAGACAAGTCCTATATTTTGCGGCCACGTGTAAAAGCGGCCAGCAGGAATGCGCACCGTATGTGCCATCTTTTTCGGCCAGCTGATTTTATGCACCGGAAAAATCGCCCATCTGAATAAATGCATTGGAATCCAATGCTTCAGATGGCCGGCGTTTTATTGCGGCAAAGAAGCCTCAAAGTAGTAAAAATCAGTTTATGCAGTCAAAGCAGAGACATGAATTGTTAGGAAACCCAGACAGATTTTTATTCCATATTCCATTAAATATCCAGTCCAATTTTCTTTTTGTATATTACAAATAGTTGGTATACAAGAACCGCTGCGACATATAATCTATGGCAAATAGTGCCCCAATGAGTGATCAGGTGTCAAATCTAAGTGTTGTAGTGTAGCTTGGTAAGAGCGCAGCCTGTAGTCATGTTCATTCGCCTTCTGTTAATATATGTTTTACATTATAAATGAAATCTCCTGCTCAGTTCATTACAGTTCAGTCAAACTTCAGTCATTTATTTCCCCAGCATTTTACTATTTACAATCCACAATCTATCTTTGAACTGCATGTACTATAAACTATAGTCCCGATTTCTAAAGCCACTGACTTCATGTGTTTGAAATGTTAACCTTGCGGCATTTAAGATCTACCTCCACATCACTTTGGTAATTTTTAGCCCTAGTTATTTATGACAAGTGCTTATAAAAGTTAAATATGTGGAACAAAGCCTTGAGGTTATGCAGGAGACCGCGTCCTGTGTTCTGAATATTCAATATGCTTGCTGGATCTTTTTTACAGTCCTTCTTCTGCTCTTTATTGCCTTTTACTCTATATTTAAACACATTCCATATGTTTTTTCCTCTCATTTATTTAACACTCAGATCATACACCATTTTTTAAGAATAAGTGGCTTCAATACGGTTAAATCATTCTGCAGCTGCTTTTAGTTCTCTACTAGACTCTTCAGCCTTGTCAGTTTGTTTTCTTCTGCATATCTAACTGCGTGTTGAAAGTACGGAAAAATATAACAAACATACTGGAAGTCCAATGAGTGGAGTAGATGCTGGACAGTGACCTACAAGTCCCTGAATAAGACCCTTACCCGTTCAATAGGTATCCATGAATCCATTTTACACTGATATGCCAAAAGTCTTTGGATAGCAGCATGTAATTTGATTATGAAGTGGTGTTACCTCAGGTGAGGACTTGTGAACTCTCATACTTGTATAGAGCTCCATTTACACACAACGATTATTGCTCAAATTCCGTTTAAACGATGGCTTATGAGCGATAATCGTTGTATATAAATGCTACCATTGTTTACTCTTCAGCTGAACAATGATTTTAAGGTGAGCTTAAAATCCATTGTTCAGCTGGAGAGTAGATAGCACAGACCACCCACTGTATTCTGCATGGGAGCAGCTGATTACAATAAAGTGCTAATGGGCATTAGTGGCCTTAGGCACTTTATGCAAAATGATCGCTAGCACTGTCAATCTTTCAATAGTTTGTGCTCATGGCAAGGTGACGTGAATTATTTCAATTTGAATAATGCAAGATAGTGAGTGCCAGACGGATGGGACATGTCAGTACCAAAGTCATGTGGGCATTTAACATTCCTCAATCCACAGTGTGGAACTATTTGTGAACCAGGAATATGTCATAGAAGGCATTACCATCCATAGTAGATAGAACAGTGGCTGCCCATGGGTGCTTAAAGGGCTTCTGTCACTAAAAAAGAAAAATTCTATACTTATCTATTCCTCCCCCATCAGTCTACTTACTAGATCTTCACCTCCCCTATCTTCTCCTGTCTCCTGCAGTCCGGGGGCTCACTTCACCTCCACTTGCCTGATTCTGCTTCTTCCTGTGAGGTTATGTACATTTGGTTGGCAGTCTGCCAATTTACCTTACGTCACAGCTCACAGGCCAGCAGGGGGGCTGCCTATCTTCTTCAGAGATTGCTCATGCGAGATATCTCTGAAATAGATTACAATTCCTTCCTAGTCAGTGAAGCTACAGCACAGGGATGTGACCTTCACTGATCCAGCAGGAAGGAGTTTGTGATAAGCAGCTTTCGTAACAAGTTGGGCTCAGCCTGCAGTGAGCTGATCTGGGGCACTGGAGAAGCTCAACCAGGAGAAGATGTGATGATGAGACAGACAGGGAATGAATAGGTAAGTTTAGATATTTTTTTTTAATGACAAAACCCCTTTAATGATCACGACTGACAGCATTTGGCTAGATTTGTCCACATAAACAGAAAAGCGACTTTTGCAAAAATAATATCCGAAATCAGTGCAAGAGGCCCCACATGCATATCCTGCAGTTCTGTGCAGTGTTCTTTAGTTTTCATGGGATATAGAAGTAGAAGACCCACCAGAGTGCCTCTGTTAACTCCACTACACTGGTCACAGTGCCTCACTTGGGTTTGTGAGGTTGCTAGCTGTTCTCTAGAGATCTGGCAACATGTAGCATGGTCTGATGAGCCATGGTATCAGTCATTTCAGGGTGATGGGTGTGACACAGACCGCATGAAGCCATGAACCCCAGTTGTCAACAAAGCACTGTACAGACAGGTGGTGGTTCAATACTCGTGTAGGGTGTGTTCTCATGGCATAAGTTGGGTCCACTGGTCTGCCCATTGACCTGTTTGGTGACTGTTTGCAGCCCTTCATGAACTTCATGTATCCCCACAATGATGGGGTATTCCAGCAGGATATTGCACCATGCCATCAGGCCCGAGTTTTACATAATTGGTTTGAGGGGCAATCTGGGGAGTTCCTGGAAATGATATCACCTGCACATTCACCCGATATGAGCCCAATTGAGCATTTATGAGATGTGGTAGAGAAGTCCATTCACACCCAAGATCCTGCACCTACAAATACAATGGAGCTGTGGGTGACTGTCCAGACGGCATGACTCAACATCCCTCCAGATGTCATCCGTCCTTTTGTGGAATTGATGCCATGTTGCTGCATTTTACCAGTCTAGAGGGGGTAGTATATCTTATTGGTTCTTGTCCCATGACTTTTGGCATGTCCGTGTATAGCAACAATAATAATGATCATAATTTGTAATTAAAAAAAGTATATTAAAAAAAATTGAAAGTTTTACTGCAATTACATTACTACATTATTGTTCAAATTAACTGTAACCTTTACAGCATGGCAAAGATTCAGAATCCACAATCCACCCAATCACATTTAGATATTGGTGCAAAATATTACTAATAAGCCCTTAATTTCTTGTTACAGCAGAATCACTAAATCCACATCTGATTTGATATATATGTTTTGAGTCTGTCCAAACATTTTAAGTATAAAATAATAAAGGTTAGTTTTTTTTAATAACATTTCTTTTTCGGTGACCAATCTTGCTAATTTAAAAGAAATATACTGCTTTGGTGACTTCTAAATACTTTGTTGGCATTCAAAACTTTGTTTAACTATAACATCACCCAAAAACTCTTTAAAAACTAGACCAAAAACAGCTATTCAATTTACAAGCAGATTGTACACTTTTTCCCAGACCAGTATAATGTGGGAGGTGATGAGGAGCCGAAGTAAGTTTCCGGAGAAGTATAGATGTAGGGGATCACGTTTAGAGATAAGCGAGCACGCTCGTTTAAGGCTGATGCTCGATCAAGCATCGGTCTTGTCCAGTAACTGACTACTCTGATTACTCGACCAAGCAACATGCAAGGGGCCGCATGGTGCTCGGTCGAGTAATCAGTTTCTCGACAAGACCGATAGTCGATCGAGCATCAGCCTTAAACAAGCATGCTCTAGGGTGTTTCAGTTTTCCTAAGATGTGGTTTTCATATGACTTTGCTTACACCCCAAGTCTCAGTGATGAAAAAGATATAGACGATTTGAAAATATTTAGGGGTTGCACACATTGATCACTTTTTTCTCAAACTAGTAGAATTTCTAATATTGAAGTGCTTTGTACTAATGCTTCACTGAGGCAGTGAAATAAAAATGTACTAGAAGATGCCTTCACAGTTTTGATCCTAAAATATAACTTTTAATATTTATTTTCTAAAATTAGAAGGCTAAACGACATACAAACAAACACATATGTGGCTGTGTCCCTTGATGCACCCCTTGAAAAAATGTATAACAAAGTGTGTGCGCTGAATATCTTCCCTTGTGTGGGGAGTAAGGCGGTAAAAAATTAGGTCCTACCAGAAGTTCAATTGCAGAGCCAACTGAGAATTTGCTAGATCGGTAATCTCAGATGATATATCAAGGGGGTAGGCTAACAGCCCCAAAATATCAACAGGTAATAGCCAAAAGAATGGATATTGGTATTTATTCTGTTCAAAAAGGATTATAGAAGATTTTATCGTTCCGTGGTTGGAGGCGTTTATTCGGGAAGTGAACCAATATGGGCTACATGACAATATCATCGGTATGTTTTTTGATACTACAGCATCTAATACAGGACTGATCCAAGGGGCATATACCAGAATTGAAAGGGAATTCGGACAAACATTGTTGTGGTTGGCTTGCCGTTATCATACCCATGAACTAATATTGAAAGGAGTGTTTGAGGAGTGTTGTGGCATACCATCAAGTGGTCCTGACATTCAGATCTTTCAGAAGTTCCATAGTCTGCGGGCTTCACATGATAAGAAGTCATATACGACAATGCTGAATGAAGAAGTCCCGTTCAAGGCTTTCTAGTAGAACAACGAGTGAAAACAGTGCCTTGCATCAAGTAAGGTGGATGGCAAAGCAATATATGCACTTAAATTGTCCTCTTCACTAAACAGTTGAATATTCCTCAATGAGAATTGAAAGGAATGAAACGGGTTGCACATTTTGTCAGCTTCATATATGTTCTCTTTTGGTATGAGGCAATTGTAACTCGATGGACTCCAAAGAATGATTTGGATATGCCACACCTTTGAGCACTTACCCAGATGTAGACATGAAAAAAAGTGCTCTCACAGTTGCTAAGAGACACCTTTGGTATCGGTCAGAAACAAACGTAGGATTTTAGACGAACGTATTACTTAAAGGGGTTGTCCCGCGAAAGCAAGTTGGGGTATACACTTCTGTATGGCCATATTAATGCACTTTGTAATATACATCGTGCATTAATTATGAGCCATACAGAAGTTATTCACTTACCTGTTCCGTTGCTAGCGTCCCCGTCTCCATGGTGCCGTCTAATTTCAGCGTCTAATCTCCCGATTAGACGCGCTTGCGCAGTCCGGTCTTCTCCCTTCTGAATGGGGCCGCTCGTGCTGGAGAGCTGCTCCTCGTAGCTCCGCCCCGTCACGTGTGCCGATTCCAGCCAATCAGGAGGCTGGAATCGGCAATGGAACGCACAGAGCCCACGGTGCACCATGGGAGAAGACCTGCGGTCCACCGTGGGTGAAGATCCCGGCGGCCATCTTCGCAAGGTAAGTAAGAAGTCACCGGAGCGCGGGGATTCGGGTAAGTACTATCCGGTTTTTTACCCCTGCATCGGGTTTGTCTCGCGCCGAACGGGGGGGCTATTGAAAAAAAAAAACCCGTTTCGGCGCGGGACAACCCCTTTAAGCTGATTAGGAAAATATGACTAAAAATTTAGAAACCAAACCTGCAAAGAAAAAGGAAATGAAACAACTAGAGGGTAAAAACCTAGTTTTTGAAGGAAAAGACCCGAACCATTTTGTTACCAATAAAACAAAGACGTTCTTTGAATTTTTCGGGATCCACAATGTGACAGAATACTGCAGTGATTCTCTAAGAAGCCATGTGAACGCTCCTAAGGTGGTCAATGGAGATGAGCATTGCCCTTAGCGAGTATCAGCCCGCTCGGGAGCAAAGATTCGACTGTCAGCGACGGGCGGGGAGCAGTGGGGGAGAGCGGGGAGGTGCGGAGGGGAGATCTCCCCCCCCCCCCGCTCCCCCCTGCTCACTGCCGCAACTCACCTGTCACCTGCGCCGGCAGCGAACCTTTTCTCCCGAGCGGGGAAATACTCACTAAGGACAATGCTCGCTCGAGCAATTGTCCTTAGCGAGTATGCTCGCTCATTTCTAGTGGTCAATGATACCGCAGAAAGAGGAATTGCTCTGATAAAAAAGTTTAATGAATCGGTCAGGAACGAACAATAAAAACAATTCTTGTTGAGGGTAGTCGAGCATCACAGAAAAGTCGTCACCAAGCGAACAAAACAAGGGACTGCATCGTTCAAAGTTGATTAATATAACACATGTTGTGCCTATCATACTACCTATTAATCTTAGTGTCTAGTTTTAGTATTATTTTAAGTTTGTGATTTCTAGTTTTCCCAATAAAAATAGTTAACATTAAAAAAAATATATTTTTTGCCTATTTTTACAAAACTGATCAAAGTGTGCAACCTCTAAATATTGTTCAATTTTCTTGAAATTTGGCATATATATCTTTTACATCACTGAGACTTGGAGCATAAGCAAAGTCTGCAAAAATTTAACATTTTATTTTTTGCCTTACAAAATGAAACACCCTAGCGTGCTCGCTCATCTCTAATCACATTTTAAGATACAAGTTAGGTCCTGACTGGTGCTTCCTACCAGGCTTTGAGTTGAGGCCTGAAGAAGAAAAGTTGCTTAATTGCTTACTACTTGATTACATATTGGTTATACTTTACATTATATGTACATGAAGATGTGTAAATATGAATATAAACACATACTACTATAGAGAATTGCAGTACATGTACACACTGAAATATTTCTTTTCATGGCAATATAAAGCTCAAGGTCATAATTTGGGTGCTTTATATACAGCTGAAATTCAAGATTATATTTAAAGTCTACAACTTCTAAATGACGGTGGTAAAGTATAGTTGTAAAACTCAATGAAAGTAACAAGTCATTGATTTTAAAGGGAACAAAGAAAAACAACTGCAGCTCCATCAAGTGGCAACATATATTCCAAAACTAAAACCGGAAGATGCAACTTTCTTTTATATGAAGCCATCTATAGAGAAATCAATTACATCTCTTTCCTACATCATTTTGCAGTTTTCATCAGCATCTCAGTTGAGCACTTAAGTATATGTTGTGCTTTATTATGTGATTTTGAGCTATTGTTTTCTCCATTCAGAATCCCTAAAACATAATGCATCCTGATAATGGAATCAAAATTAAAAGTGTACTAAAACTAAAATGACAATCACTCCTTGGCAAGCTGTAGATATACAGAGTGGGACACAGAATAGTAACAGAGTGTGTAAGGCTGAAAAAAGACACATGCAGTTCAGCCTATTATCCTGCAATGCTGATCCAGAGGAAGGCAAAAAAAAAACATGAGATAGAAGCCAGCTTTCAACATTTTATGGAAAAAATTCCTTTCTAAGTCTGGCAGTCAGAATAACTCTCTGGACCAACAACCTTTCTGAAGAAATCAAAAGTAGCCCATCTCTGAGTCCCGGCACCCCACTCGTATGAAAGCTGTCTAAAAAAAAATCTGTGTGTTTCTCACAGCAACCAATCACAGCACAGCTTTCATTTTACCATAGCAGTATAAGAAATGAAAGCTGTCCTGTGATTGGTTTCTATGGGCAGCAAAGACAAATTTTCTTTTTGACAGATTTGATAAATATGACAGCCAAAGTATGGTTTCCTTTGTGAATTCACAGAATACAAGGTACTAGTCTACTAAAAATCTCTACCTTACTCATGAATAATGGACCCAATTTTCGTCTAATCAACTGTAATGCCGCATTTTATCTGGACTTAGTTGAACAGTTTTACGATCAATTATTGGTGTCAAACTGAACCAATTATCAGTCCTTTTAATCCACCTGTGCATAGTACCTTTGCTCCTTGAGGCATGGACAGAGGTTTTTGCTATATTATACAATCTATAATACAGCAATAACCTCTGTCCATGACTCAAGGAGCAAAGGTACCATGCACAGGTGGAAAAAAGGAAATTATATTCGGCAGGCGTTGGGTTTGACAAATGAGAAACGAATGTACTGCTTTTTCCAACAAAATGGGGCAACATGCCACACCTCCAACGACCCACTGGCATGGGTTTATATAAAAACCTTAGCACAACGTGTATGAACTGCCACCGCCCGCTGCCTTGGAGAGTCCACCTGGGCCAGAGGGCAAAGAGTCAACCTCATCCTGCTCCCTCTTCTGCTGCTGTAGCTGCCTCTTTCTTTATAATCCCTTCCTAATCATGCACAGCCTCTGAGCACAGAGAAGCAGTTTTGTGTAGAGGCAGTAGCACGCCTACTTTAGGCCTTTCCTCCACAATTGATTACCGGGCTGCAAGCTTCAGAGCCAAGAGTGGAAAACAGAGAGAAGTTGAGCGTCCACCATCACCAAACCTTCTTCGTATCAGCATCTACCCCATTTTTCTGCATGTCCTAGATTAGCAGACAGCCCTCCCATATCCAGTTATAAGAACGAATTAAAAAAAATGATCATCCCAACCATCCACTAACACGAAGCCTGAATGCAAGCATAGCAGAGCTGCTTGCCATGGAAATGCATCCCTACAGGCTAATGGACACAAGTGCCTCTCACAACATTATGCTCCATGCTAACCCACAATACTAGATTCCCAGCCACCATTTTTCCCCCCAAATGCCATCCCTACCCTGCACCTGCATGTAAGTAAAAACGTGTGTCTTGCGTTTCAAAATGATATTGAGATTATATATATATATCTTTCGAAGTACACACCCTGAGACTCTTCCGTCCACTTCCTATACATTTTGCAGTTATCTACCAGCCCCCAGGCTCCACCCACCTGTTCCTGGACCATTTTGCTGCCTGTCTCCCTCATTTCCTGTCCTGCGAACTCCCAACCCTTATTCTTGGTGACTTCACCATCCCTGTTAACAATCCCATCTCCCCGCCTGCCTCCCAACCTCTAACCCTCACCTCCTCCCTTAGCCTATCACAATTCTGCGACTCCCCCACTCACAGAGATGGTAACATCCTTGACCTAATCTTCCTCTGCTCTGTCTCTCATCTTACTAACTCCCCCTTCCCACTCTCAGACCACAATCTCCTCTCCCTCTTCATCAGGCACCCCAACATCTCCCCAGACCCCCATCAATCGCACCTCCAGGAATCTCCAAACTATCCACACCCAACAGTTTGCCAAAACCCTACAGTCCTCCCTATCCTCCATCTCTCTCCTTTCATGCCCCAACCTGGCTGCTGAACACTACTCCACCACCCTCAGACGTGCCCTGGATGAAGCAGCACGCCCCGTGACCAGAGCCATCAACCGGAGACCACAACAACCCTGGCTCACATCCCAAATACATTTCATCCAGCGGTGCTCCAGATGTGCTGAACAGCTTTGGCGTAACTCCAAACAGCCTGCAGACTTCATCCACTTCAAATTTATTCTTAAAGCCTACAATCTTGCCCTCCCTCATGCGAAACAAGTCTATTTCCCCTCCCTCGTCTCCTCACTATCCCACAATGCCAGACAACTCTTCAACACCTTCCATTCCCTCCTTAGCGCCCCCAAAACGGCCCCTGTCATGGACCCTTAGTGTTGGAAAGCTAGCGACACATTTCAAAGAAAAACAAATTGAAATTATCTATAAAGAATTCCCCAAACAGTGCACAGCTAGCCCCGATGCCAACCTTTTCAGCACTGCATCCACTCACTCACTAGCTGCTCTCGAACCAATGACAGAGGAAGTAGTCTTCAGACTGCTTTCCGCTGCCCATCCACCAGTGCCAGTGATCCTCTTCCCTCACACTTCCTCTGGTTCCTCTCCCTGGCTGTCATTACCCACCTCACCACCATTTTAACCTCCCCTTGTCCACTGACATTTTCCCCTCCTCTTTCAAACATTTCATCATATCCCATCTCCTAAAGAAACCAACCCTCGACTCGACTGACGCTGCCAACTACCAACCTATCTCTAACCTCCCCTTCATCTCAAAAATACTTGAATGCCTGGTATACTCCCATCCCACGCATTTTCTCTCTGACAACTCTCACCTCTACCCCCTCCAGTCTGGTTTTCACCCTCTCCACTCAACCGAAACCGCCCTCACAAAAATATCTAACAACCTGATAATGGCCAAGTCGAGGGGCGACTACTTACTACTAATACTCCTTGACCTGTCTGCTGCATTTGACACTGTAGACCATAAGCTCCTCCTTGGTCTGCTCCACTCTATTGGCCTAAAGGACACTGCTCTCCCCTGGTTCTCCTCCTAACTCTCAGTTCTTGGCCCACTTCTCTTCTCTACATATATAGCCCCAATCGGGCTAACCATTCTCAGATTTGGCCTCAAATATCACCTTTATGCTGACGACACCCAGTTATACATCTCTTCTTGTGACATCTCTGCACCCTTCCTCCAAAACATCTCCGGCTGTCTGTCCGCTGTCACTAACACCATGTCCTCCCTCTTTTTCAAACTTAACCTCTCAAAAACTGACCTCGTTTTTCCACCCCCTACCAACTGACCTCCCCAAAGATCTCTATATCAGAAGCTGGCACTACCATATCCCCCAGACAGCATGCCCACTGCCTAGGGGTCACACTGGACTCAGACCTCTCTTTCACCCCTCACATCCAATCTCTGACCCGAAACTGCCACCTGGACCTCAGGAACATTGCTAAAATCTGCCAGTTCCTGACCACGGACACTCTAAAGACTCTTGTCATTGCCCTCATCCATTCCAGACTCGATTACTGCAATTCCCTGCTAATTGGCCTTCCCCACTCCAGACTCTCTCACCTCCAATCCACACTAAACGCTGCAGCTAGACTCATCTTCCTGTCCAGCCACTTCTCAGACGCCTCTGCATTATGTCAGTCGCTGCACTGGCTGCCCATGTATCACAAAACTCAATTTAAATTCATCCCCCTCACTCACAGAGCTCTCTATGGCGCCGCACCACCATATATCACCTCTCTCCTGTCATACATCACCCATCCTACACGCTTCACTCTGCCAACACAGTCAGACTACACTTCCACTAATATGAACCTTTAGATGCTCGTCTCCAGGATTTCACCGGAGCAGCCCAGATGCACAGAATTTCAGGCGTGCCTGAAAGACTCACCTCTTCAAAGAAGCATACTAACTTTAATGACTTAGTCCCCACCCTGATATTACTCCTATCATGTACACTCCCTTTCCCCATACCCCTCTGTATCACCCCACCTCATCCTGACTGAGCTCCCCATGCTCCAAAAGTGCTACAGAATAAGTTGGCACTATACAAATAAAGATTATTATTATTGGAATAAAAAGCAGGAGAAGAAAAAAAAACGGAGCAAGAGTAGAGGAATAATAAAGGTCCAGAGGCAGGAGAGGCAGCTGCGCTATGCTTCTTCCATGTTTCCTCCTCCTACTTCCTCCTAAATGGAAAATATGTCTGTATAGAAATCCGGTGCTATTGAGGAGCACAAGCCTCCCTCAAGGTGCTTTTGTTGGTGGTGGTGGTTCTGCTGCTGCTCTCCTCCTGTTTCTACCATGTTTCCTCCTCCTACTTACCCCCAAATGAAACATATATCAATATGGAAATATGGAGCACACAAAAATGTTCTAAAGCACAAGAAACAATTGTAGCTCCATTGCTTTTACTTGGAGAAGGCCTGTGCTTGGCTGTTCTGTTCACCTGGTAGAACGTGTCCTTTGCAAAATTTATGACATTACTTTTAAAACAAGCACCACACCTGCTGTCTCCCTTGGTGTAAGTGTTGGTAATTATTCTGCTTTTCTTTGGAGGCGGATGTTCATGCATGGGTGTTGTATTCACCTGGCAAAATTTGTCCTTGTATGACACTGATTTTCAAACAAGCAACACACCTGCTGTTTTGCGTAGTGAAATTTTTTGGTAGCTCTATAGCTGCTGATTGAGTGTTGTGTTCACCTGGCAAAATTTGTCCTTGTAAAATTTTTTGACTTTGCTTTTAAAACAAGCAGCACACATACTGTCTTCCTTGGCACAATTTTGTATCTTGGAGACCATACGTGGGCCTTATTTTGTTTTCAGTGACACCCGTATGCTATGATTGATCCTCACCACTGTACACTATTTTGACCACTTTTTGGGAGGAACACAGATTTCCCCAGATTTGTGGCTATATTCCAATGTAATTTGGAGAGCTTTGGCTGCATTTAGGACCTTTTCGAGGGCAAATTACAAAACCCGATTTTTACTCCCACTGTCTTTAATGGTAGTCAGAATCGACTGGCTCAATTCACAATGATTTCTGTGAAATTGGCCCGATACCAGCACAAACTGATTATTCAAGTAATTATGTTGTGTTGACCATGTGTGAGATTCAAAAAAGTATAAAATCATGCAATCAGGCTGTTACCATGTATTGCACAGACCAAAGATTGGAGCGTCAGCAAGGCAATTTGCATATTTCTGATGCATGCTGGGCAAAAAGTCGCTGTGAGTGGGATGATTGCCAGACATGCAAAGTTTTACACTTAGTGATATTTTAAAGATTATATATCACTAGAGTTCTTGACTTTTAGAAGTTCTGAAGTGGACATCAACATGGAAAGGTAGAGTAGCCATATGGAGAGTTGCAACGTATACTATATGTTTACAGACCTACCAAAGAAAAAGTCAAACTTCACCTGACAGAAATGCAAGCTTCTGTCTCTATTGGCGGAAAAGTTTCTGAGTCTTCAAGAGAGAATAACTACATTGAAACTCATTAAGGAAGATGAGGATTTCCTTGACAGAGCAGAAATGACTCTTCAGGATATTGAAGGAATAGAAATGTCCAGTGTATCAGCAGAAGTAGAGGAATGGAAGAATGTGACGCAAAGAAGCAGAAGGATCAGGAGTCAGTCAGCACCCATACTGCTCGGGAATCGGTACTAGGCTTTCACACAGGAAAACAACGAAAAGGTACATCAAGAAATGACTTTGCCCACAAAGAACAGTCTAGTAAGCACTGACAATCCTCTTGGATTGAGAAAAAGAACAGAGGCAGCTGTCTGGCACACCTGACCTCACGAGAGGTGTGCTGTCTTCCAGGTGCACAACTCAAAGATCAAGACTCTTCAGTTCTACAGACCATTATCCATTCCTACTGATACACGAAAGGGACAAATGACACTTCAAAAAAAGAACCTTGCAACTATCTGCAGAGATTTTGAAGACCTCAGCAAGATAGTGAAGGAACAAGGAGCACAGGTGGTCTTCTCATACATCCTCCCAGTGAATGGCCATGAAATAAAGAGATGGAACTGGATTCTAGAGGTGAACAACTGGCTATGTCAATGGTGCCATCAGCAGATATTTGGATTTGTAGACCATGGAATGTATAACCTTTATAATGGACTCCTTGCTAGAAATGGGATGCACCTTACAAACACAGGAAACGTATATTTGGCAAGTGCCTTACTTAACTAGAACAATATGGAAAGGGTTGTAAAAAGCCAGGAAAAATATAATGCTATTGAATACAATTGAGAACTTTGCTATTAGAAGTGGAAAAAAAACCAAAGATAAATAATTCAGAAGGAAAGTAGAGAAGCAAGAACCACCAATCACAAACTAAAATGTTTTTTTTTTACAAAAATGCAGAGTATGGGAAACAAACAAGAAGAATTGGAGCTCCTAACACAGGAAGAGAGATATGATGTCATATCACATGGGATGATATACAAGATTGGAATACAAGGCATGAAGGATACAACTTATTTATGAAAAACAGGTCTATTAAAACAGGAGGATGTGTTGTATGTTAGGAAAACATTCATCTCCACACAGATTCAAGCTTCAGAGCATGGGAGCTCTGTAGAAACAGTTTGGGTAAGAATAACAGAAAGGACACCATTGTAGGTATTTACTATAAGCCGCATGGACAAGCAGAAGATATTGATGAACTCTTTCTACATCAGATGGCCAAGCTCTCAAAAAAGTACAACATAGTGATCATGGGAGATTTTAACTATGTGGACATTTGTTGGTAATCTCTCTCAGGTAAAAGTAATGGATCCAACAAATTCTTATCTGCTCTTGCTGACAACTTTATCTTCCAAAAGGTAGAAGAGAAAACAAGGGAATCTTTTAACTTGGACCTAATTCTTACCAACAGGGAGGGAATGGTTGAGGAAGTAGGAGTGGCTGGGACCTTAGGATGTAATGATCATGTTATCCTTTAATTTTGGATAACAAGGGGAAGAAGACCTAAGAAGACTTAGACCTCAAGGTTGGATTTCAGAAACACAGATTTTATTGAACTCAGAAAGAGGGCAGGAAGGATCCAATGGCTGGATGTTCTTAAAGGCAGAAATGTCCAATGGCAGCTAATGGTATTTAACAAGGAGAAATGCAAAGTACGACATCTGGGCAAGAAAAATGAAAAAAACACATACAGAATGGGAGGAATTGAGCTAAGCAGCAACACAGGTAAAAAACACCTGGGTATACCAATAGATCAAAATGAACAAGAGTCAACAGTGTGATGCAGTAACCAAATAGGCAAACACGGTTCTGGGCACCCCAATTTAAAAAAATACATCAACAAACTGGAGCAAGTTCAGAGAAGAATTACCAAGATGGTGAGCGGTCTGCAAATTATGTCCTATGAAGAACGGTTAAAGGATCTGGGAATGTTTAGCTTGCAAAAAAGCTGTCTACAAATATTTAAAGGGCTGTCACAGTGCAGAGGGATCAGCCCTATTCTCATTTGCACAAGGAAAGACTAGAAGCAATGGGGTGAAACTGAAAGGGAGGGGACACAAATTAGATGTTATAAAAAACTTTCTGACAGTGAGGGGGATCAATGAGGGTGATTCACTACTCTGAATGGATTTTTTTTTCTGTTTTCCATTAGCTTCCATGTGTCAAATCACCAAGGCGTTGGTCATACCATACAGACCAAAGCCCATGCAGGTTCTATGAGACCGATAAGAACAAGGGGCCCAGCTTAGGTTGACATTGCCTCCTTTCCTACTAGCTGTGTGAATGTGTAAAGGGCACCCCTTAACTCTATAGCAGTAACATTAGCAAATGGGACAGCAAAATGACTACTGCTAATCTACAAGGGATAGAAAGAAGGGGGCAAGACTGTCCCATTTTTGGATTACATTAAATGATATCATAAACTACTCTACTAGGCCATATTTAGATTTTTGCTAGGAGGTCCCCGTTCTGTGCATGCCACTACTTTTAATTACATCACATTCTCCCATTTACCAATCAATATTAATTATAAAATGTACTTTTGCATGCATGGACATAAAAAAAAACAGAAAAACAAAGTAGAAAAAAATCACACTGCAATACAGTTCATACTTTATCTACTTTATAGGAGTGCAAAGTATTATTATTTGACCACATGGGGGCACTGTTTCCATTGGAAAGCAATGTTTCTTCATCTTGGAAGAAATGACTACAACATGTGGAAGAATTTTATAGTCACAAAGTTGGATGATCTGTTGAAAATGCATTTCTGTTATTCGTGTAAGTAGCTACATTTAATCAATCTCTCTGCATTGATCATCCTGACTTTGTTCAGCTCACATATGTAACATGTTCTGCAGCGAGTCTCACAGTCCATATTAATTAATTATATAAAAATGATACCTGGCTAGAAGAACATAACACAAAGGTCCTAAAGGAAAACAATTGATTTTTTTAAATTCTGGAGTGAACATTTATTTGGTTACTATGTTGACCCTTAACTTTTCATTGCTTGCATTATATGTACTTTTATCGCTATTCCACTTCATATACCTTATAGATTCCTTGTATTTACAGGAACCTGTCACCTTCCTGAAGCCCCATAAACTAGCTTATGGTGTTGTTAGGGGAGTTGACAGGGAGCCGGATGATGTATTTTTAATACCCACCAGCTCCTGGGATTCCACTGTGTCCGCCACTGAAGCCCGCACGATGCACAAAAAATCAGACTCTTTTCAGAGTCCCAAGTGTTCTGGAAAATGGGCAGATTTTTGTGCCTTGCTTGGACTGTCGAACACCATGGGTCGCAGGTGAGTATTAAAAAGACATCACTCAGCTCCCTGTCACCTGCTCTAATAGCACCGTAAGTTAGTATATGTTGCTTTAGGCAGGTGATAGGTTCCCTTTAAATCATAAAGGGCTTTATGTGCTTCATAAAGAGATTAATTTGTAGAGTTCTGTTGCATGCAAAGACTGTGATAGAGGGAATGTGATGTTGTGTACCACTTCTGCTTCGCATGTGGCCCTTAATTAAGAGCAGAGGACAGCAGGGAAGAGTTCTCTCTCTTGCAGACATGTCCCATCAGTGTCGAACTAGGGGGCCTAGGCACTCCAGTAATATTAACTCTAAGGGCTCATGTCCATGGGCAAAAGAAGAATTAAAATCCGCAGCAGATTTTAACTCTTCTCCTGCCCGCGGATCCGCACCCCATAGGGATGCATTGACCACCCGCGGGGTAGATAAATACCCGCGGATGGTCAATAAAAGTGATTTTAAAAAAAATGGAGCATGAAAAAATCTGGACCATGCTCCATTTTCATGCGGGTCTCCCGCGGGGACGGCTCCCGCGGGCTTCTATTGAAGCCTATGGAAGCCGTCCGGATCCGCGGGAGACAAAAATCAGATTTTACTTACCCGCTCCGGTTCTTCTCTTCGCCGCCGCGTCATCTTCTCTCAGTCGCGGCCGGATCATTTTGCTTCAGGACGGCGCATGCGCGGGGCACGTCACCGACGTCATCCTGCGCATCCACCGGGCCGAAGAAAGAAGATGCAGAGAAGATGACGCCGCATCGAAGGAAGTATCCGGAGCGTGCGAGAGGTAAGTTTATTCTGATTTATTCCCATTTTCAGCGCTCATGTCCGCGGGGCAGGAGGGACCCGCTGCAGATTCTCCCTGGAGAATCCGTAGCGGGCCTGATTTTCCCCGTGGACATGAGGCCTAAGGGTCCACTGTGTAGCTACATGCAAAAAATTGAAAATTAATTTATTTTATGCCTTGCAGCAGGTGTACTATGTCTTGTGTCATTCCTGTGGGAAGGGTAGCTGTGGGCCCACTTCTGTCTAAGGTCCACTAGAGCAGACATACACAACCTTTTCTAGTCCGAGGGCTACCCATCTACAAAGTTTCCTACTTGCACCTCTTTCAATTCAGAAGATATTCTGTGAGGCCCTGACTTTTGAATCACCCTGTACAGTGGAGATAACTACATGCACTGATGGCCACCTGTAACTCATATACTTCTTCCTCAAGTGCCAAGAAGCACCCCATTTTCCTATAATATGGGGGACCCAGAGATGGTTACCCATGCACCATTAATACTTGGTCATCCTTGAGCAATGTAGTACTCCCCTTCTCTCTGACAGGGAAACAAAATGTGAACTTCCACACATTAGCAGGCATTTCTATGTGCTCATGGTTGGGGCCACATAGAGTGGTATTATAGGATGCCGGTTATGCACAGTTGCACTAAGCAACTCAACTGTTCCCCTGTGGGCTGGTCTGCACCTCATTCATAGTTACCCGTTTATCTGAATAGCCAACATAAAACTGTTGATTACCCCTGCAGCAGTCAATGTATTGTAGGCATTTAAAGGATGAAGTTGTGGATGGAGTATACTTCCCTCCCAGGCTTTTAGTCTGGACAGGGTGGCGCTCCAGTCCACAACTTCACCGTAATTCTCTGGAAGTGCAGCTGTAGGCCCTGACCTCATTACTGGAGCATAAAAGACTGCAGCTCCAGGAAGTCAGGGCCTGACAGCCTGAGGAGAAAACTGCTGAGCACCTTGCATACTGCAGCTTCCTTTGGTGTCTCTGCGTGAACCTGAGCACCCTGCGTGGTGCATATTCTATGGACTTTTCATGTTGTGTGCTTGGAGTGTGCTGCACAAAAAAAAAAACTTGGAGTGACTTTACCCACTACTTGGACTCCCGTGTGTCGCTGCCGCCATCCCCTGGAGAATAAACTATCACAATTTGGTGTTTGGATGCGGGCAGCAATCCCGACTGTTTGGTGCAGCGGCGGATGTCCTGGGTGAAATCTTCAACCATGATGCAGGCGCCAACCCTGACCATGGAGGAGCTACTGGCGCAGATGGACAGGCTTACGGAGGTACTGCTCAAGCATCCAGCCTTAAGGAGGGACAGAGCCCCTACTACCGCCAGGCCCAGGGAGACCGTGCAGAAGTTCCTGCAGAAGATGACTCCCAACGATGATGTGGAGGCCTATCTGACCATGTTTGAAAGAACCACTGAACGTGAAAACCTCCCCAAGGCTGAGTGGGTCGAGGTCTTAGCAGCGTTCCTCACGGCGGAGTCGCAGAAGGCGTACCATGACCACAGTGTCCACGAGGTAAGCGACTACGCCAGGTTAAAGGCAGAGATCCTGGCTCATCTGAGAGTTACAGCGGCGGTCCAGGCCATAAGAGTACATAATTGGAACTACTTAGCCGACCAGTCAGCCAGGTCGCAGATGTGTGACCTTTATCATCTGGTAAAAAAATGGTTGGAGCCGGACATTTGCACACCCGCCCAGATGGTTGACAAGGCTGTGGTTTACCATTATACCCGTGCACTGCTGGCAGATCTGCAGAGCTGGGTCAGCCATGGGGGCCTAAGAACACTAATTAGCTGATAAAACTGGTCGATCGCTACACCGCGACAGAAAACTACCTTCGGGGCATCCATTCAGTTCAGACCCCTGTTGCGAGTTCGAGACCTGCAGGGGGTCAACCAGACTGGTTGCTTGAGGGAAGCAGTGCCCTGGCGGGCTGGAAGTGCCAGGGGCTCGGACATCTGTTGGCTCAGTGCCCCGTAACCAATGAGCCTATGGAGTGTGACGGTGCTTGGTGCCGGTCCTGGTTTGGAAGGCCTAGTTGCCGTGCCTCTCAGAGACTAGAGACTGAGCTGCAACTGTGTCAGTTAAGTGTAAACCGCCTTTCTATTGAGGCGCTATTTGACTCGGGGAGCCTGTTCACCTTAGTGCATGCTAGTCTGGTAGCAAAGGAGTTCCTACTAGGTAAGCACATCAGTGTGGTGTGTATACACGGTGACACAAAGGCATATCCTATGGCACGCTGTAACTTTGAAACCTGTGTCGGAACTGTGACCTGCGATGTAGGTGTCTTCAAAGGGTTAATGCACAGTGTGATTTTTGGACGTGATTTTCCTGTGTTCTGGGACTTGTGGCGGGAAATGACAACCCCTTCTAAAAAGGCTGACCTTACACCGCCGCAGGAGAGCGGGGTAAATGTGGACATTGAACCTGGAAATATAACTTTTCCTTTACAGGTCTTGGATGGAGATGATGCTGAAGAGGAAGTCTACCCCTCGGCTCAGGATGTGTCTGATCTGGAGGATGAGCCTGAGAACTTTGGGACAGCTCAATTAAGGGACCCCACTCTTGTTAATGCAAAAGAGAATGTCACGATAATAAATGGTGTGTTACAGGAACCGGGCTCTGACGGTTTCCCCATTTTGCCATGAATAATAATTTGCTGTATAGAGTAACAAAAATAGGCGAGAAAGTGGTGGAACAGTTGGTCATGCTGAAGCCATACAGGCACAAGGTGCTAGACTTGGCACATAATCATGTATTGGGGGACATTTAGGAACTGATAAAACGTAGGATAGAATTCTTCAAAGATTCTTCTGGCTAGGGGTGTACAAGGACATAAAAGAGTACTGTGAGTCGTGCCCCACCTGTCAGAGCACCGCTCCCGTGTTGCACTTCCGCAGTCCCTTAGTGCCTCTCCCGATTATAGAGGTACCCTTTGGATGAATTGGAATGGATTTAGTGGGTCCCATAGTCAAGTCAGCTAGAGGATATCAATACATTTTGGTCATGTTTGATTATGCCACCCGGTACCCTGAGGCAATTCCGTTGAGAAGCCCTACTGCTAAAAACATTGCTCAAGAATTGTCCCTTATGTTCTCCAGAGTAGGTCTTCCCAAGGAAATTCCTACAGACCAGAGGACCCCGTTCATGTCCAAAGTAACGAAAGAATTGTGTCTCCTCTTTAAAATTGATCATATACGAACCCCAGTATACCACCCTCAGACGGATGGGTTGGTAGAGAGGTTCAATAAGACCCTGAAGCAAATGCTAAAGCAGGTAGTGGAGAAAGATGGTCGGTACTGGGACTGTCTACTACCTTATTTCATGTTTGCCATACGGGAGGTACCACAGGCTTCTCGCCATTTGAGTTGCTATATGGTCGGCACCCGAGAGGGTTATTGGATATAGCCAGAGAAACCTGGGAGACCGAGTCTACTCCCTATAGGAGTGTCATAGAGCATGTGGCTCAGATGCACGACCGCATTAATACTATAATGCCCATTGTCAGGGAACACTTGCAGAGGGCCCAGGAGGCCCAAAGCAGAGTGTACAATTGTTCTGCCAGGGTGAGAACTTTTAATCCCGGTGACCGAGTTCTCATCTTGGTAACTACGGTAGAGAGTAAATTCCATGCTAGGTGGCAGGGCTCCCTACGAAATCGTTGAGAAAGTAGGCAACAAACTATAGAGTGCACCAGCTGGGGAAAAGGAAGCCGTATCAGGTGTACCATGTAATTTAATAAAACTTTGGAAGGATAGAGAAGCTTTGGCTACCTCAAGCATTAGGAGGGGTGGGCCGCAGCCCTCCCTGCCCGATGTTAGAGTAGGTGAGGCCCTCTCAGTATGCCAATGGCAGGAGACAAAAGAGTTCCTGCAGAGAAACAGAGACAAATTCTCTGACCTGCCAGGTCGTACACATGTCATAAAACATGACATCATAACTGAACCCGCGAAGAAGGTAAACTTAAAACCATACAGGATTCCAGAAGCCCATAGGGATGCAGTTTCTACCGAGGTTTAGTGCATGCTGGAACTAGGGGTGATAGAGGAATCTAAAAGCGAGTGGTCAAGCCCCATTGTGTTAGTTCCAAAACCGGACGGTACTTGAAGTTTTGTAATGATTTCAGGAGGTTAAACGGAATCTCCAAATGTGATGCGTATCCCATGCCCAGGGTTGATTAATTAATTCATTGAGAGGTTGGGTAATGCCAGATATATCACCACGGTTGACCTTACCAAAGGGTACAGGCAAATACCTCTGACTAACAAGTCAAAGAGAAAACGGCCTTCTCAACCCCAGAGGGCTTGTTGCAGTACATGCCGTTTGGGTTACATGGCATGCCTGCTACCTTCCAAAGGTTAATGGATCAGATTTTGAGGCCTCACTGTAATTATTCTGCTGCATACCTAGACGATGTTGTAATCTTTAGTACCAATTAGGAGAGTCACCTTGGGAAGGTACACGCGGTCATGGATGCCATAAAAAGGGCACGTTTAACCTTAAAGCCTGGGAAATGTGCAGTAGCCCAGGAAGAAGCCAAGTACCTTGGCTATGTTAATGGCCATGGTGTCATTAAACCCCAGGTCAACAAGGTAGAAGCCATACAGGCATGGCCTAGACCTTTAACAAAAAAAAACAGGTCAGAGCCTTTTTAGGAATGACTGGGTACTATCGTAGATTTGTGCCTAACTTTGCCTCCATGGCAGCACTGCTTACAGACTTTACAAAAGGGGGCAAGTCGGTAATGGTGGCATGGACAGCTGAGGCCGAGCAGGCCTTTCAAAATTTAAAGTCGGCCCTTTGCCAACAGCCAGTGTTGATAACGGACGACTTCTCAAAAGAGTTTATTGTGCAGACGGATGCTTCTAGTGTAGGGTTGGGTGCAGTGTTGTCCCAGTCCATAAATGGGGAAGAACATCCAGTATTGTATTTAGGCCAGAAGCTATGTCCTGCGGAGAAGAATTAAGGTATTGTTGAAGGGAATGTTTAGCGGTAAAATGGGCACTAGAAATGTTAAAGTGCCATCTCTTGGGGAGAGAGTTCAAGTTGGTGTCAGACCATGCCCTCTTGATCTGGATGAAGCAAAATAAGGAAAATAATGCGAGGGTGACGAGGTGGTTTCTTTGAATCTTTCACTTTAGAACTTCAAGTTCACCCTCGAGTATAGACCAGGCAAGTCACAAGGTAACGTTGATGCCCTGTCTAGGGTGCATTGTCTGATCACCAAGAAGACCCAGCCCTCCGGTCTGGAGAAGGGGGGGGGGGGGTATGTAGGCATTTAAAGGGTGAAGTTGTGGATGGAGTATACCTCCCTCCCAGGCTTTTAGTCTGAACAGGGTGGCGCTCCAGTCCACAACTTCAACCTAGTTCTCTGGAAGCGCAGATGTAGGCCCTGACCTCATTACTGGAGCATAAAAGACTGCAGCTCCAGGAAGTCAGGGCCTGACAGCCTGAGGAGAAAACCGCTGAGCACCGTGCATGGTGCAGCTTCCATTGGTCTCTCTGCGTGAACTTGAGCACCCTGCGCGGTGCATATTCTATGAACTTTTCATGCTGTGCGCTTGGAGTGTGCTGCACAAAATAAAGCTTGGAGTGACTTTACCCACTGCCTCCCTCCCCTGGAGGATAAACTATCACAGTACGAAAATAAAATAGATATTATAAGCATAAGCAACAAAATGGACTTGCCAGTACATGGAGTATGTATATTAATATATATATATATATATATATATATATATATATATATATATATATATATATATATATATACATATATATATATATATATATATATATACACACACAAACACACACACACGTCTTTGGAAGTATGTTCTTCTATCACTGTTGTTGTTCCATGGCTTTACGTTGAACAAGAGTGATGAAAAAGCTAAAATATCTCACGTCTTGGCAGTTAATAAGTAAACCAAATCTCCATGGCATGACATTTTACTTTCCAGTGAGCTCGACTTGTATTATGGCCAAAGACTAAATCCTAATGCAAAGTTATGGAATGTCCGCTGTACCTAAACCAACAGCTTGAATTGATGGGTTTAACTGCATAACCGTGAATAAACTTCTATTTTATATGCAATATTCTTCTTACTGCAGTTTAATTTGAACAAAATAAGCAGAAAGGATTATATAATTGCTTCATTCTGTATTTCTTAGTGCAATGAAGGGACTTCAGTTGACAGAAGAGCAATGGTCAAGACTCATTTGGCAGGAACTGCAGAAGCAAAGGGTACAATACAGATGATGACTTTGACTAAGACATTCTGACTCAACATACAGTGCAATACTTTCAAAAATAACCCAGAACAGACTTCTGTCTTGTGCTGAGTCTCATTCTAAAACTACAAAAAGTGTATGAGCAACATGAAAGTCCACATTTCCAAATACAATCAGTTATACCAGAAAAGATCTACACTTCTCCATAGAAGTCACCTCTGCATGTCCAAAAAAGCTACAATCGGTAATGTTCAAGTGATCAAGTGACTTGGCATGCCTTGTGGTCTTGCACAATTTGTTAGGTTTAAAAAAAAAAACATTTTCAAATACCCCATTAAGTGATTTTGAATTTACAGAGGAACAGCCACAAAAAATGTCTTTGTCTCTAACTAGCCCAATACATCTTTAAATTACAGGGACAGCCCAATGATTTCAATTGGCAACATGTAATGCAACTGTAGTGACCCAGAGGGTCCTAAAGGGCAGTCTTGATGTTAATAGGTCTTAAGGACCTCGCTATGAGCCCTTAGGCAGACATATGAGGCAGCCTTTAGGGAAAAAAAACTATGTTTTCCCCTGCTTATTGGGTTAAATAGAATCTGCCCAACAACAGTGCCCTTTATGATTGGCTACCTGCAGCTAATTTTCGGGTTGGTCAGCCTCCCCATATTAGAGAATTTCTATGACTGGAGGAAACTGGTCAGGTGACTCAGGAGAGAGGGGCCCCTTTGATTGGTGGAGTGGGAGGAGTCAGCCAAAGCCCGGGAAAGTGAGCCGGTGGGGGAAGGGAAGTAAAGAGAGTGTGAAGAGAGCTGTGAAGAGAGGAGGTGTGCATGCAGAAAAGTGAGCACCGGGGAGTACAGCGACCTGTGTCAGGAGCAGGCAGAGCCCCTGGCAGGATAGGAGTCTTCTGCAACCCTGCCAGGGGGCACCAGAGCCAGGGCAGAGCCTCAGATGAGCCGGAGGGAAACCAGATGTCACAACTGTGAGTTGGAGATGTCCTTACACAGCCAGGAGGTAGTTGTCTCCAAGGAAGGCTTCCATTTTCTCCTCTCAGATCCGCTAGGGTGCTTAGTACTGCAAGTTAACTTCTTCTTCCTAACAATGCCAGGTCCAACTAGTAAGAGCACTCCAGAGTTTCAGCAAGAACCCAATTCAGTCTAGCGACCCAAATCTCATCCTGCAGTTGGGGTTGAGGAATTAATGGTGATTGTCCAAGGTGCTAGAGAAATATGTGGTGAATTTCATCATTTGCTGTAACACTAATCTGTGCACTGTATTCAATTGCCAATTCTCAGTAAACTGTGTGTCTTCAGTTTTACCGTATTACCATCTGACTTGTCTCCTTATTTTACTGAGGAATAAATTACAAAAAGGCACTGGCATCACGACCCCCCCCCCCCCCCTAATTTCATTAGCCAAAAACCTCTTGCAATCCTGCCTGCCGCAAAAGCTACCCTTAAAGGCCGAGTAGCCACCACCATGACTAGGCTAGAGTTGGCGCACCCACTTGAGCTCCTGTCACCAACTCCTACTTCCTTCATTTCTAGATCAGCCTATTTTCAGAAGGCTCTTTTAGCAGAAAGGCATTGTTAAAAGTGGACAATCCCTTCAGGTTCAATATGATTATGCTCTTGAATACACTTTACGCTTGTGGTGTATTACAAATATCTTTAATATTTTAAAGGTTGCAGTTTGTAAACCTTTTTTTGTCCCAATGCATCTAAAATAAAGACTGAACTCACTTTACAATAGGTCTTGATTAAAAAATCTTTTTGTTTATACAGCTCCCATACAAATTCCTTCTTGGTAACATACTGAATGTATAGAACTGGGAACAGATGGAAGATAGAATAATTGCAGGGTCATATTATACAGGTGTAGTTCATTGTCATTATCAGTTGATGTGGAGATGCATAGGTATGCATGAAGCTGAAACCCCCAAAAACTACAGAAAAGGCTTAATTACCATAAATATATGGCAAGTGGTCGCAGGTGGTGAATGGAGCAAGCTCAAGTGCTGGCTGTTTCCCACAGCTGACACCACTCCCCAACAGCTGCTAATAGAACTAACTCTGATCACAACTGTTTAACTCCTTGGATGCCACGGTCAATGCTGACTGGGCAGCCAAGCAGCCATCAGGAAAATGGCCCCATTGCCCCTCAACACCTGATGAGGTCACAGTAGTCCAGAGCCTAGTGAAGGTTCTCAAGCTTGCTGCCATATATTAAAGTTTACAAAGTTCTGCATGTGGAAATGCACAATATACTATTATAGAGAAGTACTTTCATATATTGCGTAAATGAGAAAGTGATTGCAAATTCTGGTCCCCTACAGAGACGGAAAAAAAACCTAAAAATAAACATTGAAACAGTAAATGGATGGCAAATGGCCCATTATGTCTTTAATTTATTTCCTTTATATTTTTCTCTTAGGATACTTATATGCTTATCCTGGGCATGCTTGAATTCATGGAAACTAATCCAAAAAATCTGTAAAAAATAAGTTAAAAAAAAACATTTTCCCTTTTCATATTCAAAAAATAATTAAGAAAAAACATGATTGGTATCCCCAAGTCTGTAAATGTCCAAATTATTATTGAAGAGGTATCGTGTCACAGAGGAGCTGCTACAGACTTCTTCCGGCTGGAGCATTGCCAAGGAGGCCAAGTCGGCCAAAGGAACAGGTAACACTGCTCCATTTACTTCTGGCGGGAGGCGTGATGTAAAGGGAGCTGGTTTAAAGGGGGAGCCAGTGGCTCGTCCTTGACGCGGGTCTCGAGACAGAGGTCCAGGCCGCATACAGTGTTGGCGGTGCCATGAGTGGAGTCACATAGCAGCCCACTGTCCCCTTACCACCGAGCCCATGAACTGCAGCACCTCCAGACATGTATCCTTATATGCACGCCCCATTCTGGCCGCACAGACTATGACCAAGACTGAACCGCAGCTGTGCACCGTGTGGATTGGGGGTTATCCTGTTCCAGCTCTGCTGGACTCTGGAAGTCTTGTGACATTAGTGCACGGAACTCTGGTCAATTTGCGGGCATACAGCGGACAGAAAGTTGGAGTACTTTGCATCCACAGGGACACTCGGAGTACCCCACCGCTATTATTTGCATAGACACACCTTGTGAAACAACTATCCATGAAGTGGGGGTAGTTCAGACTCTGATACATAAAGCAATACTTGGAAGGTACTCTCTGTTGCTTTGGGGCTTGTGGAGGAGTAGAAACACAAGGTCTTCTAAAAATGTAAATGTTGATGGTAATAATGTGTGCCAAGAGGTAACCCCAGAACCATATGACCCAGACGCCGAGCTACCAACTGTAGGGGTGACCACAGGTGAAAATGACAATTTTCCCCTAGCTGTGCTGGCTGGTGACGCAGAGAGTCAGGGGGACGTTCCTGACATGCTTGAACTAGAAATGTCACATGATCATTTTGGTACTGCTCAACTCCAGGATCCCACCTTGTTAAGGGCCCGGGAAAATGTGAAAGTTATCAATGGTGTACCTCGAAACCCGATTGATTTCAATAGGTTCACTCTCACCTCTTTTTTGTGCCCATTGTTTTCACAGTAGCAAAAAATAGGACCTGCACTATCTTGTGTGTGTTTGCGCACCAAAGAGCCTCATGGAGAGGTCTATGGGAGGTGAGCAAACATGCACATTAACCCGCAGCACATTCCCATGATCACCGGCATCTTGTTAGGCTTATTAGCCTTTTAAATCGGGCCCCTGCCCGTTTGAATGAATGGTGCCTACACAAATATGCTCAGTATTTGCACAGGCACGAGTGCAAAATACACCCGTTCACTTTGCAAATAAATTGGGCAGGAGCGAGCGTATTGCGTAACACACTCATCTGTTGAAGACCTGGGCAAGACAGAGCAAAACAATGTGGAAATATTTAGTATTGAGTAAAGTCCAGAAAACAATGCATTGGGTGCATTAGCACATTTATGAGCTGTCTGTACCGCACATTTTTGGTTTGTCTCTACTGCACATTTTGATTTTCTTTTTTTATGCCCATGGAGTATATAGTGTGTGAACAAAATGCATTTATCTGCTAAAAAGAATAACGAGCTGCCGATCAACATCCAGAGAGCCACTTTGATAATTGATGCATTAGCTGTTTTTCAACTAAAATACTATTACTTAAAGCATAATTATAGAACAGTAATTTAGCTCCATTCTAAGCTTTGACAGTAAGAAGTATACACAGATAACAATGGCATTCTTTCAAGGATGCCATCCTTATAAAAAAAAGTGCCAAGGCTATAACGACTGAAGAGGTAGTAAGCAGCAGAGCTTTGTGGGCTGTTCAGTAGTGGTGTGCATAATCACTGAGAACTTCTTCAGATGGGCGTATGGACCATGCTCATCACTATGGAGCATAGCTGTGCATGAACAGTTTTTTTTCTCAGAGTATTAAAACTCCATGCTAGTGCACGGGAGTTCGAAAAAAAAGAGCAGGAAGATAGGTACTATCTTTTCTTGCCCGTACTATTAACAGGCGAGAATACTGCTAGTGAAAGCGAAGCCATTGAAATCAATTGTATCATTTCATCCCATTCTGTGGCTGTGATTATCTCAGCAGCATAACACTACTAAATCACACCCCTCTGTTTAACCGCTAAAGCAAAGACCGTAGGCATGCAAATATGCATAACATTACAAAAACATCTAGGCAAATATTAATGCAAAAAAAAGTTATAGAAATCAAGATGCGGGTTCTAAAGTTTAAGGCCTCTTTTACACAAGCTACAAAATCTTGCTACAAAATCATCGCTGCAAAACGCATGTATGTGAAGCCCATGGTTTCCAATGGGTTCTTTCACATGAGCCATGTTTTGTAGCCTGAAAGAACCCATTGGAAACCAAGGGCTTCATATACATGCGTTTTGGAGCGATGATTTTGTAGCGAGAGTATGTAGCTCGTGTGAAAGAGGCCTAGGGCCGCATCCACTGGGCGACATGATATGGAAGGGAGAAAATCGCATCAGTGGTCCGTGTGATATCGCTGCATTTTCTCGTGACAATAACGTGATTTTGTGACGCTACAAAGTCACACGTGGTGCTTCCAGGTCTCGCAACTTTGTAGCACCACGTGCAAGGATTTTCGGGAGGGGGAAGCTTGAAATATAAGCCCAACCCAAAAATAAGCCCTAGCTGCATAAAAAAAATACAAAAAAAAAATCCATCACCCAAGAGGCGCTGTCAGCTCCAGCGCCTCTTCACCCCTGAAGCTTACCAGCACTCTTCTTCAGTCTTATGCCAGCCCTTCCTGGTTTGGAGGATCAAAATCCCTGACTCAGGAAGGGCTGGCTGTGATTGTGATTACAGAATAGACACCTCCTACAGAATAGACACCTCCATGCACACTGTGCACCCTTTGTCAGGAATCAAACCAGGGACCACCTGCTCTCTTGCCAGTGGCTCTCACTATTGTGCCATCCAGTCTGTGGACAGTATACTTGCATTACTATCAGCCTTGTTCCATGTTCCTGGTTATTAAGTTCCTGCCTACTGGTCCTGATCATGCCTCTGTCCCTGATTAGGCTCAATATAAAAGCATGACCCTGCCATTGCATTAATCTACGTCCCAGCACTGCTCCACGTTGCCTGCTTCTCCGCTATTTCTGCAAGACTTCCTGATACTAGCTTCTGGCTTCCTCTCTTACTACGCTAACCGTCTCACCCATTTGTACTGCAAATTGAGACCTCCTGTTGCTGACTTCTGGCTCATACTTGACTACTCTCTGGACCTGCAGCCTTTACACCTAAGGCTCCAGCCTCATGCCCGAAACCGTTACACCCTTAGCTAAACCCAGTACCTGTACTGTATGCAGTCAAAAGTGGAACAGAGAAGTAGGACATTAAAGGGCTTGTCTTGGTGCTATATAACTCTTTAAAAATAGTTCCAACTCTGCTACAATAATAAAAGTAGTGGTACTTACCTGTTCTCAGACCTGGCGATCCAGCTCTGCAGCCCCACAGTTTGCCCGGTCTTTATTGTGGAATGACTACCACCTGATTGCTACAGCCAGTCAGAGGCCGCAGTGGTCAGTTGCCGTTCATCTGGCATATTTGCTCAGATGCTGTGAACAGATATGCCAGGAGAACAGCATCTGAATGTTTGTATGCAGGGAGAGCTGTCAGTCACTATGGACAAAAACAGACGGCCATATGCACAACTACGCTCACCCCTACAGACTGTTGTCGTGCAAGAACAGGGTTTTCTTTTTACTTCTTGGACTTTTCAAACTCTGCTCGAGTTTGAAAAAGAATAGCGGGAAGATAGGTCTTGTCCAATCTTTCTTACACGAAGCATTAACTACATGCAGAAAAGATAGGGCATATCCTATCTTTTCTCGCCCGTACTATTAATGGGCGAGAATGCCGCAAATAAAAAAAAAACTAAACTATTGAAATCAATGGTTTCGTTTTGTCCTGTTATGTGACCATGATTATCATGGCCGCACAACAGAACTACAACACGCACATGTGAAGAAGCCCTAAGAAGCCCTTAGGGCTCATGTCCATGGGCGGGTTTGAATTCCGGAATCCACGTGGGGAACCCGCACAGATGATTTGGAGTTCAAGAGGCCTATAGACAATCATGGGCGCCTGCAGCTTAATTAAAGCATCCGGGTTTGTTTTCCGGACTTTAAAACAAATCCCAGCATGCTCCATTTTGCCGTGGATCCCGCAGGGATGATTTCCTTTAAAGTCAATGGAAGCCGTCCGATCTGCGGCACACCCAGACCTGTCAATCCGGGTGTGCTGTGGGTCCCGTTGGAAAGCAGGAGATTTAAAAAAAAAAAAACTCCACTGCGCATGTGGAAAAGACGAAGGACTCGCACGGCTGCCAGAGGATCCGGACTGGTAAGTAATGTCCTCATGCCACGGGCAGGGTGGGATCCCACGGCGGGGCTCCCGCCCATGGAACCCGACCCACCCGTGGACATGAGGCCTAAATGTGGACTGGAATCACAGGCTTTCTCCATGAGCAGCATTTAAACAGCTCTATATATACCCTCTACTCTATGCAATAGACACCTGAGGGAGCTCTTTTAAATCACTCAAAATACCCAAAGCAAATGATGATTATCCGTTCAGTCACATCCGACCTTCGGTCACTCCATGGATCAATGTTCTCCACGCATTCCTGTCTTTCACTGCTTCTTTCAGTTCCGTGATTGACATGTTGGTGGTGGCCTTGATTGTATCCATCCATCTTGTTCTTTGTGGTCCTGATCTTCTCTTTCCACTGACCTTGACAAGCATCAGTACTGTTTCCAGTGAGCTAGCACGCATCACGTTTCCCCAAAAAAAGAGAGGCGCTGTTTGATGATTTTGCCCTTTGATGCAATCTAACACTGCCTCATTCATTGTCATTGTAGTCCAAGGTATCCGCAGCATTCTCCTCTAGCACCATAATTCAGACCCATTAATTTTCCTTCTGTCTGTTTTTCTGAACGTCCAACTTTCGCAACCATACGCCGTTTTGGGAAAGACAATTGCATTGACCAGTCAGATTTTTGTTGAAATGCTAATATCCTTGCTTTTCCAGATCTTTTCCATTCCTTGCATTGCAATCCTACCAAGTGTAATCCGTCTATTGATCTCGGGTCCAGATTGCCCGTTGCAATCAATTTTGGATCCAAGGAAGTTATTCGAGATTCATCCTTGTTCTTCCCTGGTGGCTTGATCGGTGCCTTTACAGCCCAGGGGGCCTGCCTTCCAGCACCATATCTAGACTCATTTAGTTTTAATCCATAAAGTATTTTGGCACTGGTAATGGAGTAGTTTGCCATTGCTTTCCCCACCCTCCCGATTTATCTGGGCTTGGGACTGGCGTGCAGCTGTTGCCAACAACACGGCTGGGTTCCCAAAGCAAATAGATATAATTAATACATTTGAATGGTAAAGGTTAACATCCTTACTTCAATATACATGTCTTCTGGGAGGAAATATTTTAGCATTGACAGATGCAGTATGCATGAGAGATGTACTGCAGCAGCATAGATATATATCCGAGGGAACACGGATTCTCAAGGCTCCGGCTTTTAATAACCACAGTTAATGTCCTCCTAATCAGATCAATCTATATAAAAGGGTTTGATTTAGTGTTTATTCTTTAAGCATTATCTTATTGCTGAGATCACTGTGTCAGTCGGATCATTTGCCATTCCATCACTTTCTAAATTTACAGCACACTGTTTCCATTATTGCTTCAGGCAGCAGTCATCTGTATCTGAACGGCTCAAGGAAGTCCAGTAACATTCAGCAAAATGCTGCAAAGTTTAAAGACACAGTCCTCTCTAGCCATACTCTTATTTTACTGTTTACTAGTAGCAAGGTGAAGAAGCTTTCCTGCTTATACTATAGCATTTTTTGGTTATTTTTTATAAGTTACCATTTGAGTGATTCATCTATTTTTCATATAATATGAACTGAATACACAATTATGAGAAATAAAATGTTTGCAAATCCTAACAAGACATGGTCAGGTGTCTACATACTTTTGACACTATGTGGCTTCCATGAGGTTAGTCTACTGACAACTTCTTATAGCCAAGAGTTGTCTGGCAAATTTTAGTCTGGTGGGCAAGTACACATAGTCGCCCATAAGTAGCGGCTCATCCTTAACCCATTAAGCTCCTTTTGTCATAATATAAATACAGTGCCAGAAGCTCATAACATAAATATGGCACCAGACCCGTGTAGAGTACATATATACAGCACCAGAACTGGGATTGATAAATACAGCAGCAGAACCAAGCACATAACATAAATACACTGGCCCCCACACTGTGACTCCTGAATACAAAAAAGTGTAGAAATACTTGCTGTTGTTCCCAAGCTATCATCCAGCTGCAGAGACAGAGAAGGCCGGGCTCCTTCTGGCTAGGCTCATGTGGGATGACACCAGCAGTGTGATGATGCCAATGGACCACCTGCATCACACAGAAGTCGTTTTATGATGGGATAGGGAGTTGAGCAGAGCTCTCCTTTCTCTGCAGCACTGCTAATATACAACTGGTCCTTCAAAATACAATATTCATTGAGTCCGGGATGACCACTATATTTTAAAATATTGCATGCTGAAATCATAAGTATATGGAAAATACGTAAGTGGTCCTGAAGACCCCAATACATCAAACATCCTCCTCCCTCGAAAAAAAAAAAGGAAAAACAGAAGAAAAATATTCACAAGATCAATATGGATAAGGATATCCTTATATATAGTAGTCAGAAGGAAATACTGGACACTAGAAATCACTATCTACATCTTTAGGGCCTGGGATTATAATGTCCACGTTTGATGGTACAGTAAGAACGTCTGCTAATCTTTTCTTGTTGAACTTAGACTGGGTTTACACTGTGTTTCTGTGTGCATTGAGCCTTCCCTTCTTGGGTTTCGTCTGGATCAGCAAAAATGACATTCAGAGAGAACCCTACACAAAAGCGTAGGTTGTAGCCCAGTCCGCCCCTGCCTATAGCCTTATGGAGCTTTGCCCCTGCTTCCTGGAGTTAAATCACCACAGAGTTTATAATAAACTACCAGCTCACATAGCATGCCGTAAAAGACTCAGGTACAGCAATCTAGTGGCTTCCATTTCCATATGGCAAAGGTTAGCTAACCCTACAATATGAGAGAGAATGAGCATAAGCAATATCAGCGACTGAGAGAATAACAGTCAGTTTACACAGGCAGATAAATTGTTAAAATGAGCCCTGAATGAAATCTAAACAAGTATGTTAATGATCACAAGATTTGCATTTATATGGTACAATACTCATATTTTTTTATCATTGCATAATTTTGTAATTGTAATTACATAATCGTAATTGCATTACTGACCCTATTCCATCAAACCTCATCCAGTCTCTCTCCCCCGCTGTCATTAGTCATCTCACTACAATATTTAACTCTCTTTCTTCTGGTATCTTTCAGGCAACTTTTAAACATGCAGTCATATCCTCTTTACTACAAAAAACTGTCTCTTGGCCTGTTCTGTGCTGCCAACTACCAACTCGGCTACCTAATCTTCCCTTTATCTCCAAACGTCTTGAACATTGATAACTCTCTTCTTGAGCCCTTACAATCTAATTTTTGTACTCTACATTATTCAGAAACCACCCTTTCGAAGGTGTCAAACGATAGCCTGATGGCCAGATTGAACAACAACTTTGTCTTTTAGTTATTTCTGATCTTTCTGCAGTGTCTGACAATGTAGTATAATCTTCTTCAGTATAATCCACTCTATAGGTTTCCAGGATAATGTTCTCCTCTGGTTTTCCTCCTAACACACTGAGCGCTCATTCAGTGTATCATATGTCAGCTCTAATTCTTCTGCTCTTCCTCTTGCTGCTGGAGTTCCTCAGGATTCAGTTTTAGTTCCTCTCCTCGTTTTTATCTACATAGTCCATATTGGACAAACCTGTGAGCAGATCTTGATTTCAGTACAATCTCTATGCTGATGGCACCCATTTATAAAGAAATCAGTAACTGTGGCTAACATTGGACAAAAAACTAATGTCTATGGAGTACCTCGGTAGCCCCTCGTTAGTAGATGTGGAGAGAAAAAAGGATATGGGGATTCAAAAGGCCCGATCATTTGTTTACCTTGGAGATAAGAAATGTCTGACAGCTTTTTTTTTCTTGGTAATTTGGTTCTTAGTTCATAATACGAAATTTTTAATAATGCCCCCAACCGAATATTTGCCATATATAATACAATGCTTCCTCAGCACACAATTTTAATTTGTTCCAGGATGTCCATAGCATGTTTAAAATATTGCATGTTTATATCATAACTCCATGGAAAACTGGTAATTGGTGTCATGTTGTGCTCCTGGGACCTGTGGTTCTGTGGGTTTCCAGGAGCACATTGCTGCTGGTATGGTTGATTTGGCAGGCTGGGTGCGGAGTTCTCCAGCCAGCCAATCACCACTGGTTTGCTGCATATAAATACCAGCCCCTATTACTAGAGGGTGCTGGTCATTTACTCATTTCCCTCTCAGAACTCTGGTAATTCTTCTCCTCTTCCTCTTGCTGTTGGAGTTCCTCAGGATTCAGTTTTAGTTCCTCTCCTCGTTTTTATCTACACAGTTCCTATTGGAAAAACTGTGAGCAGATCTTGATTTCAGTACAATCTTTACGCTGATGGCACCCATGTATAAAGGGAGGAGACATAGATTAGATAATAGAAAAAACTTTCTGACAGTGAGGGTGATCAATGAGTGGAACAGGTTGCCACAGGAGGTGATGAGTTTTCCTTCAGTGGAAGTGTTCAAACAAAGACTGGATAAATATCTGTCTGGGATGAGTTAGTGAATCCTGCATCGAACCGGGGGTTGGACCAGATGACCCTGGAGGTCCCTTCCAACGCTACTGTTCTATGATTCTATGATATACCTTTTCCTGAGACATTACCTCTTCACTACTGCAAAACATTCTCTGTCCACTGCCTCTAATATCATGTTTCTTCTATACTGAAATTCTATCTTTCAAAAACTAAACTTCTAGTGTTTGCACCATCTAACCAACATAAACCTGATATTTGCATTTTAGTTTGTCATATCACCATATTTTCTAGGGGACACGCCTGTTGTCTTGGGGTTATAGTTGACTCATATATTTCCTTCACTCTTTATATTAAATCACTTGCATGCCTATATAAATTGCAACTCTGTTACATTCATACAGGCCATGGGAACAACGAGCTAGTCAAACACAACCTAAATAAGGATTAGAAAGGAAATTGAAAGAATATGCACTTGAATGGACACCAACATCATAAACCGAACGTGCCTACCAACACCAGACAGCCAAATACTTTTCAATAAAAAAATACACATAGGCAGATGGAATTGCTAATAAATATGTACAAGATATTGGTTTGTATTTTAGCCAGAATATTTAGGCTCATAAGCCCACATCAAGGGTCCTCATAATCTTGTGAGTCCCTACTCTAACAAAACCACTCAAACCACAAAAGGGAACCCTGCCTACAAGCAAGGTAATTGTCCCAATAGGGATGGCCCCATGCTGGAACTTAGGGCCCTGGCTCACCATAGATGATAACAAACAGGAGCACCAGACAGGGGAAGTAACACAACAGGCATTTGCTCACCTACAGACATCACCACACAGAAAATCAACTATGCATACAGACACAAGAAAATCCCACACGGACCCTCATGCATGCAACTTACACCAAAACAGAACATGCATGACTTCAAGCACCAAAGTTCTGAGAGGGAAATGAATATATGACCAGTACCCTCTAGTAATAGGGGCTGGTATTTATATGCAGCAGACCAGTCGTGATTGGCTGTCTGGAGAACTCCACACTATCAGCCAGCCAAATCAACCACACCTGCAGCAGTGTGCTCTTGGAAACCCACAGAACCCCAGATCCCAGGAGCATAGTAGGACAACCTCAAAAACATCTCTACAACCTGCCCTTTTCTGTGGAGACAACAAAAACTCTCATTGTTGCCCTAATCAATTTCTGTCTTGATTACTGCAATTCTTTAATAATCGGTTTTCCCTTCACTAAACTCTCCATTCTCCTATCAATCCCGAATGCAGCAGTCTGGCTTATCTATTTACCCAACCACTACACCGATGCTTCTACCCTGTACAAGTCACAGCACTGGTTGCCCATTACTATGGAATGCAATTCAAACTCATCACTCTCATCCATAAAGCTCTTCACAGTACTGCACCTCTCTGTATCACCTCTCTATATCACCTCTACATATTTCCTAGCTCATCCTTGTCATCCTTTGCACTTCACCTTTGTAGCAGAGTTTGGCTGTTCCTCACTCAGTTTTAATCCTCCTACACAGCTGTTTCTGTTTCAGTTTATGGCTGTGCTTAAACCTACATATGAAAATGAGGATCATTATCACTTGTTTGGCATAATTGGTTAATCATTGGGTAACACCTGACTATAATCCTACAAAATCTCTGACTTTTTGCAAGTGTACCTAGAAGAATTGATGCTGTTTTGAAGGTAAAAGGTGGTCACACCACTATATTGATTTTAGATTTCTCTCTGGTCCATTCAATTTGAATTTTGATAATTGACAATATAAACTATTAGCACTTCTATTTTTAAAAGAATTCTTACTTTGCAGTACTTTTACACACCTGCCTAAGGCCTGATACCCATGGGCGGGTCGGACCCCGACTGCGAAATCTTGTACCGTAATCAGACCCAGTGCCCCGGCAGTGACCCCCAGAGACCCATACTTACCTATCTGGATCCGCCGCAAGTGTCTTAGCCAGCGAGCCATGCGAGCATGCGCAGTGCAGGGTATAACGCACCGTCCTGCCAGCGATGACGCGGATCTGCAGTGACTCACCACAGGATGGACGGCTTCCATTGACTGCAATGGAAGCCGTCTGTGCAATTTTCCACAGAAAGTAGAGCAGGCTGCGATTCTTCCACCGCGAGCGGAAAATCACAGTTGATTTCTGCTCATGGGCGTGGAAGAATCTTTTAACAAAGCATGCTATGGACGGACATTGCTGCAAAATTCTATGGGGGCATCTGGCTGCGAATTCTGCAGCAATAATCCGTCTGTGGGCATTGGGCCTAAAGCTTTTTCATAGTACTGTATATCAATTACTAGACTTGCTCCGTTTATAAATAGCTGCTTTATGATAACACAGCAAGAAAATAGTGGGGAAATAAAGTTACATTTTCAGTATGACAACTTATGTCCTCTGTAGAAAATATATGGGCTTCTGTAAATGGTGTTCAGATGACGAATGTTCTCTTTTCAAAAAATAAATAAGTATCAGAAAATAAAAATAAAAAACTGACATTTATTTTTATTTACATTTTTATGGCAAGTTCTATGGACAGGACCTAAAATATTCAAATCCAATTCTAATGACAAGGATAGAAATATTTGTACTAGAAAGCTGAAAAGTGTGGCATCCCCAGTGCTTCATTAATCTGGAAGTCTTTGGCAGGAGAGAAAGCTGCTGGATCTAACACAACCTAATCAGCAACAATATGTGAAAAAAATAGAAAGATGAAGATTGAATTTAATCTAAGTGGAGTTGATAAGTCACTGAGATACTAGTGAATTTTAATAAAACTTCACAGCTGTTGAAAGTAAATAAAACTATTTGCAGTTTAGAAATCAGTAACTGTGGCTGTTACTATTGGACAAAATGTGTACCAATGTGTATGGGGCACCTCGGTAGCCACTCGTCAGCAGATGTGGGGAGAAAGAAGGATATTGGGATTCAAAAGGCCCAATCGTTTTTTAACCTTGGAGATAAGAAATGTCTGACAAAGCTTTTTTTTTTTCTCACAGAGGTGTAACTTGGTTTCTAGTTCATAATACTAAATTTGTAATAATGTCCCCAACCAAGTATTTGCCATATATAATACAGTGCTTCCTCAGCACACCATTTTAATTGGTTCCAGGATGTCCATAGCTGGTTAAAATATTGCATGTTTATACCATAACTCCATGGAAAACTGGTAATTGGTGTCATGTTGTGCTCCTGGAATCTGTGGTTCTGTGGGTTTCCAGGAGCACATTGCTGCCGGTATGGTTAATTTGTCTGGCTGGTGGTATGGAGTTCTAAGGTGAGCCAGGCCCCTAGGTTCCAGCATGGGGCCTTCCCCATTGGGATGATCGCCCTACTTGCAGGCATGGCTCTCTTTTAGGGTTTTAGTTGTCTTGTTTGAGGAGGGACTCACAAGACAATGAGGACCCTTGATGTGGGTTTGTCAGCTTATATATGCTGGTCAAAATGCAAACCAATATCTCGTAGGTACTTGTTCATATTTTCATTTCTTTGATTTGTAGTACATGTGTAAGTATTTTGCCATCTGTTGTCCGTGTGGTTGCTTGAATGCATGTTCAGTTTATGTCGATGTTGGTGTTCATTCATGTATGCATGTCTCCAGAGGTGTAACTTAAAGCTTCTGGGCTCCAATGCAAAATCTGTAACAGGGCCAACAACTATAATGCCTTATTCATAGTACTGGGCTCCCTATATGGAGAGGAGAGGCCTTATGGGCCCCCTAAGGCTCCATGGCCCAGGTGCAACCGCATCCTCTGCTTCTATAGTTACTCCCCTGCATTTCTCTACTCCCATATGTTCCTCTGCAGCCCTTATTTGAGTTGTGCCCATGTAGGTGATTGTTCACACAGCCTGTGTATCCTTTGGACTCATGCACTCTTTCTGTGCAATCTATTGTGATGAGGCACAATTTATCTCTCCTTGTTATGACAACATTTTAGCTGATTCTTCTTTGTATTTGATTTGCACCAAGCAAAACCAACCTCGATGGTTTATACATTTTTGACGTCCTATAAGTGTACCCAAGGAAATCCATTTTTTAAACCAACTTAAATAATAGTAAATCGTATGTTCATGAAACAAGTATACTCTACTTCATGATATGCAGCCACCAGCAGAGTAATATGAATTCTGACAGATGCACATTAATGAAATTTAAAGGGAACCTGTCATCAACTATAGGCACTATAAACGAAGCTATGTTGCATATAGTTTTTCGTGATGTGGAGTTTGGGGAGCCTCTTTTGATACTCACCCGGCTCCCTATTCCTGTGGTGTTCCCCAGCAAAGTCAGCGCATACACAACAAGCTTGACTCTTTTCACAAGACTGTCTTCCTGTAGATGAGGTCTACAGAACTGAACACGATATACCATATGTAGTCTAACCAGAGCTCTATACAGCGGGATCACAATCTCCCTCTTTCTGCTGGTTATACTTCAAGCTATGCAGCCAAGCATCCTACTTACTTTCCATGTTGCCTGATTGCTCTACAGCCTGTCATTTTGAGCCTGTCAGAAATCAGAACCCCTGAACCCTTCTCTCCTGATGTCCTGGATAACACAGAACAGCCAATAGCCATCATTAACTTTTTCAGCAATTTGTATCATACTAGCTCTCCAGTAGGAGACCAGACAAACTAGCCCTTCTTCCACATACAAATAAATTAGTCTTGGGCCACCATGACTCTGTTGCCGATTCACCAGTTGTGGACCACTTTTGTTAGATACTAACCACTATGTACCAAGAATGATATAGCCATGTGATAGCTTTGTTTATTGCTGGAAGAGTTGTATTTTTCATGGCACCATTTAATGAACCAAATATTGTATCAACACAATTTTTAAAGAAATACTTTTTAGTGTGAAATTTAAAAAATGCAGTTCTGCAATTGTTTTTTGTTTCATTTTTATGGAGTTTATTGTGCAGTGAAAATGACAAGTTAACTTTACTCTACGGGTCATTAAAATTACAGAAATAACAAATTTCTATAAGCCTATGCCATGTTTTATTACTATTAAAGAATATAAAAGCTTTACAAAAAAATTAGTTTTATATTACTAAGTCTTTTTTATTTTTCCATCGACAGAGCTGTGAGCTGTGTGGTCTTGTTTTTTAGGGAGAGCTGTAGTTTTTATTAGTACCATATGATGGTTTGATCACTTTCTATTCAGTCTTTTTTGGGAGGCGTGGAAAGCAAAAAGTACAGTAATTCTAGCATTGTGACTTTCATTTTCTAAATGCCTGCTGCTTGCATAGACAAAATATTACATTTCAAAACTATTTTGTATTTTTTTCTACATGAATGCAATAATCCGTATCAGACTAATACACTCATGGCAAAAACAAACAAACAAAGAAAACAAAAAAGAAATGATCTCCTACACTCCATAAACAGAATCATATTCAAATTATACTTTTCAATGCAAATATATCTGAGAATTCAATCCAGGGACTCAAAATGTGTTAAAATGTTCATCTTTATCCTGGCCTCAAACTTCTCACCACACATAATAAGATTTACTTTATCTATAAATCTACCCAAGTCTAAATATTTTTTTTCTTCAATTCTGGGCTAAATAAACCCTGGCTGGTGCCAGGAGATGCTCCAACTTATGTAAATCTTTTTAAATAGTTTTACTTTTGTATCCAAAAAATTACCTCTTCCACATATTTAAAAAATAAATCATACTTGTTATTCTAAAACCTTTCTAGCAAGTCACATCTTCACCACTTGTGCACCATCGTCCCATCGTATTCACATCCTCTAAAACATTTTAGAATTTAAGTTTTATAAATTTTGTTTAGTCTAGATAATGTCAGATATGTTTTATACAATACCTTTAACCCCTTCCCGATCACCATACAGCTATACACATCCTAACTGCCTATGCCCCATGCAGTTAGGACGTTGCAAGGAAAGTATGTTTAGATGGCTATTTGCACTCACTATGTTCTATTGTTTCAGACATGCTTGCTTATTAAATTTTGTCGTCTATATAACTTGTTTTTGTAGATTTGCTGAGACCTTGTAAAATTCTGGACATACTGGCACCATGGTCTGGGAATATATCTTGTTACTCTGTCTCACTGGTTTTGGCCGTTCCAGACTTTGGGTGTTTCTGATTGATAACACATCAGCACCGACCTTCACAGTGCACATGCGCTGCTTATATAATGCTAGATTATGTAAAATATTTTTTACTGTGTATAAAAAATTGGAATGAGACAGAAGTTTTGTTCCTGTGACTAACGGGATGCCCTGTTCAGTGTTGGGATTTTTCCCAGGGGTTCTTTGCCTTCGTTGGAGCTCCTCCAACTGATGTCCGGACAGATGATGTTGGCAAGGCCTCTAAGTGATGTAAGTACTTAGCCTCTGTTTATATTGATAACAAAAGTGTACGCAATATAAGTGTATGAATTACTGAATTGACATATTGAGTTAGTAACAATAATGGGGTTGCACTTAACTCCAAGTCCTTCTTTAAAGATGTATCCAAACCTTAACCACTAAAGACTTGACAATACAGACATACAAGTAGACATTGGCAGTACATACTGGGTATGAAGTGGGCTTGGAAGCCAACTGTACTTCATTAACAGTGAGTATTGGCTGTTTATGATAGCTGAAACCTGCCTGTAATGGCTGTGAACAGAGATAACTCCAATAGAAGCTCTTAACCCTTTAAAGGCAGTCTGTCACCTTAAACATGCAGTCTATTCTGCAGGCATTGTGTTGTAGAGCAGGAGCAGCTGAGCAGACTAATATGTTTTATGGGGAAAGATTCAATATTCAAAACATTTAAATCTTTGCTCATTCTGAGATGAAAAGTCCAATGGGCGGGCTTGTCAGTGATTGACAGCTATCTGTGTATGATTGTTCATGCAGGGAAGGCTGTCAATTACTGATAGGACCCATTGGATTGTTCAGCTCAGAATGAGCATAGATTTGAATTAATAAAATACAAGTTATACTGAATCTTTTTTCATAAGTCTATATAAGCTCTATAAGAGGCTGCCTACAGTTTGGACAGCGTGTTCAAGCTGACAGACTTTCTTTAAATACTGCTATCAATTTTGACAGTAGCATTTAAATGTTCTTATCAAATGGAATTAAAATGTCCCAAATGGCCTCCTGTAATAAAGGCCCAGGGCTAGCATGATATTTGCCTATTAAGACATGCCGGTTAAAATATAGTATAATGCAATACTATAGTATTGCAGTATGCTGCATAAACGATCAGGGAATTGCAAGTTCAAGTCCCCTGGAAGCAAGTAATAATATATAAAATAAAGGGCTTTTTTAATTCTAAAAAATAATATTAAAAGTTAATAAAAAACTTTGTCCATTTGTTACATCCAAAAAAGATAAAAATTGGTATAATTGCTAATCTCTCAGTCCGTAGTAGTCCAATTTATTTAAACATCACTAATCCATTAGAAAAAAAATAGAGGCAGGGTTAAAAAAAAAAAGTACAATTCTGGCATTCCAAGAAAACGTGAATCAAAAGTGATTAAAAAGTTGTATGTAACTCAAAATGGTACCAATAAAAAGACTACAGGTCACCTCACAAAAACGAGCCCTTGGATAGCTGCATCAACAGAAAAATAAAAAAGTTACGGCAGTCAAAAAAGGGCAACAGAAAGCATTTTTTAAAGGTATTTTATTTTTTCAAGTAATACTACATTGAAAAAACTATATAATTTCATTTTCTGTCTTACTGACCCTCAGAATTAAGATAACCCTGGAGGTCTCTTCTAACTCTCTTCTGTGATTCTATGATAACATCATTTTTACTGAACCATGAACACCGTAGAAACAAAACACACATAGATACTAAAATTGTGTTTTTTTCTCTATTTCACTCCACTTAGAAGTCTTAAGAATGTTCCAATACATTATATGGTACCATTGAAAAGTACAGCTCATCTTACAGAAACAAGCCCTCATGTAGCTGTGTCACCCAAAAAATAAAAAACTTATGATTTTTGAAAGTGGGCAGGAAAAATGAAAATGAAAAAACCAAAAAGAGATTAAAAATGAGGAATTTCTTAAAGAGACTCTGTCACCTACTTTTAGCCCTCTGAGCTGAGACCCGGAAAGTAAGTGTCATACCTACCTTCCCTGTCATTCCCCGATGTCAGCTCTGAAAGACATACTCAGTGCATTGAGTTGCACTGCTAAGTAGCCCACTCATTATAAAATCAGAACAAATAAGGAAGATGGAACAATACCTCTGCAGCGCCACCTTTTGGATGGCAGCATTCCTGCAAATCAATGTCAGAGCCTTTATATAAGTCTTTATAACAATGATTGGGAATTAACCAAAAGCCATAAAAGCATATACAGACAGCTGTTTCGGGGTTTCTGCCTCTTATCAGTGTGCAGTAGGTTTCTGGAATGACTAGAGAGAGGCCTATGACGTGGGTCAGGAAGGGTATCATCTCTCCTTAAGGAGAACATGTAGAAGTTGTGTGAGAAGACACCTAGAAGGTTAGTAAGGAGACGTATAAAGCCATGTTGTTTCTCTGGGAAATATGCAAATAAGGAAGATGGAACAATACCTCAACAGTGCCACCTACTGGATGGCAGCATTCTTGCAAATTAAAATCAGACCCTTTATACAAGTCTTTATAACAATGATTGTGAATTGACCAAAAGCCAAAAATTAGAACAAGCACACTACTTAACAGCAATGCTCAACACAGTCAGCGCCAGCTTCCAGCACTGACACTGGGGGAATGACGAGGGAGCCAAGTATAACACATTCCCAAAATCAGGAGGAAAAATCGCAGCTTGCTCTATTTCTGTGTGGATTCCGCATGGACGGCTTCCATTGAAGTCAATGGAAGCCGACCGACCCACGACCCTTCCACAATGACATTGCGGAAAAGTCGCGGATTCCACGTCATTGCCTAGCAACAACGTGGAAAAAGGCGTGATTTGAAAAAAAAATGTGATCATCAGATTACACTGCTGTGGACTCCCGCATTCGGAATCTGACCCGGTAATGTGCAGCTGGCCCTACAGATGCTTTTTGCTAGATATCCTAGTGATTTGTTTTTTAGGCTACCTAATGGTAGTCTAGAAAACATCTTCATTGTGTGACACAATAACAATTTAGGATATTTGTTGCAACAATCTACTCACAGTTAGCAGCAATGAATGGTTACATACTCTGCTGTTTCCTTGTCAGCAGCAGTACATTAGACTCCCTCTTGCCCCTCCAGCCTTTCTTGTTACTTTACGCCCCTTCATTTGCCTATCACAAACCTGATATTACCTGTCAGAACTCCAGTCTGTGTTACCTGTGTAGCTCCTTCCCTCCTCCTGCCATTGACAATTATCTCTCTGGGATGATTTAGTGATCCTGCTCTGAGCAGGGGGTTGGACCAAATGACCCTGTAGGTCCCTTCCAACTCTACCATTCTATGATTCTATGACTTCAAGTGCAGACAGGAGGAGGAGACGGTGCTTTACTTGTTCCCTGGGCTAGTGCCTATCCTCATAGTACCCTAGTATTTAAGGCCGGAAAAAGACATATGTCCATTCAGTTCAGCTTATTATCCCCAAATGCTGATCCAGAGGAAGGCAAAAAGAAAAAAACCCAATGAGGTAGAAGACAATTTTCCCCATTTAAGAGAAAAAATCCTTCCTGACTCCAATCTGGTAATTGGAATAATCTCTCGATCACCGAGACTTCTGAAGTAATCAGTGACTATAACATGTAATACTGTATCGCTCAAGAAAGACATCCAGGCCCCTCTTCAACTGCTGACCTTGCTATCATGGTAGATTAATGGAGTCCTAATAAAAAGTTGGATTTAGATCATCTAGAGGAAGCAGACCCATCAGATACCCTATCATCAGTAATTGTACATTGCCACAGCATACTGCTCACAGTATGTTGCTGTGAGCAATGGATTATTACATGTCATTTACTCTGCTGCTTCTAACTTAGTAGCACTACAGAAGACTTCATTTTGTCATCCACCCTATCCAACTAGTTATGGCCCAAGAGGGTGAGTCCCTGCCTAGTGGTAGAAATAGACATCTTTTTCAGCTAAACAGATGAGACCATACAAAACACATGATCCTAGTCTTAATGCAGTTAATCTACAGAACCTCTAAATTTATGTATCCGACCAATTGCGGTGGCTCCATACTTCAAGGGGATTTTTTGGCACGATTACTGTTATTATTAAGAATTATTTGCTTCAGAACAAAAAGTGTTGCAGCTGTATTTTCTGACAATTCAGTCTCTGACCTTAGAGGATTCTCAAGGTAAAAAGGCCTCTTATGTTTTGTTCAGTGTACACATACTCATCATGTACAGCAATTTCTATGGGCCTGCTGCATATAGTGATCTTTATGTACTTATTGAGTCAGTGTAATTTTTTTTAAAGTGACAATACGGCTAGGGATCATTCACATACTTATACTGCATATCTCTTTTGTTCAGAGCTACAAGAGGGCTATCATAGCAGTAAATGAGGCTTTAATTGTACCTCCGCATGCCTCTGATTTCATAGGTCGGGAGTGGTAACATCTCTCCTTAGGGAGAGCACTAAGAATGTGAGTGAGAAGACTTATAAGGCCATCCATGCTCCTCTGGGTAATATGCAAGTAAGGAAGATGGAACAATACCTCTGCATGCCACCTATTGAATGGCAGCATTCCTTCAAATCAGTGCTTGACCCTTTATACAAGGTCTGTAGAGCAATGATTGGGAATTGAAACACAAGCCAGAATCCATACACAGACAGCTGTTTCTGGGGTTTTGCCCCTCATCAGTATACAGTAGGATCCTACTTGGCTAGTGAGAGGCCTATGATGTGGGTCAAGAGGGGTATCATGTCTTCTTAGGGAGAGCACTAAGAATGTGAGTGAGGATACTTATAAGGCCACCCATGCTCCTCTGGGTAATATGCAAATAAGGAAGATGGAACAATACCTCTGCAGCGCCACCTAATGGATGGCAGTATTCCTTCAAATCAATGCTTGATGCTTTATACAGGTCTGTAAATCAATGATTGGGAATTGAAAACCAAGCCAGAATCTGATTTCATATACTCTCTATACAAATCCAAGAGAAAAAAGTGTCCTGTTTGATTATATACAGAGGTATTATCCCATAGAATCATTGTATGGAGCGGAAACCATCTCCATACACAGCCTGTATGTAACATACATAGACTGTACAGTTCCATACCGAGGAGCTAGGAAGGATCCATGCACTGTTGTATAGGCTCTGTAAACATGGATCCTTATACTCTTTGGTGCTCAAAAATACAGTTAGGGCCAGAAATATTTGGACAGTGACACAAGTTTTGTTATTTTAGCTGTTTACAAAAACATGTTCAGAAATACAATTATATATATAATATGGGCTGAAAGTGCACACTCCCAGCTGCAATATGAGAGTTTCCACATCCAAATCGGAGAAAGGGTTTAGGAATCATAGCTCTGTAATGCATAGCCTCCTCTTTTTCAAGGGACCAAAAGTAATTGGACAATGGACTCTAAGGGCTGCAATTAACTCAGAAGGCGTCTCCCTCGTTAACCTGTAATCAATTAAGTAGTTAAAAGGTCTGGGGTTGATTCCAGGTGTGTGGTTTTGGATTTGGAAGCTGTTGCTGTGACCAGACAACATGCGGTCAAAGGAACTCTCAATTGAGGTGAAGCAGAACATCCTGAGGCTGAAACAAAAGAAAAAATCCATCAGAGAGATAGCAGACATGCTTGGAGTAGCAAAATCAACAGTCGGGTACATTCTGAGAAAAAAGGAATTCACTGGTGAGCTTGGGAACTCAAAAAGGCCTGGGCGTCCACGGAAGACAACGGTGGTGGATGATCGCCGCATACTTTCTTTGGTGAAGAAGAACCAGTTCACAACATCAACTGAAGTCCAGAACACTCTCAGGGAAGTAGGTGTATCTGTCTCTAAGTCAACAGTAAAGAGAAGACTCCATGAAAGTAAATACAAAGGGTTCACATCTAGATGCAAACCATTCATCAATTCCAAAAATAGACAGGCCAGAGTTAAATTTGCCGAAAAACACCTCAAGAAGCCAGCCCAGTTCTGGAAAAGTATTCTATGGACAGATGAGACAAAGATCAACCTGTACCAGAATGATGGGAAGAAAAAAGTTTGGAGAAGAAAGGGAACGGCACATGATCCAAGGCACACCACATCCTCTGTAAAACATGGTGGAGGCAACGTGATGGCATGGGCATGCATGGCTTTCAATGGCACTGGGTCACTTGTGTTTATTGATGACATAACAGCAGACAAGAGTAGCCGGATGAATTCTGAAGTGTACCGGGATATACTTTCAGCCCAGATTCAGCCAAATGCTGCAAAGTTGATCGGACGGCGCTTCACAGTACAGATGGACAATGACCCCAAGCATACAGCCAAAGCTACCCAGGAGTTCATAAGTGCAAAAAAGTGGAACATTCTGCAATGGCCAAGTCAATCACCAGATCTTAACCCAATTGAGCATGCATTTCACTTGCTCAAATCCAGACTTCAGACGGAAAGACCCACAAACAAGCAAGACCTGAAGGCTGCGGCTGTAAAGGCCTGGCAAAGCATTAAGAAGGAGGAAACCCAGCGTTTGGTGATGTCCATGGGTTCCAGACTTAAGGCAGTGATTGCCTCCAAAGGATTCGCAACAAAATATTGAAAAAAACATATTTTGTTTGGGTTATGTTTATTTGTCCAATTACTTTTGAGCTCCTAAAATGTGGAGTGTTTGTAAAGAAATGTGTACAATTCCTACATTTTCTATCAGATATTTTTGTTCAACCCTTTAAATTAAACGTTACAATCTGCACTTGAATTCTGTTGTAGAGGCTTCATTTCAAATCCAATGCGGTGGCATGCAGAGCCCAACTCGCGAAAATTGTGTTACTGTCCAAATATTTCTGGCCCTAACTGTAGGTGCCTATTTTTTTTTTTATTCATGGCCTAATCAGTGTTTTATCATTAAAATAATATACATGGCAGCTAAATCTGCCTACGTAAAAAAAAGTTTAAAAAACAGTTAACTATTTCTTCCCTATGAGGAAGTTTTACAACTATGCTGAGGTTAATTATGTTTAATTATTTTAAAAAGTTTGGCATAAGTTGGATCTTACAATCAAAAACATGACTTCAGCATGTAACGTGAACATCTGGTGTGAGGCTGCGGGATTCCTTTCCAAATACTACACTTTAGATACATTCTTTTGATGGAAAAAATATGTTAAATCTCAAATCCAGAGACAGAGTGAGCTGCCTCTTGGGATTTAAAGCTTTTTATTTAAGACTTTTCTTGAAAAGAGTGTGCTTCTCTTGCCGCAGAATGCCTGTAATGAAAACCATTGCTCATTATCACACATGCTTTTCTAAAACAGTGCATTTTTCATTGGAATAAAGGGATGGAAAGAAGCCGCTGGGATAACTAATGGAAGATGATATACATAACAAACAACACAATGCATTGGCATCAGCTACAGCATAAGAATTAAGCTCTAACTTATCTGACAAAAATTTGCATAGATAATAAATAATAACGTTGTTTTAAAGGATTTCAGTGCCTATACCGGGGACTGAACAAGAAGGATGCACATTCAGCTTGTATTTGTATATTAGAACATATACAGTACATGGTTTTGCATTTTTGCAATCTGAAAGCTTAGACAAAGATGACCCTAATGATTGTGTGATTTTATTTTCAAAATAAAACAAAAATGTTTTTGCTTCTTTGTGTATTTTTAACTTTGCTTTTCAGTTTCCTTCTTAGGCCTCAGTCAGACGGGCGTTTTTATGTGCACATGTTACTTGCGTTTGCGATCCGCATCTATATAGAACCAATGCTTTTCAATGGCAGCAGTCACATGTCCGATTTTTTACATGCGCATAAAATTTGCGCCTACAAAAGATAGAGCATATGGGTGGCAATGGACGTGGTCACATGTTTTTCTTTATGCGTACAGTGCGATCTTATTTACACGCAAATAAACGCATGTAAAAAACGCCCGTCTGACTGAGCCCTGAACAGGTAATCTTCATATAGACTTTATTTGGACTCAGGTCCCTTCACATGGAATGAATGCCAGGCGTTCGAGCACCTGACTGCTGTCGCAATGACTATCAATTCTTGCTTTCACATAGGAGTGATATTCATTCAGAGAATGGAGGCAGAGTGGGTGGGAGATTTCTTCTGGCTGCCCACCTTCATTCACTACAAACAGGTAGTCATTCATACGGACCAAAAGTTGCTTTGTTTTTAGCTCAGCTAAAAACTAAGCAACTCCAACAAGTGAATGATTTCTTGCTTAGTGCCCTTTCAGTGGCCGGATGTACACAGGGCAACTATCACCCAAATTTTTTACATGCATTTTTTTATACTCACCAGCTCCTGCAATCCAGTCTCGCTGTGTCTGTGACTTTTCATGTGTGTACATCCAGATTTGTTCCATTATGCCTGAGGAAGGATCCTGAGAGGTCTGAAAGCTTGCTATAACATCATGTATTTGTGTTAGCCATTAAAAGGTATCATATCTACAAGATTACTTGGTTTCACATTTTGCTCGACTGGCTAACACGGTACCAAACTTTTTTTTCCTTTTACACAAACCTATTTCATCCCTTTCATATTCTCACTATCCAGTAATCAAAAACGACTAACACTTTTCACTCCCTCCTCAGCCCTAAAGTGCTGAAGACCCGGCCACTTATTTCAAAGAGAAAAATGATAATATCTGTCAGGAAATAATATCCAGGTCACTGGGAGTCTTAATCTCCTTCCCTCCCACACCTCCTCTAGTTTATCTTTAGAATTTGACCCAATAACAGAAGAAGTCTCTAGACTCTTTTATTCTTCTCGCCTTGCTACTTGCATTAGTGACCCTATTCTATCACATCTTGTCCAGCCTCCCTCCTCAGCTGTCATAAGTCACCTTACTTAGAGTATTTAACCTCTCTTTCTTCTGGTATCTTTCCATCCTCCTTTAAACATGCTATCATATCCCCACTACAAAAAAAACATATCTTGATCCGTCCTGTACTGCCATCTACCGATTCTTTTCTAATCTCCCCTTCATCTCCAAACGCCTAGTACACCTAGTCTACTCTTGTCCAACCCCTCCTCTTCCTGAGAATACTCTTCTTGACCCCTTCCAAACAGTTTTTTGTACTCTACATTCTTTAGAAACCAGCTAAATCTAAAGGTGGCTACTGTCTACTGATTTTTCTGGATCTATCTTCAACATTTGACACTCTACTACTGTTCCTCAGTATGCTTCACTCTGTTGACCATAAGAGCACTGCGCTCTCTTAGTTTTCTTCGTACCACTTTGACCATGTGACATTTTCTGTCTTTCTTTCTTCTCCTCTTCCTTTTGATGTTGGGACTCCTTAGTGTTTGGTTGTAGGTCCTTTTCATTTCACTCATCTACACAGCCGTTACTGAACAAATTTGGCTTTCAGTACCATCTCTACACTGATGAAACTCAATTTTACACCTCCTCTTGAGACATCATCACCCATTACAATTACAAAACACCGGTGGTTGTCTGTTCACTGTATATTACATCATGCCCTCTTTCTATCTAATACTGAATCTTGCAAAAAACTGAACTTTTTGTGTTCTTGTCATCTACTAACCTATCAATATTTCCAATTCAGTATGTGGTGCTACCATAGCTTCCAGGCAGTACACTCGCTGTCTCGGGGTCATATTTGACTCCAATCTTTCTTTAGCTCCCTATATTCATATACTTTTTTGTTCATGTTATCGGCATCTCAAAAAACATCTCCGGAATCTACCTATTTCTTAATACAGAAATAGCAAAAACTCTTATTGCTGCCCTGATCCATCCTCAGCTTAGCTACTATAAGTCGCTGCCTTTTAATCTCCCCCTCACTAAACTCTCCCCTCTTCAATCCATCATGAATGGGGCAACCAGGCTCATATTTTTACCAAACCACTACACAGATGTCTCCGTCCTGTGCCAGTCACTGCACTGGTTCCCCGTCCACTCTAAACACTATTTAAAGTCAGCACTTTATTCCATAAAGCTCTCCACAGTGCTGTCCTCCCTCATCTCCTTCTACCTTTCTACATGTGTTCTCCATTCTGCCAAATACCTTAAACTAAGTTCTGCTTTAGTCCGAACCTCCCACTGTGGTCTCCCAGAATTTTCCAGAGCTGCACCGGTTTTCTGAATAGTGCTATCCCAGACAATGAGGTCCATCCGTATACCCAAAATTTTAAGCATGTCCTAAGAAGGCATCTCTTTAGGGAGGCATTTCATATCCCCTAATCTAACTCTTCCCCATTTATTTCTTTTCTACACTTTCCGAACCTAATCACAGTGTCTCCCACACCTCATAGACACTAATGCACTGTATGTTTGTACATATATAGACATTGGGCAGTGACAACAAAACTTAACAGAAAAGAGGGAACACTCAGTAAATTCACCAGGGAATGGCACATGGATAAAGGGATGATAAGGGCAAAGAAAGGCTTAGAATACAAACTATGTGTAGTGGCCTGAAGAATACATATCTGGCCCCTCCATAACTTCCATAAATGTCCATAGATGTGTCCCTAAATGTCTGTCATGTCTTTAATGTGGATGCACTGTGCAATTGTCTTGTCAGTGATTTATGTGTATTGCACAGCTGCAGCGTAGGAGAGGTTAAAGGAGATGTCCCGCGCCGAAACGGGTTTTTTTTTTTTTAACCCCCCCCCCCGTTCGGCGCGAGACAACCCCGATGCAGGGGTTAAAAAAACCACCCGCACAGCGCTTACCTGAATCCCGGCGGTCCGGCGTCTTCATACTCACCTGCTGAAGATGGCCGCCGGGATCTTCTACCTTCGTGGACCGCAGCTCTTCTGTGCGGTCCACTGCCGATTCCAGCCTCCTGATTGGCTGGAATCGGCACGTGACGGGGCGGAGCTACACGGAGCCGCTCTCTGGCACGAGCGGCTCCATAGAAGACTACAGAAGACCCGGACTGCGCAAGCGCGGCTAATTTGGCCATCGGAGGCCAAAAATTAGTCGGCTCCATGGAGACGAGGACGCTAGCAACGGAGCAGGTAAGTATAAAACTTTTTATAACTTCTGTATGGCTCATAATTAATGCACAATGTACATTACAAAGTGCATTATTATGGCCATACAGAAGTGTATAGACCCACTTGCTGCCTCGGGACATCTCCTTTAATGTCTAGGCATGTCTGGAAAATGTAACAGTTTGTGTGTATCCAATGTTGTCAGGTGAGCATGAAAGATATACTGTATGTGTTTGCAAGGTGTGCAAGTCAGGCAGTCTTTACAGAAATTGAGTGGGTCTGCAAGTCTACCCATGGAATACAATCTGTTTAAGAGGAGTGTGAGAAAAAGCCCCACCTAGACCTATCCAACATGGAAGAAGCGGAGTGATATCCCTTCTACTGAGAATGAAGAATACCCTGTCTTATCCCCAGTTGGTATAGAGTCACAAAGCTACAATTGAAGGATTGAGAGAGTGCCCTAACAGACAACTAAGCAGTGAGTGTTGGCCGGTAGAGAGAGTGAGAGTGAGGGACGTCGTCCAGGAGAGTGATCTTACAGTTAACCAGGACTGTATGCACCAACATACCTCGAGTAGCCTCCCTGCCTCATCACAAATTGAAGTTGTCCTAAAGCCAATCCTGCATTGCAAAAACTGTTGTGTATTATCTCTGCTGGATGTTCTGGTAAAGGAAGGCTTTATAGACTGTTCATGGTTCAGTCTATTTAAAGTACAGCCCTGCGTGTGTGGACTATTTATTGCACTATCGTCGTAGTTCACCGCAATGAATGGAACGGTGGCATCACCCGTGACAAATACTGAAGTTTTAATACAGAGTTTTATACAGATAAAGGCACCACTAGCGTTGCCTGGAGAGGCTTGTCAGGGCCTTGACAAAGGATTGCACACGTCCTTTATGGAAGGAGATGGTAGTGCCACCGAGACATCCCTTTCAGCTACCCTACCATCCCCTCCCCTCAGCTGTGGGCGCTGCACCTCAGTCACTGCACTATGCAAATTTAGAAGAAAGCTCATGGGGCTCTATCAGTGAATTCAGACTGAACCATTTAGAAAGCTGGGAGGAGGAGAAAAACAGCTTGATAAGTGGAGGAAGACACATTTTCTCTAATAAGATACTGTACATTACAAGATTTTTTATCTTCATTTATACTATATATGATGAGGATAATTCATGTAGTTGGACAAGAAGCTGCACACAAAGGAAGAAGATCATCTAGCCTAGTGGATCTAAGACCGCCTGCACACAAACGGATTTGCAGAACGGAATCCACAGTCGGCATCCGCAGCATATACCATTCATAGCATGCTATGGAAAATTGCTTCTTCCTGCACACTAGGGGAATTGAATTGCAATTTTCACGAGCGGAGGAAAAAAATCGTAGCATGTTATATTTTCATATGGATTCTGCGACCGGCGTCCCTTCTGCAATTGACATTGTGGAAAGGTTGCAGATTCTGCGTCATCACCTAGCGACGGCATGGGGAAAAAAAAAACAACCCTGTATTGCGCATGTACGGAGGTGAGCCGTCTGGACCATACGCAGTACAGAAAATACAGGAACGCGCAGGCGCCAGGAACAGGGTTGGATTCCAATGCAGACTCCTGCATGAAGAATTCGACCTGTTCATGTGCAGCCGACCTAAGGGGTAGCGATCGCCTTCAGCCTACATCTACCTGGTCCCTCCCCTATAGTCTGGTGGCTGGTGCCCTATGTGACTGCACCGATCACACGTAGCTAAGGCAAGCCATGCATGCATATTTATTTATCTACCATAATAGCTACATAAATAGAGACATAAAGTTATGAAAATATAAAGTAGTAAAAATATAAGAAAGATATAAACTTGGAACAAATAACAAATATATCATTTTAGTGCATCACAACAGATTGCCCTCAATTCAAAGGAACACAAACCTCAGCGGCAAACTATGGTATTTGTTAATCCACTCTTACAAAACACAATGGCTGATTTTATCAGACAAGGCAATCAAGTTAGCATTTACATCCCCGTCTACAATCAGTCATTTCACTTTTTTCTTTTCTATTTTGTTAAATCAAAGCTCCTGGGAAACTTTTGCTTAACCAATAATAGAAAGCTGCACTCTTTGATTAATGTTATACTAGAAGAGTTTACAACATAACTAAAGTCAGCTTGCTAGTAATGCATTCAGTATGTTCTTGCCTTACAATAATATTAAATAAGATTAATATAAAAGGCCATTTTCACATTCACTTACCTTTCCATCTGCTGTATCTATGAATATAACATTATCCTTAAAGCATTACTTCCATATCATTTTTAGCACTCAGAGTTTTGTTTATCTGATAAAGACTTGCAAACCCTTGCATAAACAGGTCTGCAACTTAATGGCGTAACTATAGGGGATGCAGAGGATGCGGTTGCACCCGGGCCCAGGAGCCTTAGGCCCCCTACACATGGGCAGAAATTCCACTGCAGGATTTCCCACAGAATTTCCACCAGTGCCGGCTGCCATAGGATTGCATTAGATAATTAGAGGCATTAGAGTCCCACACAGAAACGTCACTAGTGACGAGCCGGCTCCGCTCTGCGCATGCAATGGCTGGGCGGCAGCCAGCACATAGCAGAGCAGTGAGACGCCTGGAGCAGGTGAGCCACAGCTGTAACTGCAGGTGCACGACTCTCATCCCACTCCAATTCTCGCAGCGGGATCCAACCCAGCCGTCTGCAGGAGGCCTTAGAGGGCCCACAAGGCCTCTCTTCTCCATATAGGGAGCCCTGTACTATGAATAAAGCATTATAGTTGGGGGCCTGTTACAGGTTTTGCATTGGGGCCTAGGAGCTTCAAGTTTTGCCTTTGCCTTCACACAGCCATAGCCATTTTTACGTGCGCCCGCCGGCACCATAAAAACGCATAAATGGGCGGACAAATCTAACGTTTGTGCACCCGTTCAGACAGCAAAGCCCCGTCGCATATACGCCGAGGCCGTAATGCCGTTTCCCTCCCCCTTGCCAGTTCACCTCCTTTCTCCTCTGGCTGTTTGCAATGGGAGGGGGGGAGTTAAGCTCATGCCCCTCCCCGCAGCCAGCAATGGGAAGGGTTGGAGTCACATGGACTTGTGTGACATGGACGTGACAACTACTCTGCACTATTGCATGAAATGAAGCTTCAACATCTTGGCTAGTCTCAGAGCTTATGGAGTCACTGCCACTCTCTGGACCAGCATCACTTACAAGCAGCCAGAGAACTTCCAGACTGGGCAGTGAAAAGCATGCGGCTGCAAGATTGCCTGTAAAGAGCAGAGCCATAATCTAGATGTTTGATTGCCTGAACAGCAAATCAAAGCTGAAAGCCAATCAGAGATTCCAAACCCTGACTCTTCTCTCAACAAGCAATCTGGCAGGCACATACCAAAACCACTGCGCGGATTATCGTATGGACAGGTTAAACAGCCATGGGTCTTTCAGGAACATTGGGCCCTGGGCAGCTACCCAAGCCAGTCATGTGATAATCTGTCATTGGTAGGAACAGTATGCAACAACCCCTTAAACTGCCTCTTGTGGCAGGTGCAGGCAGCTAGCATGTAATCTTGTAAATCTATGTCTATGCAGAGGATTTAGAGCTTTGATCAATATAACAATAGATTTAAAATGAATAAGTGCAGAGCTTTGAACATATTTAGATTAATACAAACAAAATGATTTGCAAGAGTAAACATTCACTTTAAAGATAATTGTTGCTCCTTCTCTGACTTCCTCCCTCTGGTTGTTGGATATCGAGGAAAAACAATCTTACTACTCAGCTGATACAAGCAACTAAAATGTGAATCCCTTTAAACTGGAAGAGTAAAGAGCCCCCATTGATAGGCACTAGGATCAAAAAAGTTAAAAAAAAATTCAGGTTGGAGGAATTGGTTAATTGAGTGCAGAGAACTCATTAAATATTTGTAGAACTGTGGCAACCGTGGATTACATTTGTAGAAAGTACTTTTAATAAGTGATCTTGTACTAGATTGCTTTTTCCCCCCCTTCTCCATTTCTTGTTTCTCTGACAAATGAGAACATGGCCTAACACCTATGTTTTAGAGAGATGGAGGTCCTACTTAGGCTTTATTTGCCCCTTTTTTATTCTTTTTCAGTTAGCATAGTGAATGTATGATACTTGCTACAGATGGGTTATTCTTTAGCTTGAGTCTTAACATGACGTGATATCATAGTGTGCTGGTGCTACCAGGGTGCTTTATTTACACTTTAAATTACTTTACAATTATTGTTTTGTGCTTAGATAAGAGAACAATAGCTTTTTAATGGTTAAGATGAGATAACTTTCTGTGCCATGCTCTCAGAATTAAGCTAAAACTTTATCCCATCTGTACTCCCCCTTTTATTAGACTCCGTATCTCCTACCCCTCTCCTCCCCACCTTCCAAGTCTGAGTTCATCTTCGGGTTACATTTTTTTCTGTTCTTACTCCTTTATCTCAGTATGTAATGGTTTACATCACATGATTGTCATGCTTTTGACTGTTATGCTTGTTCTTTTATTTTTGGCAGCTTGAAGCGTTAATTGATGCTCAATGTTTCTTACATTTATGGTATTCTTTAATAAAAATAATATTGACAAAACAGATAACTGCTATGTGGGAATGATCAAAATGATCCAATTTCCTGAACTTCCTTCCTGTGACCTTCATAAAGCAACAGAGGACAGATATACAGTAGGCCATAAAAATTGATCAGCTGACGAAACATGGCAGACACATCTTATTTTTCATTTTTCCTCACAAATCAACAGCTCAAGTAAAAGTCAGAAACTCTCTAATGAGTTTTATTACACAAAAATTCTTATTTTTCCACTTATCAGCCACTATAATACTACAGCTTTAGCCCATATAAGTCTATGGGGAGGAGAGAGTTAAGCACTGCTGGAGGAAGGCGTTGGTGGAGAGCACACAGAAGCACACTTTAATCTGACCCCATTCCTAGATTTACATCTACACTGCTCAGTGCTGCTTCATAATGTTCACTATGCAGATCCTGCTACTGAGTGTATGCTACAAAGAAATAAAGAAAAGACCCTACTCCCTGATACATAGGGAGACATACTGGCCAGCCTCCACCCACTTTTGGTGCTAAGCTCAGAGAAAACTGACAATTGGAAATCAAGCCTACAGAGTCCAAAACGCTAAAAAATGTGGGATATGTTATACAATGGCCAGAAATGCTGTATTCCCAACGTGAACACACAGCAGCTTATTCTGAAAAGTCACCTGGAAGTTTAGTTACACTTTAACTCAACTTTATACCAGTAATTGTTATAGAAATAAATGACATTTTTCCTACTTCAACATTGTAAAATCTATGTCTTTGTAAGGGATGTGATAAATGGATAATTGTCACCATTAGCGCTTTTCACGTTTGCTGCTTGATCTTGTCCTATATATTCATTCTTGGAAAACATTCAGTTGGTTTATAAAGTGAGTTGATTTGCTTGTCTTATTTACCAGTTATGCTTTTGTGTTCTTGGCCACATCTTTATAGAACGATCCATGTTTTCTTCACCATTCAAGTCTAAACATAATTTAAAGTGGTTACTTTCTTGTTACCAGGCCCCAGTGTATTGTGGTATCTCATATAACAGTAACACACTTATTACTATTCTAAAAACTCATAAATGGCTGTTTCCAAAAGCAACCGCCACAACATTAAAGAGGTTATCTTACTTTTGGGAAAAAAAATTAAAAAGCAGCTGCTATTTGTGCAGGACGACAAAAAGAAAAATCATTACTTACCTCACATTTTCCCTGGAAATCCAGGGGTGCAGTTCCCCAACTGTCTTGTTTTACATCCAGGTGAGGTTGTTCTGTACTGCTGGTGACTGCTGCAGACAGTCCGTGGCCATAACCATCACGTGCCTCAGGGCGGCTTCACACAAGCGTAAGTGCAAAAACGCTCCCGATAGCATGACTCTTTGTGCAGTGAAAGTCATGCTACTGCGCACGTTTTAGCAAAATTTACTGTACCATGCTGCCAGGGACAGTTCACATTGATTTAAAAGTCTGTGCAGCCTAATTACTCCCCGGTGTTATCGATTTCCCCATAATGAAAAAAAAGGTTTGGTACCGTGTTAGCCAGTAGAGCAAAATGTGATTGTTCCCAGCAAGAGTAGCCAAGTAATCTTCTAGATATGAGACCTTTTAGTAGTGACCTACAATTCACAGCGAGAGATTCTAAGGAAAACTGCAAAGTAACTCCATCATACCCTATACAAGGATGACCGTATGAAAATCATATTCCTGGACCCTCCCCTCCTATGTGAGAGGCAACCTACAAATTTGAGGAACTTTATAATCAGGAGTGCATTGCCCTCTGACACACAAAAAGGAACTTATCCCTGTAAGGTAAGGAGCTGCAAGACCTGCTCACATGTACAGACTGCAGACAGGATACAAATCTCCATCACACAGCAGGTCTATAAGATCCCGGAGACATGCTCATGTTCCACATACAATGTTGTGTACATGATCCTGTGTAGGAAATGTCCTGATGGGGGCCTTTATGTTGGAGAAACAGGACAAAAACTGAGAGCAAGGGTGAGGTCTCACCACCACACAATTAAACAGAGAAAGACAGAATTACCTGTGGCCGAGCACTTTTCTAGTCATGGACACGACATAGAACATATGAGAGTTATGATATTGAAGGACAGTTTCAAGTCACAAAACCATGGAAGAATTTGGAAATATAAATTTATAACAACTTTTGACACTTTGAATAGTGGGTTAAATTCTCCGAGGATTCATGCATGACTGGGAGGTATGAGACATCTATAGCACAGATAACACTGCTGGCCTGGTAACTTAACTTTCCCAACAGTAATTCAGGGACCATAAAACTTTCACTCCCTTATCAGTGTCTAGTTAAAAATGTTTGTGTTTCTGTTGCAGAATTCCTTTAAGTGCAAACCAATCACATCCATGTCTGTGCCTTGCCATAAGTATGTGTGCATAAATATGCATGCCTCTTCGGATCTATTTCATTTAAGTCTGAAGAAGAACCCTGCATTGTTTCAAAAGTTTGCTCTAACGTCATGTATTTTTGTTAGCCATTAAAACATATCATCTGCAAGATTACTTGGTTTTTCTGGCTGGGAACAATCACGATTTCTCCATGAAATTGCACAGTATATTGTGGAATTTTGCAGGAATTGGGTGCACCCCCATAGACTCCTATGATGCCTTATATGCACAAATGCACACAAAAATCGAGCATGTCGGGGTTTTCTTTTGCATGCATGCACATAAGCCAAAGTGTGAATGAACCCATTGAAATCAATGGGTTCTATTCTCTGCGCAATCCAAACATGCTCGTGTGAAGTTGCTCTTAGTTCTACTATCATGACTCATTGCTGAGTGGTAATGACCATAATAGGGCATGTGATCGCTGTAGCCACTGATTGGGTCGTCCCTCCATTCATTTTCAATGGGACTGCTGGAGATAGCTTGTACTTTGCCATTTCCATCAGCTGCATTGAAATGAATAGAGCAGCATTGCGCATTTGCAACCTTTATTCCATTCAATCTGATGTCACCGCGGACATAGGACTCCTGTTCTCAGAATTAGTGGGGGTCTCAGTGGTGAGACCACCACTGATCAGAATTATATCACCTATCTTAAGGATAGGCAATGCAAACTGTTTTTGGTACAACCCCTTTTAGAGTAACTACACATGGGGCATTAAGTCTGTGTTCAGATCATGCTTCTTTTGTGCATCTTGCATATACAGTACATTCGGAATACAGTTCAGAGATGTAAAAATATGTCAATGCTCAGGAGTTGATAGATTTGAATTGAACATGGTTGAAGCCCATACAGGCAAGATCTGGGATAAAGGAAAACTAGTGGTAGCCATGAAGCTTCAAGCCATTATAGAACTGTCACGCTAGTCAGGGCAATAGAGTAAAAACATTACCTTAGTACTCACTTTTGTCCCCTATAGGGGGTATGGACTTGGCAGCATGGAAGTTTCATGTTACAGCACTTTGAGTACCGAACATGGCAGGAACGCAGTAGAGCTGAATGTGGGGCATAAGAATGGAATAATCAAAATGATTGGATAGTAAAGGCAGTCTTACAAGCCAAGGTCAAAGAGCAGAAAACAAACATAGTTAAAAGATACTGGTTAGCAATTAGGATTTACATGATATGGTACAGAAATGCCAAGTTTAAACGAATATGAGTTGAGCGCAATGGCATACAGACCATAGAGGCAGACCATGTGAATGCTATGGGACTCAAGAATAGATGAGACCCACACCAGGATGGTCAGTGGCATGGAGCTGGGCAGGGAACTCTACTCCACAGGTCCTACAAACCAAGGTATGGAAATCAGCCCCAAAAACATGGAAAGGAGATAGGGATGGCAAATAAGTTCTCTTCATCTCAATGTATGCTCCTGACCAAAAGCCAAGCTGTCTTTTAGCTGTTGAAATACAGCAGCTCTTCACTTTCTCCAGGCATGAATACTTTTGTAGATATTAACATTCACAAAGTTTTGTAGAAGCTAACCTGGAACTATGCATATTGGTTAATATTAAAGGGGTTGTCCAGTTGTAAAACTATTGATTGCCAACAGTAGATCAACAGTGGTATGCTGTCCAAAATCGCCAATGATTAGTTGTGTTGCCAGATCAGTGTGCTTATGGACTTAGCTGATTTCTGCAGGCCAGACTTGGCATTATAGGCAAAGTTCCTACTGAAGTGAATGGTCTGCAATACCAAGCCTGTCCACTGCAGTGGGAACGGTGCGGTCTGCAGAAACTGTAGGGCAAGTGTCAGAAAAGCTAGAGCTAATAATGAATTGAAGCTTACAACAGATGCCAAAATCAATTAAAAAAAAGGATTTTGGGGGTATGTCTAAAGCAAAAGAAAAGTCAAAGATGCTATTGGATGCTTACAAGAGGAAAATGGGGAATCGGTTAAAAATAATGTTGAGAAGGCCAAACTTTTAAACTCTTATTTTATATCAGCTTTCTCTCAGAAAGTAGATGGAACATCAACTGATCTTTCCTGTGCTATTGGGGGAATAAAAAAATGCAAGCTATCTATATGTAGAGAGATGGTGATGGAACACTTAGCTAACCTAAATGATCAATGAGTGGAACAGGTTGCCACAGGAGATGGTGAGTTCTCTTTCAATGAAAATGTTCAAAGGCTGGACAAATATCTGTCTTGGATCATTTAGTGAATTCTGCACTGAGCAGGGGATTGGACCAGATGACCCTGGAGGTCCCTGACAACTCTACCAGTCTATAAACCCCTTTAAATAATATTTTAGAAGCAATATATGCTGGCCATTGAGATCAGTGTGTAATGTCAGTAAGACACTATGCAGATTTCCATATGCAATTATTTTTTGATAGTTGCTCATCGGGTCACATATAAATACTTTGAATATTTTATAAAATAGTTAAAATATTATATCATTTTTTCATGGTCTTTCAGTGTTTAGAAGTGAAGCCCCCCTACTGCAAAACAGTGATGCTGATCATTAAGCCACTACGGCAATCAACGGCAGTTGAAAGCTGAAGACCCCTTGGTGTTGATGATTTTAAGTGACATGTATTTCTCGTTAGAACGTGGTAACTGGGGTGTTTAATGTCACTTTATGAAGGCAGCAACCGCGACTAAATTAGAGCGTCACTGTGATCTAAAATATACTCCAAGTGCCGGCAATATAATAATAAAACTCTGATAGTTATGAATCTTGATAGCACTACAGTAAAAAAGCCGAATGCCATCTATCAAAGAGCTGTCATCTCTAGCTCTGTGTTTTCAACTGTGTTAAGCAGTGCTAAGATTTCACATTCTCAGCATGTTTGAGCAATTCCGTGGTAAAGTTATGGCTAAATACAACTAGTTCCCTATAAAAGCCATTTTAAAACACTTATAAACATTAGGATTTGCATAAGCCGACAACTTGTCACAGCTGCCAGGTGTTCTGATGCTCTTTTACTAAAAATCATGTGCAACTTTTCCTCCATGCTTCGAGCGGGTCATTCTTTGTGTCCACCATGGATATTGGGACTTAGGTCTGCGTGACCCAAAAAGACATTGGAATCACTTGTTTAATTATCTGGCATCTTGGCTAATGTTGTCAGAAGATTACAGCAAATGTGGATCTATTTGTTCTACCTCATTTAGTTCTTTGGATGCCAAATGCGTACTTCAGTGCTGTGGGCATACCATTGTGAATTGCTTGTGTTCAGCTTGAGCTACCAGTTAACAGAGTATCCATGTAAACTAGTGGCACCAGGAGAGCAAACAGTAGTGAAGAACATGACTATGCCGTGTAGCAATTTGATTCCGATCCAACCAGAATAATTTTCCCCATGGAGAAATGTTCAGAATGTTGTAATTATTATCTTTTGTGTGCATTGTAGCTTCCATTAACCTGTCATCAACTATAAGCAGCATTAATGAAGTTAGGCCAGTGTCACATGGGCGTGCACGCATTTGCGCTGTGTATTTGCGTGATTGGTGTTTGCATACTTTTTACACATGCAAATCGTACGCATTTGCTTGTGCCAAAAAACATGCAATTGTGCTCTCATTCATTGAAATGGGCAGTTAAGTCAATTAGTTCAAAATGTGTTATTTTCGTGCACAAATGCGCAGGAAAATAGGGCATGCTAGATAATTTTTTTTTGCGCAAGCGAAATGTGTGTCCAAAATATGATTATGTGAGTGAACCCATGGGTTCTATTCACTGCGTATAGAGCACACAAAAAGCTGCGCTAAGGCCGCTTTCATACGGCTGACAAAATTGTGTGATTTTCTCGTGATGCAGCAGTGCTACAAATTGCATGTATGTGAAGCCCACACTTTCCAATGGGTTCATTTACATTAGTGATATTTTGTAGGCTGCTACATTGCAAGAATACTAAATCACGGCATGCTGTATACAGCCGCGATATGCGATATTTGTAGCCCATGTTTCCCTATAGAGCTTTCCTTTGTGTTGCATCGCAAGTTGCGATGCAACTTTTGCAGTAGGAAGTCCTACTGTTTAAGCCCTAAATTAGACCCTTGCTGCATTTTAAAAAAAAACAAAAACATAATACATCACCTAAGAAGCGCTGTCAGCTCCGCAGCACTTCTCCACAGCTCTGTTTGTAGTCTTCAGCCAGCAGTCTCTGATCAGGGGTTTGTCTGGCTCTGATTGGTTCTCGGGCGCCGCGGCTCAGTCAATCACTGCAGTGTTTGAGGAACCAATCACAGCCATTTAATGCAATGCCTGTGATTGGTTTATTGAGCGTTGTAGTGATTGGCTGAGCCGCAGTGCTTCGAGAACCAATCAGAGCCAGTGCTTCCTGGAAGCAAGATTTCTGAACCCCCTGACCAAGAAGTGCTGACAGAAGACTACAGACAAGTGTCCTAAAGCTTCATAAGGAGACATGATATATTGTTTGGTGTTTTTTTTTTAATGCAGATAGGGCTTATTTTTGGGTTGGGTTTATATTTTAAGACCCTCCAAAAATCCCGACAAAAGAGCGCCACAAAATCAGGATATCGCCTTGAGAAAGTGCAGCAATATTGCACAGAACACAGCTGTGATACTGCTGTGATTTTCTCACTGCAATATTGCTGTCACACGTGTGAAAGAGGTCTAATACGTTCGTGTGACACAGGCCTTGTGGTTCTTATAGTTTTGGTGATGTGGAGTCCAGAGAGTCTCTGTTCATAGTCAGCTGGTCCCCCATTCCTGCGGTGTCCCCCGTGAAGTCAGTGTGTGTATACCACCTTGACTCTTTTTCAGAAGGCTGAGCTCACACACTCCCATAGAGATGACTTGAAGTGTGAGTATTCAACCTTCTGAAAAGAGTTGGATTGGTGAGCGGTGACTTCACCGGAGCACACTGCAGGAAAAGGGGACCAAAGAGTGTGAAAAGAGACTCCCTGGACTCCACATCAGCTAAACTACAGTATAACCACCATAACTTACTTTATGGTACTTAAGGCTTAAGCAGACGAACATATACGCAAATATGCTTGCTGCCATTGAGTGTATTTGCACAGGAGGTTATAAGTCTGTGTCGATGTGGCATATTTTTTACTGTTCAACCCCCCCCCCCCCCCCCCCCCCACAATAAAAGCAAAAAGATAGGGTAGGACCTATCTCTTATTACACGTATAAAAAATACATGCAAGAAAGATAGGGCAAGACCTATCTTTTCTTGCATGCAGGAATTGCACGTGAGAAACATGCCATCAATGGCTTTGCTTTGTTGCAATTGGCCAGTGTGATTTTCATGCGTGCAAAAACCTTTGCAAAAATGTCATCTTCAAAGCAATTATAGTTGATAAGAAGTTCCCTTTAGAGCTCCAGCAGATGGACAATTTTGTGCCCGTTTTCACATTCACCAAATGGCTTGCGCAAACCGCAGAGAGTAGAACTCAGTGATTTCAATGAGTTCCCTCACATTGAGTTTTTTGCGCTATATTTTCGTGCACACAAAAATATATGTGTCATGCTCTATTTTTGCACGCATTTGCACACTCAAGGCAACCATTGGAGTCTATGTGGGTGTGTATCCTTTCCACATGAAAGACCGGGGCAAAAGGGAAAAAAAGAAATAATATAAAAATATAAATTTTTCATATATATATATATATATATATATATATATATATATATATATTTCTTCTGGAAGGAAACCTTTTAACATGAAAAAATAACTAAGAATGGTGTATTAGCCAAAAAGATCTCAGTTTATTGTTAAAACCAGCTTTAACGCTGTCAGATTTTTCTGCCTGGATCGAGCCCTAATCAAAGTTTTTACAAGTCAATGGGCGCCTATTCAGGTGTATTTATAAGGATCGATTAGCACCACCATGTGTCCAAATGATTTGCACTAACAACTGTTCAGGCACATGCAATTCCATTCTGGTCGGTAGCACATTACTATTTATACAGTGCAATATGCTGCCAACGACACATGATTTTTGGGGCTGCATAATAGATATAATCAGCTGAGCATTTGCCCCGTTTGTTGGCTAATTGGTGGCAACTTCACATGGGCATAGGATCAGGTCAGCGAATGTTCGGTTGTACATACGTTTCTGATCATCTGCATGTGTAAAAGCCCTTTTATATGGTCCAAAAATGGAGGCTGGAGAATGTTCATCCAGAAATATAATATGGTTTTTTTTTAACACAGAGGCCCTGGAGGTGGGAGGGCCATGCTAGCTTAAGAAAATGAACTCCTAATTGTCAAGACCCGTGTTTCCCAACTCCAGTCCTCAGGGACCCCCAACAGGTCAGGTTTTCAGGATTTCCTCAGTGTTGCACAGGTGATGTAATTATTGTCAGCACCTCAGGCACTGCCACGCTCATCTACATTAACCCCTTAACGACCGGGCCATAGTGTTTTTACGTCCTGCAGCTGCAGGACGTGTATGGAGGGAGGTAGCGCCGCTATCTCCCTCCATACAGCGCGGGCGTCAGCTGTTTATTACAGCTGACACCCGCGGGCAATAGCCGCGCTCGGCCGTTCGGCCGATCTCGGCTATTAACCCTTTAAATGCTGCTGTCAATTCTGACAGCGGCATTTAAATCCCCCGAACAGCACGCACGGCCCCCCTCGCGGTGAGATCGGGGGATCCGTGCAGGTGTCATGGCAGCCAGGGGCCTAATGAATGGCCCCAGGGCTGCCTTAGCAGACTGCCTATCAAGCCATTCACACAGGGTGGCTTGAAAGACTGCCTGTAAAAAAGCAGTATGACGTAATGCTATAGCATTACGTCATACTGCAGGAGCGATCAAAGCATTGCATGTTAAAGTCCCCCAGGGGGACTTCAAAGTAAAGTTAAAAAAAAGATCAATAAAGTTTTTTAAATTGTAAAAAAAAAAAAGTTATAAAAGTTTAAATCACCCCCCTTTTGCCATATCTATTATAAAAAAATCTAAATAATAAAATAAAAATATGTATTTGATATCGCCGTTTTCGTAAAAGTCCGATCTATCAAAGTAGTGCATTATTTTTTCTGCACGGTGAACGTCGTCCGAAAAAAATAATAAAGAATGCCAGAAATGCATTTTTTTAGTTACCCTGTCTCCCAGAAAAAACGCAATAAAAAGCGATCAAAAAGTCGTATGTATTCCAAATTGATACTATCGGAAACTACAGGACATCCCGCAAGAAATGAGCCCTTGCTCAACTACGTCGACGGAAAAATAAAAAAGTCATCGCGCGCACAAAATGACCGCAGAAAATAATTGAAAAAAATTTAATATCTTAAAAAAAAATACAAGTACTACAGCAAAAACAATACTATATAAGTTTGGTATCGTAGTAATCGTACTGACCCATAGAATAAAAATATCAGGTCGTTTTTGTTGCAGTTTGTGCGTCGTAGAAACAGGACGCACCGAAAGATGGTGGAATGTCATTTTTTTTTCCATTTCTCTCCGCTAAGAATTTTTAAAAAGTTTTTCAGTACATTATATGGTACAATAAATAGTGCCATTGAAAAATACAACTCATCCTGCAAAAAACAAGCCCTCATACAGCGACTTCGATGGATAAATAAAGGAGCTACGATTTTTTAAAAATGGAAAAAAGCCTGGTCACTAAGGGGTTAAAGGGGCTCATTTCCATAATTTTCAGCTGTGATGGATTTTCGGGACCTTCAATAATGAGGTGATATATAGCTAGTACCTGCTGTCTTCACGTTGGCAACTGGAAACAAGTGTCCTGAATACTGTACCTGCACAGAAGACTTCTGCTGTTGGTGTCCACATTGTGTCACTTATGTCCATGTAGCTGTAGTGGCCCAGAACGTTTATTCCTGGCCCCTCCATAAATGTCATACATGTAATCTATTTTGTGTAGATGCGCTGTGTAAATTTTCCAGTCTCCTGTTATGTGTATTGCACAGTTGCAGCAAGTGAGAGGTTGATGTCTACATGAGACTTGGAGATGTCTGCAAATGTATCAATTTATGTCCTATCATGTGGTATGCTAGAGTCTATAAATAGGAGTGGATGAGAATAAGAAGTGGTTCTGGTTTCTGAGTTCTTAGGCTTCATCATCTTCAACGGTCAGGAGTGGAGTGGATTGCCAGCCACAAGAAGGTAGCTTCAATCCTGGTGAAGTGATGGAGGAAGAGGAGAGGTGTCCTGAGGACAATAATGCCAGAAGCCAATAAAGAGTGAGAAGAAAGACAGTGAGAGAGAGAGGGAGAAAAAAAGGCCAAGACCACCGTGCAAAGGTACTGTGTTACAAGAGGGTCCGTGGAGTGACCCTACCCCTATCCTCCTCTAAAGAGTTCCCCTTCCAGGACCGGTACCTGACAGATAAAGCAGGCCTGCAGGACCGGTGTCATCCTGAGTTTCCTCCCTGACCTCCAACCGTCTGTTCTTACCTGCACTAGTGTGTTCCTGATTTGTGTGATATTGAAGTTTTGCAAGTAAAGTTTTGTCAGGCCCTGACCATTCCCAGGGACTGAGGTACTTCAACCTTACATTGTGTGTGAATTCTCTTTATTACCGTCGAGGGTCATACCGGTGGGTAAAAGGAGTGGTGGTGTCACTCGTGACAAAAATGCATTCCTGTTCCATTTACTTTTGCCATCCCTCTCCTAGGGATGTCCAGAAGAGGCCCAGTGCTGCTCTGGCCGAGGCTACCCGTGTTGCTCCGGGAGGAAGCCTGGTAAGTGCCACCGTGACAAGTGACCACTCTACCCTCCCAACTACTTAGCGTATGCCCCATGTCTTGAGTAACCCTTTAGGACACTGCATAGCTATCTAAGGTTTCTAAGGGTGGCTTTACATGGACTATTGTCTGAATAATCGTTTGAAGGATCAAATGCAAACCACAGTCGTTCAATGTAAACAAGTCCAATAACAGGGTGACGAGCAATAATTTGATCGCTAGTTGTTTAATTTCAGCTCACCTAAAAAATAATGGTTGGTGTATAGTCACAGTCGTTTGTACTTGAACAACTTGCAAATGAATTTGCACGGAGACTCCCCTATGGACAAAATGTCAGCAAACAAGTAATGAACAATAGATTTCGGTGTAAAAGCAAACAAGCATCTGTCATTCATATGCTTCAGCGACTTTTAGGAGCAACTATTTAGAGGATAGTTGACCAGTGCAAAGGGAACATGTCATGACTTTTGAGTCCCATAAATTGTGTTATGGAGCTCAAAGGTTACGGAATGAGAAGTCCAGCGAGCAGTATTTGATACTCCCCAGGTGCCCGTCTCCAGTACTGGGGCCTCACAAAGTTGCCACAAGCACACAGTGACATTTTACAGCCCGCTCTGTGCGCATGCTTTCCCATGGAGATGAATGCAAGAGCGTGCACATAGACTGACTTTTTTCTGCTTGCTCTATGTGTCCGAGGGACACAGGAGTAGAACGCGGCACCTGGTGAGTATCAAACACCACTCCCCGAACTCCTCATTCCCTGACTTTTGTGCCCCATAAAATAGTTTATGAGGCTCAAAAGTCATGACAGGTTCCCTTTAAGCCATCCTGCTCAGCTGAAAGGATTCACATGACACTTTCCTGCAACCATGATTCTGCAGGAAAAGTCCTCCGGCATCCTATTCCTATGGAGGCAGTGGGAAGGGCTGTGCCATTTTTTGTCTGAACTTACAGGAAGAATGCTTTCAGCTTTCTTTTGACAACATGAAATGATGCCTTCCTCTTAATTACAATTTGACTTTATCAACCTTACATCACATGCACATGTCAGAACTGTGTGCCAGGAAAAGTATCATCTTTCCTTAAAGGGGTTTTGTCATTAAAAAAAAAAAATTATACTCCCCTATTCCTCCACAGTCTCCTTACAACATCTTCTCATCGCTGAGCTTTTCCAGTGCCCCGAGTCTCCTCACTGCAAGTCAGCCGGCTTGTTATGAAGCCTGCATTCCTTGCATTCCTCTTCCTGCAGGTCAGTGAAGGTCATGTCCTTGTGACGTAGCCTTCACTGGCTAGGAAGGAATGCTGATCTGCATGCGCAGTCTCTGCAATAGCTTGGCACTCTGTACTAGACTGTGACGTAGCGTACATTGCCGTTAAGAAGGAGACTGTGAATGTATGTAACATCACAGGAAGCAGAAGAATCAGCCAGCTGGAGGTGAGGTGACACACCCAGGACTGCAGGAGACAGGAAAAAATCAGCGAGGAGGAGATCTGGTAAGCAGACTGCCTGGGGAGAAATAGGTAAATATAGATTTTTTTTTTAATGACAGACCCCTTTAAGGAAAGCAACTAGAAAGTGTGTGGTGAGACACCTAGGGGGTTAGTGGGGAAGCTTAAAAAGCCATGCATACTTCTCTGGGAAAAATATGCAAATAAGGAAGATGGAACAATACCTGTGCAGTACCACCTAATGGATGGCAGCATTCCTGCAAATCATTGTCAGACCCTTTATACTGGTCTTTATAATAATGGTTGGGAAATCATCATTATAAAGACCCGTATAAAAGGTTAGACATTAATTTGCAAGAATGCTGCCATCCATTAGGTGACGCTGCATAGGTATTGTTCCATCTACCTTATAGAGCTGTGTACAGAACGCTGTACAGCAACTCTATATCATGGCTCTGTATTGTTCTCTGTGCTGAAGCATATGTCAGAGATATTGTTCTCCCAAAGCAGTACTACAATAAAGTTTACCATTCACATACAAATCTGACAGGAAAAAATCCTCTATATGAAATGCGTGATACATAAAAGTGCAATAGGGCCAAATAGGGGCCTATGGATGTTCTATTCCAGCTCCATATAACTCTGTAATACAGCTGGTTGCATATGTTCTCACCTGTTCCCTACTTTTTTTCTCTCTAGAGGTCTTGATATGTGGACAAAATATAAAAAAATACACTGTAAAAACAAATTCCTGATTTTATTGTGTGAACACTATGAGTAGTGTCGGTATTGGGATGATTTCACGAAAATCATCGTGAATCAGCAGGATTGATTTCGACTGCCATTAAGCCCTTCCAATCCAATTTTGGATTCAGGGTTTCCTAAAAGCCTTTCTCTTTTTTGCTGTTATAAAACTGTGCCATCCCACTGGCTAAAGCCATTGTGTGTGCGCCAAAGAGGCTCCAACAGCAGAGTGGCTGACAATAGACGATAAGAATACCCTATTGGACGTCTTCCGACATTTGATCTGTACAACCTTCAATCAGAAAGTAGGAAAACGTCAGACAGCGGATTGGAAAGGGTTAAAGCCAATGCAAACAAAGATTGGGTTTACTAATTTACCCTCCAGAAGGGACCCAATGCAGCCAGAGCCTCTCAAATTATATGGGAATACAGCCACACATCTGGGGAACACTGTACTCCTCTGATAAATTGGTCAAAATAGTGTATAGAGGTGTAGGGTCAATTGTAGCACATGGGTGTCACTTAAAACAAATAAAGGCCCACAGAGGGTCCCCTAGATCAAAAATGGTGCCTAATGGTAATGGCCCACATGCATATGAGTCTGCTCTCCATTTTCCATTCTTTGTACTGAAGCCTGCAGTTTGATTGACAATTACTGAGAAGAGGCCTGAATGTAAGCATCTTACCGATGCTGGATTGAAGCCGCTGTGTAGTAGTCAAGCCAGTCGCTGGAGAGCAGTCAGAATAGCCAGGAGTCATTGTCAGAAAGTCACAGAATGCAGTACAAATGGATGAGATGGAAGCGTAGTCAATAGAAGCCAAAGATCAGCAGCAGGAGGTATTGCGATGCAGTACAAATGGGATGAGACGGAAGCGTAGTCAATGGAACCCAAAGGTCAGCATCAGTAGGTATCAATATGCAGTACAATGGAGGAGACAGAAGAAGAGGAGCTTGATCATAGTGGAACACAATAATCACGCACTGAAGGAGTGGCAAGGCGAGGAAGTGTGATCAGGAACAAAGGCGGGGTCAGGACCAGGAGGCAGGAACTACGTAACTGGGAAATGTAGAACAAGGTTAGGTTTCAGCAATGTAGCTGTCCAAGTGCTGGACTAACCTAGCAGAGAGAGCTGCTGACTGGGACATAAGAGGTTGTGGGTTGGGGCCCTGACAGTAGCCCCCCCCCCCCCCTTCCTTTTGAGGATTGCCTCCGGACATCCCAGGTGCTGGTTTCTCTGGGTATCTCCTGTGAAAATCCTTTGTTAGCCTAGGAGTATGCACATCTTTTCCTGGCTCCCAGGAGTTTTCCTCTGGCCCATACCCTTGCCACTTAACAAGATACTGTATTTTACCTCTCTGCAGTCAGGAGTCTAGAATCTTCTCCACCACAAACTCGTCCTGGCTCTGAACTTTCACAGGAGGCGGTTGGTGTCTTTCCACAAAAGTGTTTTCATGAAATGGCTTTAGTAGGGAAATGTGCAAGGGTGAATCCTCAAGCTGCCCTGGAGCGTCAGTCGAAATGCCACCTGGCTGACCCTTGCTGCAATCGGGAAAGGTCCTAAGAATCTTTGCCCAAGTTTGGGAGAAGGTATGTGTGCCTTCAGGTTCTTGGAGGCTAACCTCACCTTTTCTCTAACCTGGAAGGTAGGAGCTGCTTGGCGATGATGGTTGGACGACTTCTTATAGGTATGCTGGGCTAGCTTTAAGGTTTCTTTTAGTTGCTTCTGTGTTTGATAGGGAGGCCAGGAATAAAGACAGGATGTGTACCATAGTTGGAATAGAATGTGCTCTGGGCGGTTGAACTGTGTTGAGCATTGTTGTAGGTGAACTCTGCTGTTGACAAATAATCCACCCAGTCATCCTGTAGATGGGAGATAAAGCAGTGGAGATATTGCTCCAGAGTCTGATTTGTTCTTTCTGTCTGGCCATTAGACTGTGGGAGAAAGGCAGAGGAGAGATTTATGGTAATACCCAGAGCTGTGCAGAAATGTCTCCAGAACTTTGAGGTGAACTGGACCCCTCTGTCAGAGACCTCATCATCCATTATCCATGTAATCAGAAAACTTCCTGGACCATCAACTCCGCGGTGTGCTCCATGGTGGGAATCTTTTCTATGGGGATGAAGTGGGCCATCTTCGTAAGACGATCCATGACCACAAGGAAAGTAGTCATCCCTTTTGACAGGGGCAGATCCACTATAAAATCCATGGATATAGATCCCCACGGTCTGGATGGGACTGGAAGGGGCTTTAGCAACCCTAGAGGGTGGACTTGTGGTGTCTTGTCCCGAGCACATACCTCGCAGGAGATGGCATACTTCTTCACATCCCTCCTGCAGGCAACCAGAAGGAATGAAGTAGAAGTTCTGAAGTCTTTGTGACCCCTAGGTGACCGGCCAGCTTGGAATCATGGACTAATTTAAGGACTTCGGGTCAGCCAGCCTCGAGAACATACAGTTGGTGCTCTCACCTCCAAAGTCCTTCTGTCAAGGAAAGCTTCGCCTCCATAGAAGGATGACTCAAGAACGGGTCTTTTTCATATCCTCCCTTAATCTTTGTTAGGAGGTCTTCAGAGTGTAAGAAGCCCAAAAAAATATTTTGGGACAGAATTGTCTTGTCTGTATTTGCCCTCTCTTTAGACTCTTTACATATCTTGGATAATGCATCTGCCTTGCCAGTTCAGGAACTGGTATGGTAGGACACAAGGAAATTAAACCTGGAGAAGACCCAAGACCGACCATGCTTGTCTCGCAGATAACCTCTTGGCAGTGCGGAGAAACTCTAAATTTTTATGGTCAGTAAATACAGTCACTGGGTGATGGGCTCCTTTCAAGAGGTGCCTCCACTCAGTGAAAGCCACTTTGATGGCCAGAGGCTCCTTGTTCCCAACATTGTAGTTTTTCTCTGCGGGTGACAACATGTACGTTAGAAATGCGCAAGGGTTTAGTTGCATCCTATCTCCCATTTGCTGTGACAGAATAGCTCCTAGCGCAGAGTCGGAGGCGTCCACCTCCACAATAAAAGGCAACTCTGTGTTTGGGTGGATCATTATTGGTGCTGAAGTAAATAGAGTCTTTAGTTTCTCAAAAGCGGTTTGTGCCTCTGGGGGCCAGGAAAATGTGCGCGCCGTCTTCGTAGGGAAGGTAATGGGAGAGATGACTTTTGAAAAGTCCTTGATAAATTTTCTGTAGAAATGTGCGAAACCCACCAGGCACTGTACTTCCTTCAATTTTTTTGAAATGGGCCAATCCAGGACGGCTTTAATTTTGCTGGGATCCATACTTAAGCCCTCTGGGGAGCAGCTCAATAAGACAGTCTTATGGCCAATCAGGTGGCAGCAGGTCAGCTTTCTTCTTGCTGCAGACATCCTTGAACATCTGGTAATGAACTGGTTATTTCCCAAGTCCTGTTGATCATCTGCAGGGTCTTGCATTGGTTCAAGTGTGGATGGTGCTACCTGGCAATTCTCTTTATAAAATTCTGAAGGGAAAGCAATGATCCTGCATTCCCAGTCAATAGAGGGATTGGGGGCAGAGAACCAAGGTATCCCGAGAATCACTGGAAATTTGGGGGTTGAGATGAGCTAGAAGCTGATCATTTCTTGATGGTCTGGTTTCATGCGAAGCTCCAGTTTAACTGTCTCCTGTGTGGCAGGTCTCGAGGACAAAGGTGACCCATCCACGGTTTCCATTTCAATTGGTATGGATTTAAGTCTGGTGGCAATGTCATTGTCAAGAGCAAATTTTAAATCCATAAAGTTTCCTCCTGCTCCCAAATCCAGCATTGCCAAGCACTGTGTCCATCATTTGTAAAGCAGCAAAAAAAGTCTCACCTCGTCTTATCCACTTCAGCTTGCAGCATATATTTCACATGTAGGAGTATACTCACATACTTCATTAACCACTCGATCCGGTGGTATTTATACATAAAGCAGAATCAAACAGGTGGGAACTTGAAGTGCCGTGAATAAAAACTCCTTTTATTGTAATCTGTGCATATAAAAATCACAGGTCCAGAGGACTAGTTTCAGCTCCTCATGAGCCTTGATCACCTCAGGTGATCAAGGCTCATGAGGAGCTGAAACTAGTCCTCTGGACCTGTGATTTTTATATGCACGGATTACAATAAAAGGAGTTTTTATTCACGGCACTTCAAGTTCCCACCTGTTTGATTCTGCTTCAAGCACTGTGTCATCTGATCTCCCATGAAGATCTCTATTGGGAGAACAAAATGGTGGAGCGGGGGAGGGGTCTTCACACCGTCTTGAATTACCAGTGCAAAGGTGTGTTTGGTGACATCTCCTTGTTCCATAATGGCTAAATTGGTTGTGGCCTTGACGTTGGCTAGGGCAAGAGTCCTTTGGAACTTGTTTGGACATTTTAAAGCATAATGTCCTGAATTTCCACAATAAAGGCACAGATTATCAACACAATGTCTTTCCTTTTCAGCGTTGGAAAGAGGTTTGCGGATGACATCGATCTGCATTGGGTCTGGTGCGGCTTCAGTCCACGGCGAAGGACTTAATGTGGATTAGCTGAAGGAATAAGGGGTGTTAGTGTCCCAACCCCGCAGTCGCTCTTTTCACCGTTCAGAAAGTCTTTGGTCAATCTGGATGCATAGTTGAGTGAAGTCATCCAGATTATCAGGAGTCTCCACTCTGGCAAATTCATCTTTTACCCATTCAGATAATCCCCGGTGAAATTTGCCCAGTGACGAAATTATGCCATGTATTCTGCAATGGAGCGTCGCTCTTGTCATAGGCTATGCAACTTCCCGTCAGCTGTGGCACAGCGGTTCGGATCATCGAAGATTTGACCCATAGTGGTTGTAAAGGCATCGAGGCTGTTAAGGAGATTGCTACCAGTCTCTATATATGGCGAGGCGCTGGCAAGCACCTTGTCAGTGAGGAGGTTAATAATAAAGAATACGTTTTTCTGGTCACTGGAAAACAGGTTAGGATGCATTTGGAAATAGATCTGGCATTGATTTAAGAAACCACTGTTCCATAAGCTATGCCTCAATGGGGAAATGCGGTATACACTAAACTGTAAACTACCTGTTTAGGTACAAGTCAGCGGTACACTAGCATTAGTAAATGTGTGCCATTATGTTTTAACTTTTATATTTACTAGAAAATGTGTGCACATATCACAGATCGAAAAAGGCTAAATATTCCTCACAAATGTGCCCTGCTTCGCTCCTTCCTATTATCTGTTCTCAGAATTTGTGAATTCCATATTTAAAATCAGTGTCGGACTGGGTTGCCCAGGTCCCAACAATAAAATTTATCCCGCGGGTCCTATGTACAGCTACTCTACATGGAAATATTAACTAATCAGCATTGACAATTTCCTCACCCCTGCATTCTCTCTATACCTCAATAGAAAGGTGGCTGCATTGGTGTGTGGCCCTGTTTCCATTGAAGTATATGGAGAACGCAGCGGGCAGGAATTGGTAGACTTCCATTCACCCAATATGTGCAGAACCCGTGCTGGGGGTCCACTCTGGCTTGGGTCCCACCAGGGGATTCACTTGTTCCCCTGTGGGCAAGTCCAAGCCTGTTTAAAATGCAAGATAAGAAGCTGGCATTGATGAAACCTATTGTAGACAGTTTTTTTTTCTATTCCTATTTACTTTCCAAAACGTAGCAAATCATATTGTACATAAAAATATACTTCTGTGATAAATACAATTCATTTAATGAAGCCAGCTGTCGTCAAAATCATATTTTTTGCCTGTGGAATAGAATAAGCAGCACTTTGCCCTTTAGTATAGTGACACATTCCAGTTACACAAATCTCCCTACACATCGTGGAAGTTCTAATATCCTATTAGCGGGTCCCTTGTTAGCCCATTGTTTATATTTTGAAAGATGTGTTACATTTTCATTGTGCAGCTGTATGAATACGTGAGCACCTTATAAACTTTTCTATAATTAATTATAATTCTTACTTTGGGGACAGTTTTTGAGACTTCAGATGATCTTTACGGCAATTATAGTCATTGTATATGTGTTCTTATTTTTGTTTATAGCGGACATTTCAGGTCTGAGGGGAGGAGTAGCAGATTCTCATTTTCAATATGCTGTAAATTTTTCTTTATGTAATTTTAAAAGAAAAGAAAGAAAAAAATTGAGGACTAAGAAACATGCAGAGCAGGAAATGACAGTCAGACATGTCAGAAGCACGTGATTGCTGTCCTGGATCTGTGCCCAGCAACATTTGGAATCTATACTCATTTTCAAATTGTTAAATTGCGTGTTACCTAGACTGAAAGGGGCAGCAGGCAGAGATGCATGCGATATAGCAACTTTGTCCCCGTGATTTTGTAGTGTCAGTGATGCGTTTTTTTGTGAAAATCCACGCATCATATCCCTGCTGTTTGCGATAAAATCACACGATTAACTCACAAGATTTTATTGCAAGAAGGTTAAAGGGGTTGTCCCGCGATAGCAAGTGGGGTTCAGCACTTCTGTATGGCCATATTAATGCACTTTGTAATATACATCGTGCATTAAATATTGGCCATACAGAAGTTATACACTTACCCCCACCGGTGCTGGCGTCCCCGTCTCCATGGCGCCGACCAAAGCTGCCTTCTCCCTGGATTAGACGCGCTTGCGCTGAAGGGGCCGCTCCGGCGAGCTTGCGCCGCACAGGTCTTCTGCGCATGCGCGTCTAATCCAGGGAGAAGGTGGCTTTGGTCGGCGCCATGGAGACGGGGACGCCAGCACCGGAGGGGATAAGTCTATAACTTCTGTATGGCCAATATTTAATGCACGATGTATATTACAAAGTGCATTAATATGGCCATACAGAAGTGCTTAACCCTACTTGCTATCGCGGGACAACCCCTTTAAGCCCTACCCAGAAGCTAAGACCTAGCTGCACTCCATTAAAAAAAGGGAATACTTACCTAAAAGGCTCAGTCTGGGTCTTCCCACTGCTCTCCGAAGCTCTACTGGACATCCTGCAGTTCTTGTTCGCCAACAGATCACTTTCTGGTTGCTGGATTAATAAATCCAGCCTCCAGGAATCGATAACTCTGATTGGTTCATCCAGCACTACTTAGCCAATCAATGCAGCGCTGCATGAACCAAAGCAATGACTGCGATTGGTTTATCCAGCACTGCATTGATTGGCTGAGCAGCAGCTAAAGAACCAATCAACAGACAATGCGTTGTGGGGGCGGGATTTGTGAATTTTTCTGAGCAGCAGTATTGATTGGCCAATTCATAAATCCCACCTCCACACCGCACTGGCTGTTGATTGGTTCTTCGGACACAGTGTAGCCAATCAATGCAACGCTTTATGAATCCAGCAACCAGTAAGTGATCTTCTGTGGGCGAACGAGGACTGCAGGATGCCTGGCGGCGCTTCGGAGAGCAGCATCAAGACATGGGCATCAAACAAGACCCACCTTCACTTCCTGTTCTCTATCTTTTTATCCAGCGACGGACTTCAGTTGACAGACAGCGGACAGCACATTAGAAGGAAGAGAGACCTCTACTGGACAGTATTTTAGAGGGGTTTTTTTGGCACAAAAAATATAATTTTAGGTAAAGTGATTTGCACTTTTGCTAGTTAACACATTGGCTATTACTAGAGATGAGCGAACGTGTTCTTCCGAGCTTGATATTCGTGCGAATATTAGGGTGTTCGGGATGTTCGTTATTCGTAACGAACACCATGCGGTGTTCTGGTTATTTTCACTTCCTTCCCTGAGACGTTAGCGCGCTTTTCTGGCCAATTGAAAGACAGGGAAGGCATTACAACTTCCCCCTGTGACGTTCAAGCCCTATACCACCCCCCTGCTGTGAGTGGCTGGGAAGATCAGGTGTCACCCGAACATAAAAGTCGGCCCCTCCCGCGGTTCGCCTCAGATGCCGTGTGATTTAGATGAGGGACAGTGCTGTTTGTACCGGAGCTGCTGTAGGGAAAGAATTGGTAGTTAGTGTAGGCTTCAAGACCCCCCAAAGGTCCTTATTAGGGCCACTGATAGCTGTGTGTTGGCTGCTGTTAGCAGTGGCAATTTTTTTTTTCTCAAAATCGCCTCTGCAGACTGTTGCACCTGGCATTAGGGACAGAAGTGCTGCATAGGCAGGGAGAGTGTTAGGAGTGAGTGTAGCCTTCAAGAACCTCAACGGTCCTTTCTAGGGCCATATTTATCCGTGTGCAGTACTGTCCAGGCTGCTGTTAGCTGTGCTGCATTTTTTTTTGCTTCTCAAAATCGCTTCTGCAGAGCATTGCACCCTCCATTGATACTGCAGGGAAAGAATTGTATAGGCAGGGCCACAACACAGTTATTATTCATTGAATATATGCAGTGCTGCCTTTTGCTTGTAAAACAAGTGAAAATAATTCTATTTGTCCGGCTTCTGTCCGTCCTAAGGGCGGTGGACACGTGTCGGCTGCGTGTGACACCTTTAAAAATCATACGCACCCAGCTACGTTTTACTCTTGGCTTCGCCATTTGCTTTCCTTAATTGGGAAAAAAAATACCTGCTCTGCCACAGTTAATAACTCTGCTACCCTCACGTTCTGTGACACATTAGCAGGGACACAGCACAGTTATTAAACTTCTCATGTTCATAGAATATACGCAGTGCTGCCTTTTGGTGCCAAAAAACGGAAAATAATTCTATTTGTCCGGCCTCTGTCCGTCCTAAGGGCGGTGGACACGTGTCGGCTGCGTGTGACACCTTTAAAAATCATACGCACCCAGCTACGTTTTACTCCTGGCTTCGCCATTTGCTTTCCTTAATTGGGAAAAAAAATACCTGCTCTGCCACAGTTAATAACTCTGCTACCCTCACGTTCTGTGACACATTAGCAGGGACACAGCACAGTTATTAAACTTCTCATGTTCATAGAATATACGCAGTGCTGTCTTTTGGTGCCAAAAAACGGAAAATAATTCTATTTGTCCGTCCTCTGTCCGTCCTAAGGGCGGTGGACACGTGTCGGCTGCGTGTGACACCTTTAAAAATCATACGCACCCAGCTACGTTTTACTCCTGGCTTCGCCATTTGCTTTCCTTAATTGGGAAAAAAAATACCTGCTCTGCCACAGTTAATAACTCTGCTACCCTCACGTTCTGTGACACATTAGCAGGGACACAGCACAGTTATTAAACTTCTCATGTTCATAGAATATACGCAGTGCTGCCTTTTGGTGCCAAAAAAACGGAAAATAATTCTATTTGTCCGGCCTCTGTCCGTCCTAAGGGCGGTGGACACGTGTCGGCTGCGTGTGACACCTTTAAAAATCATACGCACCCAGCTACGTTTTACTCCTGGCTTCGCCATTTGCTTTCCTTAATTGGGAAAAAAAATACCTGCTCTGCCACAGTTAATAACTCTGCTACCCTCACGTTCTGTGACACATTAGCAGGAAAACAGCACAGTTATTAAACTTAGATTATTCATTCACTAGAGGCAGTGGGGCCTTTCGTTTTCAAAAAAGGGAAAAAATTATATTTGGCCTGCAGTCTTGCGCCAATTTATTTCCTGCCTTTGAAATCAAATCACTGGTAATACAGCATGCTGAGGGGTAGGGGTAGGCCTAGAGGACGCGGCCGAGGACGCGGAGGGCCAAGTCAGGGTGTGGGCACAGGCCAAGCTCCTGATCCAGGTGTGTCGCAGCCGACTGCTGCGCGATTAGGAGAGAGGCACGTTTCTGGCGTCCCCACATTCATCGCCCAATTAATGGGTCCACGCGGGAGACGGTTATTAGAAAATGAGCAGTGTGAGCAGGTCCTGTCCTGGATGGCAGAAAGTGCTTCGAGCAACCTATCGTCTACCCGCAGTTCTGCGCCGTCCACTGCTGCCAATCCGAATCCTCTGTCTGCTGCTCCTCCTTCCTCCCAGCCTCCTCACTCCACTACAATAACACCTGCTCAGGAGCGGGAGCACTCCCAGGAACTGTTCTCGGGCCCCTGCTTAGATTGGGCAGCAGCGGTTCCTCTCCCACCAGAGGAGTTTATCGTCACTGATGCCCAACCATTCGAAAGTTCCCGGGGTCCGGGGGAAGAGGCTGGGGACTTCCACCAACTGTCTCAACAACTTTCTGTGGGTGAGGAGGACGATGACGATCAGACACAGTTGTCTTGCAGTGAGGTAGTAGTAAGGGCAGTAAGTCCGAGGGAGCAGCGCACAGAGGATTCGGAGGAAGAGCAGCAGGACGATGAGGTGACTGACCCCACCTGGTGTGCAACGCTTACTCAGGAGGACAGGTCTTCAGAGGGGGAGTCAAGGGCATCAGCAGGGCAGGTTGCAAGAGGCAGTGCGGTGGCCAGGGGTAGAGGCAGGGCCAGACCGAAAAATCCACCAAGTGTTTCCCAAAGCGCCCCCTCGCGCCATGCCACCCTGCAGAGGCCGAGGTGCTCTAAGGTCTGGCAGTTTTTCACAGAGACGCCTGACGACCGACGAACAGTGGTGTGCAACCTTTGTCGCGCAAAGCTCAGCCGGGGAGCCAACACCAACAGCCTCACCACCACCACCATGCGCAGACATATGATGGCCAAGCACCCCGCAAGGTGGGACGAAGGCCGTTCAGCGCCTCCGGTTTGCACCCCTGCCTCTCCCCCTGTGCCCCAACCTGCCACTGAGATGCAACCCCCCTCTCAGGACACAGGCACTACCGTCTCCTGGCCTGCACCCACACCCTCACCTCCGCTGTCCTCGGCCCCATCCAGCAGTGTAGTTCAGCGCACCGTCCAGCCGTCGCTTGCGCAACTGTTGGAGCGCAAGCGCAAGTACGCCGCCACGCACCCGCATGCTCAAACGTTAACCGTCCGCATAGCAAAATTCATCAGCCTTGAGATGCTGCCGTATAGGGTTGTGGAAACGGAGTCCTTCAAAAGTATCATGGAGGCGGCGGCCCCGCGCTACTCAGTTCCCAGTCGCCACTACTTTTCTCGATGTGCCGTCCCAGCCCTGCACGACCACGTCTCCCGCAACATTGTACGCGCCCTCACCAACGCGGTTACTGCCACGGTCCACTTAACTACGGACACGTGGACAAGCACAGGCGGGCAGGGCCACTACATCTCCCTGACGGCACATTGGGTGAATTTAGTGGAGGCTGGGACAGAGTCAGAGCCTGGGACCGCTCACGTCCTACCCACCCCCAGAATTGCGGGCCCCAGCTCGGTGGTGGTATCTGCGGAGGTGTATGCTTCCTCCACTAAAGCACCCTCCTCCTCCTCCTCCTCCTCCTCTGTCTCGCAATCAAGATGTGTTAGCAGCCGCATGTCGCCAGCAGTCGGTGTCGCGCGGTGTGGCAGCACAGCGGTGGGCAAGCGTCAGCAGGCCGTGCTGAAACTACTCAGCTTAGGCGATAAGAGGCACACGGCCCACGAACTGCTGCAGGGTCTGACACAGCAGACCGACCGCTGGCTTGCGCCGCTGAGCCTCCAACCGGGCATGGTCGTGTGTGACAACGGCCGTAACCTGGTGGCGGCTCTGCAGCTCGGCAGCCTCACGCACGTGCCATGCCTGGCCCACGTCTTTAATTTGGTGGTTCAGCGCTTTCTGAAAAGCTACCCACGCTTGTCAGACCTGCTCGTAAAGGCGCGCCGCCTCTGTGCACATTTTCGCAAGTCCCACACGGACGCTGCCACCCTGCGCACCCTGCAACATCACTTTAAGCTGCCAGTGCACCGACTGCTGTGCGACGTGCCCACACGGTGGAACTCTACGCTCCACATGTTGGCCAGGCTCTATGAACAACGTAGAGCTATAGTCGAATACCAACTCCAACATGGGCGGCGCAGTGGGAGTCAGCCTCCTCAATTCCTTTCAGAAGAGTGGGCCTGGTTGGCAGACATCTGCCATGTCCTTGGTAATTTTGAGGAGTCTACCCAGGTGGTGAGCGGCGATGCTACAATCATTAGCGTCACCATTCCTCTGCTATGCATCTTGAGAAATTCCCTGCAAACCATAAAGGCAGCTGCTTTGCGCTCGGAAACGGGGGCGGGGGAAGACAGTATGCCGCTGGATAGTCAGGGCACCCTCCTGTCTATTTCTCAGCGCGTACAGGAGGAGGAGGAGCATGAGGAGGATGAGGAGGAGGGGGAAGAGACAGCTTGGGCCGCTGCTGACGGTACACCGGCTGATTGCCTGTCATCCTTTCAGCGTGTATGGCCTGAGGAGGAGGAGGAGGAGGAGGAGGAGGATCCTGAAAGTGATCTTCCTAGTGACGACAGCCATGTGTTGCGTACAGGTACCCTGGCACACATGGCTGACTTCATGTTGGGATGCCTTTCTCGTGACCCTCGCGTTGCACGCATTCTGGCCACGACGGATTACTGGGTGTACACACTGCTCGATCCACGGTATAAGGAGAACCTGCCCACTCTGATTCCCGAAGAGGAAAGGGGTTCGAGAGTGTTGCTATACCACAGGACCCTTGCGGACAAGCTGATGGTAAAATTCCCAGCCGACAGCGCTAGTGGCAGAAGGCGCAGTACCGAGGGCAAGGTAGCAGGGGATGTGCGTAGATCGAGCAGCATGTACATCCCAGGCAGTGCAACAGTCTTTAAGGGCCTGGCCAGCTTTATGGCTCCCCACCAAGACTGTGTCACCGCTCCCCAGTCACGGCTGAGTCGGCGGGAGCACTGTAAAAGGATGGTGAGGGAGTACGTAGCGGATCGCACGACCATCCTTGGTGACGCCTCTGCCCCCTACAACTACTGGGTGTCGAAGCTGGACACGTGGCCTGAACTAGCGCTGTATGCCCTGGAGGTGCTTGCTTGTCCTGCGGCTAGCGTCTTGTCGGAGAGGGTGTTTAGTGCGGCTGGGGGAATCATCACAGATAAGCGTAGCCGCTTGTCAACCGACAGTGCCGACAGGCTAACACTCATCAAGATGAACAAAGGCTGGATTTCGCCAGACTTCTGTTCTCCACCAGCGGACAGCAGCGATACGTAAGCAATACGTAGGCTGCACCCGCGGATGGAAGCTACGTTCTCTCTCACCATCCAAAACGGGGACATTTCTGCTTCATCAATCTGTGTCTAATATTCCTCCTCCTCCTCCTGCTCCTCCTCCTGAAACCTCACGTAATCACGCTGAACGGGCAATTTTTCTTAGGGCCACAAGGCTCACTCAAATAATTTTTCTGAACAATTTTTATAAGTTTCAATGCGCTTAAAAGCGTTGGAACTTTAACTTGAACCAATTTTTCGTTACACTGGGCTGCCTCCAGGCCTAGTTACCACTTAAGCCACATTAACCAAAGCGGTTAATGGGTTTCACCTGCCCTCTTGGCTGGCCATGGCCAATTTTTTGGGATGTACATTAGTACTGTTGATACAGCAATTTTTGTGGGCCCTCGCCTACAGTGTAATCAAATTAATTTTTAGCCCACCTGCATTACAGCTGACGTTACCTCAGCTGTGTTGGGCAATGCAATGGGATATTTTTATGTACCGCCGGTGGGTTCCAGGGAGCCACCCATGCTGTAGGTGCACACGGAGTTTTTAATACATGTGTCCACTTCTAAAGAACCCCAGTCTGACTGGGGCATGCAGTGTGGGCCGAAGCCCACCTGTATTACGCACGACATTACTACCTCAGCTGTGTTGGGCAATGCAATGGGATATTTCTATGTACCGCCGGTGGCTTCCTGGCACCCACCCAGGCAGTGGGTCCACAGGGAGTTTAACCTACATGTGTCCACTTGTAAAGAACCCCGGTCAGACTGGGGCATGCAGTGTGGGCCGAAGCCCACCTGTATTACGCACGACATTACTACCTCAGCTGTGTTGGGCAATGCAATGGGATATTTCTGTGTACCGCCGGTGGCTTCCTGGCACCCACCCAGGCAGTGGGTCCACAGGGAGTTTAACCTACATGTGTCCACTTGTAAAGAACCCCGGTCAGACTGGGGCATGCAGTGTGGGCCGAAGCCCACCTGTATTACGCACGACATTACTACCTCAGCTGTGTTGGGCAATGCAATGGGATATTTCTATGTACCGCCGGTGGCTTCCTGGCACCCACCCATGCTGTGGGTCCACAGGGAATTATAAATGCATCTGTTTCCACTTATAAAGAAACCCAGTCTGACTGGGGCATGCAGTGTGGGCCGAAACCCACCTGCATTAACCCTTTCCAGTCCACTGTGTGACCTGTGAAGACATTAGGGTTTAAGGCTGTACAGCTCCGTTGTTGGTAGACGTCCGTCGGGGTTCTCTTACTGTATATTGCCAGCCTCTCTGCTGTCGGAGCCTATCCTACGTGTCAGCTCATGCAGTACTGGCTTTAGCCAGCATATAGCGCTGTTGTATAACGGCAGAAAAAGAGTAAGCCCCCTAGGAAAACCATATACAAATTGGATTGGAAAGGGTTAAGCACAACATTACTACCTCAGCTGTGTTGGGCAATGCAATGGGATATTTCTATGTACCGCCGGTGGCTTCCTGGCACCCACCCATGCTGTAGGTGCACACGGAGTTTTTACTACATCTGTACACTTATAAAGAACCCCAGTCAGACTGGGGCATGCAGTGTGGGCCGAAGCCCACCTGCATTAAGCACGACATTACTACCTCAGCTGTGTTGGGCAATGCAATGGGATATTTCTGTGTACCGCCGGTGGGTTCCAGGGAGCCACCCATGCTGTGGGTCGACAGGGACTTCACAATAGGGAGTTGTACCTGCCTGTGTCTATGAATTAAAAAGCCCGGTCTGACTGGGGCATGCAGACACCTTGACAGAATGAATAGTGTGTGGCACATAGGTTCCCCATTGCTATGCCCACGTGTGCAGCTCCTGATGGCGGTGGCACAGGATTCTATTTCTCATTGCTTCTGTACAGCATTGTGGGCTATCGCTCCGCCACTTTTAAAGAGGGTCGCTGCCTAGCCGTGCCAACCTCTGCAGTGTGTGCCTGCGGTCCCTCATCATGGCAGACGCAATTCTAAATAGACATGAGCGTGGTGTGGCATGAGGGCAGCTGAAGGCTGCCCAGGGACACTTTGGTGTGCGCTGTGGGGGGGAGGGGGTGCGGTTGGGCAGCATGTAACCCAGGAGAAGTGTCAGTGGAGTGTCATGCAGGCAGTGATTGTGCTTTGTTGGAGGTAGTGTGGTGCTTAGCAAAGGTATGCCATGCTAATGAGGGCTTTTCAGAAGTAAAAGTTGTTGGGAGGGGGGGGGGGCACTCTTGCCGGTATTGTGGCTTAATAGTGGGACCTGGGAACTTGAGATGCAGCCCAACATGTAGCCCCTCGCCTGCCCTATCCGTTTCTGTGTCATTCCCATCACTTTCTTGAATTGCCCAGATTTTCACACATGAAAACCTTAGCGAGCATCGGCGAAATACAAAAATGCTCTGGTCGCCCATTGACTTCAATGGGGTTCGTTGTTCGAAACGAACCCTCGAGCATCGCGGGAAGTTCGTTCCGAATAACGAACACCCGAACATTTTGGTGTTCGCTCATCTCTAGCTATTACATAAGCACGTTTGTTGAAAAGATAATTACTATTTAAGGGGTAAAAGATTTGCTTTTACTGCCTTTTTCGTCAAGGTGTAAATTTTCTATTATATAGCCATATTTCCCTAATATTACACAATGAAGACTAAAGCTCTGAAATGCATATATACCTATTTTAGTCTCCATTGTCTAAATATGTCTCTGTAATAGAACATTTTAAAAGTTTTCTTTAACAGATTTCATCTCTACAAGTTATGAACATCTTCCAGAGTTTCTATTACACTACATAGCTTGTTGTCATCTGGAAAGCCAGAAACTGCGCCTTTATGTAATCTATAAATGGAACAATGATTTTCCTAGTACAGGACCTTGGGCTCATAGCTTATGACAATGCATCAGAAATGAACAGATATTTCCCATAGTATGATTGCTTGTAGCGTGGGAAATATTGCTCATGTCTATTGCCCCAGTGCATTTTCTTGGATGATAATGAGCTTAATGCTACGATGGTAGTTTTCATCGCTACTGACTGAGAAATGTTTTCAAGCAGCAATCACCAATAGTTCTGTCAAAATCAGACTATTTTTGTTCAAGAGAAGCAACAAAATCTTATCTGAAAATTCTTTGGATAATTTACTATAGATCTATGGTTGGCCCATGGGTGGTTTAAACCAAGCCTCAAACTGGTCATACAGAATAGATTAAGACCAGGCAGACCCACTAAAGTCTCTGGAACGCATTGACAATCTAATGTGCATGGGTGCAGCCAGACATCTACTCCAAAGCAGTGAAGGATCAATCATGTTAGCTTCAAACATCGCCAGTCCTTTGTATTCTGGCAGACTAGAGACTGGCTGAGGTGTCTTAAAGATTCCCTTCTCCACGTTGGCATAAACATGCCTGATCAACTGATCTTAACTTGCATATTTATGCAAGATGGCACGTATGGCTATCGGCGGATGAGCTAATGTGCATGGCCTGATTTAGGCATTTAAGTGAAACAGTGTCTAAGGCTGCTGTCACACACGCACTTTTTTCCGCGATTACCGCAGCATTTTCAGTGCAGCGGTAATCGCAGTATAACGCTCCCATTGTTTTTAATAGAGCCTCTCAGATAGGCACTCGATCGTGGCGCCTTCTAGTGCCACGATTCTTGAGTGGAGTCTGTTCTATTTTTCGACATTTAGCGCACCTCATCAATAATGAGGAGTGTTAAAAGCCGGTGTTAAAAATTAAAGTGAATCGCAACGCGTTGCCGAACGCCTGTGTGAGGGAGGCTGTTTTGCAGTATCCAAAAACACCATATCCAAAGCCTCTAATGACATTCTCATAACAACAAATTAGACTGGTACAGTAGATTGACATATTATATCTCCCAGGCCTCCAGGTGTTCACACAGCATACTCCCCCCAATGCCTGTGTCGTAAATATTGTCAGTGGCACCCTTGTCTGTGCCCAGCACCACTGCTCTGGTCCTCCTTGCTTGTCTCATCTGTGCATACTCTCTCTATCCTGCTGCTACCCCCAATATCTTTTTCAGTGGCTCCCCATAGTAAGTGTCCCCCTTTGTGCCGCAAAGAGTATCAGTGCCCTATAAAGTGATAGTGCTTCCACACATTAATAATTCCTCCATAGTGCCCATGAGTAGACACAATGCTTTCTTTGTGTCCCACAGTAAGAGTGCCCTCCTTTGCCCCCCCCCCCCCCCACAGTAAAAATGCCCCTTTTGCCCACTTCCACAAAGTAATGCCAACTCTGTGCCCTGGATAAGTAATAGAGTTTCTCTGTGCCACTATCAAAATAATAGAGCCTCCTTCATGCCCCCACAAAGTAAAAAATCCTCCTTCATGCCCCCACAAAGTAATTTAGCCCCCTTTGTGCCATTAAAGTGGCTATAATAAGGAGAAAGGAGAAGACTGTGTAATTAGGCTGCTGTATCTCTAATACAGCTTTTCGTATGAGTGACTGTACAGACAATAGATTTCTGGGCAGTTCGGGTAGCTATGAACCCCTCGGGAGAGGGTGGCTACTCAAAGAGCCCCTTTTATAATCTGCCACTGTCTCACATAAACCAGTGCTGATAATCACTTTTGAAACAATTTTCTGTCACGTACTCTTGTATGAACAGTGAGCTTTGCAGGTGCAGTGATGGTACAGGATGTAGAATGGGAGCGGTTGAATGCCGGCTGCTGACAAATGACCTGGTGGAGTCAAGGCAATCTCTGGATTGCACTTTATGCAGTATATGAGCAATGACTGGCTAACACAGTTAATGATAGTACTCTGGGGAACTCACCTTCCATATGCCTTTAAAAACACAGGCTCAAATGGACACAAGTTGCCTCTCTCAAAATTTAAAGGGGTTTTCCTACTATAATACCGTTAGTGAAGTAATGCGACTCCCAGTCACACATTGTGCAGGGAACTGAAGCACAACCCAAGTCACTCACTTAACTGGAACTGTGTTGCCATTTCTTGCACAGCAGGGGCCGGGAGTGCTGCTGTGCAGAAGAAATGATGAAGGGACCTTTTGAAGATCGACATGTATCCCAGAGGGCGAAGTGGTACCAATCTGAATGTTAAGGCAAATATTGCAATATGCTTTAATATTGGGAATACCCTGGTAATGACAGTTTTCATGTACAAAGTCACCGTTTGTCAGGATGGAGTCTGATTTCTATGTGACAGCCTTCCATCTGTGTTATGCAAGCATGAAGTTAGTGGTCCAAGGCTATTTAACGGCTTTAAAATTATAATTACTTAGTAAACATGGCTAAAAATGACCTCTGTGTCAACCCTCGTTCTCCTACCATCAGCGCTCAAATCCTGGGTGCCATGATGTCAGGAGTTCGGGCCCGGCCGTTGTCACTGGCTGCAGCGGCAACCTGACTTCCAGCCAGCACTGACAACTGGAGACTCAATGGGGTCGAAAAGAGAGGTAATTATTAGAGATGAGCGAGCATACTCGTCCGAGCTTGATACTCGTTCGAGTATTAGGGTGTTCGAGATGCTCGTTACTCGTAACGAGTACCACGCGGTGTTCGGGTTACTTTCATTTTCTTCCCTGAGAAATTTGCGCGCTTTTCTGGCCAATAGAAAGACAGGGAAGGCATTACAACTTCCCCCTGCAACGTTCAAGCCCTATACAACCCCCCTGCAGTGAGTGGCTGGCGAGATTAGGTGTCACCCGAGTATTAAAATCGGCCCCTCCCGCGGCTCGCCACAGATGCATTCTGACATAGAGGCGGGAAAGTGCTATCGTGTTGGAGATGCTATAGGGAGAGTGTTAGGAGTGATTTTAGGTTTCAAGAACCCCAACGGTCCTTCTTAAGGCCATAGAAATCGCAGATCGCACCTATGTGCGATCTGCGATTTCTGTTCTCTTCTCTATATGCGCTCAATGGGGCCGGCGGCAGCAGCGCCGACCCCATTGAGAACATATAGAAGACAAATCATTCTTCTCTGCCACAGCTGTAACAGCTGTGGCAGAGAAGAACGATGTTTGCTCATTGAATTCAATGGAGCCAGCAATACAGCAGGTTCCACTGAAAGCAATGGGCTGCCGGCAATCGCGGGATGAATTGTCGGGAAGGGCTTACATATATAAGCCCTTCCCGACAATTCATCCAGAAATGTGTTACAATAAAAATATATACCGGCGTATAAGGCGACGGGGCGTATAAGACGACCCCCCAACTGTCACCTTATACGCTGGCAATACAGTGGAGCAAAGAATAAAAATCATTACTTACTTCTTCTGACGTTCTGCGGCGCTCCTGCAGGCTGTCGCTCCCTCCTGGTTCCTGGCAGAGCATTGCTTTCTCTACGAAGGGCTTTAAATCCCCGCCTCCAGAAACACACGTGCCTTCAGCCAATCACAGCCAATGACAATGATGTCATTGAATGGCTGTGATTGGCTGTGTTTCTGGAGGCGGGGATTTCAAGCCCTGCGTCCAGAAAGCAATGATCTACCGGGGACCAGGAGGGAGCAACAGCCTGCAGGAGCGGCGCAGAACGTCAGAAGAAGTGAGTAATGATTTTTATTCTTTGCTCCACTGTATTGCCGGCGTATAAGGTGACAGTTGGGGGGTCGTCTTATACGCCCCGTCGCCTTATACGCCGGTATATATTTTTATTTTTACACATTTCTGGATGAATTGCAGGGAAGGGCTTATATATTTAAGCCCTTCCCGACAATTCATCCTGCGATCGCCGGCAGCCCATTGCTTTCAGTGGAACCTGCTGTATTGCTGGCTCCATTGAATTCAATGGGCAAACATCGTTCTTCTCTGCCACAGCTGTTACAGCTATGGCAGAGGAGAACGATCTTTACGCTGACATTGCGGGGGGGGGGCACTCTTGCCGCTATTGTGGCTTAATAGTGGGACCTGGGAACTTGAGATGCAGCCCAACATGTAGCCCCTCGCCTGCCCTATCCGTTGCTGTGTCGTTCCCATCACTTTCTTGAATTGCCCAGATTTTCACAAACGAAAACCTTAGCGAGCATCGGCGATATACAAAAATGCTCGGGTCGCCCATTGACTTCAATGGGGTTCGTTACTCGAAACGAACCCTCGAGCATCGCGAAAATTTCGTCCCGAGTAACGAGCACCCGAGCATTTTGGTGCTCGCTCATCTCTAGTAATTATTTATTCCAGTGTTTCCCAACTCCAGTCCTCAAGGCACCCCAACGGGTCACGTTGTCAGGATATCTTATAGTTAGAACACCTGTAGCAATGTCTAAGGCACGGACCATAATTACATCCCCTGTGCAACACTGAGGGAATCCTGAAAACATGACCTTGAGGACTGGCGTTGGGAAACACTGATATTATTTTGTTATTTTAGATCATGCCCAGCCAATCCCTTTAGGTTGACGTGAGCCATTCATATCTGGGTGTCCACAGTGTCAAATTAGCAGTCCAAAATCATTAAAACTTTTGATGTTCACTTTGATGCTATTTTTATGCCGGAACCATGTTGAGCCAGGCAGGACACAACGACATATTTTGTAAGCACTATCTGTGTGCCTGCAGCGTGAGATCAGTGCGTCTGTCATATAACCGCTTGAAATACCAGTTGCTTATTCAGATCAGTAGAAACACACTGTATGCGCTTTTTGATGCCAGGCTTTATTCCCACAACCACTTTGAACCAGGCTGCACTGAACTGTATGTGATGTAAGCCATCACTATCCTTGTGCCTGCAATGCAAGATAAGAGACCCAAAGTCATTTAACCCTTTGAATATGACCATTAATAGTTTAGATCATTAAGAGCAGCCCATCTGCAGTCTTTGATGCCAATTTGTGCCCAGAACTATCTTTGTCTAGACTGTGTCTGAGATCAGTGGCCCAAAGTAATGTAACTCTTTCAAAACACCCGTTACATAGTGAAATTGATAAAAGTGTCTAATTTTTGTATGCCTAGAACCACTTACTGTCAGGCTCAATTCAAATGAATTTTAGATTCATGCCTATGTGCTTGTAATGTAAGATTAGCTCCTTAGCCTTAAGGGGGATGTACCAGGTTATAAAGGTATCCCCTATTCTGTGGATATGGAATAACTTTATGATCAGTGGAGGTCAAACTGCTGGGAGCCCCACTGATCCCAAGAACGGAGTCCCTGAGTGAATGGAGCGTGCAGGAATGCCGCTGCGCCATTAACTTTAAAGTGGTATTCTCGGACTATGTTACCTTTTTTTATTGATGACTGACAGGTCATCAGTAGATGATTGGTGGGGATCTGATTCCTGGTGGTCCTATCGCGATGGTCAGCAAAGGAAGCACAAAGAGCTGTCCAAAGTACAGCAGCCCGAGTTGGTACTGCAGCGCAGCTCTTGTTAAATTCAATGGAAGCTGTGCCTGCAGTACCAACCCAGTGCGCTATGTTCAGTGCTATCTGCTTCCTCCCCTGACCATAGTGACACCAGTATCGGGAGTCAGCTGATGAATGGAGATCAGAGTGATATCATCTATTGCTGACCTGTCCGTCATCAACAGAAAAGGTTAACAAGGTCCCACAACATCCCTTTAATGACAATTCTGGAGATTACCGAGTTCAATCACTTTGGCAATCTCTGATGTCATTCAAGTGGATGGAACAATGGCGCACCTGTGCTACCTGCACTCCATTCACTCAGGGACCGACTGAACCCCCGTTCTTGGGATCATGGAAATCCCAGCGGTCGGACCCCCATCGATCATCAAGTTATCCCCCATCCAGGTGGACAGGGGGGAACTTTATAACTTGTGTTGTGGAATATGCCATCCCTGAATTCCGTACCAAAATCCGTATGGCTAACTGTGAACTTGGATGCGGAATTGCCATCAGAAATCTGCTATTTTCAATTCCGCATCAAAATCTGAACATTAGTAGCGCGGATTCTGGTGCTGAATATTCCGCAGAAAAGCATATTCCGCAACACTGTTGTGGAAAGTTCCGTCCCATGTCAAAAGACCCCTTAGCTGGTGTCACACATTTTTTTCCCAGAAATGTTGCACGGATGGCATTTTTGTTGCACCTTTTTGCGACAAAAAACGTTGCGTCCTGGTGGTAGCTGTAGGTAAATAGGGAATTAGGAAACTCATTACAGTTTTTTTGTAATGGCATTTTTTTATTTTTTTGCTTTTTTATGCATGTTCTTTTTCTATAATCACAGCATGTTCTGAAGATGGTATTTTTGCTGGCGTCGTCCCATAGGCTTCTATATGAGATAAAAAGATACAAAACCAAAAACTATGTGTGACTAAAAACACCACAATAAAGGTTCCTTCACACTTGCGATGATTTTCGCGCGATTTGAGAGTGAGTGAAAAAGCTGAATTATGAAACCAATGATTTTCAATGTCTTCCTTCCCATTTGCGATGTTTTGCAATTTTTTTTCTAGCCCAAGTTTCCCTATGAAGCCTCCTTTTTATCGCATCCCAATGCATAACTTGTGATTTTCATGTGATGCGATGCGTTTTTAACATTTGAAACTCCTATTGACTTTGACGCAATGCAATGTGCGATTTTTCACAAGAAAAAGCATCGCTGATGCTTAACAATTGCCAGAACAAAACTGTAATTTTGCCGCGATTTTTTCATGCGATCGCTAGTGTGAAGGAGCCCTAAGGGCGGATTCAGACGAACGTATTTGCAGAAACAATTCCAAAAATTGAAAACACCCCCATATAATGCAACAAAGTGACGCTTTCAATTTCAAAAGATCCATTCAGAAGAACGTGTTTTTTCCGCGCAATTTTTTTGTCCACGAAAAGATGCTTTATCTTTGTCCGTGTTATGCAGAAAGCTGGCATAGGCTTCTATGGCTGCTCAAAAAAAGGGAAGGGGAGGGAGTTACCAGGGAAAAGAAGACAGCTGGCCCTAATTTAGCATTTATTGCCATTCTATTCCACAAAAAGGGTGCAACACGCAAATGTGTGGACTAGCATTTCGATTGCAAAAAAAATGATTGATCTTCTAGAACGGACGTGTCAGCCTGCTTCTTGCCATCTACTAACTTTGTTCAGGCGCAAATACGTTCCGTATGGGCGAACGCATTGATACATGTGCTCCTCTGAATTAGCCTTAAAGCTTGTAAAAATGCAGGCATCAGAAAAAAGTTGCATCCAATATTTTTTTACATGAAAAATCTTGTCTGAAGGATCCCCAAATCCCATTTCAGTTGCCTCTCGTCAGTGCTGCTCAGTAATAGCACTACTTCACTATCAATAGAAGTTTACAGAGTTATTTAACTAAGAAGAGACGCAAATGTATTTATTCTGTCTTGTGACAAAGAAACCGGCTGAGCTGGTCGGTCCCGGCCGTCACGTAGAGCAGCGATCTCCAGGAAAGCTGGGTGTTCTCCGCGCTGCAGCACCGAAGAGGTTAACCCCTGCTCGCACTGCGATCGCTGAGCTGAATGAACACATCCGTGTGACCACGCCCAGCAGCCAGACTCGCCCGATGATTGGCTCTGACCGCCGTCACTCCTCAGAGCCGGCCCTCTATTCTCTTTACTATGAAGTGGGGAGAGTTGGTGGTTTGGGGAAGGAGATGAGGACCAGAGCGGGAGGGATGGCTGCGGGGGCCACCAGCATCTTCCATGGAGGGCTAGGACGTAGTGATGGGGAGCACACAAAGTTCTGACTCCTGGGGACCTGAGATCATCCGCAACAATCTACAAGTACTGGCAGAAGCCAGGATCTCTCTGCCAGCTGGGTGCAAGTGAGCATAGGGTGGCAGGATCGCTTGCTGCAAGCATTGGAGGCGACATGATCGGTGAGATCTGCACCTGGATATGATGCCCAGCTCCTACTCCTCCAGCACATACCTGTGAACTTGAGCCTGGAACAGTTTCTTTATGCACCTCCCATGGTCACTACTAGTTCTTCTTCCATGTGATGTGCATGCTGGGAGCAGCTATGGGCACCCTGGGATTGTATAAGTGCCCCTTGTACCAGAGCCTGGCCACACTTGTCACTCTCACACTTGGGATGCTGTTTTGCAGAGGTAAGCCCATACCCAGAGATGCCACCTACTGTTATCTGCTGTGCCCAGGATCTATCTGACCTGTGCAACTTCTACATGCCAGGCTGATAGATGGAGCCAGTAAATCACATGTGCTTTTCATTACTTGTTAAAGGGCTCAGATGCGCTGCCTGCAAGTCTTTACTGCTCTTCTGTATCAGGAATGGATCACATGTCGTGTATATTATCCTCTGCCACCCAGATTTGTAGCCTGTTACATGCTAAAGTACTTATGTATGAGGATGCACAAGCATAGATAGATAGATCGTTTTGATGAATAGAGACTTTGCTAGTGAGACTAGATAGATGGATAGATAGTTTTCTAGAGAAACGGATACAGCAGAGATAGATAATAGAGAGATAGATGCTATATTGTATCTTTCAGCACTCTCAGCACATCCCTGTTCTTGTCTGTAGCTGTATAACTCAGGACTATTCACAAGACATGAATATTAGGGATTTTCTAGTCATTTTGACTTCTTCTCTTTTCAAACTATACACAAAGGACCAATTACTCTCCATGTAAGTGGCAACTTGTTTCCTAACCATAGTGGATAAATACAAGAGTGATTTCTCATACAAGGAACAAAAGTGGGACTTGCTTTAGTGGCAGGACATCACCAGGGAATCCTATGAGGTTTGACAAGTGGCATCTTTTGATCTTGGCAGAAGCTAGTCTGTTCTATTCCTTGTCTTTCTTGAGCATTGCTCCTGTTGGTATGCCTTGGTGGGTTCCTATGACTTCAGGGGATTACAGATAAGAGAGTGCTTATTGTTGAGCAGGTTTAAATCCCCTGCCAGCCTTTTTTTTCACATGGCACTTGAAGACACCATTTCTTCAAGTTTGAATCCTAAGGGGACTCGGAGACACCATTTTGTCACTTTCTTGTCCCAAATATATTTTAGGGTGTGAAAGCTGCTATTCAGAATTTAGCTTTAAGAAGCAATTGTGTCAATGTGTCAGGTCAATTCAGGAACCTTTATGTGAGAACTCATCTGCCAATAAATATGCATCTACACTCAGTATGGTCTACATTGATTTGTAGAGACATCTGCAACTTGCCAGAAGCTCCTTGCTCTACAGGAAATCACATCATTTCCAAAGCCATGAATAACTGTGAATATTGTACCTCCAGCATCAAACTAATATGGTATCTACTCATTCCACCTATATTGTGTGTATTTCATATCTAACTGATGGATCTATTCATACACATGCATTGCAAATATGATACATTACACCTTCATGTCCTTAACTTCAGACCACTCTACAGCCTTCAGAAGTCAACCAGCCCTAGATCATTGAAGACTATGCATAGAATAGCTGAGCAGGTTTCATGGTGATCAATCATGTGGAGATCCCTGTCCCCCAGCTGGGGCATACCTGTAATGCTGCTGTAAGCCACCTCTGTGCTTCTTACTCCGAATCATGTCAAGCTTTGGAACATTTCATTTCTTTTCTGCTCGGGAATTTGAGTGTGATGTATGAAATGAGTAACATCTAGAAGAGCTTGGCAGACCTCTGGCAGACTCCTGCTCTTTACTGTATTAACCAAATGTTTTCCTTCAACTTCCTTGGGTTTTAGCAGTGAACATGAACCCACATCAAGTTCTGTAGTTTGGTCTCATTATTAATCACACAAGGTAATTGGGGTCCTTTAAATCCTGAGCTGCTGCTGTTGTAGCATCTTCTTGAGATCCCTGTTTATTAGCATTGTTCAGGTGGAGAAAATAATTGATGCCCTCCTTGTATTGTTTGAGAATATATTACAGTTACCACGTACAGTAAATCAATAGTTCCTTTAGATGATAAAACTGTCCACATAGTCTATTCTGAAATGCTAATTTTAATTCATATTTTATCTAAATGTCAGTGGGGATATAACAGTTACTGGTTATCACACTATCACCAATACATCATGTAAGATAAAGACTGTAAAATTGGGAAATTATGCTAATATCAATTGGTTAATATAATTTATACATATATAGTTGAGCTGAGTTTGCCTGATGTAGTATTGCTTAGGTTGCCATTTGGCATAGCTCCTGGTGATATCACTATTTGTTATCTGTAGTTTTACAGACAGTATGCAAACGACAGACTGTGCAAAAGTTTTAGGCAGATGTGGGAAAATGCTTAAAGTAAGAATGCTTTCAAAAATAGAAGTGTTATAGCTTTTTGTCAAATAAAATGCAAAGTGAATGTACAAAAGAGGAATCTAAATCAAATCAATATTTGGTGTGACCGCCCTTTACCTTCAAAACAACATCAACTCTTTTTGGGACCTTTCACACGGGACGGAATAGGCGCACAACACATTGCAAGCCATGTCCATTTTGCATCAAAATCCACACTGGAATGTGGAACTGAAAATGGTTTAAAACCTGCCTCCAATTCCACATCAGAATTCAGTTAGACCTGCGAATTTTGGTGTGGAATTCAACAACTGTGGATTTCACTGCGTCCTGCAATGCAATTCCATCCCATGTGAAAGATCCCTTATCTACACTTGCACACAGTTTTTGATAGAGCTCGGTAGGGAGGTTGTTCCAAACATCTTGGAGAACTAACCACAGATCTTCAGTGGATTTAGTCTTGCTCAAATCCTTCTTTATCTTTATGCAATCTCAGACAGCCTGGATGATGATGTTGAGATCCAGGCTCTGTGGGGGCCATATTATTGCTTCCAGGACTCCTTGTTCTAGTTTATGCTGAAGATAGCTTTTAATGACCTTGGCTGTATGCTTGGGGTCATTGTTCTGCTGCAGAATAAATTCAATCAGATGCCTTCTATTTTTGAAAAAAGTCTTACTTTGCAGAATGTTTTGCACACCTGCCTAAAACTTTTGCACAGTACAGTAGAACTGCAGATGGACCTACTATATAACATAAGCAGACACAAAACATCCCATGACAAGCTCAGCTCTGCTACATCTGTATTTGTTATTTTATAATGTAACACCTATAGCTGTATTATTAAATATATTGTGTATATATATCCCAAACATGATATTCATTTATATCTTCTGGATTTAGCCTCGTTTATTAAACATTACTTATGTGAACCAAGAAGGTGCCAAGTCCAATAAAGAGAAAGGGTTTAGCTCAGAGAAAGGTATGTCGGCCTGGCTTTCAAGATCCCTTAATATTTAAAAAGGTTTCCTTGAGAAACAATTGGGCATTGTGAGAGCATCTTACTCCGCAGGAATTAAGATCAGCTTCATCTCAGTTATGCTGTTTAGAAGCCAGTGATTGTGCCATAATCTACCAACACCAACAGCAGCTGCTGAGAGTTCCCGATTATGGCTCATTGAGATAAAAGGGTAAGATATTAATTTCCTGCAGGGAGCAGGGAACACTGTCTGCATCAGGCAGTGTGATTTTATACTTCACAGACTCTTCTGAAAGGCCCTGCAAACTTATTACAATGTCAGCGTGCTTGAGCTCCAAGAGAGCTTTAATTGAGTGATCCTGACCCCCCTCGTCCAGCTTGCAATTCCTCTCTGGGTTTTGTCTGCTGAACTGTAGGATTAAAGCTTTTAGAAGGATGTGGTTCTCACAAGCAATGAACAAGCTAAATTCCAGGAACTAGTTATTTCTTTTAATTATGTGTAGTATCAACACAAACATTTCCCTTCACAACTGCTCACTGTTATTACGTGCCATTGCATTACATTATACAGTATACTCGTCCCAGGACTTGTTTCATTTATGAACTTGCCATCTCTAATATTCGGTGGGGCCCATTCTGCTTTGTCAGGTTTTTTTTTCTTCTCAAGAGAAAAACAGAGAAGAGTTTCACATAATCACTTAAATAAAACATCATGCTGTCTCTTCTGATGGTAACAGCTCAAGATTTGGATTATTAATACTTGACTAAATATAATGCCAATAAACAGGGTAGTCATCTATTAAAAGTATTCTTCCAGACATTTGTCATTGCTCTAACAAAACTTACAATCTAATGAGCAGATGTAACTTTTGGTAATGCTAACTAAAGACATACAGATAATTCAATCAATGCACAGACGGATCTATTCATTTTCGGCAATAATATGCTGATTTACGGCAGTTTTACATTTTTCAGAATTTGATATATCACTTGGAAAATGTAGATCTGCAGATTGTTTCTAGCACTCGGTTGTGGTTTATATTATTGTATCAGAATAATTCAAGTGCTCCCTTCAAAGTGATCCATGTGTAGAATTGGTCAGATGCAAGCAAAAAAATACAAAAAACTGCATATATTTAGTAGTTGTGCTAAACCGTAATCACTCCAAATTAAAATGATCTGATCTTTACAAGAAAATGTCAAAACATGCAGTCTCTATGGTCAGCAGGGTTAGCCCTCCTAGCATTGATAGAAGCTACTGGGCCACCATGGAGTAGGTGCAGAATGCACTAGTCCTTAACAGGAACTGACATGCTGAACACAAAGGACAAAGGTGCTAAAGTTGACATTGACCTTCAGCTTCCACTGACCATTAGGTTGGGAGACTAACACTACTGAGTAATTTGTATACTGAGTGTTTCCTTTTCTGCCAGATACTCACATAGAATGAATACTTAATGTTTCACTAAGCAGTAGGGATTATGAGAGAGGAAGCCACCATAGATGATCACACTACTGGACCACCAGGGATAAGGTGCTGAATGGACACTCATCACCAGAATCTGGGTTTTTGAACAACCACGAGATGAGAGTTAAATTATTGACCTGCAGCTTCTATGTATTGAATGTCAAAATGATCATTAACTGTAGGTCCTCAAAGGCTATCACTACTGAATAGTAAGATCTAGCTACTCGGTGTTTCCTTTTTTGCAGTGAACCAGATATTGGCAGCCAGATGTTTTTCACTGACCACTATGAGACTCTAAATTAATCTGTCATCATGCCATCAGTACCAAGTACCATTAGGAACTTAAATCACCAGGGCTCAAGCTAAATGCACCATTGGCCTGAAGAATATTTTACTAAGTACCAGGGCCTAAATGCCCTCTACTGTAACTTACTGATACTAGATATGTGTGTACGCACATACACACAGACACTCTCTCATTCACTCATTCTGTGGCCAATCTGATCCATAAACTAATTGACCTATCAGTATGGTTTTGGACTACCCAGAGGGGTACTCCAAACTAACACAGGCACAGAAAGAATATACACTATTCATTATCAGCTGTATTTCCATAATCTTTAAAGGGGTTGTCCAGTTGAAAACTACTGATTGTTTATCAGCTGGATTGGCCATCAGTAGTAGATCAGTGGGCTTCTGCCACCCGAGACTCAATCGTTTGCAGGGTCAGTGTACTCATATAAGCTGATTTCTGCAGTGGCCACACTTGGTATTGCAAGTCAAGTTCCTACTCACTTTAATAAGAACTAGGCCTGCAATACCAAGCCAGGCCACTGCAGTGAGAATAGAGCTGACTGCTTCCTGCAGAAATCAGCTCAGTGCATTAGTGCACCAGCCCAGAAAACAGCTGATTGGCCCTGGCCCCTTTGATCTACCATTGAGAGCTTATCCTGAGGATAGGCGATCAAAAGTTTACAATTGGTCAACCCCTTTAAGCATTTTACAGCAAAACATATTTTCCTATATGTAAAAGTTTGCTGGATAATTTTCTATGGTGAGATGAAAGCAAATGACAAAATGATGCATAACCACATTTCCAGACCTGCGTGTATGTGAAAATACATTTTTCCATCCGCAGATTGCACCTATGGTTGGAAGGATTACTTCTAGGATGTTCTCATCAGTTTCATATTCATTTGTCTAGAAACACTACAAGGATTTATTGACACACACTGCCCTGCTCCAGCTAATATTCAAGTGTGTTTAGAAATGTGAGAGCTCTTTTTCACTTCCATCTTGAAGGAAGCTCTTAATTGGACAAGTGAAGCCTCATGGATTGGTGCTATATCTGTCCTCTGATTTAAATCTATCTGCCGCTGTCACTTGAGCAAGTCTTCTTTGCTGATTTAGATATTTTCTTGCATCTGATCAGCTTACTTGTGTTACCAGCCTGCAATTGGTTGTATTCAGCAAATATGTAGCGTCTCTTAAAAGAACCAGTTCTTAGTAATATTTCCTCTCAATTATCAACTGGATTTCCTGGAATATTTCGGTGAAATAAAATGGGCTAGAATTGAATTCTTTTACCTTTATTTTATATATCCTCAGTTTGCACTACTCTGCTCTAGAAGATGGGATTAAATAAATGTTATCTAGTAAATTCACTTGCAGAGTACTTTCCATCTCACTGGTTTACACAACTATATGCAACCTTCATTTTCTTCATATAATATAAATGTATGAACTACTGACTATACCGTAGTACCCAATACACTACTTGACAAAAAAATCAAGCACCTAGAAGGAATTGTCACTTTGCTGCAAAACTCGGTATGCAGTTACATCTCATGTAGATATGCACATGCTTAGAGTTGTGGTGTGATTAGATGAAGGTTTTGCCACCTGTGGCCATAAAAGTGGTTCAACCCCTGGCCTATAAAAAGGCCCTAAGAGGCTACTTGTGTGCAGTGGACCGCTTTTTCGGCTTGTCAAGAGCTTGTTGACCACTAGATGCCTCTATGATGCAATCAAAGAGAATTTACCCAGTTAACAGACTTTGAGAGGGGGTGCATTATTGAATTCGAGAAGTTGGATGGTCTTATTGACAAATTTCCACCTGGACTATTCTGACCAGACTCTTAGGAGGTGTTTGGACCAATAGATGCTTGAGGGCACACACACAAGACAATGCCCTCAGTAGATCACCAGTAAAGAGGATTGTCTAATTGTCTGACAAGCACGAGCAGCTCCAACTGTTTTGCTGTCTTCCATCCAGAGACAGGTGACACTGTCATTACAGGCCCCTGTGTCTGTTGGAACCTTATCTAGATGATTGGCTTAAGGACATTTGGTGTCACGGTGCCTATTACATACACTGCCGCTGACACCCACCATTGCCTCTGTTTGCAGTGGTGTCATGAACAACAAAACTGGACTGCTATGGAGTGGAATCAGGTTGTCTTTAGTGTCAAATTCAGGTTTAGTTTGGGCACTGACGACAGTGTGTTTGTGTCTGGAGATCTAAAGTTGAGCACCTAAATTCTGCCTTTGCTGTGGAGCGGCACACTGCCCCCTGCTGGTGTGATGGTCTGGGGTGCCATCACACATGACAATCAGTCACCCGTAGTTGTGGTACAAGGGAGAATGACAGCTCAGCAATATGTTCAGGACATCCTGCAGCCACATGTGTTGCCTTTCATGGCGGCTTCCAAGAAGCCTTTACCAGCACAATAATGCTTCACTGCACATGGCAAGGATATCACAGGCACAACATTACCACACTTCTGTGGCTGCCCAGTTTCCAGATTTATCGCCAATATAACACGTATAGGACCATCTGAGACACCAACTTTGACAGCCTACGAGTTTGCACAATCTAGCTAAGTTACAGCAAATGTGAACCAATATACCTCCATGCCTGTTCATATTACATCTTGTATCGAAGCTGGAGATGGCCCAACAGGGTACTAGAACCTCCCGTATAGGGTTCAGTTGCTCGCACAAGCTTATTACAATCTATAAGGAAAAAGAGGTGGCACGAGGTACAAGTGCTTGTTCCGTACAGTGGTCCAGCTATCTTATATATGTATGGGGTGAGGGAAATACTGTGATCAGGTTTGGATGAAGAATGTTGAAATAGGATAACAGGGATTAACCTATTGGAGCAACTTGGAAAAAGTCTTGGAGACCGGAGTGAGACTATGGTGGAACTTAGTCTAAGGTCATTAGCGGTCATTAGAGTATCTGTTGGGTTGTAGACAGAGATGAGGAAGGATATGTAGGGAGGTGCAGCACTGTGGAGAGCTTTATAGATGACAGTAAAGAGTTTAAATTGTACTCTATAGTAGATGGCCAACCAGTGTAGTGACTGGCACAGGGTGGGGGCATCAGTGCAGCAGTTGGACAAAAAGATCACTGTTGGATAAAAAAGTCACTGTTGTATAACATTTAGAGATATTTTCTCTTGATATATTTCAAAGGTCCTTTGCTGGCCACTAAAGAGGGAAAGTTGGCATTTTCAATGGTACAACTAACTTCTAAAGTTTATATTATTTTTCTTTTCTCTTGCACACGGAGTCCCTTCTAATCCAGCATTTAACAATGGGATCCTACAACATAAAAGCTCTTTAACAGTTTAGTAACTACTAAAAGACTGTCTGTCTACATCTGTAACAGTGTAGTTATGACTGGAGTTGGGGCTAAAGAGAGATTTTAGCCTTGAAATGGACAGTGTGGGCATTACATAAATGAGATGTTCCCAGGTGTAATGTTTATGTAACAGCGATAACTTGCAGAGTAAGGTCTTGTTCACATCAGTGTGAATCTCCATCGCTAATTTCTATTAAAGAGCAGGACAAAGCAGCAGTGCATGCAGCACTATTTCATCTTGTTTCTATCATAAGACGGATTCTTGCTTCTCATGCCCTAATAGTAATGATATGCAGGGAAACCTCTTTGAGAAGACCATCCATTTACTTAGACCAGAATTTTACATGATGGGTTTTCAATTCTCTTATATTTTATGTATAGTCTATATGTCATGGCTGTGTGTATAGGGGAAAACTTGTAATTCAGTAGGCATGGTACTGTATATCATTTGTATGACTGTCTGTAGAGGGTGGATATCATAAGCTGGACATTCAGCAAATAAAATTAAGTGGCACTTTGCTGTGGTAAAAAGGCTAATTCAATAAATGTCTTTCTGGCTGAGTAACTTATAGGTAGAGTGAACACATTTGTAGGCAGCAAATTAAAGTACATTTAAGGCTTCATACAAATAAGTGATATTTCAGATGGAGCATATGGTGAGCTCATGAGTACCATGCAAGTATTGAGATGGCAGATCCTGATACCTGGATGGCTCTACTGCTCAGATGTGTAGTGATGCAGATGCTGGGTTAGCAGAATAATCAGATACTATCAGCTATATATATCAGAACAGCAGTGACTTTACTATGTAAGAAGGATGATTTCCAATGGTACTGACTCTTTTGATACAATTAAATAATATTTTATATGCACTTACTTAGTACATTATTAGACCTCATGCACACTGCTAGATTTTGGTGTTTACAAGTTCCAAGTGGTTTGGATCTGAAATATGGCACCCATAGAAATGTATTCATATTGTACAAATTGTAGCTCCAGGTGCCTTTGATTTCACACATTTTCTAGGTAATAGTCCTGTAATTCGATGTCATATGGATAATAATAATAATAAAAGTTAATTTTTGATTGTTTTGATAGTCCAGTCAGTGACAAAGTCTAGTAAATTTGGACTATCCTTGCCCTAGTGAAACCCCCCATATGAAATGGTCACACCCACACAGAGTCTATGCAGTAAACCATAAGGCTAAAGGCCCATTTTCACGGCCCGATGTTCGCTCAAAGATCGCTCAAACAACAGTTTGAGTGACAGCTTTGAGCGATCATTTTGCATAAACTATTAAGTAGCTACTCAGCTATTTAGTGTGCAAATGAAGCCTTAGCTGAAAGCAGTTAATAGCCAGAGGGTTCTTATCTGCATTCAGATCCTTTGTTCTCCGAAGGGAAACAATGCTATCAGCACTACCCGTGGAGAACTGCTGATGAGACTCAAGGACAATTTTTAGTTTGGACTGAGTTGAACGATCAGCTAGCAGTACACGAAAAGTGCACGATGGCCGTGCGTTTAGACGCAACGATTATCGCTCAAACAATCGCTTTTTAGCGATTTTATTATTTTGTTTGCGATCATTGCTCCATGTAAATGGGACTTAACTTCACATGGGCGAGGACGATATGGTTCCGTGAATCACAGGCCGATATCGCAACCTACCATATGAAATCCTTGAGGATGCAGGGCATTTTCATGTGATGCAGGGAACCCCCGCTGTAGCTGTCAGCTGCAGCAGTGGTTTGCAGAGTTTCTCCCATTTTTTTCAATGGGAGACCTCGCATCACGAGCACCTAGCACGTAGAGCAATGCTGCCTCTAGGCCCCTTGAAAACAATGGGCGGTGTGATGCGAGAGCATGCACAAGATAGAACATGCCGCGATTTAATTTCCACATCACGGTGCCATTCTGGAAAACATCACTCATGTGTATGACTCCATTCAAAAAAATGGGGTTCATATTTGTGCGTCAGACAACGCACAAATCTCACCCGTGTGAATCCGAAACTCTGCATACCATTGCACAGGTTCACATGACTCTGTCTTGCGCATGATGCCCTAATGGAATAACTCCAACTGCAAGTTGAAGCAATATGAACACAGGTGGGCAGGTAGGAGAAATTCAATTTTCCAGGAAATGTCCTGGGATCCATATATTAAGGAATCCATACAATACAGGGTGTTCCGTTGAAACCTCACACATTTCAGTTAGTCGTTATGATAAAAGTATGAGGAATAATAGATTGTAATTGGCACTAAGTTAAAGAAAACGCACAAACAAACAAAGAATTTTATCAAACCTAATAGTAAAACTATTTTTATTGCCCATAGCAAACAATCACAGCTTCACTAGAGGTATGTTCATCATTATGCTCCTGGAATACTCCCACAGTAAACTGTGACATCATAGAGTGAATCATGTGACCTGCTGGATTGTAGAGTGCTCATGCCCCAGCAGATGCAATGATGAACAAATTGAGCACGAACAGCCAGATCACACATCATGTGAGCAGATGTGCGACGTAAATGGAACCTAGTGAATTATTTGTCCATTAACATTAATGTTCACTTGATAAGTTAAAAATCTGCAGTGAACAAACAAAATACTTTAACTTCGACATGCTTCCACCATCAGCATGCTTCTAAATAATCATCAGAAAGAGAAATGGCTTCTGACTACTACATCTGTGCAGCTTTTGTATCGATTTCTGCACAATTGTCTGTGGAAGATAAATCAGATGAGAGTTATTGTACTGGATGCTGCCATTTTGATCTTCTGCTTTCCACCCTGCTGTTGGATGGAGCACAGCTAGCACACTCCTCACGTATGCTCTGTGGAATGTGCTCCAATAATTATGAACAGGCAGAACATTGTTTTCTGCATTCCAAGCATGCTCTGAGTGCGATGATGAATATGCCTTTAGACTGCTCTGGTAATATGAATGCTGTGCTGTGATTGGTTGCTATGAGCAACAAAGACAGATTTACTATTTGGTTTGATAAATGAAGCCCGAAATTCTTTCAGTTTTTTTTCACCTAGTGTTTATTACAATCCGTTACTCATCATAATTTTATCATATTGATTCATTGAAATATGGGAAGTTTGAATGGGACAGATCAGAGACTGAACATACTAATAGATCAGACTGAATATGAGTCAACAGTGTGATGCTGCAGCAAAAAAGGCAAACACAATTCTGGGATGTATTAAAGGGGTTGTCTCGTGGCAGCAAGTGGGGTTATACACTTCTGTATGGCCATATTAATGCACTTTGTAATATACATCGTGCATTAAATATGAGCCATACAGAAGTTATTCACTTACCTTCCCTGCGCTGGCGTCCTCGTCTCCATGGCTCCGTCTAATTTCAGCGTCTAATCTCCCGATTAGACGCGCTTGCGCAGTAGGGTCTTCTGGCTTCTGTTCGGTCCGGCACGAGCGGTGTTCTGGCTCCGCCCCCTTCTACGCGTCATCGCGTAGCTCCGCCCCATCATGTGTGCCGATTCCAGCCTCCTGATTGGCTGGAATCGGCACACGTGGCGGGGCGGAGCTACGCGATGACGCGTAGAAGGGGCGGAGCCAGAACGCCGCTGCTGCCGGACCGAACAGAAGCCAGAAGACCCTTCTGCGCAAGCGCGTCTAATCGGGAGATTAGACGCTGAAATTAGACGGAGCCAGGGAGACAGGGACGCCAGCGCAGGGAAGGTAAGTGAATAACTTCTGTATGGCTCATATTTAATGCACAATGTATATTACAAAGTGCATTAATATGGCCATACAGAAGTGTATAATCCCACTTGCTGCCGCGAGACAACCCCTTTAAGATAAGCATAGAGTCTAGATCACATGAGGTAATTAGCCCCCTCTGGTCTTGCATAGTCAATTTAAAAACGACATAGACAAACTGGAGAAAGTTCAGAGAAGAGTTACCAGGATGGTGAGCATTCTACAAATCATGTCTTATAAGGAACAGTTAAAGGGGTTCTGTCATTAAATAAAAAAAATTATATACTTACCTATTCCTCCCCTATCAGTCTTCTTACCGCATCTTCTCCCCGCTGATCTTCTCCCAGGTCCTGCAGTCCCCCCAGGTCACCTCACCTCCAGCCGGCTGATTCTTCTTCTTCCGGTGACGAAGCGTAAATTCGCAGGCAGTCTCCTTCCTGCAGGGCAATGTAGGCTATGTCACTAGTGACGTAGCATTCACAGCCTAGCAGGGAGTGCCGAGCTATTGCAGAGACTGCGCATGCGTGCTGTCCCTCTGCAATAGTATATGAATATTCGCGGTGAGTCAGCGCACGTGCGCAGTCTCAGCAATAGAACGGCATTCCTTCCTAGGCTGTGAATGTTACGTCTCTAGTGATGTGACCTACACTGATCTGCAGGAAGAAGTGCAGGTAAGGTGACCTTGGGGACTCAAGAAGATCAGCGAGGAGAAGATGCGGTAAGAAGACTGATGGGAAAGGAATAGGTAGGTATTGATTTTTTTTTCCTAATGACAAAACCCTTTTAAAGGATCTGCTAATGTTTAGCTTGCACGAAAGAAGACAGAGGAGACTTAATATCTGTGTACAAACATCTGAAGAGCTGTCACAGTGCAGAGGGATCAGCCCTATTCTCATTTGCACAAGGAAAGACTAGAAGCAATGGGATGAAACTGAAAGGGAGGAGACACAAATTAGATATTAGAAAAAACTTTCTGCTAGTGAGGGTGATCAATGAGTAGAACAGGTTCCAACGGGAGGTGCTGAGTTCTCCTTCAATAGAAGTCTTCAAAGGCTGGACAGATATCTGTCTGGGATGACTTAGTGAATCCTGCATTGAGCAGGGGGTTGGACCCGATGACCCTGGAGGTCCCTTCCAACTCTACCAGTCTATGATTCTCTGAACACCCTGTATATTAGAGTATTAGAGAATGTTAGTAGTGACTTTATGGAACCTGCAAATTTTTAATTTTTAGGTGGAATTTACTTTTAAATTTATACCTCCCGTTTCATATCAAGTGTTCATCAGGTAGATCAGATATAAGTCTGCTAATGCTTCATTAGTCTTCTACATCCCAGTTATACTAGTTATGCTACTCTCATTGATCTGATTACAGTTTTAAACACATCTTTTTAGGCAAAATCACCCCACTCTCTAATCTGACTCCCCACTACGTTATTCCTTAGAACCTGATCCATTCTTTCAGTAGATTTCCCCACTCTCCTTATACATTAATGCACTTCATATCTGTGCATACTTAGATATTGGCTGGGTGAATGATTCATCCACCCTTATTTGTTCTACTCTATTTTTATAAAAGCAGTCTGAACCATTGTACAAAAAAGAGCACTTTTTACCTTTTATGTCACTCCATCTCATTTTCTCATAAAATGTAAACTCTTGTGAGCCGAGCCCTCACCCTTCCTTTTAGATTTATCAGTTTGTTATTCTGTAAAGTCTGAGTTGTTTCTCCCAGGCACTGCTAAACCCCTGACACTATGTTATATATATGTACTCTACCAGTTAATAGCTGGGACACAACTTTTCATACCATTTTTTTTTTTAAGATGTTTTTTTTAAAATTATTTTCTACATTGTAGATTCATAATGAAGACATGAAATCTAGGAAGGAGCACATATGGAATAAAGGAGCAAATACAAAAGTGTTAAACCAGAATAATAATAATAAACTTTATTTGTATAGCACCAACATATTCCACAGCGCTTACATAGACAGGGGGGATACAGAAAGACAAAAAATACAAACATTACATAACCCAGTTACATAGTAATCAGTTGATGGAAACATTAGGGGTGAGGGTCCTGCTCTAACGAGCTTACATACTACAAGTAGTGGGGTGATACAGAAGGTAAAGGGCTGTAGATGTGCACGGTATGGTGAGGTGGAGAGTGAGGGGTGATATACACATAGACAGTGGGTCAGACATTTGGACGTGTGACGGCAGAATCGGTATGACTGCAAGAGCGGTTTATGGTGGCTAGCAGGGATTGTAGTCACTAGGGCAGAGAGCATGTTATCAGGCGGAGTACAGAGGGGTTTGTTTAGGGAATGCGGTATGCCTCCCTGAAGAGGTGCGTTTTTAGAGGACGCCTGAAGTTCTGAGAGTCCTGGATTGCTCGGGTAGCCTTTGGTAGTGCGTTCCAGAGAACCGGTGCTGCTCTGGAGAAGTCTTGGAGGCGGGAATGAGAAGTTCGAATTAAAGGGGCGCACAGTCTGGTTTCGTTAGCAGAGCGGAGAGCCCGGGCTGGGTGATGGATTGAGATGAGGGAGGCAATATAGGGGGCACTGCACTGCGGAGGGCTTTGTGGTTGAAGGTAGCAAGTTTAAATTGAATCCTGTATTTAACGGGCAGCCAGTGTAGTGACTGGCAGAGGGCAGAGAGTCCGAGTAGCGACTGGACAGGAAGATGAGCCTGGCTGCCGCATTCAGGATGGATTGGAGAGGGTAGAGTCTGGTGCAGGGGAGGCCGATCAGCAACGAGTTGCAATAATCGAGCCGAGAGTGGATGAGGGCAACAGTAAGCGCTTTTAGCATATGTTTTAGATTTTACATTCTTCAAAGTAGCCCCTTTTGCTTTGATGACAGTTTTGCAAACTCTTGACATTCTCTCCATCAGCTTCATAAAGTCTCCTGGAATAGTTTACAACAGTTTTGAAGGAGTTCCCAGAGGTGTTAAGCACTTGTTGGCTGCTTATCCTTCTGCAACTCTCAAACCATCTCAATTGGGTTTAGGCCGGATAGTTGTGGAGGCCATGTTATCTGATGCAGCACTCCATCGTTCTCCTTCTTGGTCCAATAGCTCTTACATAGCCTAGACGGGAGTTTTGGATAATTATCCTGTTGAAAAACAAATGATGGTCCCATTAATTGCAAACCAGATGGGATGGCATGTCACTGCAGAATGCTGTAGTAGCCATGCTGGTTAAATATGCATTGAATTTTGAATAAATCACCAACAGTGTCACCAGCTAAACACCCCCACGCCATCACACCTCCTCCTCCATGCCTTACGGTTGGAACCACAAATATAGAAACTATTCACTCACCTTTTCTGTGTCTCACAAAGACTTGGAGGTTGGAACAAAAAATCTTAAATTTTGACTTGTCAGAGCAAAGTAAAGATTTTCACTGGTCTAATGCCCATTCCTTGTGTTGTTTGGTCAAAGAAATTATTTTCTTCTTGTTGATGTTCCTCAGTAGTGGCTTTGCAGCTGTTTGACCATAAAGGTCTGATTCTCCCAGTCTCCTTTGAACCGTTGATGTTGATATGTGTCTGGTACTTAATCTCTGTGAAGCATTTATGTTGACTCTAATCTGAGGTGCAGTTAATTTTTGATTTCTGAAGGCCCATTTAGACACAACGATTATCGCTCAAAATTTGTTAAAACGATAGCATATAAGCGATTTTTCCATGTAAATGCTCCCATCGTTTACCTTTCAGCGGAACGATGATTTCAAGGTGAGCTTAAAATCCATTGTTCAGCCGGAGAGTACATAACAGGGGCCGCATGCTGTGTTCTGCAGAAGAGTCAGAGATTACATTGTATTCTGCCGACAGCCTGTGTGAGAACAGAGGAGCTGATTGCAGAGCTCAGACCACCTGCTGAGTTCTGCATACAGCTTCTGGAGGCTCAATTGCAAGCAAATGAATCTAATAAAGTACTAATGGACATTAATGTCCATTAGTACTTTATGCAAAAAGATCGCTAAAACTGTCAATTTTTCAATCGTCTGAAAGATTGTCTTTGCGTGTAAATGGGCCTTGAGGCTGATAACTCTAATGAACTTCTCCTCTGCAGCAAAGGTAACTCTTAGTCATTCTTTTCTGGGGCAGTCCTCATGAGAGCCAATTTAATCATAGTTTTTGATGGTTTCCGTGATTGCACTTGAAGATACTTTTAAAGCTCTTAAACTTTTTCGGATTAACTGACCTTCTTGTTTTAAAGTAATGATGGACTGTCCAATAAATGTATCTTCCAGTACCACAAAAATCATCTTTAAAATCACTTCCTTTTATTTATACATGGTTAAAAAAAACACGATTAGCAAATGTCCGCGCTTACATTACCAACGCATTTCTAGCGTATATGCGATCTTAAACATGGTAATTTCACAAAATCATTCTAAAACCATTAAAAAGCACCTTGACAATTAATAAACTACTCCCATATCAGTCACATGATGTCAGCTAATTAACCACTCCCATACCAGTCACATGATTATAGAATTCCATATGCCAACAACTGCATTTAATATAAATATATGACGTCTGTTTTGAAGTTTAAACCTCTGGTTATCTTGTGCCCAACTTTAATATCCAAAACGCTTCACGTTCACGTAGATACTTCAGCTAGTTTCCTCTATTTGATTTCTTGTTTTCAAAATGCTCGTTCGAGTATTAGGGTGCTCGAGATGCTCGTTACTCGAGACGAGCACCACGTGGTACTCATCTTGATTAAACGAGCACTGACCATTGAATTCAATGGAGCCGGCAATACAGCCAGCTCCATTGAAAGCAATGGGCTGCCGGCGATCGCGGGATGAATTGTCGGGAAAGGCTTAAATATATAAGCCCTTCCCTGCAATTCATCCAGAAATGTGTAAAAATAAAAAAAATATATACTCACCTTGTCCCGGCAGAACAATGTTAGCCCATTGAATTCATTGGAGCCGGCAATACAGCCGGCTCCATTAAAAGCAATGGGCTGCCGGCGATCGCGGGATGAATTGTCGGGAAGGGCTTAAATATATAAGCCCTTCCCTGCAATTCATCCAGAAATGTGTAAAAATAAAAAATATATATATACTCACCTTGTCCCGGCAGACGGAGTTCAGCGTGGCTGGCCTGCAGTGGGTGTGAAGGGGGTGTGAGTCAGACATGCCCCTGATTGGCTCAGTGCTGAGCCAATCAGAGGCAGATCTCACTCACACCCATTCATGAATTCATAATTGGGTGAGTGAGTGTTGCCTCTGATTGGCTCAGCGCAGCTCTCAGCTGAATGACAGCAGTTCAGCACCACAGTGCAGGGGACAGCAGGAGAACACGCGGCTGTGCCCCGGCAGCTGAAGGGAGGTGAGTATCTATTTTTTTTGTTTTTTAAATCACTTTTAATTCATTTCCAGGGAATGGCTTATATGTAAAGTCCTTTCCTGAAAAAGAATTCAGGTGTGCCAGCGGACCATTGTCTTCAATGGAGTCGCCGGCAGCAGCAGCGGCTCCATTGAAGAGAATGCCTGCATTTTTATTCTTTTTTACACTAAAATCTTTGTTTTTCAGGTAAGGGCTTATATTTTTAAGCCCTTCCCGAAAATTCATCCCGCGCTCGCCGGCAGCCCATTGCTTTCAATGGAGCCGGCTATATTGCCGGCTCCATTGAATTCAATGGGCTAACATCATTCTTCTCTGCCACAGCTGTTACAGCTGTGGCAGAGGAGAACGATCGTTATGCTGACAGTGCGGGGGGGGGGGGATCTCACTCTTGCCACTATTGTGGCTTAATAGTGAGACCTCGGAGCCCGAAATGCAGCCCTGCATGTTGCTCCTCGCCTGCCCTATCCATTTCTGTGTTTTTTACATGGCTTTGGTGATTTGCTAAGATTTTCACAAATGAAAACCTTAGCGGAGCACCAGTCATATACAAAAATGCTCGAGTCGCCCATTGACTTCAATGGGGTTCGTTACTCGAAACGAACTCTCGAGCATCACTGAAAGTTCGACTCGAGTAACGAGCACCCGAGCATTTTGGTGCTCGCTCATCTCTACAGGACGTGCCTCAGTGATGTAGACCATATAATCTTACCTTTAATGACTTCAATATGGATCTACAATGCAGAAAATGAATAAAAAAACAAGAAAAACCATGGAATGAAAAGGTCCAAACTGTTGACTGGTGCTGTAGCTATAACTTTTACTGCTAATCTATCCTAATGGGTATCTCTATCTTCCACACTTTGATGTTTGCATGCCATTACTGACATGGCTACAGGGAAGTGGGCCCTGTAGTTGCCTCATTTTATAGAGTCTAATTGAAAGCTGCATGTGTGACAATGCGAGCCATAACAGAGGCCACACAGATCAGTACAGAATATACCCTTGAAGTAGGGAAGATAGACAGACTCTGGAGAAGGACCCTATTGCCACTACTGACTTTTGGGCCGTGCTCAGACAGCTGTGATTTGGTGTGCATGCCCACGTAATACGCACTAAGAACATGCTACAATTTTTCTTGCGTATGTTTTTCACGCAATTTGAGTGAGTGGCAACATGTCTACCCATGGGAGATTTGTACTGCATATTCCGTATGCAAAACCTGCGCTCAAAATTCGCTATAACAACAAGATCATGTAAGCCCGGCCTTACATACTGTAATATATTTTGATGTACGATTTCAAAAGACTCCGCCTCTCATTGTGAAAAGATCTATTTGCATATCTAATCATGGTCAGTATTCAGTAAAAAGTCTGTTTGTTGCACTGAAATCAGGCCGTGTCTGCAACATTATTTCCATTTCTAAATACACTTGCTTAGTCGCCTAACAAGATACAGGAGGTGGACAAAAATATGGAAACACCATACGAAATGCATGGGATTTAAATCATTAGCACCGAGTCGCCCTTTTGACCCCTGTTTGGCTGAGAGCTTTCCCAACAAATTTGTGTTTACTTCACCTCTTGCCCTGCTCTGGTTTTGGGAGTCGGCTGGTAACAGCAGCTGAGTGGTTCAAACCCCTGACCATTGGAACCTTCTTGCTCAGGCAGATGTTCACTTCTGCCCAGCAGCATCTGTGTCATATTACCTCCACTATAACACATGCCTTACTGAAATACGATTTGTAACTTAAAGCATACAGTGTTTCCATATTTTTATCCACCCCCTGTATGTTCTCTCTGTATTAAAAAGTAGTGTGAAATATGTTGGCGCTATAAAGAATATTATTATTAAAGTCCCCATGAGCTTTCTTGATCCCCTAGTGTCCTGCTGGGATCTTCAGTGATCAGCTGCAATCTAGTCGAAGCCAAGTGTTCAATTCCCCCTTAAACCATTAACTTCATAGAAATAACTATACAGCTTTCTCCAGGAAGGTCTGATTATGTGAATATATTCCGTGTAATCTTAAGAGTGAAGTTAACTTTTTATCACACATTGTGGAGATGGCGAGGTTTTGATGTTCATGTCAGCACCTGGTTGTTCACTGACAAAGGTTTATTGCTTCCAGAAATTGCGGTGGTCACAGGACATAACACCAGACTGGAGATCCTTTCCATATTCACAACCGCCGCCGCCTCAGCTGTGAAATTTGTTTTGGAATCACGTCCACATTATACAAATTTAACACGCAGAATAAATAACCACTGCGCTGAAGATAATATGATATTGACTTCTTGGTCTGCGTTAATTTCAATTGATCAACACAGCATGGAGAACTCATGCAGAAGGTGACAGACCGCCTGCCATCCGCAGAACCGGAGCTTCCAAGTTATACTACTTTGTTAACTCCGAGGGGGGTTCTCTTTGGGACTCGATTTATCTAAATTCCTAGATAGATTATTGAATGTATGATTCTGCAATTCCCAGCAATAATTTAGGTAAGCCAGTAGGGCTTCGCTCGCTATTTGTTTCCTCCCTGGAATCATAATTTTTTGGCATTGTTTTGAAGCATCGCACGCATCCTACTCTATTATAATAAGGTTGTCTCATAGTTGTGACTCATGATTATTCATTGCTCTGAGAACGTTATATTATGCTTGGTTACAGAAATCTATGGAAAGATGTTATATAGGGGGTTAAACTGCTGCGATGCTGGTCTAGTATTTGATTTCACCTGCTATCTAGTTGCTGGTAGCTGCAGCAGGGTGCCCAGCCAACACCACGGGGTGCTCAATACTCACACTAGTTGTGTGATAGCATTTAGCAAATGAAACGCCAAGAGGAAACTTAAAGGGGTTGTCCCGAGGCAGCAAGTGGGTCTATACACTTCTGCATGGCCATAATAATGCACTTTGTAATGTACATTGTGCATTAATTATGAGCCATACAGAAGTTATAAAAAGTTTTATACTTACCTGTTCCGTTGCTAGCGTCCTCGTCTCCATGGTGCCGACTAATTTTCGCCCTCCGATGGCCAAATTAGCCGCGCTTGCGCAGTCCGGGTCTTCTTCCTTTCTGAATGGGGCTCCGTGTAGCTCCGTGTAGCTCCGCCCCGTCATGTGCCGATTCCAGCCAATCAGGAGGCTGGAATCGGCAATGGACCGCACAGAAGCCCTGCGGTCCATGAAGACAGAGGATCCCGGCGGCCATCTTCAGCAGGTGAGTATGAAGACGCCGGACCGCCGGGATTCAGGTAAGCGCTGTGCGGGTGGTTTTTTTAACCCCTGCATCGGGGTTGTCTCGCGCCGAACGGGGGGGGGGGGGGGTTTAAAAAAAAAAAAAACCGTTTCGGCGCGGGACATCTCCTTTAAGGATATAGAGTATCCAAACCTCAGACAAAAAGGGGTATGTGTCAACATTTAGTACTGCAGGTGCATATGTGTACAGGAACCAAAATACTAATTAGTAGCACTGCTTCTAATATAAACACTTTGGGACCTGCTCCTGTCTTTCCCTAATCCCCTTATGTAAGGCTGCTCTCCTCTCATTGCTTGTATGTATGTACGTATATGTGTGTGTGTGTGTGTGTGTGTGTGTGTGTGTGTGTGTATATATATATATATATATATATATATATATATATATATATATATATATATATAATATATACTTTTCAGCCCTGTAGTTTATAACGCTGACAGATGATATTGAAATCTTTTATTGTTTAATTGCAAGATTTTCTTTGGTGCATGAGGTTGACTAAGGGCTCATTCACACAGGCGTATGCAGTTTCGGTACGTGAAAATTGCACCTTTTCACATGTGCGTATTTGGGGCGCATGCATTTTTTTTGTGTGCATGTATTCACTGCATTTTTCATGTTCGCCAAAAAGAAAAGGCAGATTGATTTCACTTTTTTAACACCGTCTTCTGGCTGCATGCACAAAAAACGCTGTAAATATGAATGTAACAAGCATTCACTTCTTTTTATTGAATTCTCCATTAGATCTGAATGTGCGATCTCGGTCCGTAATATGGACCAATATAAAACATGCTGCTATTTTTTTGCAAGGGAAAAACGCATTCTGAATAAACTAAAAGTTCTCTATGCTGTCTGTATTACGTCGTGATGCAAAATACGCCTTTATGGATGAGCCTTCAGGCTCAATTCACACTTATTTTTAGGTCAATATTTTGTGTCCCTATTTGGCTAAGTTCACAGTAGCGGGTGTTTTTTTTACTGCCTTAGCCCGAGGTCAGACGAGCGTGTTTTTTTGCGGGCTTATGTAACTTTGCCTGTTTACTGGAGCAGCTGTGCTTGTAGAAGCGCAGATGCTCCACGAAGGTCCCCTTATCACTGAACACTGCACTGGGGATGAAAGAATCCCCTGCCACAGTTGTGGCAAAGGACGATGATACTATCCTATTGCTTTCAATGGGGCCGGCGCTGCTGTCGCCCCATTGAAAGCAATGGTATGAAGGCAGCCCCTGCAGTGATGATTTTCAGGGGGGGCTTAAAATATAAGTCTTATTTCGTAAATAAATCATAAATCACCTAGAAGTATTGTCTGGCTCTTCTCTGTGGTCCCTGGCAGTCTTCTTCTGTATTTCTTCTGTGCGGGATTGAAAAATCCCTGCTTCCTTAAGGCGCTGTCTCTGTTTGGCTGAGCACTGTGACCAATTAAGGGGCAGCGCTCAGCTGTTATTCAATAAATGGCTGAACGCTGCCTCCGATTGGTCACAGCGCTCAGCCAATCAGAAGCAGCACATTAAGGAGGTGGGGCTTTTTCAGTCCCTGAACAGAAAAAAATATAGAAGAAGACTGCTGGGATTACAGAGATGAACTGGACAGCACTTCAAGGTGAGTTCCAAAATTTTTTATTTATTTATTTATCTTTTTAGCTAGGGATGATTTTCGGGGTAAGGCATATATCTCAAGCCCCCCCCCCCCCCGAAAATCATCACTCTAGGGGTTGCCTTAAACTCATTGCTTTCAATGGGGCCAGCGCTGCAACCCCATTGAAAGCATTAAAGCATTGGGATAGCATCGCACTCCTCTGCCACAGCTTTGGCAGGGGATCCTTTCATCCCCGTGGGGAGTCCCATCATCACTGAACACTGTGACAGTGCTGTCACAGTGTTCAGTGGTCAGGGGACTCCCCACAGGGATTAACAGAACCCTTGGGGAGTCTCCTCATCCCCGCAGGGACTAAGGTGTTAACAGCAGGACATTTAAAAGATGCTTCTGGCTAGAAGCACCTTTTAAATGTCCTGCTGTAAGCAGTGGGGAAGCTATTCCATGCACAGGAGCTTCCATTAACTCCTAGTACCATAGGAGTCAATGGAAACTCCTGCAAAACGTGCACCAAAGATAGTGCATGTACTATCTTTTTTAGGTGCGCGCCGTTTTGCGCTGCAAATTCCACTTATATGAACACTTCTATAGGAATCCATTGGTTCTTTTAGACGTGCGCATTATGCGTGCGCAAAACACATGCTTATCTGAGGGAGCCCTTGGGCTGCACTCACACAGGTCCTTTTTATCGCAATTAGCGCGGTGTTCTGAGCACTGTGCTAATCGCGGCATAACACTCCCATTGTTTTCAATGGAGCCTAGCAGACATGCGCTTGATTATGGCGCTTTCCAGCGCCGCAATTTTCAAGTGTAGTCTGTTCTATTTTTTTGTGTTTAATGCACCTCCAGGGAGCTGGAGCTGAAAACAAAGGCTGCTCCAGCTTTTGTGTACACTCTACAGTCTCGCCCATTTTACGGGACGTCACAGGCACTGCAACCAATAAAAGAGTTCAGAAATTGGAACGCAGCTATTGCAGGAAGGTGTTGACTTTCAGTGATTGCCAACACCCACAGCGGTCTTGACCTCCATGCTCTTTCCATCTAAGGATACCCGATGTGCGCCCTACATGTACGCTGCACATCGGAAAGGGGTTAATAAAAATGATCACGTACACACAAACACTGTACACAGTAATTCCATATTAAAGGGAATGTGTCAACTCCTTTGATTTATTGGAGCTACCGCGATGATTCAGAGGATGTGACTATCCTACTCGCCTTCCTCAGCATTCATCCGCTATTTGCTTGCAAAGCCACAGCTGTATGGATCTCAAGGACTACATAGACAAACACACACAATCACAGGACTAGTCCTCCCATTATATGCCCACACCTGGGTAGTCCATGGGATACATGCGGGCACAGCTTGGCAACTGGACAGTGTAGGAATGCCAGGGAAGGCAGATATGAAAGTCACATCCCCAAATTCAGCTTCTCTGAGTCCAAAAGGTTAGTTTATGGGTGCTATAAGAGCTGACAGATTTCCTTTAATACTTCACATTATTATAGGTAACATAGTATATTAGGCTGAATGAAGACAATGTCCATCTAGTTCAGCCTGTTTCAAGCCCCTTGTTGATCCAGGGGAAGGCAAAAAAACCCAAGAGGTGGAAGGCAATTAGTAGGTAGTTTGCTTTTCATAGTATTACAAGTCCTGGATATCTGGATGAAGAGGCAGTCATTGACCATGGTGTAGGCTGGGGTGACTCCATATCCACCAATGGGCCTCTGCGACAGCCAGCCACTTGAGTGCTGGCTAGTGTTCCTAAACTGTTCCGGGAACATTATGGGTGGTTGAGGGCTGCAGGGATGTTCTCTGACATCAGACATAGTTGCTGTGCAAACTTCAATGGTTTTTAACAACTTTAACTTTCTGGCCAATCCAGCCATTTTTTAGTCTGTGCGACGGCTATATGTCAGCAATAGTAACAACAAGGCTGTTCTGGCTGCAGTCTTTTGAACACAAAAACAGCAAGTGTAACCAAAGTTTTAGTCTATTAGTGCAAACACACTCCTTGCCATATATTGCGATGTGGACACGCACAGTCCAAGTTCACTAGTGATGTTTAGTAACTGGCAGAATCAAGCTGGGTTGTGGCAGCCACAAGCTCATATCCAGAGGACCCCCTGGGTGTGACTGTTCCAAGAGAAAATGTAGTTAGGGTGTTGCCCCTTCTTCTATGCCCTTAGGGCACTTTGGTGTTGGCCACCCTTGGGACCAGACTGTGCTCTGCAGCAGAGCTGTTGCACTTGCTTCTTTCCCACACTACAGCCTGCATAATCTGCTCTCTGCCCAGAAACTAACCAAATACAGCAGATTAGAGAAAGAGTAGACATACCTAGAGAACCCTTCTGCATACTTTAGTCCTCCAAGTTCTATCATCTATATTGATCCTTTAAGGGCCAAGCTTTTTACCCCCAATATAACTAAAAAATGGGGGAAAAGTAAGTGAAAAAAGATGTAAATAAAACGCAGCAAAAATAATTTTAGTAGCTGCAGAAAAGAAAATATGGCAGTGAAACCACCACATGGGTAAAATTCCTAAAATGTGTCTGCTCCTTCAGGGCCAAAATAGCCTGGTCCTTAAGGGGGTTAAACGCACAATTAACTAAATATCATACCATGCTGAAATAACAAATAACATCATGGTTACAACTGCTTACACGGAAGACAGTGGGGGGCATTTTTTAATATTGGTGTACTATGTGATCAGTGTGCCAATAGGTGGGCCAATTTGGGGTAGGTGAAAAATCCTACGGTATTATTTTCCTCCAGTTCCTCTTAGTATATATGTGTTAGAAAAAGTGGCTCAGCAACTTCATAAATATGGTCTTACGCCCTGTAACCATATACACAACACAGCCAAAGAGTGTCCCGATAAACCGTGCAGATACCAGAGAGGCACCATATGCAATGCATCCCGCAGGTTTCCCCATATCATTGTAAACCATACTGATAAAGAGCAACGACAGAGTACCCCCAAGACAGCACAGACCCTAGAGTGGCTCCAAACAAGGGGCACTCACAGAATGCTCTCAAAGCCCAGTCTCCCCATAAATAGTTCTGATGCCAGCATGACTCGTAGATAGAACAGTCATCAGAAATTTGCCCCAAACTGAGTGTCCCCTTATACAGTACCATATATATATTGGTGGCCACTTGCATACAGTAGCCTGTGGCTTGTACAATCTGAAGCCACAGTCAGGACTCTATTGTATGATTGAGAATGATGGTACTGATATTCGCAGATGTAATTAGACTAGGCATTACCTTATTTCAGCTCAGTACGGATGATGATAAATCTGATATAATGTGTAGTAATGGGAATCTGTAGTGCCTCAGCACACATAACAACAGACTCTATGCAGTGGTCTTATTGGAGTGCATTGTCTCTCCCCATAATAAAGTGGCTGATTACAGAACAATCATTTTCCCGGAGCTACAGATCTAATTTAAATATGATGTGAAATATTTTAGGTTGCATCTAGTCAGAGGAAGTTTTGTCTGTATACTTAGACAAATGGTTTATATGCTAATGTATTTTTATAGCTAAAGTATGATAAATATGCATTAATCACTGCATTTCCATCCAATTTTATTATGAGAACTCCAGGATTAGTTCTGATTTGTACAGTTCCAATAAAGTGTTCTGCAGCAACACAAGTACAGTGGTGTAAATGTAGGGAAGAGGTGTAAGGAATCAGCCTAATCTGGTGCATTATTCCTTTTGTATTAGTTGGACCAACATATACTGTAGCCTTGTATATAGATTGTAGCACTTGCATCCGGTGTCTCGTGAATGTCGTCGTCTGAGCATCTCCCAGCCAATGGGATGTTTCCTTCATAGTCATGGAAATCTATAGGAAGCTTTTGTCAGAATCCGAGTAACAGAATTGAAAAAAATTAAATTCCCAGATTCAATATTTGCAGCAATTATTTCCATCCTCTAGAGAATTAAAAGGGTATTCCTATCTGAGACTTTTCTGGCATATCTGCAGGATATGTTATAAAAGTTCGGTAAATATTGATCCCACCTCTGGGACCTGCACCTGTTTTGTGTTTGGGCCCCAGCGCCCCTAAGCAGACTGAATGGGACAGGATTAATGGAAACAACTGAGCTGGCATTGCTGTGTTGTTTCCAAAGCTCCCATAGAGGTAAATGAGAGTTATTCAAATAACATAGACCAATTAGCTATACTTTTTCCGTAACTCAAGACCAGCAGATACAGAACAGCTTACTGTGTTATGTTGTTTCTGTAACTTTCATTGACTTCTATGGGAGTTATGGAATTAACATAGCAATGCCCATTTGGCTGTTTCTGAAAAGCTCAACCACCCACATCCACCATGTTCAGTTGAGTCAGAGGTGGTGGAGGCCCCTAGAGGTGGGACCAACATCTACTAGACTTCTATGATATATCGGTATGCCAGAATGGTTCCAAATGGGAATACCCCTTTAAGGAGATGAGATCTTGTTCATTTTGAATTTGGATGTTTAACCCTAAGTGACTTTTTTGTAGACCATAGGATAAATATTGTTATATCTGGAATATTGAATGAATCTATGCTGGTTAAGGTAATGTTGCTGCTCTATTTGTCACAAGTCCAGAAGCTTTCATACAATTGGGTATATTAATGGCTTTTTATAGTGTCAATCCAAAGAGAAGAAGCAATGATTTAAGTGTCCATTATTTGCTCCTGAAGGATTGTGGCTCTTAAAGGGGTTGTTCCACTTCTAACTTCATTACTTCAGAAAGCAGACAGTTCTGTAGATTGTGCAGTTGCCCAGGTTGGTACTGCAGGCTGAATCCTATTGAAGTAAATAGTACTCAGCCTGCAGTACCAATCTGGGCCACTGGGCAATGTACAGAGCTGTCTGCTTCCTGCAGTTAAGCAGGCTGAGGTGTGACATCCCTTTTAAGGATTGTTACATATGGAGAATTCTCACTTTGTAAAATACTCTTGGTGGCAATTAAGGAACCAGTTCGAGGGGGAGAGATTAAGTCTATAATTTTGATAATGCTTGGAAGAATGAACCTACTTATATTGTTTTGTTCCCTCCTCCTCATATCCAAACACTAAATTTTAACAAACGATATTGAAAAATGTGATTATGCCACATATTTACGCTTTTTAACCCTATTTTATATTAGCATGCACTCCCTTGAAGCTCTCTAACAGTCCATAATATTATTTAAACACCTTTTGTTCAAACTGTAACAGCTGCATTCTAAACACCTACAGTACCAGTCAACTTTGATTTCTACATCAAAATAAATTCTCATTTCATTTTGTTCTCAGTTTTTCTGAAAATGTATAAAATATTAAATCGTATACCGGTCTAAAGTTGTTATGTCACAATTTAAGGCACGCTGCTGCCAAATTTTATACAGACTACTGAAATGTCAGAGCAATTTTCTTTTTGCAAGTTCAGGTATTAAAGCAGATTCTAAGTGGTAACAAGCATTCCACAGCCCTCCAACTACTGTAGTTATCCATGATGAGTTCCAACCCATGACAAGCTGATTTATATGTAACATTTTCATTCATTCATTCAGTTAGGTTTTTTGAGATTGTCCCATTTAGAAAACACCTCCTCAGAATGAATCCACCACTGCAATCAAATGACTGCCTTGACAGCATACACTCCACTTAAGAAATACAATATTACAAATGCTGCTGTACTTTCTAATGCAGCATATGGCAATTCATTTAAACGGACACTAACTTTTCAAACAATTTGTGCTTATATGAGAGTGTAATAACTAGCAAAACCGCTATTTGCTTAGCAGTCTAGGGCTGAAAAATCACTCTAAAGTGCTGTCTCCTTTCCCCCTATCTTGTTGTCTACTGTCTGCTCTCACATGATTGACAGGGGACGCTAGGACTGCAGAGCTGGGGGATGAGTTATCCTGCTCAAGGAGCTGTATGCAGAGTGCAGAGGGAGGGAAAGATAAACAGATGTGAATGCAGGAGCCAATGCTGAGATATCTGTTGCTGTTTATACATGTGCACTGCTGAATCTTGCTGTCCACTTCTACATGATTAGGTTATATCTGTGTGTGTGTGTGTGTGTGTGTGTGTGTGTGTGTGTGTGTGTAATGGACAGTTACAAAGCAGAACCTCTGCAGTTCTTTGGAAGTTTCTAGGCTCTGAGACTGCTCCCTCCAGTATGTTTCACAGTTGGGATGAAGTTTCGATGTTGGTGTACAGTGTTCTTTTTCTTTCAAATATAGTGTATTTGTACTAAATAAAAACTACTTTTGTCTACCCATAGAACATTTTCCCAGAAGCACTATAGAGCATCCAGGTGGTCAAATTTGAGACAAACCAAAATGTTGGGTTTTTTTTGGACAGCTGCGGCTTCTTTTGTGGCATCCTTATATGAACAGCATTTTTCAGTATTTTTCTAATAGTGGACACATGAATAGAGCTTTTTGCAGTTTGTAACGTTTTCTGTAGGTCTCTTGCTGTTATCCTTGGAATCTTTCTTGTCTTTTTCAGAAGTGCCCTTTTCTTGGAGTGATCTTAATAGGATCCTGAGGAGAATGGCAAACGTACAAAATTTACTCCATTTATGGATAATTTGTCTAATTGTGGATTGATGTTCACACAGAACTTTAGCAGTGCTTTTTGTAGCCTTTTCCAGCTTCATGTATCTCTATAACACATTTTTGAGGTCTTCTGAAAGTTGTTTGCATCAAGACATGGTTTACACTAACCAATCTTCCTTGAGAGAAACAGATTTGTCAGTAACCAATCTTTATGTGCCTTCATTTAATGGGCAATACACCTCTGAAACTCATACATCCACTTTAATCTTCTTAATTAAAACACTTTTTGCTAATTATGTCTTGGAGAAGTCAGGAAAAGCCCATTTAGACGGGGCAAGTATCGGGCAAACAATGCCTGACACTCGCCCTCGCAGATACTAGCTCCCACGCCCCTGCTAGTATCGCTGGCTCACAGCGGGAAGGCTGCAGGAGATTTCTCTCCTCGTGCTCCTTCGCCCCTCTCTATTGACATAACATAGCGGCCATTCAATACTGAACGGCTGCTATTTCCACTTAGCGAGCAGCTCATTGTCCATCATTTATGCTGCATAAATGATGGACAATGAGCAGATCGCTGATCGCTCAGTGTTAGTAGCAGCCGTTCAGTATTAAACAGCCACTATGTTATGTCAATGGAGAGGGGCAGGGGAGCGCGAGGAGAGAAATCTCCTGCAGCCTCCCTGCTGTGAGCCAGCAATACTGGCTCCCGTGCACCCTGTATGTGCGGGGATGAGTGTCTGGCATCGTTTGCCCGACACTCATCCCGTCTTAATGGAGCTTAAAGGGGTTGTCCCGCGCCGAAACGGGTTTTTTTTTTTTTAAACCCCCCCCCCCCCCGTTCGGCGCGAGACAACCCCGATGCAGGGGTTAAAAAAACAACCCGCACAGCGCTTACCTGAATCCCGGCGGTCCGGCGTCTTCATACTCACCTGCTGAAGATGGCCGCCGGGATCCTCTGTCTCCATGGACCGCAGGGCTTCTGTGCGGTCCATTGCCGATTCCAGCCTCCTGATTGGCTGGAATCGGCACGTGACGGGGCGGAGCTACACGGAGCTACACGGAGCCCCATTCAGAAAAGAAGAAGACCCGGACTGCACAAGCGCGGCTAATTTGGCCATCGGAGGGCGAAAATTAGTCGGCACCATGGAGACGAGGACGCCAGCAACGGAGCAGGTAAGTAAAAAACTTCTTATAACTTCTGTATGGCTCATAATTAATGCACAATGTACATTACAAAGTGCATTATTATGGCCATACAGAAGTGTATAGACCCACTTGCTGCCTCGGGACAACCCCTTTAACACAGAAGCTCACTTACTTTTTCTGTGTACACTATGGATGCTTACACGATGTGCTCAAATAAAGACATGAACAGTCCAACTATGTGTGTGTGTTATCAGTTCAGTTAGATTGTATTTGTGTATAACTGACTTAAATAACAATCAGATCACATTTTATTAGTAATCAATGAAGACATCCAGGTAAGTAGGTTAGTAGGACGGAAGGCATTATTTTCTAAGTACAGTGGAATATAAAAACCAGTTCTATATAAGTGTACAGTACACATAAGGTATAGGGACCACAAGTGCTACAAGCCTGATATATTAAATGTAATTGGGTCCTTGTTGTCAGTCCCACGGAGACTTGGAATATAAGCCTTTTTAGACTTCTACTGTTCTCCTGTTTTCATTGCCAGTAAAATAACAGTGAAATAATTGGAAGGAATTCACTACTGAGCAGAAAATAGGTCATCACTTGCATGTCAGCACATAACAGAACAAGGTGTGAACAGGACAAGTGGAAATACATTGGGTTTATTATCTTTGGTTCCATTTGCAATGTATGTGGCAGGATAGAAGAAGTGACAAATTGGCATCATATCAATATACAGTATCTGTCAGTACATTGCAATCCAGACAACCTGTTTTCAACAGATATTAAACACTTTCCTGCTCTTATACCGTTCTCTCTATCCTGTGGTTTATGCATCCGCATGCCAAGAAACGGAAAAATCTTATAGTTAACAGTAATTGATAAAATTCCCGTGACTTGGCAAATAATGTATGGTTTTTGTACTAATTTGGATTTTTCTTTATTATATTTCTCTATTCCTTTGTTGCACATTCCCCTTTGCTATCTAGCGGCTTAGTTCTAACTGCGTAACCATCATCCGAGCTCCCATAATGCACTGCTTTCTGATATCTGCAATATTTTGAATAGATTTTTCTGCCTAAACAGAGGCTAACACATAATGCAAACATAAAGCAACACAAAATGAGTTAAACAAAGTATTCATACAATTACTACTCCATGTGCTCCAGCATGCTGCCACCGTACAGCATGGTATTCTGCTCAGGAAGTAACCTTTTTGGGGTATAACACTTCAGTACTGTGGAACTCTTTGCCTGAGGACGTGGTGATGGCAAAATCGATAGAGAAGTTCAAGAGGGGGCTAGACTTCTTTTTAGAGCTCTATGATATTACAGAATAACCAGCGGGTTGCTGATCCGGGTCTAGGAGTCCGGTAGGAACTTTTCAAATGTTGATCCGGGGATTATTCTGACTTTGAAGGAATTTGTTTCCCCAAAAAAGGCTAAATTGGCTTCTGTCTCATAAAGTTTTTTTGTTTGCCTTCCTCTGGATCAACAAGGGGGGTGAGGGGGACAGGCTGAACTCGATGGACATTGTCTTCTTTCAGCCTAACATACTATGCTACCATGTAGTAATAAGGCAAGAAATGGAAAATGCTACAAATTTCCAAAATAAGAAACAATGTATTGTTGTACTGAGTTTATAGTATAAAGTAATCCACTCTATACACAGTTATCTGAAATGTTTCTTTATGGAATCCTCTATAATAGACTCTTCTTTATTCTTAAACCTCTGAAGCGGCCACATGGGGCAGTCATTTTGATTCATTTTATTGCTACCTCTGTAATTTCACAAGCTCAACATCTATGATTTTAAGCTATAGCAGACATTGATCAAACCTTATTATGTCTAACCTATGATGCTGTGGAGATGCCAGGCTGACAGACAGTGCAGTACAATAGACTCCACCATCCCACAAACATCTCTGAACACTTTTTTTCAGTATAATAATTTACATGAATAACTTGAAAATTAATCTAAGAGCCGTTTGTTCTCCTTTTCCTAAATTCATGAGCTTCCATTTTCACTAATTATACTCTGCTGTATTTACTGCAATTCTCCTGCTTGAGCTATGCAGATATATTTCTATCTTTTTAATTACTACTCTTTTTCTTATTTCAGTTAATTATAGAAAAAGCTTTGGAATGAAATAAACACATTAGTGCATTCTGACAGCACAGCGTACTGTACATACAGATCAAATCTGTTGCAGTGATATGGTACTCATGGGTGGACATACCACCTGTGTAGCCACGTCTGCAGAATCATCAAAACTATCTTCTTATTTATTCACAATGTTCTCTCTGACACTGAATGCTTTGTGTAGAACATAGCTCCTGTTCTCAGCACACAGTATGTGCAGGAGACGGGGGAGGAGTCAGATTCTGTTGTACATAGAGGCACAGTGCCAGCCACGACTGTGTCCATCAAGAAGGTAGTTCTGATACTGTTACTGGAGATTTAGCAGTGGGGGCCACGGAGGAGGCAAAATCACTAATGTGGCCACCAAAGGAGGCACTATTATTTGTGGGACCACAGAGGTGGCACTATTGCTAAGTGGGCGCGCAGAGGGGGAGATATTACTCAGTGAGGGCACCAAGGAGGAGGTACTATTACTGTTTGTGCATACTGAAATGAGGGGTAACTGTAGGCTGGGGAGAGTTTGCAGAGCGGAGCCTTGGCTGGAAAAATTCTTTATGATGGTCTGCGTCTAGATAAGACAAACGAAAATCCACGACTCCAATTAGAGAAGATGTCACCTGTGATCACTGGAGATAATTGCATTGTAATCACTGGATACATCTAGTTTCTGGCCATTATTTGGTGACTACATCAGTGAGAGGTACAATTGCAATCGAAATTATTCAAGACTCATTGCAAATTAGTTTAATTTCCCAAATTTACAATTTTTCAGCATACGTCGCAGTCTTCTTTCAGAAGTTTGCTTTGAGAATTCCCCCAGACATATACGTAGGATGAAAGGCTCAAATTGTATGTGAACATAAGCATATTAGTGTAGGAAAGTAATAAATCATTGTATATAACGGAGGCTAACATAAAATTGGGAATCAGTCACTGAATCAATATAGAAAATGTGGTAATGCAGACTTACAGTATTGATGATTTCCAGAACATGGACAGAAATGGGGTAAAAAAATGTGGATTAAGCAGAAGATCTGCAAAAGAGGGACACTTGGATGGTCCGGAAAACTTATCAGTGCCATTACAACATGCAATATACCAAGAGTTTTTACTATATGGGTTAGCAAGTCACATAGGGGTTATGTATGTAACAGTTGAGATAGATATACTATATATATAATGTGTGCATGTATATATGACATATATGCACTCGCTAATGAAAGTCTGATACAGTGAGACTATCTACACTAAAATGTTTTAGATTATTAATAGAGATGAGCGAGCACCAAAATGCTCGGGTGCTCGTTACTCGGGACGAAATTATCGCGATGCTCGAGGGTTTGTTTCGAGTAACGAACCCCATTGAAGTCAATGGGATACTCGAGCATTTTTGTATATCGCCGATGCTCGCTAAGCTTTCCATTTGTGAAAATCTGGGCAATTCAAGAAAGTGATGGGAACGACACAGCAACGGATAGGGCAGGCGAGGGGCTACATGTTGGGCTGCATCTCAAGTTCCCAGGTCCCACTATTAAGCCACAATAGTGGCAAGAGTGGGCCCCCCCTCCCAACAACTTTTACTTCTGAAAAGCCCTCATTAGCAATGCATACCTTAGCTAAGCACCACACTACCTCCAACAAAGCACAATCACTGCCTGCATGACACTCCACTGCCACTTCTCCTGGGTTACATGCTGCCCAACCCCCCCTGCACGACCCAGTGTCCACAGCGCACACCAAATTGTCCCTGCCCAGCCTTCAGCTGCCCTCATGCCACGCCACACTCATGTCTATTTATAAGTGCGTCTGCCATGAAGAGGAACCGCAGGCACACACTGCAGAGGGTTGGCACGGCTAGGCAGCGACCCTCTTTAAAAGGAGCGGGGCAATAGCCCACAATGCTGTACAGAAGCAATGAGAAATATAATCCTGTGCCACCGCCATCAGGAGCTGCACACGTGGGCATAGCAATAGGGAACCTATGTGCCACACACTATTCATTCTGTCAAGGTGTCTGCATGCCCCAGTCAGACCGCGGTTTTTTATAAATAGTCACAGGCAGGTACAACTGGGAATCCCCAACTACGCAATGGGAATTCCGTGTGCACCCACAGCATGGGTGGCTCCCTGGAACCCACCCGCTGTACATAAATGTATCCCATTGCAGTGCCCTGGACAGCAGAGCTAACGTCAGATTAAATGCAGGTGGGCTTCGGCCCAAACTGCATGCCCCAGTCAGACTGGGGTTCTTTAGAAGTGGACACATGTAGTTACAACTGCTTGTGGACCGACAGCATGGGTGGCTCCCTGGAACCCACCGGCGGTACATAAATATATCCCATTGCAGTGCCCAGCAAAGCTGATGTAACGTCAGCTGTAAAGCAGGTGGGCAAAAAATTAATTGGATTACACTGTAGGCGAGGGCCCCAAAAAATTGGTTTACCAACAGTACTAATGTACGTCAGAAAAATTGCCCATGCCCAACCAAGAGGGCAGGTAAAACCCATTAATCGCTTTGGTTAATGTGGCTTAATTTGTAACTAGGCCTGGAGGCAGCCCAGTTAAAATAAAAATTGGTTCAGGTGAAAGTTTCAACGCTTTAATGAGCATTGAAACGTATAAAAATTGTTTACAAAAATGATATGACTGAGCCTTGTGGGCCTAAGAAAAATTGCCCGTTCGGCGTGATTACGTGAGGTTTCAGGAGGAGGAGCAGGAGGAGGAGGATGAATATTATACACAGATTGATGAAGCTAAAAGGTCTACGTTTTTGATGGTGATAGAGAACAATGCTTCCATTCGCGGGTGCAGCCTACGTATTGTTTAGGTATCGCTGCTGTCCGCTGGTGGAGAAGAGAAGCCTGGGGAAATCCAGGCTTTGTTCATCTTGATGAGTGTAAGCCTGTCGGCACTGTCGGTTGACAGGCGGGTACGCTTATCTGTGATGATTCCCCCAGCCGCACTAAACACCCTCTCTGACAAGACGCTAGCCGCAGGACAAGCAAGCACCTCCAGGGCATACAGCGCGAGTTCAGGCCACGTGTCCAGCTTCGACACCCAGTTGTTGTAGGGGGCAGAGGCGTCACGGAGGACGGTCGTGCGATCGGCTACGTACTCCCTCACCATCCTTTTACAGTGCTCCCGCCGACTCAGCCTTGACTGGGGAGCGGTAACACAGTCTTGCTGGGGAGCCAGAAAGCTGTCAAAGGCCTTAGAGACTGTTCCCCTACCTGTGCTGTACATGCTGCCTGATCTCTGCGCCTCCCCTGCTACCTGGCCCTCGGAACTGCGCCTTCGGCCACTAGCGCTGTCGGATGGGAATTTTACCATCAGTTTGTCTGCCAGGGTCCTGTGGTATAGCATCACTCTCGAACACCTTTCCTCTTCGGGTATGAGAGTGGAAAGGTTCTCCTTATACCGTGGGTCGAGCAGTGTGTACACCCAGTAATCCGTAGTGGCCAGAATGCGTGTAACACGAGGGTCACGAGAAAGGCATCCTAACATGAAGTCAGCCATGTGTGCCAGGGTACCTGTACGCAACACATGGCTGTCCTCACTAGGAAGATCACTTTTAGGATCCTCCTCCTCCTCCTCCTCCTCCTCCTCAGGCCATACACGCTGAAAGGATGACAGGCAAGCAGCATGGGTACCCTCAGCAGTGGGCCAAGCTGTCTCTTCCCCCTCCTCCTCATCCTCCTCATACTGCTCCTCCTCCTCCTCAACGCGCTGAGATATAGACAGGAGGGTGCTCTGACTATCCAGCGACATACTGTCTTCCCCCGCCTCTGTTTCCGAGCGCAAAGCGTCTGCCTTTATGCTTTGCAGGGAACTTCTCAAGAGGCATAGCAGAGTAATGGTGACGCTAATGATTGCAGCATCGCCGCTCACCATCTGGGTAGATTCCTCAAAGTTTCCAAGGACCTGGCAGATGTCTGCCAACCACGCCCACTCTTCTGTAAAGAATTGAGGAGGCTGACTTCCACTGCGCCGCCCATGTTGGAGTTGGTATTCCACTATAGCTCTACGCTGCTCATAGAGCCTGGCCCACATGTGGAGCGTAGAGTTCCACCGTGTGGGCACGTCGCACAGCAGTCGGTGCACTGGCAGATGAAACCGATGTTGCAGGGTGCGCAGGGTGGCAGCGTCCCTGTGGGACTTGCGGAAATGTGCGCAGAGCCGGCGCACCTTTCCGAGCAGGTCTGACAAGCGTGGGTAGCTTTTCAGAAAGCGCTGATCCACCAAATTAAAGGAGGCTCAGCGGCGCAAGCCAGCGGTCGGTCTGCTCTGTCAGACCCTGCAGCAGTTCGTGGGCCGTGTGCCTCTTATCTCCTAAGCTGAGTAGTTTCAGCACGGCCTGCTGACGCTTGCCCACCGCTGTGCTGCCACGCCGCGCGACACCGACTGCTGCCGACGTGCTGCTGCTGACACATCTTGATTGCGAGACAGAGGTTGCGTAGGAGGAGGAGGGTGGTTTAGTGGAGGAAGCATACACCGCCGCAGATACCACCACCGAGCTGGGGCCCGCAATTCTGGGGGTGGGTAGGACGTGAGCGGTCCGAGGCTTTGACTCTGTCCCAGCCTCCACTAAATTCACCCAATGTGCCGTCAGGGAGATATAGTGGCCCTGCCCGCCTGTGCTTGTCCACGTGTCTGTTGCTAAGTGGACCTTGGCAGTAACCGCGTTGGTGAGGGCGCGTACAATGTTGCGGGAGACGTGGTCGTGCAGGGCTGGGACGGCACATCGGGAAAAGTAGTGGCGACTGGGAACTGAGTAGCGCGGGGCCGCCGCCGCCATCATACTTTTGAAAGCCTCCGTTTCCACAACCCTATACGGAAGCATCTCCAGGCTGATAAATTTGGCTATGTGCACGTTTAACGCTTGAGCGTGCTGGTGCGTGGCGGCATACTTGCGCTTGCGCTCCAACACTTGCGCTAGCGACGGCTGGACGGTGTGCTGAGAGATATTGGTGGATGGGGCCGAGGTCAGCGGAGTTGAGGGTGTGGGTGCAGGCCAGGAGACGGTAGTGCCTGTGTCCTGAGAGGGGGGTTGGATCTCAGTGGCAGGTTGGGGGACAGGGGGAGAGGCAGCGGTGCAAACCGGAGGCGGTGAGCCACCTTCGTCCCACCTTGTGGGGTGCTTGGCCATCATATGTCTGCGCATGCTGGTGGTGGTGAGGCTGGTGGTGGTGGCTCCCCGGCTGATCTTGGCGCGACACAGGTTGCACACCACTGTTCGTCGGTCGTCTGCACTCTCAGTGAAAAACTGCCAGACCTTTGAGCACCTCGGCCTCTGCAGGGTGGCATGGCGCGAGGGGGCGCTTTGGGAAACAGTTGGTGGATTATTCGGTCTGGCCCTGCCTCTACCCCTGGACACCGCACTGCCTCTTGCAACCTGCCCTGCTGCTGCCCTTGCCTCCCCCTCTGAAGACCTGTCCTCAGTAGGCATAGCAAACCAGGTGGGGTCAGTCACCTCATCGTCCTGCTGCTCTTTCTCCGAATCCTCTGTGCGCTCCTCCCTCGGACTTACTCCAATTACTACTACCTGAGTGATAGACAACTGTGTCTCATCGTCATCGTCCTCCTCACCCACTGAAAGGTCTTGAGACAGTTGCCGGAAGTCCCCAGCCTCATCCCCCGGACCCCGGGAACTTTCAAAAGGTTGGGCATCGGTCACGACAAACTCCTCCAGTGGGAGAGGATTCAGAACCCTTGCTGCCCATTCTGGGCAGGAGCCCGGGAACAGTTCCTGGGAGTCTGCCTGCTCCTCAGAATGTGTCATTGTAATGGAGTGAGGAGGCTGGGAGGAAGGAGGAGCAGCAGCCAGAGGATTCAGAGTTGCAGCAGTGGACGGCGCAGAACTCTGGGTGTTCGATAGATTGCTGGATGCATTTTCTGCCATCCACGACAGGACCTGCTCACACTGCTCATTTTCTGATAAAGGTCTACCGCGTGGACCCATTAATTGTGAGATGAATGTGGGGACGCCAGAAACGTGCCTCTCTCCTAATCCCGCAGCAGTCGGCTGCGATACACCTGGATCAGGAGCTCAGCCTGTGCCCACACCCTGACTTGGGCCTCCGCGTCCTCGCCCGCGTCCACGTCCTCTAGGCCTACCCCTACCCCTCAGCATGGTGTATTACCAGTAGTGCAGAAACAGAACGCTGTAATTAAATGTGCCGCTTATTGGCCTGTGGTTGGAGGCTGACTTTGCTTACGGAACGCACAGCAGAGCCAGGAAAGAATTTTGCGCAAGCCTGCTGTAACACTTAGCTGGCTGCGTATGAATTAGGAGGACAACTACCCACAGCACAGACCCAGTACACTGAGGACAGTCACAGGCAGCCCAAATAGATTTTTTTTCCCAAATGTTTTTGGAAAGGCCCACTGCCTATATTCAATAAATATGTCTTCTGTCCCTGCCTCACCACTACTGGCCCTGGAGTATGTAAAATAACTGCAGACTGTTGCACTGTGGACTGGAATACAGCGGTGATGTAACAGCCAACTCAGAGGCAGGAAATAATTTTGCGCAAGCCTGCTGTAACACTTAGCTGGCTGCGTATGAATTAGGAGGACAACTACCCCCAGCACAGACCCAGTACACTGAGGACAGTCACAGGCAGCCCAAATAGATTTTTTTCCCCAAATGTTTTTGGAAAGGCCCACTGCCTATATTCAATAAATTATGTCTTCTGTCCCTGCCTCACCACTACTGGCCCTGGAGTATGTAAAATAACTCCAGACTGTTGCACTGTGGACTGGAATACAGCGGTGATGTAACAGCCAACACAGAGGCAGGAAATAATATTTGCGCAAGCCTGCTGTAACACTTAGCTGGCTGCGTATGAATTAGGAGGAAAACTACCCCCAGCACAGACCCAGTACACTGAGGACAGTCACAGGCAGCCCAAATAGATTTTTTTTCCCAAATGTTTTTGGAAAGGCCCACCGCCTATATTCAATAAATATGTCTTCTGTCCCTGCCTCACCACTACTGGCCCTGGAGTATGTAAAATAACTGCAGACTGTTGCACTGTGGACTGGAATACAGCGGTGATGTAAAAGCCAACACAGAGGCACTAAATAATTTTGCGCAAGCCTGCTGTAACACTTAGCTGGCTGCGTATGAATTAGGAGGACAACTACCCCCAGCACAGACCCAGTACACTGGGGACAGTCACAGGCAGCCCAAATAGATTTTTTTCCCCAAATGTTTTTGGAAAGGCCCACTGCCTATATTCAATAAATATGTCTTCTGTCCCTGCCTCACCACTACTGGCCCTGGAGTATGTAAAATAACTGCAGACTGTTGCACTGTGGACTGGAATACAGCGGTGATGTAACAGCCAACACAGAGGCAGGAAATAATTTTGCGCAAGCCTGCTGTAACACTTAGCTGGCTGCGTATGAATTAGGAGGACAACTACCCCCAGCACAGACCCAGTACACTGAGGACAGTCACAGGCAGCCCAAATAGATTTTTTTTCCCAAATGTTTTTGGAAAGGCCCACTGTCTATATTCAATAAATATGTCTTCTGTCCCTGCCTCACCACCACTACTGGCCCTGGACTATGTATAATTACTGCAGGGCGCAATGCTCTGCACGGCCGATATACAAAAAAAAACAATGTGCAACACTGCAAAAAGCAGCCTCCACACTACTGCACACGGTTAGATGTGGCCCTAAGAAGGTGCGTTGGGGTTCTTGAAGCCTAAAATACTCCTAACACTCTCCCTATAGCAACTCCAGCAAGACAGCACTTTCCCTGATCTCTGTGAGAACGCATCTGTGGCGAGCCGCGGGAGGGTCCGATTTATATACTCGGGTGACACCTGATCTCGCCAGCCACTCACTGCAGGGGGGTGGTATAGGGCTTGAACGTCGCAGGGGGAAGTTGTAATGCCTTCCCTATCTTTCTATTAGCCAGAAAAGCGTGCTAACGTCTCAGAGATGAAAGTGAAAGTAACTCGAACATCGCGTGGTACTCGTCACGAGTAACGAGCATCTCGAACACGCTAATACTCGAACGAGTATCAAGCTCGGACGAGTACGTTCGCTCATCTCTAATTATTAACAATACAAAGCAGAGGCATCTAAAGGTTCAGAGAATTAGCTCATTGAATAGCTTTGTATAGAGCAGTATATATTTTGTGTCCTGCAACAGTTCCTTTGATAAAGCCTCATGAAAGTCCATTGCTTGTCTCTGTATTCATATATACAGCAGGTCCTATTTTGTTCAGGCAATAAACTGCAGGCAGCCTATATTCAAAGGCTGTGCCGTACCCAATGCTGTGTGTATAAAGCGCAGATTTCCAATAAGTGACCTCTTTACCAGCTTTGTCATGTCTTTGATGAGAGCATTTGATGTTGCAATATATTGTTATGTACGGTTTTCAAACACAAAATAGGATTAGATGAGTTTATCATTTTCAAGCTTTTCCACATATTTATTCACTACCTTCTATAGTTAAGTAGGGAATTACATAAATACCTTTTCCTTTATATTATTAGAATTGATGGTCTATTCTTCAGATAGGCCATCGATATCTGATCGTTTATGGGAGCATGAAGTCAACTTAAGTGGATGGTTGCAGAATTCTTTCATTGGTACAGAAAAAAAAAATTCACTACTATGGTCAAGTCAAGAACACTGGATGTATTGATATCAAAGTCTACAATCAAGAGATACCTTCAATAATGCAGATGCCAAAGGTTTATCTTAAGATGAAAAACAGGGGTAACGGTCAAGAACAGAAAGGCTTGGTAAAATTTAGCTAGAAAACATACAAAAAAGTCGCTCAATTCTGGAACAAGATTATTTGGATAGAGGAAGCCAAGATTAAATTGTACCAGAATGATGGCAGGGGAATAGTATGGAGAAGTGAAGAAGGGGCTCACAATCTTAAAACACGGTCATGGATGACTGCTGATGCAACAGGATCATGGGTGTTTTTTGATGATGTGACAGTGAACAGATGTAGCAGGATGAATTCTGTAGTGTGTAGAGCTAGACTTTCTGCTCAGATTGTCAAATTCCATACAACTGATAGGACAATTCACAATATAGATGGATAATGAGCTAAAATATACCACAAAAGCAACCTAAGCATCTTAAAGGAGATATCCATGCATTAAATGCATACATTGTTGCAGGTATTAAAAAAAACCCTTATACACTCATTGTCAAAAAAAAAATCAAACACCTAGAAGAAGTTTTCTTTTTGCTGCAAAACTCAGTATGCAGTTACATCTCAGGCAAATATGGAAATGATTAGAGTTGTGGTGTGATTAGATAAATGGTCTTGCCACCTGACACCCTAAAAGAGGTTCTACCCTTGACCTCTAAAAAGGCTCTCAGAGGCTACTTGTGTATAGTGGATCTTTTGTCCACTTGTGTAGAGCTTGTTGACCACTAGACTCCTCTACAACACTATTAAAGACATTTAGCCTAGGTAACAGTTTGAGAGGGGAGGCATTATTTGAATGTGAGAAGCTGGATGGTCGTATCGAGGAATTGCCTATCACTAAGGTCATTCTGTATTGGGGCCGGTGGATGCATGAGGCCATGAACACCATGCAACCAGGCTGAGGATGCCCTCAGCAGACCACCAGCAGAAGAAGATTGTCTGATCACTTGACAATCACGAACAGCTCCAAGTGTTTCATTGTCCGCCATTCAGAGACAGGTGATAGGATACTAGAGCCTCCATGCTCGCCCGTATCACGTCTTGCATCCAAGCTAAAGGGGGTGCAACAGGGTACTAGAGCCTCCATGCCTACCCGTATCATGTCTTGCATCCAAGCTAAAAGTGGTACAACAGGATACTAGAGTCTCCATGCCCACCATTATGACATCTTGCATCCAAGCTACAGATGATACAACAGGGCACTAGAGCCTCCATACCCGCCCATATCATATCTTGCATCCAAGATAGAGGTGGCAGAACAGGATACTAGAGCCTCCATGCCCACTGTATCACACCTTGCATCCAAACTAGAGGTGGCACAACAGGGTAGTTAGAGCCTCCATGCGCGCCCGTATCATATCTTTCATCCTAGGTAGAGGTAAAACAACAGGGTACTAGAGCCTCCATGTCTGTTCGTATCACATCATGCATCCAAGCTAGAGGCGGTACAACAGGGTACTAGAACCTCCATGCCTGCCCCTATCACATCTTGTATCCAAGCTAAGGGGTATTAGAGCCTCCCCTCAAGTGTTCAGTTTTCCTCAATAAAATATCCTATTGTTCTTATATTGTAATCACTTGTATCAACGCTACAATCACACAAAGAAAGTTTAATTTGATTCTGACAACTCCTTCTAGGGCCTGATTTTTTTTTTTTTTACATTGAGTGCATTTTTAATTCTGTTAGTTTGTGCAATTACTTTTGAGCCAGTAAAAATGGGGGAACTGTAAAACATGGCATGGCTGTGTTTCCTAAAGAGTTAATGCAATATTTTTGTTAAAGCTCTTGTATTAAAGCTGAAAGTCTACACTTCAATCACATATTGATGGCTTTGATTCAAATTCATTGTGGTGAAGTACAGAGGCTAAATTTTCAAAATTGTGTAGCTGTCAAAATACTTCTGGACCCAGCTGGATTTCATCATTCAACAGTAGGAATATATATATATAATATTTTTATTTTATTTTTTTAAATAGGTAACTCCTCGAACTTTGGGCAAGCAAATGTGTGTAAAACAACTTAAGGTTATTATGAAGAATGAATGTTAATCTCTCTTTACAGTACCAAGTATTATCAAACACAAGAAAGAACACATTTAAAAATATTGATAACATCCGTCAAAAAAATCCTCTGACACATCCTTTATGCTGAGAATTTTTTCCAATTAGAGATCATTTGGCCCGTGCGGTTAATGAATGATTAATACCTCGCAGTGCGCAGCATGTCAAGGATATGTTTTACACATTATAGATTTTTTGCATACTGTCTGAAACTCAATCAACCCTTGATTATAAAGAGGTCAGAGGAACATTGCGGCTGCAGCCATTTTTCTGGTGCGTTGTAGGAAGGCAAGGCAGAGAATTTGTTTATTTCGGTAATTGTTATTCTGCTCTTTTCTGAGGGCAACTGTAAGTTTCAAGCTTTTCTTCTAAATGCGTAACAGAACATGCATTGAATGATTGGATTTAGGGTTCATGCACATGTGAGAAGCTTCTAGGGGAGAACGCCTCTGTAATATGTGATAGAGAGCACCACAACTTTTTTTTCCGCGTGGTTGCTCATGCAATCTGAATGGAAAAATGGTTCTCTTTGCTCACTGCTATAAAATAAGTGACACATGAAGGTACAGATAGGAGTCATAGTAAGTTATGGGTGTTCTATCATGTGTGATGCCGAGATGATTATATGGGAAATGTGATGTTATAATATTCTAATATTCTTTTATAAGATGTTCCACTAATTAAAGCATATTTGAGTTTTCAAAAAAATGTTAAAAGTAGCTCAGGTCTTCACTGATTGCTGCTTTGCTGCTGTTCGCATCCAGTTTGAGCCTTATCTATTGATGTTTCCATGTAAGTTTTTCTGCTGGCCTGCTGTTTGCAACTCACTTACAGGAAGAGGGAGTCCTAAGCAGCCATTCTGCCAGTACTGGCCAAGATTTCCTTTCCCACACTTCCTGTGCTACATTGCATCTGAATTCCTTCCCCCCTATTGCATATAGTAACTAGCAGTATCCCTATGTCCTTCTTACAAGAGAAGCCAAATGTCAAACGACAGGCAGTGGATTGCAAAGCTGCTGGAAGGCAGGTCCTTGGTGGCAGCCACTTCAAACTTGATTTTCAGTGTTAAAAATGGAAAAAAAATTAATGCAAGTGTATTACTAGAGTGATGTTACGCACATAGGCTGTTAGATGAACAAAAGTTTTGTGAAAAGTTAGTGTCCATTTAATGTTGTATTACAGGTGATGACTGGTTCTCCTCATATACGCTTCAGCAGTTAGATGGTTAGTAGTTGAGGGATATGCCTAGTTTTATGCTAATATACTGGGTGAGCCTAGGTGTCATAAGGTAATAAAATGTACAGGACAGTTGGCAGTAGCTGTTACCTCACAGGGAGGAGCAGGTCGCTCATCAGGCATAATAGTTATCTAACAGGAGGGAACAGTTACCTTGTAGAAAGTTGAGTTGCCAAATAGTTACTTCACAGGGCTGGAGGGTCACTATCTAGGGTGGTGAGTATTTGGAGGTATTTTGATAGGACTAGCCAGGGTTACTTTGATAATCTGACAAATTCCAGGGCAAGGAGACGTACGTAGAAGGGAGCCCAGGGGACAAGGCCTGGGTTGCGAACTGTCTATAAACTTCTAGACAGTCCATACAAATAGAGGACTTTTTTCTAGTGTCTGGGAAAAAATGGACAAATCCATGATAGGTATAATGTGAAGGGACTTATATAGAACATTGTGATCGTGACTATAGTTTTTCTTTAGAGTTCACAGTAAATGCTCCTAATGTCAGAATTCTGAGCAATATTGTAATACCACTATATTTTCGAGAGTTTTCCAATTTACCCGTAAAAAAATGTCTGCATGTGATTTTATTAAAAGTAGGTTATAATTAGGATAACAACCTTGGCACAAGCTTTTGTTTGTATGGTACTTCCAATTTTAGCCCTGGTTGTAATGATTAGATTTTAGCCTATATCTGCATTGCAGGCTGCTGGTTACTACTGCAGGAGGTGTACATCGAGTTTGATCACTACTGTTTGTAAAGAAGGGAGTGTTTTCTATCATCTTTAGGCCAAATGCAAATGGCTGGGTCGGATTCCACATGTGGGATGGCCGTAGACCCCTGCGAACTCCTGCATACCTGTTTCAGTGTTCTTCATCAGTAATGCAGATGTGCTGGCCGGCACGTCGGCGCACATGCACAGTACAGATGACACTGCACCGTCGCTAGGCGATGACTTCGATTCCGTCGCCCGTCTGCAGTGACAGCTGCGAACAGCCTGCGTGTAGGGCAGCTTCCATTGGCTTCAATGGAAGCCATCCGCGTGGAATCTGTGCCGAAATAGAACATGCTGGGATTTTTCCCTCTGCGAGAGGAAAATCGCAATTGATTTCCGCTTGTGAGAAGGGTAAAAAGGGATTTTTCTATGCCTATGGGCAGTATTTGCTGTGGAATCCCGAGGCGGACGCCCGCTCTGGATTCCGCAATGCAAATATGCCCATGTGCAGCCGGCCTTAAAGTTATTCTGAACCAAACGGCCACAAAACAGATTTTCTGTTGCAGAACTGACATTTTTACCAGTAGTTTCTCTTTAAGTTGTACATTTTCTTGTTCGGTTAAAACTAGAGACATGTGCAGCCATAATTAAGAAAATTTCTGACATGTCTGATTTGCAAAAAATTTATTCCAATTAGGGACTTCTGGAAAATGACAAAAGTAAAGTATCCGATGACATACCCAGTGGAGACATTAATGACCAAATATATTTTATTATATTTATTCTGTTACCAACCAACTCAAAATAACAGAAATGTCATTAAGACTTTAAATAGATTCTGAAGTGCAAATATTTAATTGTCCATAGCAAATTAAGGGCGTATAAACGTGGGCGAGAACTTTGCATAAGTTTTATGTGATGTGAGACGCTCAAAGCTCGAAAGAATATGAAATCCATTCTTTTGAATGGCCCTATTCACATGAGTGTTTTGTTTTCCTCACAGCAATGCTTCATGAAAAGAAATTGCAGCATGTGGCATCTTTGGGCGTTCTGGTGGAACGCCTCACCCATTGTTTTCAATGGGACTTTAAAAGACATTGCATGGTGATTCACATGCCAACGTTCCTACGACAGCATGTATGGATGTGCCATCCTGGAGAAGCAGGATTACCTGTGCAACTTGACTGGGATGCAGATACCACCTCATGTTACAAGTAGTGACAATGACAGTGGTTAAACTAGAGAAGAATCAGATAGGAAAAGATAAGAAGTTAATTGTCTGTGGCCACCACCTGCAAAACCATTGCCTTTTCTGGGGTTGCCTTGCTGTTGCATCGCCTGTATTCACTTTCATTTGCATCAAAGGAGGTAAAATTGATTCATGATAGCTTTTGCTTCCCCACTGGACGGATTGATCTCCCTAAAGACCACGTGACTAGAGGTTATACTGTAATGCTTAAGTGTTCCCTTCATTTTTTGAGCAATGTGTGTGTATATGTGTATCAATATATCCTATTGATTAGTAAAAGAAAGAAGTTGCAAAGCCCTTTCAAGTTTTGTCTTTTTTTGGCTCATGTTGGCTGTTCCTAGCATTGCCAAGGAGACATTTGGTTGGACCATACACTATAGAACAAACTCCATCAATCTATATTTCCTAATAGCATGATATAAATGTAAAAGTTAGGAAAATCCTGTTAACTAGCCTGAAAATCACAACAAATAAATAATGCATTTATATAAATTTCAATATTCAAATCAAAGCTATTTGCTACACTGCATAGCCATGCTACACAGGCAATCAGCCATGACAGCGCTGGGGGCCCACATAAGGCTCCAGGTACCATGGCAGCCAAATGGAACCTCGTGATCTCGTTGTGACGGGCTGTTCAGGATCTTGCAATACCGATCAGGGGATTTAAATGCTGCTGTCAGAACTGACAGTGGCATTTACAGGGTTAACAGCCGCAATCAGAATTAGTACTGCTTGTGACTGTTGCCAGCGAATGGTAGCAGTGAGAAGCAGATGACACCTGAATTGTATGGAGTGGGTACACACCCAGTCCCCCACCATACAAACTCCAAACGCACAGGAGGTAAATGTGTGTCCTAGGTCATTAAGTGGTTAAAACATTGGAAAGATTAGTCTTTATTAAATCAGATTATTGTGCATTATCTGGTGCAAAGACTACACTATTTAAAAGGCAAATCAACCCTTACTGAGCAAGAAAAGCTGACAGAATTGTAAATGCGACTCTGGATTATAATAAAGGCTGTAAATAAGGACCAGTACAAGAGAAGTAGTGAATGGTATTGTGTAGATTGCACCAGAAGATCACCTAAATTTTACAATATAATAGAGAATGGTCGTTAAATAGCAAGTGCCAAAAATAATCCTGTTATTGGATACACTCCCTATAACGATGGGAGAATTCTGGAAAAAATCTGCAAGGAAATTCAAATTCCCTGTGATTTATTTGCAAATCTGCCACAAAATCCAGACCAACAATTAGAAATTCTCTGATGGCCTGCTGTTTATTATGGAGCTTTCATGCAGCTTAGGAGGCGCACACCCAACAATGGCATTATGCTATGTAATTACTCATTAAACATATTGTTACTATATAAATATATATATATGTGTGTATATATATATATATATATATATATATATATGTGTGTGTATATATGTATGTATATATATATATATATATATATACTATACACTGTGGAGCATTGTTTTGCAAATGCTTACTCCCTTGTGAATGAACACATCATTCTGCATTTGCTGTACCTGTGCTTAGAGGTAAATTTCTGCAGGACTCGAACTACGGGACATCACTAGATATCTCGGTGAAGCATATCTTTGGATTTCTCATATCAATAAGTGTATATTCAGTTGTGGCTGTTTAGAGACATTTTCTATGAACAACACAGTCCATTCCGACTCATAACAGATCGCTGAACTGCGCTTGTAATATCTATTAAAACAAAGACATGGGTCACTTATTTGTAACACTTTCTCTCCTCTGGCGTGTCAACTAATAGCAGCCGTCGCCTCTGATGCCTTCTGCCTTTGTAGTTGGGTAGGTTTTCAAAATTCACAGTGTCTTAAGCGAAGATCTCTCCTGGGAAGCAGCGCTGCGGGCATTTTCTGAACTTATATGTTCAAGTCCTTTATGGAATTTGCTAAAATCAAATCATTTGCAGTTACAGAAACCCTGTAGATTTACAAGAAGCATGACCTGGCATTTCCATTTCAAACGATTTTCTGCCTCCCTGGAATATTAACACTGACATGAGTAAAAAAGACAAAGCTAATGTGTATTTCTTGATTAGCCCCTAATTATGCAAATGATACATTTCACCACCTCTGCTAAACTGATTTCTTCAGAAGCTAATCGGTAGCACTCATTGACTAATTCTTACACAGTTGGCAATGATCTTCATTGTGGAAATAAGCACTTAGTATTGATAAACTGAAATAATCAATGGAGGTCTCTGTCTTTCTGTACATGTACCCAATGCATGATATACGATGGAAGATTTTAGCTTTGTAATGAGCATTACAGTATATCATTGTACACGTAAAAACATATACATAGTAGATTACATAAACACTGTGTCCTATTGGTTAGCGTAAAAATATATCATGAACAAGGACTGCCCATCTGTATTTCAGATCTATAACGCATCTAAATTATTCACAACGAATCACAAAGCTTTTTATTTCACCACCGTGCAAACAACTGTCTAGTTCATATAGCATCCAATCAACATTTCTAAGAAAAGTAATATCAAAACTGTGCTGTAATTGATTGCTATGAGCAACAAACACGAAAAAATATTATATATATATATATATACAAATAAATTAATATGATGCATTAATCACTTAACACTACAGAATGTAAGTTTACATCCTGGCTGCGGGTTCCATAACAAAACAGGACATGTAGTGTTTCGGGCGCTAGGTTGGAGCCGTGAGTGTAGTAACCATGTGGGACCAGGTAGTAGTCAGGAGGAAGTCAGGGGTTGTTAACAAGCGGTCACAGTTTGCAGTACAATTGGAGGAGGCAGGTAGCGTTGTTGGGAGGAGAGCCAGAAGTCATTAACAGATAGTCGCAGTTTGCTGAAGAGGAGCAGATTTAGGAGATGATGCTTGATCAAGGCAGTGGAGCACAATAATCACACAATGCATGAAGGGACAGGGCCATGTTTGTATATAGGGCTAATTAGGGGAGGAACAAGACACGAAGTGGACTAGCCTGGAAAACCCGGAACCAAGAACAAAGTACAGGAGACAAGGGATGAGGAACAAGGTATCAGGACTCAGGGAAGATATCCAGCATGCTCACCAAGAGCATGTGAGGTCATGGTTCGAATCCTGACAGAAGCAGAGCCTGTGCTATCTTGCAGCGGGAGCCAGCTGTGACTGACAGACAGCCTCCCAGTGCAGAAGCGGGGATACATAAGGACAGTAATCACCTCTACATGCTGCGATCTCTGTTAATCGTGGTATGCAAAGGGTTCACTGAGGGAGCACGCTCACTTCGTGATTACATGGGTTGCCGTGACAACAGGACACCAGATCACTATTGTAAGCGATAAGGCATTGCTGTAAGAAGATCATAGGGATCATAGCTGTTATGGTTCAAGTTCCCTAGTGGGACATTTCTAAAAAAAAGGGGGTTTTATTGTGGAAAAACGTAAATAAATTATAATAATTTTGGTATTCTCTTAATCGTACTGACCCACGTAAAAGATGTATCCTGTCATGTATGCTGTATGCTTTAAAAACATGCCAGAATTTATGTTTTTTTCTTTCGCTGCTCTCAAAAGTAAAATCATAAAAGTTTTACAATACATTAGATGCACCCAAAAATGGTATCAATAAAAACTACAGTTCATACGGGCTTTTGTGGAGATGAAAGTCCCCAAAACATTGTTGCGTCCTTTGGGCCATAATACGCCAGATCCTTAAGGGGTTAAAAAGAGACATACTTTTGCGTCTTTAAAAATCACTAATCAGACGACAATTTTGGGAACCTATGTATAGGAAGAACATAGCTGAACTAGAGAGCATGCAGAAGAGGGCAAAGATGGTAAGTAAGGGAATGGGTATATTAAACAATCATGGCAGGTTATTAAACTTAGGGTTACTCTTTTTGGAGACTCGGACTAGTGTAATCACAAGTTATAAATATATGAATGGACAGTACAGAGATCATTGTAATCCGCTTTTTATATCTAGACCTTATACTGTGATAAATTTACATCCTCAACGTCTACAGAAAATAAGGTTTCACTGTCCTCATAGATGGGGCTTCTTTACTCTAAAAGCAGTGAGATTATGGAACTTTCTGCCATAAAATGTTATGATAGTTGACTCCCTGAACAAGTTCAGAAGGTCCTGGATGCCTTTCTTGAAAAGTACAACATTAAAACTTTTGGTTACTAGATTTATGGAGATGGGATAATCCAGGAATTTATTCTGATTGTTATATTTAGAGTTTGAGCAATTGGCATCAACTTCATAGGGTATTTTCTGCTTTCCTCTGGATCAACACAATAGGATTATAGGCTGGATGTGATGGATCTGTTTCTTATTTCAACCCATGTAACTATTTAACAGAGCGAGGTCAGAAGCATAACTTGAAGCTTCTCATCCCGATTCAAAATCTATTCCAGGACCCCTCCACTGTCAAGTACCACTAATATTAGTGTCCTCCAGAACAAATACCACCTTTTCATCTCCTGTTGTTATACTCCATGTAGTATATTACAATACTCAGCTTAAATGATTGGAATGCTTCGGAGTGGTTACACCATCCTGTTTCTTATTAAACTTTGCAATAAAAAATATAGTAGATGTAGAGACCAGAAACTATTTGTATCAGCAGGCTGCATTTTTTGTTCCAGTAAAAAAAGCTGAAACAAAACAGAACCGAAGTGAACTGAAATTATTATTGAGTTTTAAGAAAATCCATTGAACTCAGTGGGGAAAAAAACATCAGTTTTACTCCCGTTTCTCTGCTCTAAAAATGGACAGAAGCTCTGAACAGAGGCTAAAGGCTAGTGTGAACTCACCCTTATTTCCTCCACTCACGAGAAAGGAGTTGTCGCAGTGATATGCATGAGTGTGGAGTCCTCGGTTTTCACGATTAGCAGGAGTCCCCCTTGGGAGTTACAGTATCTAGATTGGGAATACCCCACTAACTGTTCACTAGAAGCTTGGAAAATCTTAAAGGGTTTTCTTGGAGTGTTTTTTTCCCCAGTAATTAGCTAGCAATTAAAACAATTAATAACCAACATATAATCGATACTATGTTCCCATTTCACACTGTAACTGAGAAACAGAGTAACATAGCTAACTACGCTTTTTTCTGTAAGTCCCTTTCACTTCTGTAACAATTATGAAACCAGCATAGCTTAGCAAGTTTGGCTGTTCTGTAATCATGGCCACCTCTGCATTCATTCACAGCCTCGGTGCTCCAGTCAGAGGCTACCTCACCATGGGGACAGATTCAAGGGACCTTCATTTTCAGAATAGGTGTGGGTCAGGGGCGTAACTAGAGGCTCAGGGGCCCTGATGTAAAAGGTGAGCTGGGGCCCCCCCTCTATCTGTATCTGTACCCGTACCCATACCTAAATCATGCTACACAGAGGCATAACTTGAAGCTTCTGGGCCCCAATGCAAAACCTGTAGCAGGGCCCCTAACTATAATGCTTTATTCATAGTACTGGGCTCCTTATATGAAGAAGAGAGGCCTTATGGGCCCCCTAAGGCTCCTGGGCCCGGGTGCAACTGCATCCCCTGCACCCTCTATAGTTACGCCCGTGGTGTGGGTCCTATCTCTAGGACCTGCATCTATCACACCTTAATGGCATATTCTATGGATATGCCTTACATTTATAAAATACTTTGATATTGGGCCATCTGCAGCTCTGATGCCCTACCAGTGGTCCAGTGCAGCATCTAGCTTTTCAGTCTTTCTTTATTAGCTTCAGCATGAGGGTAGTAGTATCCACCATACTGGGTGAAGATGGCAGCACTACAGCCTAGGTTCTAGGGTAGGAGGGACTAGGAGAAGAAATGTTGCTTCCTTGTCAATGGGTTTCTTTCTGCTAAAACTTTCCATTTAAATATATTGGAATAATCAGTGTATAGGTACATATTGTTATTTGTTAAAAAATAAGCTAATAAATGAATGATTGGATTTCATAAAGTGCTTGTATGGTCTCATGGACTGAAACGATCTACATGAAAACAAACTTAATATCATTTTTATAGTGTATTATGTGAGTTTAGGATGATTTGCAGTTGTCATTTTCTCCAGGAACAGGGAAGGCATAGCATAAATATTTAATGGCACACAAGATTTATAGCAAGTTGTAAATTAGCGTATTGCCAAATGATCAGGAACACAGTGATGTTTAATAGCAATAACAGTGTTCTGCATTCGACTCTTGAATAGACAAACAGGCATTATGTGATGTGGATACCTTAGCATAGAGCAGGAAAAGCAGAACCAGGACACTGTCTTTTCTTTGTTGGTAGCATTTTATCAGTTATAGGTGACTTTCACACTTCTTTTTTTTGGACCGGTATTTGTAAATCAAGACCAAAAATGGGACAGATACAGAGAAATAGTTTAGTAGAAGAATTTCCACATCCAAGCTTTGGATCCATTCGTACCAGTACTGATGCAAAACACTGGCCAAAATAAACAAAGATGCCGTATCCATAAAATACAATCTTCTTTATTTAATCCATATAGAAATTGGGATAAATGGTACCATACAGAACTATATCTAAGTGTGGACAGAGTTCAGTGCGTACTTTTTATCATTTGTAATATTCTATTTTACGGAGCCAGCATATTTGTTCGTATTGCTATTTCCTGCCATTTGACTCTCACGGCTAGCCGGCGCACCATAGGATCTTCAATAACAGGTGCTTTGCAATTACACTGACCTCAGCTTGGGAGAGTGGAGAAGCTTGCTGTATTTCCTGACTGACCAAAATACACAGTTATACAAATGGCCTAAGACAGTAATGATTAACATTCAATCCATATGTATATGGTAAGGAAAAGGGTGGCCCTAATTATAAGTCAGCCATCTGTTCCACTAGAGCTTGAGACTATATCGTACTTGACTCTTTACATTGCTTTATGCTTTTCACCTGTAAATATAAATTTATGGCCCACATTTTTGGCCTAAACTAAGGCCAAAAAATATTTTTTAAATGATATCTCCCACATCTTTGGTCAACATTTGTCAATTTTTTCAGTACACAATAGTTTTTAAAATTGCAGAGAAAAGTTGGTGTAGTTTACTGGAAGGGGATGTGGACCATAAATTTTACTTCAAAATATTTTTATTAACTTTTTTCATAAGTAGGGTAAGATGTAGTAGATGCATGGTATACAATAATAGAGGTAGTGATAGAGAACATATCTTGTTGCATATTAATAAAGGAAAAAGTTTTAGGAAACGTTTGAGAGAAAGGGGGGGAGATAGAGAAGGAAAAAAAAGAGGGGGTGGCAGGGTGGATTAAAAGGTGGTGGATGGGGGTAGGATTGAGGAGGGAGGAAGGGAGGTGTGGGGTCTTGTAACTAGACCGCTATAACAAATGTAAGCTGAACATCAAACTTTGTTGGCTTCATGAGTGATTTAAGGTTAGCTTTTTTAGAGTCTCTCTCCTCCCGTCTGACACTACAAATTTTAAACAAATTGATGAATACTTAAGCCAGGATAATGGTGCAAGTTATGGCACAAATGTACACTGGATGGCCACTTTATTGAAAACTCTTGTCCTTTTTACTATCAGAGCTTCGCAGTATGAAATAGACCCATAATTTTGGAGTATGTCATAAAATCAGGTGAGTTGTCCGTGGATCAGTTGCAGTGTGAATCCACATTGCAATTGGAAAATTAAGCTTTATGAGTGCCTTCGAATGAGACCTGGTCATGCGTGCTAGACTAGCCGAGGACAGTTTTCCTTTAAAGGGAACTTGTCCCTTCTGAACAGCACAGTAAATTAAGTTATGGTGCTGTTCTAGAAGGTGACATGAAGCCCGGGGATGTATTATTTATACTCCTCTGCACGCCATGCAAAAATTCAGCTCTTTTCAGATTGCTATATGCGTGCTCTTCCACAGAATTGTATGGGAAAGCGCACATACGGAAATCTGAAAAGAGTTGAAACTTTGTGCAGCGTGCAAACTTTATCAGGTCACAGCATGGGAGAGCGAATGAGTATAAAGTACATCTTCCTGCTCCATGTCCCCTTCCCAAACAGCACCATGACTTAGTATATGGTGCTATTCGGAAGTGATAGGTTCCCTTTAAGTCAGTTGCAAATAAGCATGACGGATAGAACCTCTTGCAGTTTTGAAAATCCCTGGATCTGCTGAAAACTGCATTTTTTTCAAGTCTTCTCCTCTACAATGGTCGATGTGATTTGGTAAATAACGGCAGTGGCCAAAAAGGCAACTAAAACAGTATGTGTGAACATACCCTTACAGTGCTATACTTCCTTTTATAACTAGAACCAATGTGTATTGCAAGATAAAACATAAGGAGTAGATGCAAATGTACTTCTTTGGGCTCACTCGGAAAAGCTCATTTTCAGTCCTTGCCCAAGTTACATGGACAGCACACCGACCCATGATAGTCAATGAGGCTATTCACAGAGATGTTTTCTCCCACAGACCAAACTGCTGCATATCCTATTGTTATCTGCCTTCACAGACGAGAGTAGGGCACACAGTAATTGGGGTCTGTGAACATCAGACAGTACATGGTCAGCGTCCGATTTTTTTTTTTTTTGCACTTGTGTCTCCCATGCAGCCATTGAACATGACCTCTGGCTCTTCAGATGTTTTTGCTTTGAGATACATCATAAGCATTTCCAGTTCATATTTTTCAAGACAATCAAAAGTTTCAGTATTTCCACCTGTCTGTAGCAGTAATGCTTCATAGCAGGACCCAAATAATCTTTTGTGCTTATGAACTGATGTAAAATGAAGGAATTAAGCATCTTTTTGTAATTCCCAATAATTTAACATGACCTGTCAAACACGTGGGTGGAAACTTAATTACCTCTTATGTTACAGATTAGCCTTTCCAAGTTATCACAGAGATTGCTGGCAGGCTTATACAAGGAGTCTTTCTTGTCGACTGCCAGCTTGTTCCCGGAAAGGTGTCATTTTCCCTATATGTCATCGCCTCCAGCCTGATTCAGTGTTCTCTCTGCCCTTTGTGGCCCCCCACATATCTCATAAAATTGTGTAGTCATAGAAGAAATCACTGAGTCCTGTGAATGAATATAAATGAATATAAAAAGTTTTTTTTTTTGATGAATAATACAGATAATTTTTTTTTCTTTGTTCCTGTCAAAATCAGCAGCTGCAGTTTACTTAAGAAATACAGTTCTAGGATTATCTTTAACCAATGATCACCTCTGTTTCTCCATCTACTGCGTGTTCCTATTATACATGTAATTAGGCAGATGATTATAACTGGGTGCTCTTGCACTTCACTAATGTCACCCTAGGCTGCCCATCACCTCCTCAGCAGGACTGGCTGCAGATTGTATGCAAAATTTATACCCCAATCCCCTTTTTCCTGATATTCCAAAAGGAAATCTGCTTATTCTGGCAATGCTTTTAGACTCCCATAGTAGTAGAAAATATCTGGAATGGTGATGCAAAAGGAGTTATTAATTTTGAAATACAACAGATTTCAAGATGTTAATTCAAGGACCCAAAAGCATCATCAATTGACGTTGTCTTTGAACACAGTTCCACAAGGCAAGCATTGATCCACCTGGATGAACTACTGTTGCCGGCACTGTGGATTGAATCTTTGGGGGCGTAACTATAGGGGATGTGGTTGTACCTGTATCTAGGAGCTTTAGGGGGACTATAAGGCCTCTCTTCTTATTATAGGGAGCCCAGTACTATGAATAAAGCCTAATAATTGAGGGCCCTGTTACAGACTTTGCATTGGGGCCCAGAAGCTTCAACTTATGCCTTGATGTGTCCTACTGTTTGGACAACTCTGCCCGGTAAGAGCACACAAAATTGCTATTATTATTGTTTTTATATATAGGTTTATCTAATCTGAGCCTACTGCGCTGAGATTATGCCCTTTTCCCCTTCTTACCCACAAGTTGTAAGCCCATTCTTCTTTACCTATTGCCTGCTAATAAACACCACCATAACCACAAGTGTTATGGCAAAAATGTATGGCCGTTTAGGGAAAGCTGAGTGTACCTTGTGAATGACGTCATATGACCAATGCTACGGCGATAGCCTGCTGAGGGACAGCAGAGTGTACCGTGAGACTGAAGTCCAGGTGGCCCGTGCAGTAGGGCTGCTCACACCAAGACTTCAGTACGTCACATGACAGAGGAATTAAATGATAGAGCCCACACAGTTATGGATTCATCAAAGAATTCCCACCTGACCTAGGTAAGGGGGCTTTTATTTATAGCCCCCTTACATTGGGGTGTCACAACATCATTGGACAATTAACTATGCAAGTTTATTGGTTAGTTTTCAATCCAACATTTTTCATAGGTCAATTTAATACTTCTTCGTGTCCATTGGTTACATCTCAGTATTCCAAGAAATATCATAGTTCTTTGGAAGTTCTCAATCCGACCTTTGATTGGCTACTTCTTAGACATTACATGGCATTCATTGGATACATTCTGATTCTTCATTTGCATACCTTCCAGAAACTTTTAAATTGCAGTGAATAGCCTTTTGACTGCTTGCCAAGAGGCCAAGTAGCTCAAAGTTCTTATCTCATCTCAGCATATATGTCCTGTACATAGCTAAGAACACGGTCATGTGGTTTATCTAATACATTTCATGTTTATTCTGTGGCGTAGGTATTAATTCAAACATCACGCGTGTGTATGTGTATATGTGTGTGTGTGTGTGTGTGTGTGTGTATGTATGTATGTGTATATATATATATATATATATATATACACATCTAGTCCATGAGTACTTTATATATTATTATTACACTAAAAGCATCAATGCTGCCTATTAACCTTCTTAATAGTCTTGTCTTATCTTGACACATGTCTCTCAGTACATACAGAAATTAGACTAGTTGTTTTCTGGTATATTCGACGGTGTCTGTTACTGCGTAGTTTAAATTAATACTATATATATCAATTGTCCATAATCAAATATTTTCCGTTACAACAAGTAACATTGGTCATAGGCAGTGAGTGGAACTTGCGCCATAGTTACCTTTAAATTAAAAAGAAAACAGTAATACTCCCTTGGTAAGCTTTGTAGGTATCTGTAGGGTAGAAGTGGTAAAATAAGAGCCATGTAGAGTATAGATGAGAAAGTTTCTACTTCAGACTGGCAATGCCTTGGATTCTTCACATTCTTAGGACCAATTCACATGGGTGTGTTTTCTGCTGTTTTTAGGCCATATTTTTACTGACAGAATATGGACAGCACAGTCCCATTGAATTAAATTGTGCTTTTTACGCAGAACAATGTTGCATGCGAAAAATTTGGTCCGTATTGATGGGCTAAAAATTGTCCATTAAAGTCTACAAGTGTTTTGTTTATTTATAAGTGATTAGTACCACTTATCCTGCTGTAGGAAATGGTTTATCGTAATCTCTGCAATACCAAATATCAACTATAAAATGTCTGCTTTGAACAATCCTTTTTGTTAGCAAGATCTTCCAATAACAAGGGCATCCCCATGCCAAGACTCTCAGTCATCACCTAGAATCTCTGGAGGAATTCAGTTGCAAATGTCCAATTGTAAGGAGGATACGGTTTATTGCTGTTTAATGCCAGGATGATGTTGTGTTGTTTGCAATGGTACTGCTTCTTTAAGAAGAGGTGGCAACAGAGGAAAAGTCCTGAAGAAGAGACAGGAAGTAGTTGAGAGAGGTGCTTGGTGCAGGACAGAGATTGATGCAGGAGTATCTCCTGCTGCATTGCGGTGCCACAGAAACAGTTCTTAGGATGACTTAGTGAATCCTTGATCCTACAAAGCTAGACGTGCACTCTATAGCTTCTCTTCACTCTGGCTACGACATGAGGGTCCTAAATGGGGAAATCTTCTCTACTTGAAAAACAGCTTAAAATGGGGTTTTCTGAAGCAGCTTATCTCTTTCATTAATGTGGTTCCTTCAAGTTTAGAACATGTATACATCATATAAAATATACTGTAGTCAATGTAGAGCTTGCAGTAACTTCTTGTAGAAGTTACGTCTAACTATAGTATTAGAACAGCTGTCATTGAACTAGAACTCTCTACATGCTGTTTGTCCATCTGATCATAAATGCAACTGTAATTCGATAGCACTTTAAGGATCTCGGTTTGCCTGTACATGGTCAGCACTTTATTTTTTTTCTTGCACTATTACTTTCTCACCTTGTAGCAGCAGCCATTATTGCGAATCCATCATGATTTTGTGAATCATTGTCCTCCACAATGGGAAATACCTTAAAGGGGTTGTCCCGCGGCAGCAAGTGGGGTTATACACTTCTGTATGGCCATATTAATGCACTTGGTAATATACATCGTGCATTAAATATGAGCCATACAGAAGTTATTCACTTACCTGCTCCGTTGCTGGCGTCCCCGTCACCATTGTGCCGTCTAACTTCAGCGTCTAATCGCCCGATTAGACGCGCTTGCGCAGATGGGTCTTCTCCCTTCGGCTTGGTCCGGCAGCAGCGGTGTTCTGGCTCCGCCCCCTTGTTCGCGTCATCGCGTAGCTCCGCCCCGTCATATGTGCCGATTCCGGCCAATCAGGAGGCTGGAATCGGCACATGTGACGGGGTGGAGCTACGCGATGATGCGTACAAGGGGGCGGAGCCAGAACGCTGCTGCTGCTGCTGGACCGAGCCGAAGGGAAAAGACCCATCTGTGCAAGCGCGTCTAATCGGGCGATTAGACGCTGAAGTTAGACGGCACCATGGCAACGGGGACGCCAGCAACGGAGCAGGTAAGTGAATAACTTCTGTATGGCTCATATTTAATGCACGATGTATATTACAAAGTGCATTAATATGGCCATACAGAAGTGCATAACCCCACTTGCTTTCGCGGGACAACCCCTTTAACTATGAACAGATCTTTTTTTTAATCTTCCATTATATCTCTGGCTCTTAATTAGATCATGAATTGCATGGAACAGATTCATTTTGACTGCATTGTTAAAGTATGAATGGTGTGACATGCTTTGTTACAAACTGTTATATCCATCATTTAGCATGGTGGATTAAGACATGCTTTTGACTCACACTGATTTCTGAGATAATTATGGTGGCAACAATAGAAGTTTCAATTCATAGCACTTTTATCTCATATTACAAAAAAAAGCCATTATCAATATTATGTAAGAACGGCTCAAAATACTGTTTAAAATGCAAAAAAACAACTCCCATTATAGTATTAATATGTTGTTCTCCCACATGTATTACAAAGTGAATATTTTGGCTGTACAGTTTCTATGAAACTGGGTCATTGCCTGTAACATGAGGCTTGAACAATTCCATTTACTTTCATTGTCCCAATAGCAAAAAGCAATAAGATTGGATATCAACAGGAAATGCCATAGTAAAATATTGTGTACGACGCATTGGACTTCATTTCTAAACAGAGTCGAGACCTCCTTGTTGCTTTTCAAGAAATGATTGTAAAATCTATGGTGTGTGCATTGTTATAAAGCTATTTAGAAGAGCAAACAGGTGTAATTTAGTATAATGATGTGGATGATGGATAAAGATGGTGGCATAACAGGGGCATAGTTATGTAGCTCCCTGCTTTTATCCACTAAGGTGACATCAACAATATAATTGCTCTTCAATCTATGTTAGCAGGAATAGTAACACTCTAAGTAAGGGGCATTCATTTCATTAAAATTAGTAGGTTACCTTCCCTTATTATTAGGTGATATGAAAATCTACATATCAGAGGCTAATGAGCACAAAAATATCTTGAGCTGGGTATTTCGTGCTCTGCTGATGTCCTTAAAACCCTTCGGACCCCCGTACCAACCCCTCACCTTTCTCCTTCTCAAAAATAAAACACAAACAGCTATTTCTTTTGGATAATTTTGGCCACAGCACCCATTTGATTGCAAACCACATTTAAACATATATAACCCTTTTAAAGTAAATCAATAACATTCCACGCTATGAGGGGAGGTCCTTGGAGCTTCAAAATCCGGCTCCACAACTTTAAAGGATATTATACCATTTACCTCCAGTCACTCTCCACAGGCTCGGAGGCACCACTAGCCCTTATAAGAGAAATTAATATGCTCTACCAGCCCTGAGGGAGTACCCAGTGTCAGAGCCACAAAGTGCCAGACCCCAGCACACTCCTTCCAATAGGGGGCAAGATGAGCTATCCTCACCCTGACTCCCCCTCCAACCAATTTTAGAACCAAGGACTTTCCACCTGCCAACCACTACCATGACATGTAAAAATGCCCAACATATTCATTACCTGCCAACTCCCTTTCCCTACACTTTGCCTACTGTCAACCACTCTGTTTAACCCCTTAAGAATGTGGATCTTTTTTTTATCATTTTTTTTTTCTTCTCCCCTTTTAAAAAATCATAACTCTTTTATGTATTAATCAATGTAGCTGTCTGAGGGCTTGTTTTTTGCAGGACAAGTTGTATTTTTCATTGGCACTATTTAATGTACCATACAGTGTGCTGAAAAATGTTTAAAAAATCTAAGTGGAGGGAAATGGAAAAAATTCCACCATCTTTGGGTGCGTCTTGTTTCTATGGCGCACAAACTGCAACAAAAATGACCTGATAACTTTATTTAATGGGTCAGTACGATTACTATGATCCCAAACTTATATATTTATATATATATATATTTATTTTTTTTTGCTGTACTGCTTTTTTTTTTTTTCAAAGATATTACATTTTCTTTTAATTATTTTTTGCTGCCATCTTCTGACAGCCATAACTTTTACATTTTTTTTGTCGACATGGCTGTGCAATCTCCTGTACCATTTTGGAGTGCATACAATTTTTTGCTTGCTTTTTATTACATTTTTTTCTTGGAGATGGGTTGACCAAAAAAAGCTCAATTTTAGCATTCTTAATTTTTTTTTCTCTGCTGACGTTCAGCATGCATGGTAAATAACGCATTATTTTGATAGATTAGACTCTTACGGACGCAGAGATAGCATATATATGATTATTAAGATTCTTTTATCACAAATATGACAAAAGGGGTGGATTAAACTTGTATTACCTTTTATTTTTTTAATAATTAGTAAAAGTTTTTTAAACTTATTTTTACTTTTTTATTAGTCTTCAGAGGAGGCAAGTACTTGCAATGCTTTGATTGTTCCTGCAGTATAATGTAATGCCATAGCATTACATTATACCACGATCTGATAAGCAATCTATCAAACCATGCCACAGGCATGGCTTAATAGGCATTCTGCTATGACAGCCCTGAACATGGCTTATCAGAGCTGTTGCGGGTATGTGCCAGCTGTAAAAAACAGCCGGCACCCGCGACCTTGCGATCTTCCTTCATACATACCCCAAACATGCAGGATGTAACTGTACACCCTGCAGCATTAAAGGGTTTATAAACAACTTAAGGACAGGAAGGTGGGTCCTTCCAGTTTTGTGACAAAATTCCGTTTTGGAATAGGGGGTATATTACCTGCAGTTGTTATTCTCTACTGCCCTTACAATCCGCCAACTCTGCACCACGTTTTTGGCCATCCAAGACGGCTGCAGAAATTTTCTAACTACTTAATGTATATTGTGCACTGCTCTCTGATTGGCCAGTGCTGATCACGTGAGCAGCTATGGCCAGTCAGAGAGCCTGTCTAGTGCATACTAGTAGTCTAACACTACAATGCACTGTGGGGATTAAGTAATCTTAAAATACTGTTGGCCATCTTGGATAGCTGAAAACATGACCTGGAACTGGTGGATTGGAGGGATGGCAGGTACTATACACCCTGCCCCCTCTGGTCCTGGTGCAGACTTTTGTCCTGAAACCAGAGCCTCGCTTTACAATAAATTAAACATATAAACTCTGCTGATGTAAGTGCACCAGAATGTATTAAAAAATGTGGAGGATTTTTAAAAATGTTCACCACCATCATTTACTTTTTTAGAAAAATCAGATGAATAATGTAGAGAGATGGGGAACAGCATGACTGGACTGCGGACCCTCTTGTCCATCGTCACAAGAACAGTGTAGCTGAGTAATTTTGGAGGAATTGCTCCCTACCTACAGTACATACACCTGCACCATTATACATTCTTTTTTTTTATTGAAATCGATTGCAAAGGGGGGTAAAGGACAGTGAGAGTTGCATTATATAGAATGCAGTGATACTTCGGGCTTAACCAAATAGGCTAGAGGTAAGAATTTAACTCAAATTTTAGAGAATTGCATTATGAGAAATGTTCTTTAATAGATCTATTAAAAAGGTTGTCAGTTTTCACTCATGCAGCAAATTAACAAACCAGCATAGACTCATCAATCCCCACTCCTGCTGTCTTCCATGCCATGGCTCCGGCTCTCCTCTCCTAACGAGGACCGCTACTCCAAATAAGTTGGAAACAAACAGGAACCTTGTAGAATAAACAAAGAAGTGACCGTTTTACAACAGAAATGCCCCATTTGTTTCTTTTTGGGATTCTGTCTCAGTACTGTTTTCAGCAGCTGTCATGCAATCCCCGAGTTTAGTCACATGTTATATAATGCTATGTGAATGCTCCCTTATGCAAAAATAAAAATGGCAGACAGTCCTATATAGTAGCTATTTTTGTTGTAATAGCCCAATGCAGGCAAGTGAAGCAGACTATTCTTTTTACAAAGTATATAACAAGTATAGCAATGTATACCTGCCCAGCCGATGCTAAAAGGCCATGCTTTCCTCTAAAGACCTGCTCAACATATGTGCTGGGAGATACTAAAAATGAACACCTGGCATGGTAAACGGCTCCCTTCGCGATCCGAAGTGATTCAGTTAATAGATGAGAGTCCCCGCAGCTGTTCTCTCTGTATTCAGTTAGCCGGTATAGTCAGAGAGTTTTGATGATTGTGCTCTCATCATTCCGTGAATATGTATGAGCGCACATCTATAAAGTCAACCTCTGCAACAGCAAATTCAGGAATTAAGAGTTTATATTAGTGGATTTGGCATTAAGGGAACCTGCTACCAGCTTGAAGCTTGAGAAATCATTTGGCATGTGGGGAAAAGTAAATTCTAGAGCATGCCAAAGTTTTTGTTTTTTTCAATAAAGCCAATAATGACTGCATACCTTGTAAATCAGGTTTAGGCCTCTTTCACATGGGTGACAGCGAGAAAGTTGCAGCGATATCGCAGCTGTGTTCTGTGCAATATCACGGCGTTTTCTAGCTGCAATATCGCGATTTTGTTAGTTGCACACTTGCATTGAATGGCTGTGATTGGTTCATCAAGCGCTGCAGTGATTGGCTGAGCCACAGTGCTCAAGAACCAATCAGAGCCAGCGCTTCCTGGAGGCAGGATTTTTGAACCCCTGATGAGAAAGTGCTGGCTGAAGACTGCAGACAAGCGTGCCAGAGCTGTGGAGGAGAAGTGCGGCGGAGCGGACAGCACCTGTTAGGGGATGTATTGTTTTTTTTTGTTTTTTTTTTAATGTAGCTAGGGTTTTTCAGGGGAAATGGTAGAATTTCCTACTGTAAAAGTTGTATCACACCACACGAAAACCATGTTTTCATGCAATGCAACACAAAGAAAGGCTCCATAGCGAAACATGGGCTACAAAATATAGCAAATCGCGCCAATATTCAGCATGCCACAATTTTTTTTTCTCGCGATGAAGCAGCCTATAGAAGATCACTATTGTGTAGGAACCCATTGGAGAGCATGGGCTTCACAGACTTAGTGCTGTCGCATTGCGAGAAAATCACACGATTTTGTTGCCCATGTGAAAGCGCCTTAATCCTTCCCTCGCTTTATGTAAATTATTATTGAATGATGCAGGAGGTGGGCCTGGACCACCTCTGCTACTTGCAGTGCTCTTCTGCCCCCAGCCATCCTTTCCATTATTGATGGGTGGCACAGATGACACCTTCTACTTCATGCACAGACCTGTCCAAATCTAAAGCAGACATGCAGATCATCGAGCCCTATTGTGGGCCGATTAAACTGATGCTTATGCACATCTGTCGGACCTCAATGGGTCAGAGCTACTTTGGTGGCATTTGGTGGCATCAAAACTGTTGGGGCTCATCAGTGTGTGTATATGTATGTATGTGTGTATATATACTGTGTGTGTGTATGTGTGTGTGTGTGTGTGTGTGTGTGTCTCTATATATACATACTTTATACATACTTTATACATACATAGGTGAACACACTAATTCCCTTAACTTTTATCTCTTGAATACTGTAGAGTTTAGATTTTAAATTGCACTGACCTACAGGATTATTATGATTCTGTATAACACTCTTATGTGCCGAGCTCAAATGCTGTTATCATCCACTTTAGCAGAAGGATGCTTATTACCAATGTTCCAGTGTGAAAGTAGCTGTGGACGCCCCTACAAAGAGCGAGTGGCCTGAGAAGCACTAAATTGGACAGAACTTTACTTAACAACAACCTTTCAGCTCAGACCACCTACGGAAAAATGGATGCAGATCAAATAGCTTTCTTTTTGTTAAATAATCAAGTGACTTTATTAAGTATCCATTAAAAACAACAAAGGGTGCCACAGCATAAAAAATGCCCCAACCTCACTCCCCTCAATACAGGTTAGTACATAAAATAGTTAAAAGTACATAAATATACACAACATTACTTATAGAATATATAAGCAAAATACCAACACTGAATGTGGATGCAAAACTAATGTGCAGAAATACATGAAATTCACCAAAGTGCATATTAATAGCAGTAATCCACAATACTGGCCCATATACATCCGGGATGGGATGAGATAGAATGTACACTAATTCTTCTGTAGAAGAATTGCCCATTCTTCCTTATAGGAGCAGAAAAAAAAATTGCATCACGCTCGCTTGTACATTTGAGTTTCATGTGAGCGCAATGCGTATTTGCTCCCACAGAGAATAATGGACAAGCGAAAATCACAAGTGCGCCGATATGAGTGCGATTTTCTTGCAAAATGCATCACGCACGTAAAATTGTGGGTTTGCGTGTGTGATATCAATGCACGTTTCTAAGACCTATATTGCACTCGCCTGTGTAAATGCATGCTGACACCTATATCCCTTTTGTGCTGTGCTGTAGACCATAAGCCATTGAGTAGCATCATCATACACCTATTTGTTGTCTTGCCAATGATTTTTTGGAATGCAGATGTGCTAGGCAATAAGAATTTAATTCTTCCCCTTGTTTGCCATTACTGTTTAATTATATCTCGCTTCTCGCTGGCATTCTGACCCACAGTCAGTGATTTAGTTAATTGCATTTTCTCAAAGATGAAGAAAGACACAATGTGTAAGAAATAATTTCTGATACATGTTTGCGGTGAACAGATCTGACAGTACAGGGATGACAGCCAGATAAGCCCAGAGAGCAGGTGTAATTCACATTCCCAAAGCTAATAGAGGGTCATTTTGGTTGTATGGCTGTTAACCACTTCCCACCGATGCCATTTTATTTGTGTTGTTTTAGGTTTTTTTTAATTCTCACTTTCAAAAAAAATCATAACTTTTTTTATTGTTCCATTGACATCGCCATGTGAGAGCTTGTTTTTTGCAGGATAAGTTGTATTTTTCTATGGTCTTTAACGTACCATATAATTTATGGGAAAACTTTAAAACATTTTTATTGGAGCGCAATGGAAGAAAAACCTCGATTTTTGCCATTTTTTTTACAATGTTCACAATGTGGTAAAAATAACATTTGAGCTTTATTTTGTGGATCCAGCCCAACCCCGGTTAAGGGTGCATTCAGACGACCGTATATCGGTTGGGTTTTCACGCCCAGCCGATATACGGCATCTCTCTCTGCAGGGGGAGGAGGCTGGAATAGCCTGGAGCAGTTCTCTGAGCTCTCGCCCCCTCTCTGCCTCCTCTCCACCCCCTGCACTATTTTCAATGAGGAGAGGTGGTACGGGGCGGAGCTAATTCCTGGAACTTAACCCCGCCCCTGTTCCACCTCCTCTCATTGCAAATAGTGCAGAGGGGCGGAGTGGAGGCAGAGAGGGGGCGGGAGGTCAGAGCACTGCTCCCGACTCTTCTAGCCTCCTTCCCCTGCAGAGAGAGACACCGTATATCGGCTGGGCGTGAAAACCCAGCCGATATACAGTCGTCTGAATGCACCCTGAGGGCGCCCACCCACTGGCGATTTTTTTTCCCTGCGAAATTCGCAGCATTTTTTTCTCTGCAGGGGTCTATGGGACTTGTAATGTTAAAATCGCGATCGCGCAAAATCGCAATTTACCGCGAAATCGCGATTTTGCGCGATCGCGATTTTAACATTACAAGTCCCATAGACCCCTGCAGAGAAAAAAATGCTGCAAATTTTGCAGGGAAAAAAAATCGCCAGTGGGTGGGCGCCCTAAAGCTGACCTCTGTGGAATATATTTTGGCATTTCTGCTTTTTTAGTTGTGATCTGCAAAGCTACAAATAGCTATAACTGCCTTTTAGATTTAACATTAGATTTGCCAGAATTGCATCTTTTTGATCGACAACTAGGTCTTTAGTGGGTTATATACAAACTCATTCGCTATTAGTAAATGCCATTTTAGGAAGCTGCACCTGTCTCTAGTTACTTTATAGACTGCTTTTTTCCACCAGACTAATACTATCAACAAGGTATACTTACTACACCAAGTAGTTAAAGGATCTCACAATTAATGGTATTGACCATTCAGACAAGCATGTCAAGCTATTGATAGGTAGATTCTAATATTGATGAATAATGACCAAATTGGCGTACCACAATCATTCTGTGAAGCCCATCAATTTATAGATTTCACCCTACTAGATTTGCAAAATCTGTCTCTTACTTTCTGCTGTGCTAAAAGAATAAACTTTTTTTAACCATTTCTTTCTTAGTAAGCACTATCCCCATTCTATATGTGATTTTTTTTCTATACTTGTTCCATCACTGAGGCCTCTTTCACATGACAGTATGCATTTTTACGTTCGGCCATATGTGATGAAAAATCGCATGAAGGAAGAATAGCAGCGATCAAGTCCTAATCTTAGGGCTTATTCACATGAGTGTATATCGGTCAGGTTTTCATGCCCAGTAGATATACGCTTCCATCTAAGCAGTTCCCCCCTTCCGTCCCCTCACCGGCTCTCTGCCTCTCTCCTCCAGTCCGGCGTTTAGAATGGAAGGAGGTGGGGTGGAGGCGGAGCTAATCTCCACTCTGTCCGCCCACTCCCATTGCTAGCTATGGACAATGCCCACCCACTCCCATTGCAAACTGCTGGAAGGGGAGGAGAGAGACAGAGAGCTGGTGAGTGGGTGGGAAGAGGGGGACTGTTTAGATGGAAGTGTATATCGGCCAGCCATAAAAACGCCGGCCGATATACGCTTGTGTAAGTAAGCTCTTAATTAGCGTATTATCAGACATTCATACGGGTGGCTCCTGCGTGATGGCAGAGAAATACACTACTGGCAGAAATCCACGGAATGACTGCTAATGCTTAAATAGCGGCAGCTGTCATCTTTTCCCAGCATTGGACGCAGCTAAATCCCCCCCCCCTCTTTTTTTCCAGCTCCCATAGAAGTCTATGGGAGCTTCTAGCGTAACACGGCAAAAGACATATTTTTTCAAGTGCTGTATAAAATTGGTCGCCGATGTGTTATTTTCTTTCATGCGGTTAAAAATCACTCATTTGAATGAATACATTGGAATCCAATGCTTCAGGTGGTCGTGATTTTTGGACACCGCTACATTAGCTGCGGCCGTGTAAATGAGGCCTAAGGCTATGTTCACACTTGTGTTGTAGCTCTCACAGTGGCTGCCCAATGAGCACTGTTGACTTTTAATGACATGAGTTTTGGTAGAGTAAACATTATTTTGACTTTGGACTCAGTCACACGGGCACATCGGCATCCGTACACCAGCGCCGATGCGCCCGTGTGACTGAAGACAGCCGTCTCTTTGCAGCACCGGAGGAAAAAACATGTGACTGACTTCATTGCCGGTCATGTGTTCTTTCCTCCGGCGCTGCAGAGAGACGGCCGTCTGCAGGTATGTCCGTCTGCTGGTGTCAGTCACACGGGCGCATCGGCGCCAGTGTACGGGTGCCGATGCGCCCATGTGACTGAGCCCTAAAACAAATAGTGCTGCACATCATGTTATTCTTCCTTTCAAATCCAAAAGAATCTGCAATGAAGACTGCATGGAGCCTCCCACGTCGATGTGAGCAGAGCCTGATCCGAAGTATTTTTATAGAGCTTCTCGGATTTTTCCAAGTGTAATTTAAGCTTCTCCCCACACAGACTGGGTAAACTTGTAGAATGTTTTGGAACTTTAGCATTTGCTTTGAAAGTGGCAGAACAATTCCATTTTATTGGATCCCAAACTTATCAGATGTTAATGCCACTTTTATGAGCTTCTCAAGGATCAAGTCCTTCCATACAACAGAGCTTTGTTCTGGAGCAGAGCTTAGCTACAGGGCTTTTTCCGTTATCTCTTTGGCTTTCATGACAGTTTAAAGCTAAAAATTATCAGAGTGCTGATGGATACTTCTCCATACATGCTCAGGCCTTGTTGCGCTGGTAATCACAAACTATATTCTTATTGCTTCATACCGTTTCTGTAACAAGGCAGATGAAGATGGCATTTGTGAAAAAAATACGCAAAAGTCTTAAATCCTGCTCAGCAGAGATCCAAAGGCCGGGAAACGTCCCCAGGCTTGTCTGTTATCTAACGGTAACAAGAATAATATTTTCAGGAACATCCTTTCCACCTTAACCTTAGTCTTGTTAAAAACAACTTTTGAACTAATTACCAGTCTAGATTTTACTATAGTTTTTTTTTTTTTTTCCTCAGGAACTCTCCTAATTATGTTTAATATCAGTGTGCTATATAGATCCAACTCAGATGCTCCCTTTAAAGCTGCGACTAAGCCACATATTTCTGCCACATATTTTGCCATAATGCAGAATCCTGCAGATTTTGGCCATTAACAAAGCTAAATTCCCATATGGATCTGCAGCCAAATAAGCAGCATAAGACGTGGATTCCTGCCACACTTTTTAGAGTCGGAATCTACGTGGAAAAAATCTGCTTTGGATTATTAAATCCGCCATAAGAACATACCTGAAAAGCTCAAGCAACTATTGGACAGGTATGAAGGGACATTTCATGAAGCTAATAACTTATAGTTGCAGGAAGAATAATTATCAGCTATTTTGATTGAAAAAAAAATCACTCTTCAACATTTTACTAAAAGGCTCTGTTTCTTCAAGTAGGCAGGTAGCTTTCAATTATCCCCTCCAAGGAAGTACAGAAGTACACTCTTTATTTTCTTACGTACGATGTTCATTAATTATGACATTTCCTTTTATCTCTTTAAAGCGTGTTCACTTACTGTTAATTGTGAACATAAGAAAATTAGACCTAAAAGCATTTTAGACTCTTGTCAGACTGTTACTGTAAAGCAGACGCCTTCCCATCTTCAACTGCGCTTTTAAAATGTGACAGTTTCATCAGATGTACTTAAAGTCAATCTGTAGTAACACCTCCTAACTAACCACCCCAAGTATTCCTTGTGATCACATCAAGAATCAGTTATTTGGTAAGGGTGCTTTCAGACAGGCAAAATTATTCTGCATTCTGCACCCAAATTCGCTCCAAAATCCATGTCTGCCTGCAGACATTAAGGGATCAGTCACACAGATGCATCCGGGCGCTAATGCGCCCGTGTTACTGCACGAGGAAGACGGCCGCACACTGCAGGTGCGAGCGACTCTCCGCACCGCCGGAAGAGAGAACACATGACTGGCAATGCAGCCGGCCATGTGTTCTTTCTTCCGACGGTGCAGAGAGTCGTCCGCATCTTATCGTGCAGTAACACGGGCGCCGGTGCACCCGTGTGACTGAGCCCTAATGCTGAACTGAAAAGGCTTAAATCCTCCTGCAATTCCACATCAAAATCTGCAATGAGACTTGTGAATTCTGAATATTTCCGCCCCGTGTGAACACAGCCTTTGAAAGGTTCTCAGAATAGGTTTTGCTACAATTAAGCGTATGTGGATAAGTAGATGGAAAATCCACAGTGGAAAACAGTGGTGGATGGGATTTACAGAAATCTCCTACACATGCTACATAAGTGCAAGGTGATATGTGTTACAGGTTTTACATCCACAGAATGTCAATTTATACTGCAGATTGGTCACAGATTTGTTGCGGATTTTCCCCATTGAGTTCAATAGGTAAATAAAAATTCACAACAAACCCAGTTGTTGCAGATTTTTCTGTGGATAATCCATGGATTTGCAGCAAAATCCATAGGTGGAGACACTTTAAAAGAAAGAAAACAGTGAAATAATAAAGAAAAAACATTTCATTAAATGTCTCCATATTCTCTCCACTATGCACAAATACTTGACTGCCAGTCTCTCCATCCTGTTCTCCACTGATGACGTGTCTTCTAGATATGTGGACATGTGATCACTGTAGCCAATCACAGGATGTAGTGGTCATATGGGTCAAGACATCTTCGCTGGAAGCCAGACTGGCGGTATAGAGCGGTGAGAGGATGCAGCTGGTATATGTCATTTACTTTTTGTTTCCAATCCACAGCGGCAAATCCACATGCAGATTTGCATTAAGTAGTCCCGATTTGTCACTGCAGATTTTACTACACCAAATCCGTCAACATTTGTGAACTTACCCTAAAGGAATACGATTTCAGCAAAACATATTTTGTTGTATAATGCAAAGTTAGACAACTTTCCAATATATTTTCTGTATCACTTCCTCACAGTTTTCAAGATGTCTGTTAACTCTCACTCAGAACCAACTTTCAGCGTTTACTTTTCGGTGATAAAAAAGTGTCCTGCTCATGTGATGGACACGGGTACTTGGCTCATTACAAGACTCGGATACACATTCTGAAATTGTAATCAGCCCTGCAACTTTGTGTCCATGCTACAATTTAGGATTTTTTTTCAACTGTGACACTGGCATAGGACAATGCCAAAGAACAAGTACAAGAATTAAGTAGCATAAAGTGTAATTTAGTCCTGTACTAACCATGGACAGCATGCAACAGACTCCCTCATTATAAAGAACTAGCTGCAGCATTTCAGAGAAAACCATTTTAAAAAGTGCTGGCCTGTGGGAGAAGTGGCTGCTGGGTGTTTTCTCAAACTGGTCAATCAGGCATTGAACAGGGGGTTGGACCCAATGAACCTGAAGGTCCCTTCCAACTCTATGATTCTAAGCAGAGGCGAGAGAGAAAAAGCCGAAGGAGAGTCGCCTAGTGGGCACCTCCCCATGTCCTGCTCTCTGAAATGCTCCAGGACCTAGGATGATAAGTGTGGAAGAAAAAAATGGGTGGAGCAAACCCGTGATGTAAGTAGTGCCTAAAATGTAGTGCACAGGCTGTAAAGGAGGCAATAGATGCAAAATGGTATAGTGGTGCTGCCAACCAGATAAATGTACCACTAAGTGAGCATACGTAGAAATAGATGCAATAAATATCACAAAAATGGTGACACGGCACAGCCTTCCAAAGAGAAGTAGAGGAAAATGAGGAATAAAGTTGGATTCATTCCTTCTCATCCTCTAGTGGAAGGTTGCGCAGTGTCACCAGTTTTTTGTTACTTATTGTACTTACAGCACTGCAGAGTAAGGGCGCCCACCCACTGGCGATTTTTTTTCCTTTGCGTTTTGCGTTTTTTCTCAAGAGCAATTAGTTTTGAATGTGTTCCTGTCCACTGGCGTTTTTTTTTTCAGTCCGTTGCAATTTTTAACATAGGAACTGTCAGTTGCATATGTGTCCTTATTTTTCTCTTAATGCACCCATGAATGTCAATGTAAATTAACGGAAAAAGCCGCGAAAATGCCGCGAGAAAGCCGCGAAAAACGCTGCGGAAAACGCGCCGAAAACGCTGCGTTTTTCACTCACGAAAATCGCAAACGCCAGTGGGTGGGCGCCCTAAGACCTTTTCTTTGCTACCAGCTATTTGTGCAGAATGATATTGATCACAAGTTCCCTTTTAACATATTAGTCCATTTTCCCATAATTTACAGTGGCAGACTGCACTGCACTACCAAATTAGTGACATGCCACAAGTAAATGGTGATAACCCCATAATAGTGTAGATAAACCAGTAGGGAAATCTTCTTAATCAAAATCCCTCCATGTTATTAGCATTTTACCAGACAATTTTCTTTATCTTAAGGCCCTTTTACATGGGACGAGTGTGGGGCAAACAATGCCCCACACTCGTCCCCATGTATACTTGCTCCCATGCTGCTGCATAGGAGCGAGTATCGCTGGATCACCCCCTGCGCGACCAGTATGGAGGCAGGGTGGCTGAAGGAGAGTTCCCTCCCTGCTCCCCCCCCCCCCCCCCCCGCCCCTCTCCATTCACTGCAAGCAGCGGATACTCATTACTGAACAGTTGCTGTTTACACCAAAGGATGTGTCGTTCGAGATTTAAAAACTTACTGACTGGATGATTCTGGTCCAGTTGTTCAGTTTCTGCATGCTTTTACACAGGACGATTATTGTTTAAAACCCCGCACTCCCATGGGGTTTTGAACAACCAGACCGGTAAACGTCCCAGGTAAAAGGGCCTTTCCAGAACTGGTTGGCCAGATTTGAGAAGAGTGAAATTTAAAAGTTTTGCTCCTCTCTAGTACTTATCATAGATAGGACTATTGTGTTACTTCAATGATAATTTGATGATTTTCTTAGGAAAATAATATGGAAAACCCTTTGGGAACTATGGTTAAAAAGAGCCGCAATATTCACTACTGTACTCTACTATCCAACATATGTGATATAATAAAATCCGCCATTTTTCAGAATAACCTTTTCAATTGCCATCCCATCATCCAGATTATACAGGAGAATTTTACCATCCCTTATCCTTATGCCAGAGACCAAGGTTAGTGATTACATTAGCTACTCCTTCCCAGTAGCAATTTGCTGTAAATAACTGCAATAATTCTGATATGAGATCTTTTATATAACCTAAAATAGGGGTAAACAAGATACGTTGTCAGTCAGGTGGATCTCAAATACAAAACCCGCTCTGCTGCCACTATATAATCAGGAAAGCATGTTTTGAGTTGAAAAGTCAATACTGTCACTTTAAATAGAAATGTGCTCCACATAGAACTCAGAAAATGAGAGAGATTCGCTCAACAGCCAACACATGAAAACAGCGAATCATATAATTTTCTTTTTTTTTTCTTATACATCTATAAAGTAGAGTAACACCTGCAATCTATCTTCGAAGGTGCAAAATACCTGCTGGGATTTATTGTGAAAACCATGTAATTATGAAATGCATTCCTCATGTTCCATGCTAAATGGCATTGTGAAATGAAACTCGTAATGGAAATTTTCACGAAGCAAAGGGAAGATGGACCTTATTTTTTATAAATCTTGTGCACAATGATTTCCAATAAGTGTTCTAATCATTTTTTTTGTTTAATCTTAAATTTACTATGAACCTTGCAAATTGAAAATAATTGACCTGATAGAATTAGAGCTGTCACGGAATCCTCCAGCCAGTTCTATCTGTAAAATATGAATCTAGACTTTAAAGGCAGCCGTAGATTTGTCATGCATAGTTCTGTGAAATGTAGCTGCACAGAAATATCAGATTTCCTCAGCTTCTGTAAAATAGGCTTTCTCTTGCGGTTATCTGAAAATGGTAAACAAAGCAGCTCAATAATCTTCCGTTTTTTTTTCAGGTATTTGCCCAGTGTTTGAAATGACAAGCCGCTTGTAATCAGATAACACCTGAGTTATAGCATTTCAGAGGCATCTGTAACACTATGCGTGAAAGTGACTGATAGAGCACCTTTAATTAAAAATAACAATCTTCCAACATTAACTGAGATTACACTTCATCCAGTTACTTTATAGCTTGCTACATCAGCCTCACGCAGAAAGTACTGCTCCTAGAAAACTCTACGGTAATCTGGAGCTTCAGCTGCCCCAAGCCAGTTATTGCAGATTACGGAAAGTAATTTTCTGCGCATCTGTATGCAAAATTGTGTTTTATGCTATATATGTAGCATATTAAAGAGGAGAATTTCTGCTATTAAAGCGGAGGATCAGATTGTAGAATGGGTCAGGGTGCTCGGTTAATCATTTTATTGCTTATCAGTCCGAGACCCACTACATTGACCTTACAAACTCTGTATAGTGAGAAGTGCCCTTGAAGAATTTGGTTCACTCATTTCTTCTATCTGTCTAGGTAGAAATTTGGGTAGTATTAGTAACCAGGAGGTAAAATATCAAAGACAGGGATTTGAAACATGGATCCTGCATAGTCAAGAAATAGCAGATACAATAGAAGAATATCCAGCTCAGCAAACCGTAAACAGAATTCTTTATTGATGTTCTTCAATTGTATCTTTAAGTTAAGCTAAAAGGATTGTCTGAGTTATTGAAAAAAAATCATATTTTTTATTCATAAAAAAAATAAATAAGTTTCCTGTTTGCTGCCACTCCAGTCCTCTGTTGAACGTTGTGTACTTTGCTGCAGCAGTGATATCCCACATACTTCACATTACTGCAGCAGCTAATCATTGGTTTCGTCACTGGGACATCACAAGGGCTACCGCCAATAACAGAGCTCAGTGATTCATTGGCAGCCCCTGTGACATCCTGAAAACCAGACGGAACTGCGGCTGTCAACAATGACAGGGACGTGATCATACAGGAATGATCTAAATCCACTTTCGCAATCCTGCACTCATTGAAACATAGAGCATAAGTCAAACCCCAACACAGTCCTATGTGCGCCAAAAATGCATGCTGCCACTATGGACCGTTTTACTGCAAGGCAGGTCAGCCACCTAAATTGTGGTAGCGTACCACGGTCCGGGCACTTACTGCACTCCAGGATTCTAAATTACACATTTATTGGGATCTATAGGTTTTTATATGGAGCCACAAGGACTGTACTTAATAAAGTTTAAGACTTTAATACAAAAAGAGAGCAATGCTTATTAAAGTACAAAAAGGTAATATAAAAAAGGTAAAGGAACATACAGTATACACAAGGCAGTTTCAAAAATAAAAGGAATAAAAAATAAAATACCAGTTCTTGTTGATTAGATTGATTAAGAAATCTGGGTTCTAGAAGATAAACCGGGGCTGGGTAGATCCTGGTTCTGTTAGAATCACCTGAAATTCTGACAACTGGGCTGCCCCAGCCACATCTTTTACCTTCCACTCGTGACATCAGAGGGAGGCAGGCTGAGTGGATTCAAGAACCATTCAGGAAGAATATGCTGTTCAATATTTTGTCACGTCTACCCAGAAGGGACTCCTATGACCACCATATTTTATAACACAATTTTATTTGTAGACACCAAATATGGCATAGAAAAGATTATTAGTTCAGTTGATCTCAGATTTGACCTTTTTCCCGAGGCTGCACAAAGATGGAAGTGGATGCGTTGGATTCAGTAGCGTCTCTTGATTCCGAAGAAATTGCTATCTTCAGTCTATGCCCCACAGTTAAACTGTAATCTTAGATATTAATCTCCCCATTGTTGTAATACAGTTCTCATCTCCTAGGGTAAGAAACGGACACAGAAGCTGTCTATGGACAGAAAAAGTATACAGATTCTAATGGCAAATCCATGTCAGCAAAAGGGGGTTAATTAGATCAAAATCCTATTCAGGATGTGACTAAAGGTGCATTTACACACACAGATGATCGCTCAAAATTAGTCAGAAACTGACAGTGTTGAGTGATCATTTTGCGTAGGTACTAATGGGCTAATCAGCCCTTTAGTACTTCATTGCATGTATTTAGAGAACAGCGGGTAGTCTGCTCTCTAAATACATTGCTATTGTTCTCCAGCAGGACAGCGGCTGTTAACAGCTGTTAAAGAATGTTATCCTGCCTGCGAAGAACTCAGCATATAGTCTGTCTTATCTTATTGTCCTGCGGGACGAGGATTTCATGCGGACCTGAAGTCAGCGATGGATGAAAAGTGTACGATAAGTGCATGATGGGCACATATTTACACATGACAATTATTGCTTAAAAAATGGCTTTTGAGCGAATTTTTGAGCAATAATCGTTGTGTGTAAAAGGGCCTTAAGAGACGAATGAAAATTATCGAACCTGGTTGGACTGAATGTGTGGATACAAGAATGTCATACTTTCACAACAATATCATTCTTGCTTTATAAATGTGTATTTTATGTATATCAACAGATAATATATTTTTGTTTTTATGAAAGGCTAACATCAGAAAAGTCACATGCACATATTCCATATTCCCCAGCTCTGGGGATATAAACCTATTATTTTTAGTTATTGATACTCATGGGTTTCTCAAGTGTATGGAGTTTGGCTTTAAGTCTTTCACATTCAATTTAATTTTTAATTTTCATGTAACCAAACAGCTGAACAGGTATTGTTGTACTCAACTTATAACTCAACCTCTGTTAATGAAGGAAACATATCAAATAACATTTATATATTGGGAGGCCATTCTTGTGAACATATACCATAAGTTAATTTATTTATTTATTTTCTCCTTTATCTAACGCATACATATTCCATATCATTGTACACAAATTGTAATCACTTACATAGGTCCTCGTATAAATTAAAACTTGTAAGCAAGGATTTAGCCTGCATAAGATCACATGCTGTACACATGTACACTTGGCAGTCCTGGGCTTTAAAACAGCATCATTCCAAGTGTATAGTGTTGGTTTAATGCTCCTGCAAGGAGCAGCTCGGAAACCCATCTGTTAGACATCCTAGGAACTCTGAGAAGACATAATCAGTTTATAACTGCTTCTGTCTTCCCTTTAGCAGTCTGGTGAATAGTGGCATTGCCACTATCTCTTCTGGACTTATAATCACTGGCATTAGCGTTGCAGCTTTGTCCCAAGTGAATGGGATAAAGCTATAATACCCAGCTCAGACACTAATATATATATACTGTTTTGTTCAGTACAGAACAAGGACAAAGCAAAATAATTCTTCTGAATGTTTTAAATAGCTGATCAGCAGGATGCTGACAGTCAGACCCCCATCAATCTGATAATTGTGGCCTATCCAAATTTATAAAACCTGGATAACGCCCTTAAGTTTACTAGCTTCATAATCTTGCAGAATTTATATTCTATTCATTTCAACATTGAACGGAGTCGGAGGGGAATTAGAGCATGCCTTTACTTCCTCCCTGCTGAAAGAAATATAGAGATGGAGCAATGAAATGTGAGAAAGATAGCAAGAGAGATGGCTAAAATAACTTGAAGATTTTACATTAAGGGCTTAGTCAGACGGGCGTTTTTTCGCGCGATTTGCGCATGCGTCCGGCGATTTTTTAAAACCATTGCTTTGCAATGGTATCGGACACATGAGCGCTTTTTATGCGCTCGTCCGATAAATTATAGAACAGAAATCGCAGATCGCACCTATCTGCGATCTGCGATTCCTGTTCTCTTCTCTATATGCGCTCAATGGGGCCGGCAGCAGCAGTGCCGACCCCATTGAGAACATATAGAAGACAAATCATTCTTCTCTGCCACAGCTGTAACAGCTGTGGCAGAGAAGAACGATGTTTGCCCATTGAATTCAATGGAGCTGGCAATACAGCGCTGAGCCAATCAGGGGGCAGGTCTGACTCACACCCCCTTCACACCCACTGCAGGCCGGCCGCGCGGAACTCCGGCTGCCGGGAGCAGGTAAGTACATATATATTTTTTATTTTAACACTTTTCTGGATAAATTGCAGGGAAAGGCTTATATATTTAAGCCCTTCCCGACAATTCATCCCACACTCGCCCGCAGCGCATTGCTTTCAATGGAGCGGGCTGTATTGCCGACTCCATTGAATGCAATGCGCTGGACAGCTCCGGCCCGTTTCTAATGAAACGCGGCTAGGAGCAGATTTTCAGGCGATTTTCGGGCACCGGTCACGCGATTTGCGGATGCGCATCCGTCATGCGATCCGCAAATCGAGCGAAAAAACGCCCGTCTGACTAAGGCCTAATAAGGAATTTTACAAGCTGTCACTATGCCTGCAATGGAAACTGTCCTGTGATTACAGCAGCTTCTACACTCTGTCAAGCAAGCAGTCTGGGAATTGTAAAAGGGGAAAGGGTGAGAAAAGACTAGTGTAATGCCAACTACCAGGCTTGTAGCAGTGACCAGTGACTGAGCTGCCATTCCACTCTGTCGATAAGATGGCAGACAATGATAAGAACTTCCTGTTAGTAAATTAGGAAGAATGAGTGGTCAGCAGCATAAATAGCTGAGCCTTAATGGGAAATGCTTCACATGCACACGAGGGTCTTAGAGTTAGGAAGCTATGAAATATGAAACTTCTATTTTTTTTATTAGAGGTACATTAGTTGATAGAGATGAGCGAGCACCCAAATGCTCGAGTCCACGTTATTCGAGTCAAGCTTTTCGTAAAATTCGAGAGCTCTACTTGAGTAACGAACCCCATTGACTACAAAGGGAGACTCAAGCATTTTTGTATGTGGGACGCCGGGTGCCGAGCTTTTTTTTTTTTTCCCCTAGGTTCGTCTCTCTCTTTCTCTCTCTCTCTCTCTCCCCCTGCTTGCCTACCAGCTGAAAAAATTGCCAATGACGCACACTGCGTCGCGGCGGGGAGGGGCCAAAACAGGCACGTCACAGCAGGGAGGAGCCAAAAACTGGGGCGGGGTCGAACACCGCTTGATGCTCGTTCGAGTAACGAGCACCATCGAGTACGCTAATACTCGAACGAGCATCAAGCTTGGCAGAGTATGTTCACTCAACTCTATTAGTTGACCATTTTCATTCACATCGCCACCGAAGTTTCCTCTTTAACCCTTTACAATCTAATTTTGGATTCAGGGTTTCCTAAAAAGCATTCTATTATTGCTGTTATACAACAGTGCCAACTGCTGGCTAAAGCCATTGTGTGCGCCAGAGAGACTTCAACAGCGGAGTGACTGGCAATAGATGGTAAGAATACCCTGTCGGATGTTGGAGCTGTACCAGCTTCAATCACAATGTAGGGTTAATATTCACTCAGATAGATAGACCAATTAGAGTTTAGCTCCATCCTGGATTTATGACTTTGACTGAGGCTTTGTTTACCCTGGATATTGACTCTTTCATATGCCATAATGGCTATAATTAATCCAACCCTTTTGTAAGAATGGATTTTGTTTGATTGTTTGATTTTTAATGGGTTCTTTCTGGCTTCCGTTCTTTTTTGTTAGTAAATAGACTAGTGCAGAATACTTCTGGCTATCAAAAAGCATTGGAAACATGATGCAAGTGTAAACAGAACCTAAGCGCAACTATATATAGCAGCAGCAAACAGAATACCAAATCTGTAAGATACATATGCTGCATCTCCAAACCAGTAGCAAGTTTATAAGTCAATTATGTAACTTTTGCGTTGTTACAAACATCATTCTTTTCAGATTCTGCAATTGTTTTTATACTTTTAGCTTTCAGATCAACAGCTTTCTACATAAATACACTTTGTTGAACACTGACATTATAATATCATTTCTGGCTTGCTATTTTTTCTAAAATATTGAGAAAAGACAGAGCATATTTCCTTCAGCCTCTGCAGAAGAAAGAGCAATCTTTATATCCAGAGGTCACTGGTGCATGTACTAAATATCTACCAGGCAATTGGATACTATTAGCTGTGTTAACAGGAATTAATTTAAATTCAGAAAAAAATCTGACTGTCACTTTTATTAGCACATTCATATTCTAAGGTATTGAATACAAGTTGTAGGAGGGAATAAATGCAAAAAGAGAGGACATGTTTATAGACTTTAGAAAATATTTGAGAACAAGAGAGATGAAGGCCTTGAGAAGGTGAAAATCCCAACTTGTAGGAATATTCTCCACTTTTCAGAGTCATTTTACTTTCCATTGAAGGTATATAATAGTAGTACCTAACTATCCTGTAAATTGGGATCTCTCTTCTGTTCTCTTTTTTGGCAGCTCATACACATTGCAATATTTTGCAATGTGCAAACATAAGCACAGCTCCTAATGGGGTTGAGGATGGCTTCAGATGGCCATAGGCGTAGCTTAGCCCACCGCTATGGAGCGTAGTTCTGTCTTTTCCAACTCTGCACCATAGCGCAGGAGTTTGAAAAAAATAGCGGGAAGATACGTGCTGCCCTATATTTCCCACACATGGGTAATATTACGTGCAGGAAATGTAGGGCAACTCCTATCTTTTCTTGCCTGTATAAGTAATGGATGAGAATCCCGATAGTGAAACGAATCCACTAAAATCCATTGAAAACAGTGGTTTCATTAAGTCCCATTATGCCGCCATGATAATCATGACTACATTAGTGGAGAAAATCATGTTAGTTTGAAACTTCCTTTAGGCCTTAGACACACGGGCGCTTTTCCGCGCGATTTGCGCATCGCATGACGGATGTGCATGCGCAAATCGCGTGACCGGCGCCGAAAAACGCCCGAAAATCTGCTCCTAGCCGCGTTTCATTAGAAACGGGCCGGAGCTGTCCAGCGCATTGCATTCAATGGAGTCGGCAATACAGCCGGCTCCATTGAAAGCAATGCGCTGCGGGCAAGCCCGGGATGAATTGTCGGGAAGGGCTTAAATATATAAGCCCTTCCCTGCAATTCATCCTAAAATGTGTTAAAATAAAAAAAAAATTGTATACTCACCTTTCCACTGCAGCCGGAGTTCTGCCGCGGCCGCTGTCAGTTCTCCTGAACTGCTTCTCGGCACTATTCAGCCGGCGGGGCTTTAAAATCCCCGCCTGCTGAATGAGTTGCCTCTGATTGGTCACAGCCTGACCAATCAGAGGCAGGTTTCACTCACACACCCATTCATGAATTCATGAATGGGTGAGTGACTGCTGCCTCGCATTGGCTCAGCGGGACCAATCAGGGGCAGCTCCCGCTGAGCCAATGAGAGGCAGCAGTCACTCACCCATTCATGAATTCATGAATGGGTGTGTGAGTGAAACCTGCCTCTGATTGGTCAAGCTGTGACCAATCAGAGGCAGATCATTCAGCAGGCGGGGATTTTAAAGCCCCGCCGGCTGAATAGTGCCGAGAAGCAGTTCAGGAGAACTGACAGCGGCCGCAGCAGAACTCCGGCTGCAGCGGAAAGGTGAGTATACAATTTTTTTTTATTTTAACACATTTTAGGATGAATTGCAGGGAAGGGCTTATATATTTAAGCCCTTCCCGACAATTCATCCAGCCCTCGCCGGCAGCCCATTGCTTTCAATGGAGACGGTTGTATTGCCGGCTCCATTGAATTCAATGGGCAAACATCGTTCTTCTCTGCCACAGCTGTTACAGCTGTGGCAGAGAAGAATGATTTGTATTCTATATGTTCTCAATGGGGTCGGCGCTGCTGCCGCCGGCCCCATTGAGCGCATATAGAGAAGAGAACAGGAATCGCAGATCGCACATAGGTGTGATCTGCGATTTCTGTTCTATAATTTATCGGACGAGCGCATAAAAAGCGCTCATGTGTCCGATACCATTGCAAAGCAATGGTTTTATAAAATTGCCGGACGCATGCGCAAATCGCGGCTAAAAACGCCCATCTGACTAAGGCCTTAGAGAGTATAAAAAGAGGATCAAGCTATTTTAAAATGCATTGTAGTTCCTAAATTTAGAATAAAAAAAATTTTCAACAAAATATTTTTAAGAGGTATATAGAAAATCCAGAACAGATACTGAAACCTGGTACAATCATCCTTGGGCTACCTACTGGCCCATTTCTTCACAATGGGCCAGGGGTCAGTAAGGACTACTATGAAATTACTTAGATTTTGAGCTTTGTCTAGAACAATTGTTCAGTTTCTTTATTAGCATCAAAGCGACCCTCTAATTTTGAGGTACCAGATGCAAAGGGAAATATGTTCCCTTCAGTTCCCTTCCTTTGGCATCCCTCTGATCTGCCAATTTCAGGTCCTGCCTTCAGTCATCCAACATGACCAACGCAATCTTCAGACTGCCTAATCCCTTCAGTGCATTGATAGTATTAAGACTGCTCTAGTACTAAACCTGTTCAATGATTGGCCAGAGCTGCTCATGTGATCAACACTCGCCAATCAGATAGCAGTGTGCATTTGCTGGATTGAAAATTCCTGCAGCCATATTAGATAGCTGAAACCAGGGCCCGAAACTGATGGATTGGAGGGGCGGCAGAGAAGATACTGCCCTAACCCTCCTACTCCAGGACAGCATTTTGACCCGAAACCAGAGGGCTGCTTTAATGCATAATTTGTGATGTTTTTAATAGCTGTAATGTTTTTATTTGATAGAATGAAGGGTATTTGCTCTCTTATTGTAATCATAATTGTAGTTAGGGAAGATTTATGGAATAAACAACATAGTTAACAAGGCACCCAATAGCTTTTCTAATATAAAAGCCAATTTTATGCTTATATTAAAAATGGAACTTGCCAAAATCTGCCATCATTTAGTGCCATGCAATTCATTCCCAAAAATATGTTGTCTATATACACATTCTCTATTCCTGCGGCCTGAGTGGTCTGCCAGGCTTCATAGATATGCCATGTGTATGTAATGATACAGAATGCAGGAGCAGTTAAAAAAAAAAAAACGATTGCCGGTTCTCCATATGTGGTCTGGAACTGGTTGACATCGGAGTGGTTACTCTGCTATGAATGTTAACACCAGGTGTGACTGAAGTCGTGTTTTAGTGGTAATGATTACAATGTAATATTATTAACTGAAGGATCTATTATCCAGTGTTTGTGTGCATATAAGATGCAAGAATGTGTACGGGCCATATCTCTTGTCTTTCTCAAACTGAAGAAAAAAAACCTGTGCAACACAATGTAAAACCCATTTGCAGAGCGATCAGCGCTGCATAAAACACAGACACCTCTGGTCTACATTCTCAGCGGCACTCATCTGTGATTTAAAACCCTTTCAACGTCCTTTTACTGATTAAGCTGAAGCGATCATCATAGCGGGATAAAGAATTAGGCAAAACCCTTTTTTGTAAGTAAGATCTAAGAACGGAATCCATATCCCTTGTTCTTAAACATCTTGCAGAGCTATTCAGACAATAGTATTAAATCCATCCTCCCCCTTTGTGGGTTCATCTGCTATGTGATGTAAAGAGAATAAGTAGAAGCAAATGAAATCAGGACCCGGAAAACTTGTTAAGCTTTGTGAGACTGCACAAATACATGTTCCATATAAAACTATTTGGCATTTTGGATGCAGAATAGCTTTTATCTACACTTCAATACAGTTTTAAAAAAAGGGTTAAAGAAATCATGTTTTGGAAACCTCAATGCAAAGTTAATGCTTTAACTCCTTAATCTCAAAGACAACCTTGGGCAATGGAGAGAGTGTATTAAACACATAGACTGTCGCTCCGTTCATTCCAGTGGGATTGTCAGAAATACAAATGAGTACAAGCGCTTTCCTATTTCACAGAGTTGAATGGAGCAGCAGAGTACATGCTCAGCCACTGCTCTTTTCAAGATACTCCTTACTGTGTGGGTGCAATAAGGAGGAAAAGTGAATACAGAACCCCAGATTTTGGGATTGATGGTAATCTCAGTGGTGAGACCCCCTCTGATCACCTTGTAGATAGGTGATAAAAGTCCATTTTGGGATAACCCCTTTAAAACTGTTAGCACTGTTTGGAGATTTCTGTTACTAGAAATGTAACATAATACTCAAAGAAAGTGTGACGCAGAGTGCTAAGGCTCTTGCTCACGACCTGAAGTTCAATCCCCACACGGTTCAGGTAGCGGACTCAAGGTTGACTCAGCCTTCCATCCTTCTGAGGTAAGTAAAATAAGTACTCAGCTTGGTGGGTGGTAATAAATAAATTACTTGAAAGCACTGCAGAATAAGTTGGTGCTATACAAATAACACAATAAATGTATTTATTTTATAGAAAAAATTGATTAAAATAGATCCTTCTACAGCCATATTTCTAGTGACTACATTGGCCTCCTACTCTATGATGTAAGTTTATGTAAAGAATGATTTTCATAGACTGGATTCTGAATTACTACAACTAACAGATAATTAACCTAATTCTAGAAGATAAGGACTTACAAGAATACAGATTGAGCACGCTAATGGTGGAATCATTTAGTTTACTAGAACATTGTTTTCCTGTGGGTGGCTTTTGAGTAGAGATGACAAATACTTTAAAAGATTCTATCACCTGCGTTTCACCAATAAGCAATTCCTATTACAAAGTACTAGGAAGTTGAAAACTTTTACATAGAACCATATTTCATCCTTCATTGTCTTATTCAATGAAACTGTGGCTTCATAATAGGAAACTTACTTATCTGAGAAATGCCATTGAAGCGATATATATATATGTTTTTGCTGATCTGTTCATCTTTACTTTTGAGTCCACAATTTTGTTAGGGTGGCACTATTCAAATATTTTAAAGCTACTTCATCTCATGGAAATAACAAGAAAATCACAGATCTGTATCTTGACTTTGTTGTCACATGCATAAATTCATGTGTACATAACTCAATGGAAATTGAGTTCTCCCATTCTGAGTAGAAGATCTTTTTAGCCAAGTGATACTTTTTTGATTGCATCATGGCTCTACATCTGGACCGCATCATGGTTCTGCATCACGACCTCAATGCATATTGCATCTGAATGGAAACATATATATTTTTATGCTGATTTAGATTACTTTTATTGTAGCTTCACATTGTAGCCTCATAACATCTTGAATTTTAATGAATGCTTGTGTTGGCCGGATATCAGTTATTGCCTCCACATCCAGCCCATGCATACTGCATTATGCCAACTATTGTAAAACTGTAATAAAAACACAGCTAATTCTGCACTTAGAAATATGGAATACAAACAATCCAATTTAAGGATTTCCAAAAGCAAAAATATACACTATCCCAGTGAAACTAGGACACATTATTCTACACAAGCAGTAATTTGTTTGAGTGCTTTTTGGCCGAAGAGCTTATGTTATGAAACATTTCTTATTAATATAGGCTTAGCTAAGTCTTAACATAAGTACAGAAATATTCATGATTTAGTTCTCAGATCTATCATGTTATAATTTGTACATTGTAATATACAATTAGCATAGGGGCCTAATATAGTCTTCATAACCGAAAAGAAGACTACATAAGTGCTGGGTAGTTTATTTTTTTACCCATAGAAGAGTGCTTCTGATGTTAAACAAGGAAGAATTACTTTTAGGCTTCTCTATACACAGATTCTAGCAAATCATGGAAAACGTGACCACTAGAGATGAGCGAGCACCAAAATGCTCGGGTGCTCGTTACCCGAGTCGAACTTTCAGTGATGCTCGAGAGTTCGTTTCGAGTAACGAACCCCATTGAAGTCAATGGGCGACTCGAGCATTTTTGTATATCGCCGATGCTCGCTAAGGTTTTCATTTGTGAAAACCTGGGAAATTCAAGAAAGTGATGGGAACGACACAGAAACGGATAGGGCAGGCGAGGGGCTACATGTTGGGCTGCATCTCAAGTTCCCAGGTCCGACTATTAAGCCACAATAGTGGCAAGAGTGAGACCCCCCCCCCCCCGCACTGTCAGCATAAAGATCGTTCTCCTCTGCCACAGCTGTAACAGCTGTGGCAGAGAAGAACAATGTTAACCCATTGAATTCAATGGAGCCGGCAATACAGCTGGCTCCATTGAAAGCAATGGGCTGCCGGCGATCGCGGGATGAATTGTCGGGAAGGGGTTAAATATATAAGCCCCTCCCTGCAATTCATCCAGAAATGTGTAAAAATAAAAAATATATATATACTCAGCTGGTCCCGGCAGACGGAGTTCAGCGCGGCCAGCGGCAGTCCTCCTGAACTGCTCTGAACAGCTGTGAGTAGTATTCAGCAGCCGGGGATTTAAAATCCCCGCCTGCTGAATGAGCTGCCTCTAATTGGTCACAGCCTGACCAATCAGAGGCAGATTCCACTCACACACCCATTCATGAATTTATGAATGGGTGAGTGACTGCTGCCTCTCATCTGATTGGTCCCGCTGAGCCAATCAGAGGCAGCAGTCACACACCCATTCATAAATTCATGAATGGGTATGTGAGTGGAATCTGCCTCTGATTGGTCAGGCTGTGACCAATTAGAGGCAGCTCATTCAGCAGGCGGGGATTTTAAATCCCCGGCTGCTGAATACTACTCACAGCTGTTCAGAGCAGTTCAGGAGGACTGCCGCTGGCCGCGCTGAACTCCGTCTGCCGGGACCAGGTGAGTATATATATATATTTTTTTTTTTACACATTTCTGGATGAATTGCAGGGAAGGGCTTATATATTTAACCCCTTCCCGACAATTCATCCCGCGATCGCCGGCAGCCCATTGCTTTTAATGGAGCCGGCTGTATTGCCGGCTCCATTGAATTCAATGGGCTAACATCGTTCTGCCGGGACAAGGTGAGTATATATATATATATATATATATATATATATATATATATATTTTTTTTTACACATTTCTGGATGAATTGCAGGGAAGGGCTTATATATTTAAGCCCTTCCCGACAATTCATCCCGCGCTCGCCGGCAGGCCATTGCTTTCAAAGCGCTGCGGAATAAGTTGGCGCTATACAAATAAAGATTATTATTATTATTATTATTTCAATGGAGCCGGCTGTGTTGCCGGCTGCATTGAATTCAATGGTCAGTGCTCGTTTAATCGAGACGAGTACCGCGTGGTGCTCGTCTCGAGTAACGAGCATCTCGAGCACCCTAATACTCGAACGAGCATCAAGCTTGGACGAGTATGCTCGCTCATCTATAGTGACCACTAGTCAAAACTCTAAACAAGTCAAAAACTGTATCATGAAATATAACTTTTATTTATATCCAAGATAAAAACAGATCAGCATCAAGAAATGGAAGACCCTATCCACAACCCTAGTACATCCTAATGTCTTGCTTAATAAATGGAGCATCTGCCCTGAAAAGGATGACACCTATGGGTTGCCCCATCTTTAATACTCTTACTTAACCCTAGTATAGTAGTGTGAGAGAGCGGGAATTGGGAGAACGTGGACAGCAATATTAATCTTAACATTTTGTGAAATCATCCTTTTTTATAATTGTCTACACTTCTATAGGGTTCACAAACTGCTTACAGATGGTTTGATATTGTCCAACCTAGGTTCTTTCAATTCCCTGTTTTTGCCCCTACTATAGAAGTCATAAGTAAGGGTGTTGAGGGAGACTTGAGATTGTGGTCATTATTTGTAGTGCGGGTACTCCATCAATTAAGGGAGACACTAGGATGTATTAGAGCTGTAGTCAGTGTCTTCTATTTCTTGATATTGAGTGTAGAAGACCACTAAACACCAAGGTGCAAATCCCCATATACGTCATCATATTTATTCAATAAAGTTCCATAAAATCTTCTTAAAAACATTGCATTTATGAAGCCTAACCCCCTTTCTTATGTCACTCAGAGTAATATTATTCTGGGTGACTTGATAAAGGGGGCTTACATCCCAAAACGTGTTGTTTTTATAGAGATTTATTAAATTATATTTGTTGGATTATGTGGCGATTTGCACCCTGTTGCGAAGTGGTCCTCTACACACTCTATATTTTTGTTTCCTTGGACGAGATTGGCCCCTCTAGTCCCAGAGGGAGACTACTATGGCAACACTCTCCTTAAAATCATTCTTCCACTGTTTCAAGTGTTGCAATAGTGTTGTACCTATCTATACAACATTGAAAGGTGAGCCCCTATTCATCTGGGTGGTTGGTGGTTTTTCACATCCTAGACATTATTCACCCTATGTGGAATTAACTTTCTTTTTTTTTCTACCAAGCCATGTTTCTTGATATTGGTCTAATTTTATCTTAGATATAAATAAAAGGTATGCTTTATTATATTTTGCCTTGACTAATTCAGTGTTTTCATTAGTGGTTTAATTTTCTGTGATTCTGTAATACATTTCCTACTGGCTTTTTATTAGGTCCTTTCAAAGACAATAATGTATTTTGCAGTCTGTTATGTACTATAGAATCTAAGGAACATTTTATCATTATTGGTCAATTTCTAAAAAAAAAAAAATTTGATAATTGAAAAGAAATCCTTGATCTAAAAATGCTGAGACTATTATTTAACCACTGCAGTGATATTCGTTTTCATGGTGTACTATACAGTGTTCAAGCTAATGGCATTAGCAAATTGATACATATGTCATTAGCCAGAAACCATGCTTTAGTTTATTTAAAAGGTCAATTCTGTCTCAAATAAAAGAGTAGAGATCCAGAGAATACATATCGGTTTTGAATCTGCAAGCCCAGCTCAGGGGAGTTCCTAAAGTAGGTCCACAGAAGCTACAGAATAAAATATGAATTAATCCATTAGTGGTAATCATAACCTCCATGTAGATGATATGATTAAGAGTGTTGGTCCATTTTGCCATCAAAGATTAAACACACTGTAGGACCTCTATCACTTTGAAATATAACAGCCTAAGGCTTCAGTCGCACGGGCGCATTGGCACCCGTACACTGGCGCCGATGCGCCCGTGTGACTGACACCAGCAGACGGACGTACCTGCAGACGGCCGTCTTTCTGCAGCGCTAGAGGAAAGAACATGTGACCGGCTTCATTGCCGGTCATGTGTTCTTTCCTCCGGCGCTGCAGAGAGACGGCCGTCTGCAGGTACATCTGTCTCCTTCTTGCAGTCACACGGGCGCATCGGCACCGGTGTACGGGTGCCGATGCGCCCATGTGACTGAGGCCTAAGTGTGCTTTCATACGCATGTTTCTTTAGGAAAAAAAGCTGCAGTTTTTTATATGGTTTTTCAGTCAGTCAAAAGTGGATCCAGCAGGATGGAGAAGTGCAAGTACATCCATTATATTTTCAATATAGAAATAGAAGAAAAAGATCAAGTAGAGCAACCCTGATGTAGAAAGGTCTGGAATGAGGAACCTAGAGCTTGCTCACAGGGATAGAATGGAGAAGACTTTTCCTTGGATGGTGCTGCCCACCCTACGAAATGTTATACCCACATGGTAAACGTATAAAAGTGCAGACAAGGAAGGGAAAAATGGAGGGGTGAATGTGGTGCAGCCTTCAGACAGAGATCACTGCAATGTTTATTTACCAAAAAATATATAAGTTTAGTCAGTACTGAAAGATGCACCATCAGGAAGAGGTTACACCTCGAAACACGTTTAGGAGCTGGTTCTTAGCAATAAAAAAATACATTTTTTTGGCAAATAAACATTACATTGATCTTTGTCTGTTCACCCCTCCAAAAGAAAGTTTTTTTCCCTTCCCTGTCTGCAATTATATTTGCAATTCCTATTGAATAACGTTCTGGCTTTCGCTAAAAAAACTGCACAAAAACTTTTTTTTATCAAACATCTGTGTGTGAAACCATCCACATTTTTGATTTTTGGAGTTTGTTTTTAGAAAGTTTTTTTCTTTGTTCGACTCTAAAAGGTGACATTGAAGAATGTGCAATTAATGTTAGGCAATAGGAAAATGAGTTACATTATCGTATACATTTTCAAAATAAGTTTACTATAATTGACTTTTGTCTTATTTTTCTCATATTACCCACCTTTTGACTCCCTTTTGTTTCTCCCTACTGGTATAATTACTTTCTTGTATATTCATGGGAAAATAAATTAAAACTAAACCATGGCTAATTTTGACACAGGGAAGGAACAAAAGCCTGGTTCTGATTTAGTGATCCATGCTCTAATTCATCAGACTTCAAACTCTTTAAGGGACAGAAAACTGTGTCTGACTCTGTAATGAATCTCACAGTTATTTTGCTCACTCCACAGGGAGGCTTTTGTGATTTGAGACTGATATAGGTCTTGAAGTATCAAACATACATATAAAGTACTCTCTATTTGCAGGTCTTAGACCTGAATCAACTCATATGAGTATATTCTTGAGGGAGTAGATAAAGATCACTAAACGCAATATATAGAAAAGAAAAAAACTAAAAACTATAACTATGAAAAACAACATACTGTATTTATGCATACCAATAATTCTGTAAGGAATGGGGGTAGGGGAATGTGAAATTCCATTTTTATGAACCCAGGAATTTGGACCATCATGTTTTTGGCCTTACTAATTTTAAATTTCTTCAAAAATGAACACAACCAATGTTCCCCTCAGTGTCCCATTAGGAAAAAAGTGACAACTCCACAATCAGAGTACCATATACAGTAGTAACAACTCATTTTCAGACTAAAGCTTGAACCCCTACAGTATAAGTTTCATGAGGTTATTCTTTCCTTCATATTTTGCTGATGATGGCAATCTTAGGAGCCTGAACCATGTGCAAAGCATTATACGAAAATAAAAGCCAATTCAATTGCACACAAATTCTTTGTTCTCACAGCTTCTCACGATTAGCATAACTGTTGCTTTAGAGAGTATGTTCTCATTCAGTACAGCCCCAGTGTGGTAGTCAACGAATTAATTACTCTATGCAAGAATTGGGTTTCTTTTAAAGAGTTTCACAACTTTAGCTTTTAATGGCTCTCTATCCCCTGCTGAGGCTATGCTCCAAGTTGTCAAAGCATTTGCAGAGGGTGCATGGGTCAATGCTTTCCAATAGGCAGACAAAGCTCCTGAAGACATTGATTTCAAAGTCTTGATTTTCTTCAAGTTGGGCAACGGGAAAAATTGAACTTGGAGGCCAAGGTCAATGTTTGTTCAGAGGAGCACAGAGGGGAATTCTTTAAAGTATTTGTCGCAGTTGCACATTGGTGTCAGTTTATGGATGTAGTCATCAAAAAGTGCTGCTATTTAATATGTGCCTTACAGGTGTCTGAATGTATATCATATTCAATTTAAGCATGCATAAGTATTAAGGTTCCTCATTTAGTACGGAAAATATGTTTGTGCTTTAACTATAAGGAATGGACACATATTCTGTAAAGCTGAAAATCATAATTATGTCAATAAAGTCATCAACTCAAATAACAATAAGCAGATAATATCAAGTATTTATTTGCTTAGTCTTTAACATAGCTTTTTCATTAATATAGTAAAAACATAACGTGGCTGCTTTTTTTTTGTATATTATATAGTTGAAATTTCAAGTTAAACATCAAATATAATATGTATAATTTACAAGAATAAAGTTCTATTCATTGAGTTACAATGTCATACTTGAGAAATTTAATCTATTGAATTATTCACCTTTACTACTATTACTACTGCGACTAATTATAGTAATTACCAATAATAGATTCTAATTACCACGAGTTATAATAAAATGAAAAATAGTAACTGCTGCTAATAATATCAATAATAATCCTAACATTTTTATAGAAAATTTTGCTTCTTCAAATTACAAATAATTGGCTATGAAACCATTGTACTATTAATACTTTCTTTGTTAAGCTATTTCCTTTACGTTTACAACTGTTTTACATGGCCCATTTAGTAATCATATACTGGTCTACCCTATGCTGCTCAAAATATGAATAAAGAAGCATTTACAGCAATTGCCTTTTGATTATACAGTAAAACTCTTTAATTTAGAATTTTCTGATGATTTGGCACGTACAGAAATAGTCTAGTTGTAGATTTTAATTCCATACCATGCTGAATCACACAAATGTTCTCCTTGCTTCAGGGAGAGAATATAATACCATATTGTGAGACCATACAGTACCCGATGTAAAGTTCACAGATGGAAATATAAGTACACGGCCACCATATGGTCTCTGTGTGCATAGTGTTCTTGAGGTTCAAGAATGGAAAACTTGACTGGAGCATCCGAAACTAAAAAGCAGATAACTTTTGGAAGGGGTTTGCGAACAACAAAGTTATTCAAATTGAAATATGTCCGATTGCCCCTCAAATACCTGATTAGTCAAATTTGACTATGAATTTACAGTCAAAGAGAATATGTATAGTAATTTTTTAAAATCCTGTGTTCAAAGTTACTGCTGCCAATATATACTATATGTTTCTATTTAGGATAAATGTTGCAGTGTACATATCTTAAAATACCATAGTAGGATAACTTACCTGTTGTGCAACGCCAAGCGCAATCTTATTATCCTTCCTCTATATGATGGTAATGGTTATTGCATGCTTCATTAATGCCAGCTGTCAGAAACATAAGATGTGATAAGTAGCGCGTGGGACGCAACTAATTAAGACTATTTATTTTGAAGCCCTCATTCAATTGAAGTGGCACATTATTTTTCATTTAGTAATGCATATGAGGCTTTTAATTTAACATTAGTGGCTTTATGAGTTATGTAATCAAGGGGAGAGCATTTGATGAAATAACAGTTTAGATTGCCAGGGTAAGGATCAAGTATGTGGTGACAAGGAATCTATAGAGACTAAAGTATAAAAGTCAATGGTAGAGCATTCATTCTTAAATATTTGTCCTACTATGCAATAGTCAACTTAACATCAAAAGCATATTAACTAAAACATAATAATGAAACATTCATAAGAAATACAATAAGAAAATAATGTTGAAACAACTCCCTAATGTCTGAATGATGTAGCCTTACAATTAAACATTGCATTACTATAGTACTGCATACGTGGTGAGCAACTTGTGTAATCGTACAGGGCATATCACCTGACGTTACTGATACCAGTAGCTGTGATGGCCTAGACACTCTGAGCTTGCATCAGAAGCCCCTTATTGAGGATGGAGGATGGAGCAGGGCTAATTTCTGTCAGTGTTATTTGTACACATTACGCACTGTAATTTGTACACCATATATGTGGCACATCTGAGTGACGCTAGAACACCACGAGCAGCATGAATGCAGGACAAAGTTCACACAGAACCACAAAAGCACACTCAATATAATGCTGAGAAAGGCTACATCATTCTATGCAATGCTAGATGGAGACACTTGTCCCTTATTAGTCAGGAAGATGAGGAACCCCTGCCTAAACGTGGAGTAAGCGTCCTGTTAAGGGCGGCCCCATGGTCTTCATCTAGGATCTGACTATCCCTGTGAAGGCACTTGGAGGGATGCACTAAACACCACAAAGCAACTGTGCAAGCACGAACAAAGCAAAAGGAAAGTAAATCAGCACTTATCTGTATGTAGATAGCTTTCACCCAATCAGCTCCAACCACTACCACCAACTGAACTGAATAAAACATGTCCTAGGGGAGTGGTAGGAATATAGAGCCCTGTTCACCTGCTGATAGGTAGTACAGAGAAGGAACCACATCCTAAACCCTCTCTCAAAGTTAAAACTCTAAAAGTGATTTAGCAATGTATTTGCATGAAGTATTAATGGCTTTAATGGCCATTAACGGTTTATCATTTTCATTTGCATGTAAAAGGACCTCAAGGAGTTGTTTGTTGAGTCAGGCATGTGTTTAAACACACACCCAGCTGTTCCATTGTTCTCCTCATGGCTAGTAAGAACATGCAACAGGAAGAACATCCTGCAATCTTTTAAAAGATAAGTAAAATGCACTCAAATGGAATGTATTTGTTCAGTGTTTCCGAGGCTGAACGATGGATTTTATGTGCAGTAAAATCCATCATTTCAACGAAAAGTGCACGATGCCCGCATTTACATGTAAAGATTACCGCTCATTTTCGTCCGTTTGGATGAATTTTGAGTGATATTGTTGTATGTAAAAGGGCCTAAAGAGAGAGTACCAGCATGCAGGGTACAGGTACTGATAGTAGCCAGCAGCCCTTGCACAACGTGTGTCAACCAGTGACCTGCATAGTGACAGAGCGACTTCTCTGTCCCTGCATCAGGGCCAACATGCCATGATTCTGTTAAGACCGACAAGCTGTGACAGTATAATTTGGGAACCTTATGGAAGTGTCAATAGAAGACAGCAAACGGGGTACCATTCAAGCTATGGGGAGTCCTTATTCCCATCTTAGACATTTATGGCATAGAATATGCCACTAGAGTCTAATAAGTAAAGTTTCCATCTATAGAGCCCTCAGCTATTAAAAGTTTTTTTATTATTAGGGGTAGCCAGGCAGCATTAAGCTTTTTCTGTAATTCCCATGGACTCCAATATAGGTAGCCACCTCTCTGTTGATTTTAATGATCAAAGTGACTACTGACAACCAATTTAATTTGCAAATGGGGGTCACAGGATTTCTATAATTTCAATACGTAAAGGTCTCATAGGTGGCCCCCAGACTATTAGGCATTTATGCCAGACCCTGTAGCTATGTCCTCACTACACTAGATGGGAGAACCTCTTTAATATCCCAATAATCATAAATGATTGGGTTCATCAAGGTACTTTATTAGATTTTGGGAAATGGCTAAGTCACAGGAAGCTGCACAATATTTTAGCAATGATATCATCAGACCTCAAGAAAAGTGCCTCAAAATCCCAAAACATACTACTATCAATGTTGTCATCACACCTTGGATTGAGTTCTAATGCTCCCCAATGCTCAATTTTCACCCTATCAGCTGTAACTCTGGATAAGTGTTGGATATAAGTCTTGATGTTTAAGTAGTCCTTATGCTTCAATGATGTTCTATTATACAGCGTTTGTGTATTATATACCTCATTAATTTAGAATTGCTTGTGTGTGTGCACGTAAGAGATTGTACAAGTAGAAAAAAAGATAATGTTGAAAACTTTTGATCACTTTATCCACTTTTGGCATCACAGTGCTGATGCTACTCATTAAGGGGTTAAACATTTCAATTACTCTCGAATTAGGATGTGAACAAACTTCAAAGAAACAATCTAGTTTCCAATGCGTCTATGGTTTGAGAAGTTCATTTTAGAAGAGATTAATTCCTTCAGGTGACAAATACTTTGAACGCAGCATTGCCCTACGCTTAATCATTCCATAATAAAAAGCATGGAGCCTAGTCTTCATCATACAAGCTCTTTTGATTTGATGTTCCAGGCTAATCCATCTCTTATATAGGCACAGCTTTATAACGATAGGGTATGCATTTTATATTCTCTAGTTAAACTGTGCCTATTCACTTTAGGAATTATCTTACTGGTATCAATGTTTCCTTCCTTATGCAAATGTCAGTTTCTCTTTAAGTAGATTCATGTATACTTTGCAATTGTCTAAAAAGATCAGTCACAATATACTACAGTTACATAGTTCAGCTATGTTCACAGCTTGTGTTTATATGCTAAATGTATGACTCCAATATATTTAGCTACATGCTGATTGTGCTAATGGACATCTTCCAATTTCGAAGGGAAGTAAGAATTGTGTGTCTTTCATCTGCTGCATTAAGTTAAATTGGCCAACCACTGTATCTACAGGTCCCAATATTGCCAGTAGTGATGTGCAATTGTTGGAATAATTGATTCGGGAGTGACCAGTTTTCCAAAAATGTTCGGGACTACCATTAAACTCAATTGGAGTGAAAATCGTGTTCAATAATTTGGCTTCTAGTAGCCTTTAATGCAGCCAAATGCCCCCAAATTGCATAGAAATACAACCCACAAGTTGTGGTAGTACCTCTTCTTCAATGAATGTGGCTTCATGGTTAGCAGTATTGACTTGCAGGGATGAGGTAGTGGGTCCAAATCTGTTCAATGACCCTATCTGCATGCACTTTGAAAAAATTCATAGAGATGTTGTCCTTGGAAAGATTTGAACCTATAATTGCAGCATTGCGAGGTGGCAGTGCTAAAAATTGGGCCACCACATGTGTTTTTTCTTCTCTACAAAAGAAGAATAAACACAAAGCGAACATAAAAACTCCATATGTTGTTTCTTGAACAGGTTGAACCTGGAACTCCAGTCCTGCAAGGCAGCAGTGCTAACAACTGAGCCACTACACTTCTTCTTCTTTCTCCCTACTCCTGAGAAGGAGGAAAAGGAGAAGAAAAAATAACACAAAGAGTACATGAAAGCTCCATGCAGATGTTGTCCATAGTCAGATGTGAATCTAGAACCCCAGCACTACAAAGCAACAGTGCTACCCAATGAACCATTAAAGGGGTTGTCTCGCGCCGAAACGTTTTTTTTTTTTTTGCATAGGCCCCCCCGTTCGGCGCAGGACAAACCCAAGGGATGTGTTAAAATAAAAAAAAAAAATATTACTTACCCGAATCCCCGCTCTGCGACTTCTTCCTTCTTCCAACTTCTTCCTTCTCCAAGATGGCCGCCGGGATCTTCACCCACGATGCACCGCGGGTCTTCTCCCATGGTGCACCGTGGGCTTTGTGCGGTCCATTGCCTATTCCAGCCTCCTGATTGGCTGGAATCGGCACACGTGATGGGGCGGAGCTACGCGATGATGCGTAGAAGGGGGGCGGAGCCAGAACGCCGCTCGTGCCCGGACCGACCAGAAGGAGAAGACCCTTCTGCACAAGCGCATCTAAAAAAGCAAGAAGACCCCGAAATTAGACAGAGCCATGGAGACGGGGACGCCAGCAATGGAGCAGGTAAGTGAATAACTTCTGTATGGCTCATATTTAATGCACGATGTATATTACAAAGTGCATTAATATGGCCATACAGAAGTGCTGAACCCCACTTGCTTTCGCGAGACAACCCCTTTAAGCTTCTTCCTTCTCTGAAGAAGGAGGAAAAGAAGAATGTGAGGTAAAATATTCTCCTTAACTCTGCTCAACATTCTCATTATTTTTCTTCACTTTCTTCTTCTTGATAGTTCAGTCATTAGTGCTGTTGCCTTGCAGTGCTGGCGTTGAAGCATCAGCATGGACTTTCAGCACTGCAAAGCAACAATACTAACCACTGAGCCACATTCATTGAAGAGGCAGCACCAAAATCACCACCATGCATTATTGGAAAGATGATTTTCACCAAAAATCGGGTTGGGCTCATCTGATTCTGCAAAAATTGGCCCAATTTTACCGTATTGCTGATCACGATGAGTAACCCTAGTTGCCTATTTATTTGTGTTTCTTCAAAAGAACTTAACCCCTTAACGACCAGCCCATAGTGTTTTTACGTCCTCCCGAAGTGGGCTTTATTCTCTGAGGACGTAAAAACATGTGTCCTGCAGAGAATAAAGCCCCTCGGGCTGTAGACATGACAGCTCCATGCTGTCGGTGTCCGCAGGTAGCTGACAGCATGGAGCTGTCATCCCGGGCTGTTCGGACCCCCCCCCCCCCCTGGCATTGCGATCGGTGCTATCCAATGGATAGCGCCAATCGCAAAAAAGTAAATAAAACTGCAATAAAAGTTAAAGATTCAGCTGCCCTGATGGATCGGATCCATCGGAGCAGCTGAAATTACTCACCGAGGTCCGCGGCATGGCTCCCCGCTGTCCCGATGCTTCGGGCGCCGTAGCCGTCCTTCTGCGTATGCGTGCCAGGCGGCATTATGTCAGCTGCATGCGCAGAAGGCCCGGCGGCGCGGGAAATTTAAAATCTCCTGGCTCCCGGCTCCTATAGGTAGCCGGGAGGCAGGAGATGTCAGCGGGGACCGCGGTGAGCGGTCCCTGGTACCGCGATCGTCGTTATCCAATGGATAACGGCGATCGCGGAAAAGTGAAAAAAAGTGTAAAAAAAGAAAAGTTTCACCTCCCCTCATGGATCGGATTCATGAGGGGAGGTGAAAATACTCACCTCAGGTCCACCGATGTCCTCCGGCCGGTGTCGGGACCCCCCGCTGGCTTCTGCGATGTGCCGATGTGGCGCGCATGCGCAGAAGCCGGCGAGCCCGGCAAATTCAAAATCTCCCTGCACCCGGCTGTCACAGATAGCCGAGTGCAGGGAGATATGACTGGGGACCGCTGTATGCGGTTTCCAGTCATATGATCACCGTTATCCATCAGATAACGGTGATCATATAAAGTTAAAAAGTAAACAAAAAAAAAAAAAAGTTAAAAGTTAAAAAAGTTAAAGTTTCATCTCCCCTTACGGATCGTATCCGTAAGGGGGAATGAAATTACATACCCAAGGTCCCGGATTTGTTCCCTGGTGGGATGTTGATCCGTGGACCTTACCCCAGCTTCGGCGCATGCGCCCGTCAGCATGATGGCGGATGCATGCGCAAAAGTGAAAGATTGCCCAAGAAATTTAAAATCTCCCTGCTGCTGGCTACTAAAGGTAGCCAAGAGCCTGGAGATGTCACGGGGAGCCGCGGTATGTACTTACTGGTCACGTGATCGCCGTTATCCAATGCATAATGGCGATCACGTAAAAGTTGCAGTTTCATCTCCCCTCACCGATGCGATCGGTGGGGGGAGATGAAACATCTTCTCGGAGGATTCTGCATTTGAATCCAGATGCGATTATCCTCCATGGACCCTTCCGGCTGCTGTGCATGCGCCCGCCGGCAAAATGCCGGACACATTCGCAGGAGCCGGGGAGCCCAGGAAATTTTAAATCTCCTTGCTCCCAGCGACCAACGGTCGCTGAGTGCTTGGAGCAGTGACCGGTGGCCTTGCTGAGCGGTCCCCGGTCACGTGATAAAGTAGCGAACTAACATTAGGCCGGTCACACATGACCGGAGAGGAATTACGGGTTCTGCATGCGCTTGATCAGCGGTAATCCACCGATCAATCGCATGCATTGGATTACACAATTCCCCCCAATTAGTGGGTCGGAATTACGTAATCCACTCGCAGAAACAGAACACGGCATGCTATATTTTACCGCGGATATCCGCGACCTAGAGCCCATTGTGCTCTAGGACCGCGGATATACCCGCAGCCCATATGCAAACACATTGTGTACGGGCTGCGGGTACCCGGGTCATCTCTAAGCGATGGCACGGGAAATATAAACAAAAAACCGCCTGTGTGAGTAGGCAGTTATGCGCAGTACATTACTCGGCTGTACACAGGGTCACAGCCAGCCTCCGCAAGCGGATTCCGCCTACGGCTACGTGAGCCCGGCGTTATTCAGACCGCTACCTGTAATTTAAAAGAAGCCCCGGGAACGCTCGCCTACCTGCAGTTCCAAGAGCAGCTTGTTGAGCGCCTTCTCTGTGAGACCGCCGCACCACAGCAAAATTACAAAGCCTCACAGAGCACCACTTTTTACACCCCATACCCGCCGCTGAGGTTACAAAATACCCCCAAAATACATGAGAGGAGGGGGGATACCCGGTTTTCTTGCCCCATGTGCCCTTCCCAAGCAGCCTCCGTAATTACCCCTGTCTTCGGACATAAAACGCAGTTTATATTATTACCTTTATCAAATGTTTAGGGAATGCCAAAAAATGGGGATGGCGGGGGGGATTATTTTTAGGAATTTTTTCTGTATAAGTGGGCAATGGGGCCTGGAATGTATTCAGTTCTGCCCTGAAATCCAGCGGGCATTCCCTCCATTATGGGCCTAGCCATGTGTCCTGTAAGTAGATTAGGGCCACAATGGGTATGTTTCTGAACATGGGACAAATGGGGGTATCCATTTTGGGGTGAAAGTCTTCATTCCTATGTACACTGTAAAAAAAAAACTGTTTTTAAATTTACAAAATTGCCAAACAAATGAAAATCATAATTTTTTCCTTTTGCTTTGCTTAGATTCATTCAAATACTTTGGGGTCAAAATATGCAGTACACCCCTAGATGAATTTGTTAAGGGGTCTAGTTTTCAAAATGGGGTCATTTGTGGGGGTTCTCTATCGTTTTGGCCGCTCAATGGCTCTACAAGTGGGCAATGGGGACTGGAATTTATTCCGTTGTACCCTGAAATCCAACGGGTGCTCCTTCCATTATAGGCCTAGCTATGTTTCCTTTAAGTAGATTAGGGCCACAATGGGTATGTTTCTGAACACGGACAAGCGGGGGTATCCATTTTGGGGTGAACATCTTCATTCCTATGTACACTGTCCGAAAAAAAACAGTTTTTAAATTGACACAATTGCCAAAAAAATGAAAATCATAATTTTTTCCTTCTGCTTGGCTTAGATTCATTCAAAAACTGTGAAGTCAAAAAAGTCATCATGCCCCTAGATAAATTCATTAGGGGGTCTACTTTTCAAAATTGGGTCACTTGTGGGGGTTCTCCATCGTTTTGGTCACTCAATGGCTCTACAAGTGGGCAATGGGGACTAAATCTCCATCAAGCAAAATTTCTGTTCCGAAAGCCACCTGTTGCTCCTTTCATTTTGGGCCCCATTGTGCATATAGACGTAATACTAGGGCCACAATGGGTATGTTTCTGAGCACAGGACAAACAGGGGTATCCATTTTGGGGTGCAAGTCTTCATTCATATATGTGCGGTACAGAAAAAACTGCTTTTGAAATGACAGAATTACCAAAAAAATGAAAATCGTAATTTTTTTCCTTCGGCTTGGCTTAGATTCATTCAAAAACTGTGAAGTCAAAAAAGTCATCGTACCCCTAGATAAATTCATTAAAGGGTCTACTTTTCAAAATGGGGTCACTTGTGTGCGTTCTCCATCGTTTTGGTCACTCAATGGCTCTACAAGTGGGCAATGGGGACTAAATCTCCTTCAAGCAAAATTTCTGTTCCAAAAGCCACCGGTTGCTCCTTTCATTTTGGGCCCGATTGTGCATCCAGACGTAAGATTAGGGCCACAATGGGTATGTTTCTGAGCACGGGACAAACAGGGGTATCCATTCTGGGGTGCAAATCCTAATTTTCATGTGTACTATAGAAAAAAGTCCTGTCTTTAAAATGACATATTTGCAAAAATATGAAATTTTAGTTTTTCTCTTCTAAATTGCATTGACTCCTGAAAAAAAACTGTGGGGTTAAAACACTCATGACACCCCTCAGTGAATACGTTAAAGGGTGTAGTTTTTAAAATGGGGTCACTTGTGGGGGTATCTATCATTTTGACTCCTATGAGCATTTCCAATCTTGGATTGGTGTAGGAAAACAAAGTGTTCCTCAAAATGCTGAAAAGTAATGTTACATTTGTACGTCTCCTAAATGGTTAAAAAAAAAACGAAAGTTTTTCCAATGTGCACCCAAAATAAAGTAAACGGATGGAAATATAAATCTTAACAAAAATTTCTATATTATGTTTGCACATATTTGAGATATTGCAGTTGGAAATGTGAAAAAAAATGACGATTTTTTTCAAAATGTTCCCAATTTTGGCGCTTTTAATAAATAAACACAAATTCTATCGGTCTTTTTTTCCCACCTAAATGAAGTACAACATGTGGCGAACAAACAATGTCAGAATCGCTTGGATATGCAAAACCTTTCTGGTGTTTTTCCATGCTAAAGTGACACGTGTCAGATTTGCAAAATTTGGCCTGGTCATTAAGGCGCAAACAGGCTTGGTCACTAAGGGGTTAAACAGCAGATCTTGAAACTTCAGTCTGCTTTGAAATCTTTGTGGCTTATTGCTGTGCTTTGTCTTGCCATCGTGTATGACCTGTGACCTTCCGCAACCTCACCTTTGTAGCAGAGTTTGGCTGTTCCTCACCTAGTTTCAGGCCTCCTACACAGCTGTTTCTATTTCAGTTAATGGCTGTGCTTCAGCCTACATATGAAAATGAGGATCTTTATCACCTGTTTAGTATAACTGGTTAATAATACAACTGACTACATAGTAACAAAGTATGTAAGGCCGAATGAATACAATGTCCATCTAGTCCAGCCTGTTTATCCTCCTATGTTGTTTATCCAGAGGAAGGCAAAAACTCCAAGAGGCAGGAGCCAATTAGCCCTTTCGGGGGAAAATTCCTTCCCGTCTCCCTAATGGCAATCAGACTAATCCCTGGATCAACCTCTAATAGTTCCTACCTGCCTGTATACCCGGATTAACAATTATCCTAAGATTTATATCCTGTAATATCCTTCCACTCTAGAAAGACATCAAGTCCCCTTTTAAACTCCTCTATGGAATTTGCAATCACCACTTCCTCAGGCAGAGAGTTCCACAGTCTCACTGCTCTTACAGTAAAGAACCCTTTTCTGTGTTGGCGATGAAACCTGCTTTCTTCTAGACATAGCGGATGCCGTCTCGTTACCGTCGCAACCCTGCGTATAAACAGATCATGGCAGAGATCCTTGTATTGTCCCCTCATGTATTTATACATAGTTATTTGATCAACCCTTAGTCGTCTTTTTCCAGGGTAAATAATCCCAATTTTGATAGCCTCTCTGGGTATTCCAGTCCCTTCATTCCATGTATTAGTTTAATTGCCCTTCTTTGAACCCCCTCCAGCACTGTAACATCTTTCTTGAGCACCGGTGACCAGAACTGTGCGCAGTATTCCATGTGAGGCCTGACAAGTGCCTTATATAGTGGGAGGATAATGTTCTCGTCCCTCACTCCTATACTTCTTATAATACACCCCAAGACTTTATTAGCTTTTGCAGCAGCTGACTGGCATTGGTTACTCCAGTTTAGTCTACAATCCACTAGTACCCCCAGGTCTTTTTCCATATCACTTTTCCCTAGCAGTACCCCATTTAGTGTATATTGGTCACATCCGTTTCTCCTGCCCATGTGCAATACCTTACATTTTTCAACATTGAACTTCATTTGCCATTTTTCTGCCCAAGCCCTCAGCTTATCTAGGTCCGTTTGTAGCTATACCTTGTCCTCCGTTGCATTGATTATATTGTATAATTTTGTGTCATCTTCAAATATTGAAATTTTACAGTGTAGCCCCTCTATCAGGTTGTTGATAAATATATTGAACAGAATGGGGCCTAATACTGAACCCTGTGGCACCCCACTAATAATGGTGGCCCTATCAGAGTATGAACCATTTATTACCACCCTCTGCTTTCTATCTCTGAGCCAGTTCTTTACCCAAATACACACGTTTTCACCCAATCCGAGCTGCCTCATTTTATATATCTGTCTATTATGTGGCACGGTGTCAAATGCTTTAGAGAAGTCCAGATATACGAGATCAATAGACTCTCCCAGGTCTAGCCTAGAGCTTACTTCATCGTAGAAGCTCATAAGATTGGTCTGACATGATTGACCCTTCATGAACCCTTGCTGGTGAGGATTTATTCCGTTGTTCTCCTTCAGGTATTCTACTATGGCATCTTTCAGAAACCCCTAGAATATTTTTCCTGTTACTGAAGTGAGACTTACCGGCCTGTAGTTACCAGGCTCACATTTGGACCACTTTTTGTAAATTGGAAGCACATTGGCAATGCGCCAATCCAATGGTACAACCCCGGTCTTGATAGTATCCACAAATATTAGATATAGCGGCCTATCTATCACATCGCTTAGTTCCTTTAGTACGCTTGTGTGTATTCCATCTGGGCCTGGTGATTTATCGATTTTAATCTTCTTTAACCAGTTCCCCACCTCCTCCTGCGTTAGGTATGAGATATTTTGTGCGGGGTTCATTTTATTACCCTGCATCTCATGTGGCATTTCCTTTTCGTTTGTGAATACGCTTGAAAAGAAACTATTTAATAGGTTTGCCTTCCCTCCATCATCTTCAATGATTTCTCCTGCATTATTTGTTAAAGGGCCAGTGCTCTCCCTGCAAATCCTTTTGCTGTTTATATAGTTGAAAAATAGTTTCAGGTTGTTTTTGCTCTCTTTGGTGATCAGTCTTTTTGCCTCCTCCTTAGCAATTTTGATCTTATCTTTGCATATTTTGTTTTTTTCCCCCCTGTACGATTTTAGCGCTTCTTCGCTGTCTTCTTGCTTTAGTAGTTTGAATGCTTTCTTTTTTTCATTTATTGCCTCTCTTACCGTCTTGTCGAGCCACAATAGTTTCCTTTTACTTGAAGTTCTTTTATTTTTAAAGGGAATGAACTGCTCACATGAGGTGATTAGGATCCTTTTGAACTTCTCCCATTTGTCCTCTATACTGATGTTTTTGAGGATGTTGTCCCATTTATTGTTACCGATAGTAGTTCTAAGCTGATCAAATTTTGCTTTACTAAAGTTTAGTTTATTTGTTACTCCCTTATAAGGCTTCTTATTGAATGACAGTTGGAAGTTGATTATATTATGGTCACTGTTCCCCAAGTGTCCCTCAACCTGTACCCCTTTTATTCGGTCCGGTTTGTTAGTTAGTACTAAGTCCAGAATGGCCCTCCCTCTCGTTGGTTCCCGCACAAGTTGGGTAAGGTAGTTATCTTTAATTGTTCTCAAGAACTTATCACCCCTGTGAGATTTGCAGGTTTCGTTTTCCCATATTATATCTGGATAATTAAAGTCCCCCATAATAACTACTTCGTTGCGGTTTGACACCTCTTCTATCTGCCTTAATAGTAAGGTTTCAGTTTCTTCTGTTGATTTTGGTGGTCTATAGAAAACCCCTATCAGGATTTTGTTATTTTTTTTCTCCCTGTATTTCTACCCACAGAGATTCCACGTGTTCATCTCCTACACCTATATCTTCCCGTAGCCTTGGCAATAAGTTTGATTTAACGTACAGACATACCCCTCCCCCTTTCTGGTTTCCAAGGTCCCTTCTGAAGAGGATGTAACCCTGTAAATTCACCACCCACTCACACTTTTCATCAAGCCATGTTTCCGTTATTTCGACTATATCATAGTTTTTATCAGTCATTCTCGCTTCAAGCTCACCCACTTTGCCGATCAGACTTCTTGCATTTGTGGTCATACAATTTATACATTTTGTTTTGTTCTTTAAATTCGTTTTGTTGCTAATGGTACTATTGACTGATCTGTCAGTTCTAACTGTACTAACCCCATACCCTGCTCGACCCCCCTTCCCATTGCTTAGACCCAGGTTGCTAGCTACACTGACTACCCTCCTATTTATCTTTTTGCCCTCCCCCCAGTCCCTAGTTTAAACAGCACAGCTGCACCCTCCCCATTAAGATGCAGCCTGTCCCTACGGTAGAGCCTGTAGCCGACAGCAAAGTCAGCCCAGTTCTCCAAGTACCTAAATCCCTGCTTCTTACACCAACTCTGAAGCCACTTGTTTACCTCCCTAGGATCCTGCTGCCTTTCTAATGTGGCCTTAGGTGCAGGTAGTATTTCCGAGAAAACTACCCTGGAGGTTCTCACCCTAAGCTTGGACCCTAAGTCCCTGAAATCATTTTTGATGGCCCTCCATTGACCTCTAATTTGTTTATTGGTGCCAACGTGCACCATGACCGCAGGATCCTCTCCTGCCCCTCCCAGTAATCTGTCAATCCGATCTGCGATGTGTCGAACTCGAGCGCCAGGAAGACAACACACCATTTGATGATCCCGGTCTTTATGGCAAATTGCCCTATCTGTTCCTCCTTATAATTGAGCCCCCCCCCCCCCCCCCCCTACGACATGTCTAGCCTGCCCTGCGCTCCCCATCCCTGTCTCACTGGAGCAGTCATCTCCCTGGCGTTCAGAGGGCATGTTGTGCTGCAGTAGCATCCGCTACGTTTAGAGGAAAACAGGTTTCATCACCAACATAGAAAGGGATTCTTTACTGTAAGAGCAGTTAGACTGTGGAACTCTCTGCCGGAGGAAGTGGTGATGGCAAAATCAATAGAGGAGTTTAAAAGGGGACTTGATGTTTTTCTGGCGAGGAAGGATATTATAGGTTATAAATCTTAGGTTAATTGTTAATCTGGGTATACAGGCAGGTAGGAACTATTAGGGGTTGATCCAGGGAACAGTCTGATTGCCATTAAGGAGTCGGGAAGGAATTTTTTCCCCAAAAGGGCTAATTGGCTTCTTCTCTTGGGGTTTTTTGCCTTCCTCTGGATCAACACAGGATAGAAGGCTGGACTAGATGGACATTGTCTTCATTCGGCCTAACGAACTATGTTACTATGTTACTATGGCATCCCCCTCATCTGCCAACGTTGCAGACTTGTTGGGTTGTGCCAGTTTAGGACTAGCCTTCCTGGCTCTCTTCCCTCTACCCCTCCTTCTATCTTTCACCCAGCTGGCTGCCTGCTCCCCCTGCTCTTCCGTACTACAATTCTACAAAATCCCTGACTTTGTGCAAGTGCAGCTAGAAGAATTGCTGCTGTTTAGAAGGCATTTTTAATTTGCAGTACTTTTTCCATACCTGCCTAAAACTTTTGCACAGTACTGTATGTTAATAAAATATATCACAACATTCATAAAATCACATGGCCTAGTGAAAAATAAAAAAAAGTTCCGTTATGCTTTAATAATTATTGGCTAATGACGCTTATAACATTCATTGCCATCGTAAAGTAAGTTATGCAATACTTATACAATAGAGTATCTAAAGAATATAGAGCATGGTGGCCAATATTGTGGCCTTTTGCAACTTTTCATCTTGTTCCCTGATGCACAGTGGATCATAAACTTTATCTAAGGGTTTTATTGTGAGAGGAGACTGTGCAATATACAAACGGAGCTGTAGACTATCCACAGTCTGGCAGCGTTTAGTTTCCCATTTTGCCCTGATTTTATCTCTTTGGGGACTGAACAGTAGAGAGAGCAGCGCTTCTTTCAAGCATGAGTGTTCTACTTTGTCTATGAATACTGAAGCCGAAAAACATCAAAGTTGGTCACAAAGGTCATGTGAAGACAGGTAATGAAAGAGCACTATGTACCCCTATATTCAGAAGAGACTTGAGCTCTAGGTAGCTGTCTTTTTGTCTGCTTGGTCTGCCCTATCTCCTACTGTCAACCACTCTACTGGGAGCTAAATAAAAGACCTTTATCAAGAAAAACTGAATGTACTACAAGCTGGATTTGGAGTCACCTCAATACTTTTTTTGTTATAGCTTCGCCACCTATTCTTACAAAAACTTCATATAACATCATAGCTTCTGGTAGCGACTCCTGAATGTGTCCTCCAGGGAAGTACCTGAAATAACTCTCCATGCTAAGTCTATTTCATTTTATAGAGCAAAATGAGCTAACAGTTGGACAAATTGACATTTTTTAGTTGAATTTGGACCCCGTATCATACAGTTTCAACTTTTTTTTTAACAAACTATACATCTGATGTGATCACTTGATCATAGCCTACGTGTGCCCCGTAGTCAATGAACTCCTTAGTATTTCCCAAATAGAAACATATAAACTACAGAGGATCTGATGTCCTTCCCCGATACCTACTCACGCTATTATTTTCCTGGATCTTGTCCTAAAATAACCTGCACGCACGTTAACACCATTTTCAGTCATGTAATTGTACTCTGTCTCTCCTAGACAGATGCTGTATATACTTTGTGAACATTGCGCACTGGTTATTGAGCACTGATGGACAGTAAGTCCTCCAAGTTAAAATTGCTTTGTTGTGTGGTGCTCCTGTTTTTAGATACGTTTTGTACACATTACAGAAATTAGAAAATAAGTATTATACTCTAATAAACCCTATCAAAAGCTGAGCTTGCTGCAATTGTATCTAGCCCCTTGATGATGTGTGATGTACATGCTCGTCTTGAGCAGGACAGTGTCTATTAGGATGCTTGTCAGAATTATGCAAATAGACATAATACACTGCAATGCAGGTGTATTGCAGTGTACTGAATTATACAAATGATCAGGTGAACACATGTTTAAATTTCTTGCGAAAGTTCGGCTTTTGCCCCCCCCCCCCCCCCCCCCCACACACACACACCAATGTGATCTCATGGCCGAGCTGCATCGCTGGACTTTGAATGATGGCTTTTTTTTACAAAGGCAGAGGCAATGGCAGACCAACAGCAATTTTTGGTCTGCGTGAAAGTTTTATCACTGATCATTCCTTTACTGCATGCGTTTACACTGCACAATTATTGTGCAAACCGCTCAATCTAATGACGCCTTGCATGATAATCGTACCATGTAAGGGTGATTATATTACTGACAACACCACGGGAGCGGAATAAAGACTTTAGCTTTGTTTAACAAGACCCATCTATCGGACAAACAGCGGAGATTAGTATGGAACTACAATCACCAACTTGATTATCAGCTTTAGTCCATTGGAGCTCAAGAGTCCCATTTGTGGTAAACAATAGCGTAGCTGTGTGTCTTTAGGCTATTGTGGACAACTGATTTATTGGCAGTGACGTGTATACGGTATCAGAGCGCAAGCACTGTTGTATTTTATGCTTCATAAAATGTTAAAAAAATAATTTAAAAAAGGATTAAAAAGTCCACTTCCTTGGTATTGGCACATCTATAATGATGCACACTATAAAGTTACCACATTATTTAACCTGTAGGGGGAGCACTGCATATGGAAGAAAAAAAAATTGCTGTTTTTGCTTATTCTGCCTCCTAAAAATGGAATACACTATAAAAAGCAATCAAAACATTGTATGCACCCCAAAGTAGCACAACTACAGGTCGTCATGCAAGAAATGGGTCATGGAAATTTTTTTTAAGGGAACCTGTCACCATCATCTTAACCCAAAAATGGCAAGCGGGGTGTAAAAAAGAAATCACTTTGTACACCCTTTCTTTTCTTGTTATGTTTTTCTTTTGTCGAAAATGTGTACCTTTCACACCGGCAGCAAAATCGCATGATTTTTTTCACGATGCGACATCGCTACAAATCGCAAGTATGTGAAGCCCATGGGTTCCAATGGGTTCCTTCACATTAGTGATGTTTTGTGGGCTGCTACATTGCGAGAAAAAAAATCACAGCATGCTCTATACAGCCCCGATTTGTGATGTTTTGTAGCTCAGGTTTCCCTATGGAGCCTTCCTTTGTGTTCCATCAGGATTTTAAAAATGTCCTTCAGGGCTTAATAACAGGAGCGTATATCGGATGCCGTTTTCACGGCCGGCTGGTATATGCTACGATTTGAGCTGTAAATCCCCTTCTCTCCCCCTCACTGGCTATCTGCCTCTCTCCTCCCCTTCTGCTGTTTGCAATGGGAGGGGGTGGGGCAGAGGCGGAGCTAAGCTCCCGCCCCCTCCCTACCTCTTGTCCACAGCCAGCAATGGGAGGGGCGAAGCTTAGCTTTGATCTCCTCTCGCCCCTCCCATTGCAAACAGCCAACGGGGAGGGAAGGGGATAGGCAGCTCAGATGGTAGCGTATATCGGCCGGCCATGAAACCGGCGGCTGATATATGCTCCTATGAATAAGCTCTTAGGCTAATTTTTACACAGGCGAGTTCAATATCGGGCCGTGAAACTTGGCCGATATCGTACTTCCCAACATGTGGAGGTTTTTGTGTTAAAACTGCCTTATATCACTTTAGGGAAGTATTGATCCTCCAACACGGCTTTTAGCCACGGCGGAATATCGCGGAATGTTTCCTATTGTTTTCGATGGGTGAAGCTCGCATTGCCCTTGTGAGCACCTAGCACGCGGCGCAATGCTATGCTGGCCCCATTAAAACAATGGGCGAGGCAAGGCGTTCCGAGGGAACATCCAAAGATAGGACATGCTGAATTTTTTTTCTCACACCAGCTATACAATGCGAGAAAATAATTGCTTATGCGTTTGACCCCATTCAGAAGAATGAGTTTATATTCACAAATCTCGTGCGATTTTCTCGGCCATGTAAAAACGGCCTCATGTGGGGTGTGTAAAATTTCTGCAACTAATCCGCAGCATTTTTGAAAAACAGTGTGGATTCTAAATCTATAACATGTCTATTTATGCTGCAGAGTTCAACCCTTGAAATGCAAGCGTTAAATCCCTTAGCAGATCTGCAATTAAAAATGTGTCCAAATCAGCCCCACTGAAGATGCGTATTTGGCAAATGAGAATTTGGTGCATATTTGCTGCAGGTTTTCTGCTACAGATAGCCTACAGGGAATATGCCACGTGTGAAAGTACCCTACGAATAATCCATAATGAGAACCCCCGGCAATTATCCTGGAATACCGCAGTGACCAAATATCCAACCCCAGTGGCAGCATATATGGGGCAATGAAAGCCAAACTTTTTATTCTTCCATAACAAAGATTAAAAGCAATGTTTCAACCTCAGTAGGGTTTTTTTAACTTAACAAAAACAGACAGTGTGTTCCCCTTAAATAGTAAATGGTATATAACACACCCCCAATCCGCTTCTGTCAACACACTTCTGGATACCCGCTGCCCACAGGTGTGATAGGCATACAATTAGTAGATCAGAGGTATACTACCTCAATAACATATGAGCTGCAGTCACATGCAGAGCTGCAGTTGCATTATGTCTTCTCCCCCGGTTACACCCAGAGCTGCGTCATATCATGTCTTTTGCTCCGCCTGCATCCAGAGCTGCAGTCACATCACATTTTTTGCTCTGGTCATATCCAGAGCTGCAGTCACATTGCATCTTCTACTCTAGCCACACCCAGAGCATACGCTATTGAACTAGGAAGACCGTGCTATAGGAGAACACGGATGGTTTTAGCTAAATATGTGGTTGACATAAATTGGCTATTGCAGGTGTGCTGTTGGTAAGCATGTGGTTTTGATATTCAGATCCTCACCTAAATGATGCAGATTTGCCCTGTTTTTTGTAGCAGAACAGCTGAAGGATTTAACTCTTGTTAAAGGGTTAAAATCGATAGCAAGGGTTAAAATCGATAGCATAAATTTTCAGCAGAAACACACACGTTGCAAATTTCTGGCTAAACCTTTTCAGACCACATGAAGTGAATTTTCGGAATCTCCTGCACATGGCTTGTACCGTAAATGCTGTGGAATTTCCACAGCATTTCCGCCATATGTGAAGACAGCCTGCAGCGGACGCTAGCGATGACGGTCAGGAGACAAGATGAGATGAAAGTTAGGGGCTTTTAATTAGTAGTATAACAGGATGCAGCCACAGACAGCTTGGGAACAGGACAAGGTGGCTTGAGCTCGGGTAAATAGCTGCTATCATTCATGGACTAAATACACTGGCGATGAGGCAGTGACTCGGGGAACATGAAGGGTATTTATAGGAGGACTGATTAATGGAGCAGATACCGATGCATAATGGCAAAATCCAGAACTAGGGAGGATTAACTTTTAAGTGGCTGGTGCAACATGGTCTTGCAGAGCTGGCTCGGAGAACTGGCAGAGTGGAGTATGTCCAAAACCATAGTAATCAAATGGCAAGCAGTAGATCAGGAAGAGGTTTCAAACAGGAAAGTTCATAGCATTTCCTAATGAACTCAAGTACCTCCGCATTAGGTTCAAAGTTATCCTGCGCCGTATACAAATTAGGAGAAAAGAGTGATCTGGCCAAGAAGAGGCACGCTGATTCATAAGCTGCCAAGCTAACCAAGACCCTTTTCTCTTGATAGACAGGGCCTTCTGTGTAAGGAGGGATACAATCAGCTGTCTATTAAGAAAAAAGGTAACATGTCATTTAGGCCACATTCACACGAGCATATGTGTATTTGTGTACGCATGAGCAGAGCACTTTTGCAGAACGAGCAATGCTTTTTTGCGCGCCCATCGGCATATTTTACTGTACCTTTTGCATCCACAAGGCATGTTCATGTGTGTGCGGCAAACAAGGACGCAGCGGTTGAAATGGCTAATTCGTGTAATAAGTTCCAGATGTGTATGTTCTTTTTTTAGCAGAATTTGGGCTCCTTCACACAAATGTCATTTTGACGCAGAGTAGGCGCGTCAAAAAATTGCATCCAAATGGGTTCTATTTCGACGCCAATATTTTACTCTATCAAAAGATAGTGCTTGTCCTATCTTTTGATGGCAAAATGCCGAGACTCCATAGTGTCCCACGGGAGCTGGCCTGCAAAAATAGGTGCCTCTAGTGAGGCATTTCATGTCATGTAGGGCTACTTCCCACTGGTCCACTGCGATATCGGGCCATGAATCCCGTCCTGATATTGCACTTGCCACCATGTGAAAGCCCCATGGATGCAAGGCTGTTTTCATGTGAAAAAGCCTCGCATTACTAAGGGGATGAAGGGAATCCCCTTCATCTCCGCGGAGGGGGATTCCCTTCATCCTCATGAGGATGTTCTTGATCTCCGCGGCAGGGGATGCCCTTCATCCCCACGAGGATGCCCTTCATCTCCATGGCAGAGGATTCCCTTCATCTCCACGTCGTGGGATGCCCTTCATTCATGCGGCGGGGGATTCCCTTCATTGTTCTGATGGCTCTTGGATTTCGGGGCTGCAGGATTAATTAGATAAAATTGCTAAAAATAGCCGCAAGTTGGTTGCGCCTATTCTTCATTCAATTTAGCGCTCCAATAACCACAATCTTTTTAGCGTGGCTATCGGAGTGTTAAACTGATGCTTGTGTGAAAGAGACCTTATGCAGTGTATCACACATCTCCTGGCGTATTGCGCCCCCCCCCCCCATAGACTTCTATGGTAAAATAAGGAACCAAAAACTATTTGTTATTAATTGTTTTACTTTTCAAATTGTAGTGGAAATGACTATTTTAAAGGTCGAATTGAAAGTTTGTGTTTCACAAACAAGTGAAATGCTTAGTGGACAGCTGATATGTTAAAACGGCTCCACATACTTTGCAAGTGTTCTTTTCCATTTATTGCAGCCCCTACACAATGCTGAGTGAAATTACTACTTAAAGTGGTGTTGCCAAAATGCATTGTGTGAATGAGGGCTTGCTGGGAAGGCCATCATTTCGAGAGGCTTGCTTGTTTGGAGGTGAAAAGAAAACCTGGTTTTCATTTTGATCAAATATTAGGTTTGAAAACCTCCCACTGCTCGGAGCCCAGTTGGAAGACAGAATCAGATGAAACACCTTGTGGTTTCTGTCTCTGGTGCAGTGTTTTAGCCTGTCTAACTCTCATTCCAAGGTGAAAAAATCCTGGAATTACATAACTGTTTTTATTTCTCTTCCCACTGCTGGAGACTGAGTCTGGACAATCACAGATTCCTTCTCATTATTAAAACTGCGTTCAGGAACACAGTCATTATCATTAGTAACCAGCACGTTGTAAACTTAGGTTTATTATTTAAGGGGTTGTGCAGGGTTAGAAAAACATGTCTGCTTTCAGAAACAGCTCCATACTTGTCCACAGGTTGTGCCTGGTAATGCAGCTCTGCTCTATTCAAGTGAATGGTGCTGAAATACTAGTCAAAAACTCTGGCATTGTTTTGGGTTAAAAAACAGCCATACATGAATTTATGGTAAAAAGATGGGTATGAGAGATAGATAGAGTATATTTCCAAGGCGTAAAAGCGCCCGGCTAGCCAAGATAGGGCATTTTGGCCGGCGCTTTTACACCATGGAAATACTCCCATGTGCACTGATGCATTGTAAACCAGTGCATCAGAGGGGCAGTGTATATCAGCCAGGCGTGAAAACCCGACTGATATATGACCGTGTGAATCCAGCCTAATATATATCTATATCCTCACATGTACCCCGGATTTATAGCTATCCACCCGGGTTACCTCAGCCCGAGGGTGTATACAGAGGAGCTAGATGTACACTCTCCTTTGCATAATATGGCAAAGACGAAAGGTATAAAAATGTGTGAGAGCTTGTTTACCAATCCGAATTTATGGATATTTATCTGGATTTCTGTGCAGGAGTTTTTTCACACCTATAGGTAAACAGCCAAGTGCGTATGCCCATGTGCCTATACAAACACGTATATTAGGGCTGAAAGGTCCAATGAATCCACTGGCCTTCTGTCCTATTTTTCATATGTGTGGCCATATGCGCAAAAAGCACTCGGTAGCACAACATTCAGACGAACAATTGTTTTCCTGCAAAATGTTTGTGTGAGAAAATATAGGACCTACTCGGTCCTTTTCAGCCATATATTTTATAGGGCGCGTTAAAGATGGGTGTTGCCTTATCTTTCGACATGATATGCTGGAAGCTCCCATAGACTTCTATGGGAGATGGAAAAAAGGGAAGGGGAGGGAGTTACCCTGCATGCAACACTGGGAAAAGAAGACAGCTCGCCCTAATTAGGCATTTAATTGTCATCCAATTATAGCTTGCCATCGCTTTAGCGTGTTTATTGTACATTCACGCAGCAGTGCCCGGTGTGAATGGCTTGAAATACGCCAATTAAGATCTGTAGACAATTGGGTCAGAAATTCATTCATGCGAATTTACGGTGTGCTCGGGCGAACATATATACGCACACGCCCGTGTGAAGGAGGCCTTACATTGTACTGTACATTTTAGTGTGAAAATTGCAACCGAAATTCCGCAGCAGATCCGTGATGTGTGAACTCAATCTAAGGGCTTATTTAGACGACCCTATCATGCAGGTGTAAAAAAGTACCTAAAATGCAACCATTTCTAGCATTGGATTTCAATGGCTTCATTCAGACAAACTTTTTTTAAAATATAAGCGCATTAAACAGGACATACGCGATCATTTTTGGCTCGTGAAAAGATAGGTGTTGCCCTATTTTTCAATGTGATACACAGCAAGCTCACATAGATTTCTATGGCAGCTGGAAAGACAGGAGGGGGAGGGTTTTACCCTGCATACAAAACCGGGAAAAGAAGACCGCTCGCCCTAGTTAGGCATTTTAATGCCATTCCGAGGATTTCTGTGGATCCTTGCTTGCCATTACTTCTGCGTAGTTTTTAACATTCATGCAGCAGCGCCCTGTGTGAATGGCTTTAAATACACTAAGATCAGGAATCGATTGTGTTAAAAAGTCATTCATGTGTATATACGCTGAGTATAGCCGAACGTAAAAACGCAGACAGTCGTGTGAAGGAGGCCTAAGGGTGTATTCACATGGTAGATTTTCATGTGCAAATTTTGCCCAATTGCGATTTGGACAGAACTTGCGTGTGAAAAGACTGCATTATTTTCAATTGGTTTATTCACATGAACGTTTTTCTCTCAGCATGTCCTATTCTTGGGTGATTCCGTTAAGGAATTGCCGATTATTTCCAATGGGAGACCCATTGCATATGCGAAAATGTGCACAATTCCCTGCAACATATTTGCGCTATGAACAAGCTTGATTTGCACTTGTATTTGCGCATTGTCCTGCACTTTTGGTGCATGCAGGGGTCTTCATATATGCTTGAAGCTCCCCACCCCTCCCACTCTGATTTAAAAGGCTATTTAGCCTAATGAGGTACAGATTAGAGATGAGCGAACGTACTCGTTTCGAGTACTTACGCACCCGAGTACCGCCATTTTCGAGCACTTCAGTACTCGGGTGAAAAGATTCGGGGGGCGGGGAGAGGCGTGGCGGTGCAGGGGGTAGCAGCGGGGAACAAAGGGGAGCCCTCTCTCTCTCCCTCTCCCCCCCACTCCCCACTGCTACCCCCCGTGCCGCCACGGCGCCCCCCGAATTTTTTCGCCCGAGTACGGAAGTACTCGGAAATCGCGGTATTCGGGCGAAAAAGGGGCGTGGCTGAGCATGTTCGCTCATCTCTAGTACAGATGTGTTCTTTTCTCTGCGGTTTTGCATTGCTTTTTACACATCCCCTTGTGTGCTGTGTGTGCATTTTTACACCCCCCATAGACTACTATGGGGCCCTTTTGTGCGCAAGTGAAAAAGAAAGAGATGTGAATGAACTAATTGAAATCAATTAATTCTGCGTATGGCGCATTCAAGGACATCCTACACTTTTCTCTTTGCGTAAACAATCAGTCCATGAAAAAAGAGCTAATCTGAAAACACCAATGCCAACTGATGGTGTTCTATGCTATCCAGATTACATCAGTAAAAATAAAGATGCAATATGGACAGGAGATATGCCTGCATAAATGAGCCCTAAGGCTGGGTTCCCACAGGACGGAATCCCACCGGAAATCTCGCGGTTCGGCCGCAGCGAAAAACCGCGAGATTTCCGCCGGGAAAGCGTTGCTTCAAAACCCGTGACATGCTGCGGCCGTGTAATCCGCACTGCAGCGCCGACTTCGCCGTGACGGATCGGTCGTCCTGTGCGGACAAGATTTCTGACACATCTTGTCCACATGGCTGGCTAAACCAAGGATTAGCGGCCGCAGAGAAATTCCCGACAGAATTTCAGCGGCAAATCCGCCCTGTGTGCACCCAGGTTAAGAGTGAATTCACACACACCAGAAGTGCTGCGAAATTTCGGCTGCAGAATGTGAGACAAAATTCTGCAGCAACGTGTGTTGCTCACGGGGCTCCTCGTCTCCACAAAGTACATCTGAGGCCTCATTCACACAAGCGTTTTTATGCGACTATTTTGCTGCGATAAAAGTCAGGCAAAAATCGCAACCATGTGAAGCATTAGATGCCAATGCATTCATTCACATGAGCAATTTTCGGGCGCACGAAAAAACCTTTTAGGTCACCGATTTTTCGTTTCTTGACCTATCTTTTGACGAAAAATGCTGCAGGCTCCCATTGACTCCTATGGGAGCTGAAAAAAGGGAGGGAGAGGGAGTTCACCTGCATCCAGTGCTCGGAAAAGAAGACAGCTGCCTCTATTTAAGCCATTAAAGTCATTCCAAGGATTTCTGCCAATTAACAGAATTCTGTGCTGCAGAGTATTTTTTTATGTGATATACCCGTGTGAATGGACGAGAAAACGCTAAATAAGCTTGGGACTCGATCGTGGCTATTCTTCATTGATGCGATTTTCGGCCACAATGTCGCCAGTGTGATGACGTATCGCCCATGTGAATGAGGCCTCAGAGAGAGGAATGGGCAATGTACATGCAGAAAGAGCCATTGCTGGAACAGAGCGCCTGGTAAGTATGGAACACAGCATTGCGGACTCCCCATTCACTCATCTTTGAGCCCTCATAATGTAGTTTATGGGGCTCACAGAGAATGACAGGTAGTCTTTAAAAACCCCATTCACTTAGAGCTGAAAATTCCACAGCAGAAGAGAGTCATTCTGCAGATTTTCAAGTCAGCAGCGCAGTCCATGTGTTGTGGAAATGCCATGGAGGTTTCCTGCAGAGATCAATTCTTGCAATATAGTGAGCGAATTCAGTGGTGAAAACCTGCATCAAAATCTGCAGGCATGATATGTGATCATGCCCTAAGAGGGTTTTCACATAGTGGATTTTGGCACAGGCTTTGGTGCAAACCTCTTGCCAAAATCTGTGTTCAATCCACGTCCCATTCATTTGAATATGGATCTGTGTTACCGTGTTCGCAAAGCTGATTTTTACACTGTGGATATGAAATCCATGTTGCGGGGGGAAAAAAAGTATGGAAAAGGGGAAAAGGAAGTGATGTGTGACTTTTTAACGTGACTCTACACGGAACTCACTTTGGAAACCTCACACACAGATTTTGCCCCCCTAGAAGGCTAAATCTGCATGCGGATACCCTGCAAAATATGGGGGTAGAAATATGCAGTTTAAGGGCATATTCAGAGTGCCAAGGGTGCAACTACGTCCTGAACAAAGGGAATCTCTTCCTCTTCGCTGGCTTTTCAAACTCTGCACCAGAGTGCCACCAGATCTTTCCCGCATATTGATCTTTCCCGTGATTTGTACGGCCGGGAAAAGAAGTGATGAAAACAAAACCAATAAAATCCTATTGAAATTAGTCGTTTTGTTGTGTCCCGTTATATGGCCATGATTATCATAGGCGCAGATATGCTTGAGACAGCACAACATTTTGCACTGTAAAGGTCACGCTATCGCGCATATCGGCGCTTTTAACTGTACTTTCTGTGCTGCTTAGAACCGTTCACATCAGCGTGGGACACTGTGTTGTCCAATTAGTCCTCAGTAGTTTTGATTTCCATAATTTCGCAGGGATCAGGTGTGCATTTGCGCACCCCCATGGACTCTATAGTGCCTTAGGTGCGCAAATGCGTACAAAAATAGAGCACAATGAGTTGTTTTTTTCGTGTATGCGTAACACGCACGCAAAAGTGATAGTGTGAATGAAGCCATTGAAAACAACTGGTTCTATTCTCTGTGCAATGTGTGAATAAGCCATAAGGGTGCTTCACACAAGTTTGTGTGGCAGTAAAAACACTAAAGTTAATGTAATTTGTTTGTAATTGTTGCAATTTCAATTTTAGTCGATTGGTTTTCTTACTGCACTTATACATTTGTAGAAAGCCGGGGATCGCTGATTTTTAGCCACTGCAGAGATCTTACAGCTGGTTACATTGTTTCCATATAACATCTGTCATATCTGCTCGCAGTGACATAATAGCAGCACTGAATACACATGTTGTCATTAATACCTTCTACACGGGACAGCCAGTGCAGAATATTTGTAAAGCCCCTTTGCTTGCCTCCTCTCGCTGCTCCGGACCACACATACAGTCATGCAGGCCGAGCACAGGTGCATGGCTCAATCACTGGTCATGTTACACAGGAATAACGGATGCCGTTTAAGGTTCTGAGCCACTTTCAATGGCACCTTTGAGATCACACAAGAGATCACGATCTCTGCCAAAAACACAACAAAGACAAGACTTGTTGTGTGCTTTACATGGATGGTCAAGGGATATTTGCTCCAAAGAAAAGACAATTGGCATTACTCGCTTGTCACAGCTGTAACCTTATTTTATTACCATCTGTTATGGCTTTACAGCAATGCATATGTATGGTTATGTATGCAGTTAAGGCTATATTTGCTTTGCAGATTAACTCTTTCATTTTTCAACTATCTATCTATCTATCTATCTATCTATCTATCTATCTATCTATCTATCTATCTATCTATCTATCTATCTATCTATCTATCAATGGAACACCTACACCCATCACACTGGGCATAAACGTACCATGGCCATTCCCCAGCACTATCCTCACTGTATATGGAAAGAATACAATTAAACTCTGCATAATTACCCAGGCAGTAATGACCTCTAAGTACCTGATCTTAAGGGGTATTGCAGAATTTTTACTATTGATGACCTCAGGATAGGTCATCAATAGTTAATTGGTGAGAGTTCACCGCTCTGGATCCCCAATGGTCCGCCTTCAGTGCAGCAGTCCAGATGTCATCATAGGTGAGTAGCAAAGATAAAAAAAGGTAAAAAAGGAGGGTGGAGTAAGACCCAGTGAGAGTGGTGAAATGATTCTAGAGTAAAAAGTGTTCCGAATGATGGAGATGCTGCCTACCAGATAACGCTCCACCAAGGTGGGTGTCAGGATAGTGAAAGAGAATGTGATAAAATACTTGTGGTAAAGACGCAACACTCTAAGCTAGTTGTAAGCTAAAGGTCCAAGATGCGATAGTGAAAGCACTTCTTTTTTATTTACCAATATAGAGAACGAGCAAGTGAATACGCATTTCGGGGTCAAGCCCCTCCGTCAGTTTGGCTGGATTAAACACGACAGGATGCCTGGGGGTGACACAATTCCAAAGGTTTTCGGATGTGTTAAATAAAAAAGAAGTGCTTTCACTATCTCATCTTGGACCTTAAGCTTTCGACCAGCTTAGAGTGCTGCGCCTTCACCACCAGTATTTTACCACATTCTCTTTCATCATCATAGGTGGTCAGAGCCAGAAGTGTAATAGCCGGCTTTTCTCCCATTGAAACCAATGCCTGTTAGACCTCCACTTCTGCCTGTTGGAACAGAAGTCTAGCTGTCAGTAGACAGCTGAGCCCCAGATCCTTCCTGCACAAGACTCCTATGCAGGCCTTAGACAAGGCAGTTATGTTTTTTAGGATGGCCTAACCAGTGTGAAGGCTAAAACGTTGCGTCTATGGATGAGTAAATACACTGATTATTTTACCAGACTTGGATGTGTTGCGTGGTTTTGGAATATCTATCTATCTATCTATCTATCTATCTATCTATCTATCTATCTATCTACCGTATTTATCTATCTATTCTACCCTGGCTGAACAGTGTGTTCATCTGTATTTTAAAAACTTTCCATAGACTTCAATGCCTTTTTTTATCTGCAGAACGGATGAAAGTCGTGCATTCTGCATTTTTGAACACACACACATATTTTCTATGCCTTATGAACAGTCACAAAAAGTGAAAATATATTTGTGTGTAAACAACGTAAAGTTACCACCATTGTAATGGATAATAATGCCCACGTTGCCAGGAACTGCTGTTCACATAGCTAAATGGGTGTATTATCAACAAGTTACAGAGGTTATTTATTGTACGTATAGTGTTGGAAAAGGTATGACACCAATATGTTCCTCCTGTCAGAATTGTTTAGTACTTAAAACACACTATTTTTGATCACATAATTCATTCTAAATGTAGCTGTTGGTCCCGGCGTATCAAGGGAAATGATGTCTCAAATCCTCAACCTTCATTGTGTTGATCTGATTATTTGATGTAGTTTAATTAATGTTTCTGTCAATATCATTGGACTCTAAAAAGTCATGTTTGTGCTACGGCCCCTGCAATGCAATATAACAAATCCAAATTAATTAGCATGGAAATCTGCAAATGTATGCAGATTTCTGGCTAATGTATCTTCCACTAACCTTTACATTATAAAACAGGGCATTTTATAAGTGTCAGACTGAATGAAAATAATATGCTTGCAGCATTGCAAACATTAGCTGTAGAAGTATAATTGTCTCTACATAAAAAAAATAACATAAATTACATGGGGCAGAATTCATTATAGCAGATTAATCCCGAATTTTTGATTTTCCTGTTATTTCTGCTTAACAGTCAGGTCATTGCAAATTAACAAACTCAGAAACGGTTTTTAGAAAAGTGTCATTAATAAATATATGATACATGACGAATGTTCCAAGGAATAGAACATTTATATCATTTGTGCTCAAAATCTACAAAGAGCATTACCCATAACAAAGTGGAAGAATTTCACAGATACCTAAGTCTTGATTAGTGTCATCGAATGAATTCCTTTCAGGAATTGAAAAAAATGTAATCTGTTTAAGTTGTAGCCATTACCCTATATAGTGGTGGTTTTCAACCAGTGTTCCATGATAGAAAACATCACCGGAAATGCAAAGATGTGGGGGTTGAATATCAGTGCATTTGTAGGTCATCCTCCTTAAGGGGTAGACACACTATCCAAAAAGTCTGTATCTAAAAAGCCAGTTTCCTATACCATCAAACGGCATTTGGAAACTGGAAGAAGCTCTGAAGGCTTAGTCACACAGGCGTTTTTTCGTGCAAATTTTTTTTTTGTGCGCAAAACTGATGCGCACAAAAAATCGTGTGACCAAAGCCAGAGTCATGGCTGAAAAAAACGCTGATAGCAGCATTTTGCAGCCCAAAGGCGTTTTACGCTCAAAAAGAGCGCTGCCCGCTATCCTCTGCCACAGCTGTCGCAGAGAACAATGTTCTCTAATTGAATTCAATGGAGCTGGCAATACAGCCGGCTCCATTGAAAGCAATGGGCTGCCGGCAAGTGCTGTAGTAATTTTCGGGGAAGGGCTTTAAATATAAGCCCTTCCCTGAAAAGCATCCAAAAAAAGTGTAAAAAAATATATATATATACTCACCTTTTTGCAGCTGCCAGGGATCAGCCGCATCCAGAACTCGTCCTCCTGAACTGCTCTGAACAGCTGTGAGTAGTATTCAGCAGCCGGGGATTTAAAATCCCCGCCTACTGAATGAGCTGCCTCTAATTGGTCACAGCCTGACCAATCAGAGGCAGATTCCACTCACACACCCATTCATGAATTTATGAATGGGTGTGTGACTGCTGCCTCTGATTGGCTCAGTGGGACCAATCAGATGAGAGGCAGCAGTCACTCACCCATTCATAAATTCATGAATGGGTGTGTGAGTGGAATCTGCCTCTGATTGGTCAGGCTGAGACCAATTAGAGGCAGCTCATTCAGTAGGCGGGGATTTTAAATCCCCGGCTGCTGAATACTACTAACAGCTGTTCAGAGCAGTTCAGGAGGACTGCCGCTGGCCGCGCTGAACTCCGTCTGCCAGGACCAGGTGAGTATATATATATTTTTTATTTTTACACATTTCAGGATGAATTGCAGGGAAGGGCTTATATATTTAACCCCTTCCCGACAATTAATCCCGCGATCGCCGGCAGCCCATTGCTTTCAATGGAGCCAGCTGTATTGCCGGCTCCATTGAATTCAATGGGCTAACATTGTTCTGCCGGGACAAGGTGAGTATATTTTTTTTAAATTTTTACACATTTCTGGATGAATTGCAGGGAAGGGCTTATATATGTAACCCCTTCCCGACAATTCATCCCGCGATCGCCGGCAGCCCATTGTTTTCAATATAGCCAGCTGTATTGCCGGCTCCATTGAATTCAATGGGCTAACATCGTTCTTCTCTGCCACAGCTGCTACAGCTGTGGCAGAGGAGAACGATCTTTATGCTGACAGTGTTGCTTAATAGTGGGACCTGGGAACTTGAGATGCAGCCCAACATGTAGCCCCTCGCCTGCCCTATCCGTTTCTGTGTCGTTCCCATCACTTTCTTGAATTTCCCAGATTTTCACAAATGAAAATCTTAGCGATAATCGGCGATATACAAAAATGCTCGAGTCGCCCATTGACTTCAATGGGGTTCGTTACTCGAAACGAACTCTCGAGCATCACTGAAAGTTCGACTCGAGTAACGAGCACCCGAGCATTTTGGTGCTCGCTCATCTCTAATGTCTAAGCTTTTCTTCTTTAGTAAATCTTTGCAATGGGATTACGATATTTGCTTTCTTTTGACATTTAAGCTAGAAGGTAATTTATTTTGCAGTTAAGTGAATACTTTTAAAATGATGTCTGAGTGATGTGCAGTACCCCCAACTACCATTTTGGCAGTTATCATAGTTTAAGAAATTGTTATTTTACAGTAAAAGATGCCGAAGCCTAAAATCAAATCCATCAAATACGTTTATAACAAGTTTTATGTGTCTATTCTTTTTTTCCTTTTAATGCACTTTGTTCAGTTGTCACTATTACTGTCCTGCAGTACATTTACTTTCAAATACCAAGAATGTAAAACTATTTTAAATCTGCATCACACACAGTGTAAAGTTATTGGGTTCAGTAGATAAGTGTTAAAGTGTGCTTTCAGTTTTGTAAAAAAATTGAGTTTTAGTAGAAATATGTCAAAAGATTTCATCTCTGGGACTTCATGAAGTATGCTGTCACAGGTTGCAAATCATACAGCCTCCAGACTACAACTGTCCAGGTTCCATTGGACTCCTGGGACATATTTTCTTCTAAAGGCTATATTTCCAGGGGAGAATATCTCTGTACAGATGGAGTCTCATGGGGCATGATGCAAACTCTTTTTGGTCTTATTTGCATGGAAAGTGTCAAAAAACCTTCCTTATGCCTTTGTATAAAATCAGAGGCACATGGATGCATAGTAGAGTCCCCATGTAGCTCACTGACCGACTGCTTATGTCTCTGTACCTTACAGCCATGTGAATGAGACCTAACTTGTCCTACAAGTTCTGGATCATCTGTGGAACTTTTAATGCTAGCGCTCTCTAAAAACCAAGTATTTTCCTCAAGAGCTTTTAACTTCTGCCTTTTAATCTTTCTAAAACTTCCTAATTCTTTAAAGCTGTTTAAACTTAAAGTTTCCCAAACTTATGTATTTAGCTACTTTTATTCTGAAGGACACAGTACCGCTTTACAACTGTATAATAGAACTGTACCAAAACATTCTTTATTGCAATGTATGGATCTTGCACCCTTTTCTGTGTCCCTTTGACACTTTCATGGTAATTTTGTGCACATCAATGAAACATCTCCAATTTTACACCACATTGAACAAAGAACAACATGTTTATTATTCGTATAAGAACACAGGACTTAGATGCGTAAAAATGTTCCTTGTTTCTCATGCCATTACATGGCTTAGTTCAAGGACAACTCCGCTTTCACCATCTGAAATGCTTTAAATTTCACAAAAGGACAAAATGTTCACTCCTATAATTCAGAATACGAAATTTGTCTATGGATTGTTGTACTCTTAGAAAATATATAATTACTGGTTTTCCTAAAACTTTGTAAAGACAAATCCGGCCCTGCTCAAATTGTACTTTCTATAAAGACCTCAGTGATTGGTTAAAACCAAGTTCAGCAAAGTGGGAGGGCACAGGAAGGGCACTCCTACTGATTCTAAAGAGTGCTTGTTGTCAGTAGTGCCATACAATCTGTAAATGCTGCTTCCACCAGTTGACCACAGAGCTCCGAGATTGGCTTTAGCAGCCTGTGACATCCTGTCAACAGGCTGACTACAGCCTGAAAACACAGACCTGGTGGAGTGGTCGTAGGTACCATGCTAGAGCTGGAAGGAGCCAAGAAAGGTGAGCATAGGCAGGTTTGTTATTTTTTTAATATGGATGGCCTATTTATAGCAAAATCAAATAATTCAGAAACCTCTTTAATGATTATTATGGCTTATTATTAATAGTAGATTATAGTCTACCAGAAAAATTGGCACATAATAAAGAATATGAAAAAAACTGGCAGGAGAAACCAAAATATAAAACTTTTAATAAATAGAGTTTTTAAAAAGGTAATATCACACTATATGCCACAAATTAATCACTATTACATCATTAATTGAGGAATTGAAAAACTTGGGAAGACAGTTGTTATGAATGATGTTGCAGAGAAAGCTGTCCAACTCATTCAGGATTACAGTAACATTCTCACAAAGATGAAACTAAGAAACAATTTGTTTTAACAGATCATTGCCGGAGACCATAAAAAATACTTAAGGCCGCATGTACCCGACAGGGTCAAATTCTGAATGCAGGATCCTGCAGTGGAATCCTACCTGGTGCCCGGCCTGTGACCCATGCGTACCTGTCTGGATGGTTTTAGTCTGTGCTGCGGATGTGCCAGATGCAATGATGATTGTGGAAGGGCCGTGGGATGGACAGCTTCCATTGACTTCAATAGAGGCCGCCCACATGGAATCCAGATCAAAATAGAGCATGCTGCATTCTTTCCTCCCGCGAGCGGAAAATCGCAATTGATTTTCACTTGTGAGCATGGAAACCCGTTTTTACATTGCAGGCTATGGACAGTATTTGCTGCGGAATCTGGAGGCAGACTCCTCCGGATTCTGCAATGCAAGTCCGGCCGTGTGAATTGGGCCTAACTGCTACTAAATCCTCTCTTAGGAAAAAATATTGTTCAATGTTCGTTCATTCGTTCACATTATGTTTTGATTCTATAGGATGTATTGTTGTAAAAAAAATTGTTTCTCTTATAGAAGTTGTGTGCGTTATTAAAACCTAATATTTTTAAAATTTTTCATGTTATTTCAGGAACTTTTTGGAATTACCTTTTTGGAAATTTGATTCAGTATGTTTTAAACAATTGCTGGGGTTACTTGGATGTGTTCACATAAATTTCTCTTAGAAGAAAAAAGAAAATGGTCGAGATAGGATAGTGTATACCGCTTTTGAATGGAATTAATCGTTGCGAATGCGTATACTATGTTCCAACTTCAGGGTGCGGGCAGACGAGCGCATAAACGGCGCGTTTTTGCGACCAAACGTATATACGTGACCATCTGAGGCAATGGTTTCGAATGTATTCGTTCACATGGGCGATTTTACGGCGCGTAAAAACGGCAATTCGAAAAAAAACGGAACATATGCGACCGAAATACGCGCCAACGCATATTCGATCGCCGAAAAGACCGTTTGCAAAGTAGGAACAAACGAAAATACGCTTTCTAGCTCTGGTCGTGATCGGTGAAAAACGATCGCTCGGGCGATTATACGTTGCGCTCGTGCGAACGTAAATACGCCTACGCTCGTCTGCCCGCACCCTCAAGGTGTTTAAGAGTTGTCTAGCAATTATCCAATTGAGCTGAAGTTTTGTACAGCCCGTTTTTTTGTTGATTGGAACAGGATTAGGGGGTGGGAGCAGCAAAAGTTTAACTTTTTGAAACCTATAGCTAAGGGCCACCCCAATGTCCATCCTGATATAGGCCTCATACCCATGGCCGGGTCGGATTCCGCCTGCAAAATATCATAGCTGAATCAGACCCGGCACCCCCCAGAGACCCTATACTCACTTCTCCGAATCCGCCGCGAGTGTCTCTACCGGTGAGCTTGCGCACATGCGCAGTGCAGCACATGACACGCTGGGCGGTGATGTGGATTCTCGTGGTACTTCCCCTGTGGGACAATTTTATGCATAGAATAGAACATTCTCCCCCGCGAGCGGAAATTCACAGTTGATTTCCATAGTGTGCATGGGAGAATAATTTATCACAGCATGTCTATAGACAGACATTGCTGCGGAAGTCACGGGGGTGTCTGACCGCGATTTCCGCAGCGATAATCCGTCTGTGGGCATTAGCCAATAAACAGATAAATATCAAATGAGTTTACTATAATCTAGTACAATCTAATAATGTATTCATCTTTACAGGGAACACATTTTTGAATTCCCCCCCCAAAATATTGGCATGATATGTTGTAGTGGGGGCTTGATATGTTATTTGATGGTAATTTAAATCAGCAAATCACAATTGGCAACACTAAAGGAAACTTCTCCTGGCCCTAAGGGGACTGTCATTGTTGTCCAGTGTGGTAATTTAGTCAGTAAATCACAGGTTACAAAACTCCAGGATGCTCCTCAGATCCTATGGGGAATGTCAATGTTGCCTAGTGATGGCTCTCAGGAGAGCTGTGCATTAGACAGCAATGCCTACTGTAAATATAAATGGTGTGACGCCCAGAGCATTGATTTTTTTTTTTTTGCTGGCCTGATTGATGAAGATCATATTAGCCAATTATTGTTACAATGACACTTGATTTACATTCTTCAATTATGGTATGACATATTTTAAGACTAGTGTCGAAATAATCTAGTAAGACAAGTGATTTATATAATATAGGTCTACTTGGACTCAACGCAACCCTCCAGTTCTGGACAAACAACGATGGCTGAACCGCTTCTCTGGATCCCTGAAGCGCACTGTGCATACTATGCATCAATAGTCTAAGACACTACATGCTGCTCTGACCAGCCAGCACTACTCATGTGGACAGCAGTGGTCAATCAATGCAGGTGTAGTGTCTTAGACTAATGATGAATACTAATGCACAGTGTGTATCAGGCAATCAGAGAAGCTGGTGCGGACATCTTTGTTTCTCTAGGATTGGAGGGTTGCTTTGATGGTTTGTCCTATAATGCTTTAAAACCCTATGGAAAAAATGTACCTGTCCACATAAATATGAAATGTATTTCTTGATATTTCTATGCACTTCTAGTTTACAGTGGGGTTGATGATCTCAAATGTTGACCCAGGGATTACTCTGGCTGCCATTATGAAGTCAAGAAGGATTTTTTTCCTCCAAATGAGCTAAATGGCGACTTGTTTTTTTTTTCCCTCCCTCTGGACCAACAAGGGGAGGGGGGAGGGGTTTGAAACAGGCTGAACTAGATGGACATTGTCTTCATTCAGCCTTACATACTATCTTACAGAATGAAATGATTGCTTGATATATTGTAGTTGGAAAGCAATATCTAATAGGTTGTTATTTATCAAATATCACAGCATTGGTTATTCTATATAATTACAATATATATTCTATTATGGAATTTACACCTTGCTCGACATTCCCATACTAGGTAAATATCTAACATGCTCTTCTATTGTTATCCTGAAACGACATTTGATTCTAGATTGTAGCTGGTTATGCATTTCACTGCACTGACATATCAGTCTGGTAAAGCTGAGTCTATCAGACATGTCCTCCCTGTCAGTATTGATAAGGTGAACGATTCCTATGACCTTCAAAGACCTTTCCAGCTTAGGAACTGATATATACATTTTAAGGTCAACAAATGATTGAGAGAAACACTATACATTGGAAATGAGACAGTTCTGGAACTAAATAATAATGAGTCTAATAAGAATAATGTTACATGTAATAAGGTATGTGTGTTTGTCATCCCTCAAATAGTCAACTATTGATTTACAACCACATTCTACTGTATCTCCTTTGTATTGCTTGTACTGCTCTCTTTAAAGGCTATGTACACCTTTGCACTATTTTTTAATCAATGTGTTTTTGGAAATTAAGACTTTTCGTAACTGGTTTTCATGAAAAAATTCTGATTGTTTGATTTCTATACTTGTATTATTTTCTATGGTACTGCAAACTTACTGATTCCTCCCCTAGCCTGCTTCCCTGACAGATCAGGAGGATAGATAGTAAAGCAGAGAAAACTGCTAATACAGAGAGCTGTATGACAATGCTGAGGGATGGTGGAGGAGCACAGGAGCCCTTATCAATAGTGAGGGAGAACAGGACCAGCAGCTACTCTGAGCAAGGATGACATAAACAGAGAGATAGCTGTGTAGTATCGAATGGGTGTAGTTATGCTGCACAGCTACTAAAAGAAGAGAGTGGGGGAGCAAGCTTGCGTTCAGATAAGAGACCAGCTGAATAGAGCTGGGAATCCCCCTGAGCCAGAAACTTGAATGTAGCAGAGCCTGCAAACCAGGTGTGAGGCTTTGTAAATGCATGAGAAGAAAAACACAATGCAAAAAAAAATAAAAAATCAGATAATTGCATCATTTTTTTCTGCAGGGACTTAGTAAGATATGTATGTATTAACTTTTCATTCACAAAGGTTTAATAGCCTTTAACTTCACCGCTTGTAAAGCCCCTCTAGGTTCCCTAATTCACTTGAAATGCATTAGTGCCTGTTCTGAGATAAGAGGTTATGGATAAGTCACAAGGATCCTTTCCATGCTTAATTGGTGGATATGAGTCTTAACAACAGCTTATGTATGTGATCTCTCTATGTAATGATTAGTTTATTCAGAACTAGACACATTCATTTATATCTCTACACTTTTTTCTGGAAATGTAGGGTTAATTTTTAATGCTGTCAAGGTCAAGAGATATTTATTTAAAAAATGTCTTTAGGGTATGGACAACTAGACGCAAGAAATCAATTAGCGCTCTGCGCATGCAGAAAAATCTGAGCAGCTTGTCTGCTTAGCGAAACAGCATGAGGGAAAGGCTGATCAGCCGCTATTCAGTCCCAGGAAAGTGCCCTGTAGTTCATAGTAATTAATTACTCCAGAGGGAATCACCGAAAGCAGAGATAATAGAGAGCAACGGAAAAGTAGAAAGCAAGTGGGAGGAGAAGAGGCCGATCTAGTAAATGCTGCCTGATACATTGCTAATGAATGCTGCTGCCAAACAGAACATCATCCCACCAATGTCTATAAATAAAGCCCTGAGCACCGAGCAACTTATGAAATATGATGGTAGAGATTTATAATCCAGATGACATTACACCTTTGGTTTAAAAGGAAGCAGTCGTGTAGTGCAGTCTATAAAATATATCACAGAGAAATATAGGTGTCAGGATTCTATATATATTTTCTGGTGGGCAGCACTTTATGCATGTGAAATATTAATTGTAAATGAAACATGGTAATTAATTTGAAAAAGTTCCCAAATGTCTCTTTGTCTTAGTATATTCATGTGTTTGGAATACCTTTTTGAAATATAGAGTAGGTGAGCATTCATATGGGTCATCTGGTCCTGCAGGACTTAAAGGACATTTGTATGCATTTTGTCTTAATATGTTTGCTAAGCATTGAGATTCCTGATTGGCTTCTGTATAACTACATCTATTCTGATCCTTTTTTTCATCACTTTATATAGAATTTCACACTACTTTAGCATATTTTGAGCAGTAGTAGACATGTGAGAATGTGCATGTAACATCACTTCACTGCCCCATGCACTAACCCTGTGATCCTCCATACAGGATCAGAAGAATGTGGAATTGCAGTATGAACCCATAACCCATCATCAATCACTTCATGTTATGGTTCTCATTCTGGATGATTATGGGTTAGAAACCACATCTGTGACATCCATATACCCAACTATGACAACCCAAATTGGACAACTCTTTTAAAGGGATTGTCCAATGATTAAATCTTACATTTCTCTTATAGAACATAATGTCTTAGTTCCAATAATTTGAAGAGACAATAATGTTCCCTTGTCTAGGTATTGCTGTTACATACTTGTTACGGTGTCCATTAATATTCTTCTGATTGCCTTCTCGGAACGCCTACCTAATTTACCCAAGACTGGTGAGAAAATGGAGCTTCTAGAGTTCTATTAGTCATTGGCTGGCGGTTACAATAGCAGGAATCGCTCCACCATTCAGGTGGTAGCAGTTAACTATTGACCATGTGAGAGGGAACTGAACAGAGCATTTAAAAAAAAAATTACAATCACTGAATTATGTTTTGTGATGGCTAACAGTCAATATTTAATCATGGTACAACCCCTTCAGATTTAGAACCTTTAGATTTCAAACAATTCTTGCACTTTTGCTCACCAAGCCATTTGTGAATAAGTATACATACAAGTGTGCTGGAATCCAGCTTAAATTTGAAATACATATTCTAAATTGGAGCAAATATTTTGACCCATGAAACAAACACAATTTCAAAAACCTTGCAGTCTTGTAGTGATTCATGTCTAAGAGAAATTACTGAAGGTACTTTTTATTGCCTTGTCTTCTCACATCTTCTGACATTATTATCTTGTTTTTCTGTTTCTATTTTATTGGCAGTGGCGCAGTCTAGAGGGGCTCAAGAAAACTTCCAAAGGTTTTCAGCACCATCAACATATCTACCTGTAAATTATCGAATTTCCTCTGCAGAAACTGCCTTCCTGTTGAAGGAAAACAACCAAGATTTTATGAGAAATTCTAGTTTGCAATCACGAGTTGAATCCTTCTTTGTTCACAAATCTCGTAGAACTCCGGTCTTGAATGCCAGTTATGGACCTTTTTCAGCAGAAAGAGAAATCCCAGAAGACCTTCTGCTGTCACCTCCTCTTTTTGCATCTAATAAGTTTAGTTTTACCTGGAAACTCAAAACATATGTAATCAATGAAAAGGTATATCCCAACAAACCCAAAGTGCAAATTTTATTCTATGTAACAGGTAGAGACTGGGATGACTATAGTGCTACAGAAAGGCTTCCTTGCCTAAGATTGTTTGCCTTTCGGGAAACCAGAGAAGCAAAAGGGAGTTGCAGATTACATGGGATATTGGGCCTGTGTGTGGCGGAACTAGAATTTCAGCCTACTTGGTTCACTTCACCTCCTATAGTAACAGGTCGTAAGAGAAATCAAGAGCAGTCGGAGGGCATTCCTGTGGAACTTTACTATAGCATCCATTCTGAGGAAGAGAAAAATGAGTGTACAGCAGAGGAAGCTAGAAAGGGAAATGCAATCCGTCCTGGCAGAGACCAAGGGGAAGACTCCGTTTCTCAGTTACAGAGGATTGCAACAATAACCTTATATCGAAATCCAGAAAATTCCCAGCTTACTGAACTCAGGTTGGACAGTAATGTTGCTCTCTGGTTGCCATCAAAGCCTGCGAGACAAGGTGAAGTTTTACATGTATATGTGACAGTGGCGAATAACTCAACACTGGATCAGTTCACATTGAGGTACAGAATTTTATGAAATACGTAAAGGTTACATAATTAAATAAAGCTATCATTGATTTGTGCGGGATTAAGATTTGTTTTTTTCCCCCAGAAGTATTTCTCTTCATGCCCTGAGTGTGGAATTGCAATTCATCCTCATTAAAGTGGTTGTACCAGAAATGCTTTTTATTACCTACCTATAGGATACACGGTAAAAATCTGATCATTGGGAGTCTCCTCACTGGACCCCACATATTCCAAGAATTGGGGTCATGTTTCCCTTGTCCTTCTCATTGTGCGCTTACTGCACAGTGAGCAAGAGGTTGAATGGAGCAATGGGCATTGCCGCTTCATTCATTTTCAATGGGACTTTGGCAAAACAAGTCCTCGGCTATTTCCATCAACCCCACTGAAATGAATTAAGCTGTGGCCATGGATGCTCGGCCATTGCTTCATTCAATCTGATGTCACTGTAGGTTGGAGAAGCATCCTCGCAGTGAAGAAAAGAGGAGTAAAAGGGTTCTTTGCTCTCAGGGTCAGAGCAGGTCTCAATGGTGAGACTCCCAAAGATCAGATTTTTACCACCTATGCTATGGGTAGATGCTAAAAGTTAATTCTGGTACAACCACTTTAAAATGTATGGGTCTGAGATGTAATAGCAGACATGGCCCATGAAGAAGAGTAGCACTATTTCTGGAAAACGTTCAGTTTTGTGCAACCTCTTTTAAAGGGAACCTGTCACATACCCACAGCACCAGAGATTAAGTTATGGTGCTGTCAGGGAATGTGACAAGCAACCAGGTGATGTATTTTTTGTATACTTACCAACTCCCATGATCCAGCTCTGTTCCCCTCTGAAGTCGGCATACAGCATAAAAATCTGACTCTTTTTTCAAAGTCCCATGGGTGCACTCTCTCATAGACTTGTATGAAGAGAGTCAGATTTTCATGCCGCATGTCGACTTCAGAGGTAAACACCACAGAATCACAAGAGCATGTGAGTATAAAAAATACATTGCCCAGCTCCCTTTCACATCTCCTAACAGCACTATAACTTAGTTTATGGTGCTGTGGAAATGTGACAAATTCTCTTTAATGTCTAATGGTATCATTTGATTTAATGTTATTTCTGATCTCACATGGACTAAGCTGCTAAACCTTTAGTTTTATTCTATTTTCATTATAAGATAGTTTTGATGAGATAGCAAAAACGTCACAATCATTAAATAAGTGAAACATATTGTATATGCTGCTATACGTATGCATATTGTCTCACAGTCTTGAGATATATATCAAGGTATATGTTTCCCAGAGTCCTTTCATTCTGCGATGCAACACGGAACAAGCTCCAGAGCTAGCTAATTAATTAGTAGCTCCAGTGGGTACATGTTAGGCTTCTTTCACACTGGCAACGTAATAACACAGTGAGAAAATCACAGCGATACTGCTGCTGCATTTTCCTCACGACAATATCGCGATTTTGTGTCGCTACAAAGTTGCACGACTTTGTAGTACCACCTGCAAGGATTTTAAGGGGGGGTGGGGGCTTGAAATATAAGCCCTACCCTGAAAATAATCCCTAGCTGCATTAAAAAAAAAGAATACATCACCTTCCAGGTGCTGTCAGCTCCCAGTGTGTCTTCTCTGAAGCTCTGGCAGACTTGCTTGAAGTCTTCTGTCATCACTTCCTGGATTGGAGGTTCAAATTCCCCGCCTCTAGGAACTGCTGGCTGTGATTGGTTCACGAGCGCCGCGGCTCAGCCAATCAGAGCCAGTGCTCGCTGAACCAATCACAGCCTTTCAATGCAATGGCTGTGATTGGTTCATCAAGCGCTGGCTCTAATTGGCTGAGCCACGGTGCTCGAGAACCAATCACAGCCAGCACTTCCTGAAGGCGGGGAAATTGAACCCTTGATGGGGAAGCACTGAGAGAAAACTCAAGTGCCAGGGACTTATAGAGTAGACACGGCGGAGTGAACAATGGCTGTTAGGTGACTTTTTTTTCTTTTTATGCAGCTAGGGCTTATTTTAGGGATTTTACAATAGAATTTCCTCCTGTAAAAGTTGGGATGCATTGCACTAGGAAGGAATGCTCTTGGCCACATAAGACAAAACCCCTGGAAATCCGTGGTAAGACTGTGCTGGGGTACAGGGGTTTTTCCTCTTGGCCACATAAGACAAAACCCCAGGAAATCCATGGTAAGACTGTGCTGGGGTACAGGGGTTTTTGGAAGGTTGATAAGTCTTTAAGTGATAAGGATGAGGTTGGAGGATCAGTAAGACCTCACGGACATGGTTATGCCAAATAAGAGTCTGGTAAATTGATACCTCTGTCAGGATTTCAGCCATATGGCAGCCAACTGTCCTATCACGTTAGAACCTATGCAATGGGACTTTATCCAGAAACTTATGACTATGTTTGCATAGGTGGACTGTACAGTGGCTTACGCCAATGCTTCCGAGAGGCATTTATGTGAACTGTTGGTTAACACTAAAAAAGTGGTTGTGGTAATGGATTCCAGGAGTGTGGTTACTCTGGTGAAAGGGAGCCTGGTTGAGGATATGTAAAGAGCACTGGATCTATATACCATGACATGTGTACATGGTGATGCTCTCTAATATCTTACTGCTATTGTCGGCATTCAGTCTTCCCAGGGTCCTGTACACCCTAAAGTAGAAGTGATACCTGTTCTGATGTATGATATTATGCTGGGAAGAGAATTTCCATATGTTTGGGACTTATGGGAGAGCAATGAAGAAACTAAGCATAAGGATACTGTGACATCCCAGGTAAACCCAGAACCATCTGAAATATCTTCCTTGATATGGGAGAGAGACGTGTCAGAAGAAGAAATAGATGCTTTTCCTCTATCTGTCATGTTCAGAAAAAGTTATGACCCCATGCGGGGTGGGGGGTAAATCCTAGGGGGCCGGAGCCTCTGTATTTACCGAACCTGGAGGGTAGAAAGGATGATATCCTGTGTGACCCTACCCTTCAAAGTGCGAGGGAAAATGTATGAGAAATTAATGGTGCACCTGTAGAATCTAATGTTAATCTGACTTTCCCCATATATAAGTTGAAAAATGATTTACTGTACCAGGTGGATAAAAAAGAGGATGATACAGTTAAACAGTTAATTGTCCTAGGTCCTATTGGAGAACTGTTCTGGATCTGGTCATGGTCATATTTTAAATGACTATTTAGGGGTCCAACCTTATAGAGAAGATTACAGAGTCAACTGGACTAGTTTTAAAAATCGTCCCCACTCAACCAATCTCCACATTTGTTGAAAATTTACATGGATGTACATATATCTTTGAAACGAGAAACCTGTATATATTAAGGACAGCAGCACATGAACGTACCTCCTTTATGCAGAGGGAGGCTGGTGAAGAAATGCAGGCTCAGAAACAAGGGTCTGGATTCATGACCCATATAAACACAGGTAGATACTTCAGAGAATTGCCGTACACAGGGTTCCAATAGCATGATACTCACACTCATCTTTATTCAATGCACACATGCACATAAGCTTGACAATGTTTTGGCTGTGACTCGCAGCCTTTATCCAAGAATTTGACATGTCACTTCAACACATACAGCCGAGGCAAAGCACTTCTTTGAGTTGTACAGTGTCAAAATTTGGCTTGCGCATTACGCAATGTAATTTTGAAGCCACTTTGAGGTTAAATTGCGAGTCACATATTGTTGTATAAGTGCTAATAGTAAATTTTTCGTGCTCACAGGCACAAGTTGAGCTATTATGTTAAATTTCAGCATCACAGCTACCATAGTTCTGCAATGGCCACATGTTATACTTTGCAAAATCTTTGCTGTTGACGCAGTGTGGTTGGTGGGATCGCCACGCACAGGGCTGTGGTGCTCCAGGTATATGATATCCGGAGATAAAACTTTACAGAACCTTGTTTTAAACATATATGTACATCCATGTAAATTGTCTGCAAAATTGGTGATTGGCGAGTGGGGATCCCTGGTCCAGTTGACATGGAATGACCCAGAGATTATTTTGGTTGGCGTACATGGGGATGTCAAGAAAAATCGTGAGTCATACTCGGAGTGTCAAATTTCAGACTCACAACCTCACATCATAGTTCCCTATACCTTTTGAATGCATAAGTATGAATATAGTTGGCCCATTGGTAAAGTCCTCCTGGGAGCATCAAGATATGTTGGTGATAGTAGATTATGCTACAAGCTACCCTGAGGATATTTGTTTGCGTAATACTTTTTCCAAAGTGATTGCAAAGAATTAGTCCAGATGTTTAGTCAGGTGGGTATTCCTAATAAGATACTCTCAATCCTTTCATGTTGAGAGTGATGAAGGAACTCTGTTGGTTATTAACAATAGAGCATTCTACACGTCCATTTACCATCCTCCGATGGATGACCTGGTAAAAAGATTTGATAAAACTTTGACCTCTTAAAGATGTGGCCCTTTTTTTTTATTTTTGTTTTCGGTTTTTCCTTCCTGCATTCAAAAAATCATAACCCTTTTATTTTTCCATCAACGCAAATCTCGGAGGGCTTGCTTTTGCGGAACGAGTTGTTTTTTTTCAATGGTTCTATTTAATGTACCATATAATGTACTGAAAAACCTACAAAAATTTCCAAGTGGGGTGAAATGGAAAAAAAATTAAATTCCACCATCTTGTGGGGTGGGGGGATGAGGGTCTTACTTTTATGCAAACGCATTGCAGCAAAAATTAGCTGCTAACGTTTTTTATGGGTCACACGATTACACCGATGCCAAATTTATACCGCTGTGAGAAACAGCCACACTCACATTGTATGGCGTGAGATCGTCTCCTCACCCGCTCAATGCAAACCCCAAGTGCACAGGACGTAAATGTATATCCTGTGTCAGTATGATGTTAAAACAAATGCTATAAAAGGTGGTCGACAGGGATGGAAAAGACTGGGATTTCCTATTACCATACCTGTTGTTTGCTACGGTCGTCCATGTGTAACCCTTTTAATTACTGTATGGAGGAAGAACCCAGGTTCTTCTAGATACAGCTAAAGAGGTCTGGGAGGGACAAACCAAAGAGACAAGGAGTTGTGCAGTTCTGAGCTGTACCCTGAAGACACAGATAGCTTGTTAGAAAAAATCTGTGTAAGTAAGGAACTTCTAACTGGAATAATTTTGTTTATGCGGTTAGGCTGGGAGGGGAAATATATGGGTCTCAAGGCCATTGACTAGTGAAACACTTACATAAGTGAAAAATAATTCTACACATGGGTAAAGTGAGCTAAGTGCAAGTCGAGTCAAAACCACATACTTGGAAAGTACCCACCAATGGAGCCAGGAGACACCCTGATGTACGTTTTGTTTCCTTTCTCAAGGGGTGACAAAAACGCTTCTACACCTCCTGTTATACCCCTCCTGTTATACCTCTCTCAATGATCAAGTGACAGGAAAATGGTGCTAACGACAAAATGACAGATGCATGGGAATTCACGAGTGAAAATACAATATTTGGCAATCAGTGGTTGGAGACGCCACAGACCAACTGAGTCACGCACAGGAGCTGAGAGAATATTGAGTCCACACAATGATCGCACAAATGATCATCATTGCAAAGATGTTAGAGAAAAAGAGAAAAATAAGTATATATTTATATATCTCAAAATAACAATAATCAATACTGCCTATAATTATCACCAGTCCATTTCCTCTATAAGATCATGTGCATAGAGGTCCTTTCAAGTATGTGTAATATGAGTACAATACTAAGAAGAATCTCTGGTCCACTTGTCATATACGTAACAATAAAGAGAGACCCCCCAAAAAAGCATGGGAAGGGGAACATGGGGAACTATGGAAAAGGGGAAATGCTGGCCATTACATTCAATGACACAGAGATCATGGTTTCAAGCCTGACAATTCACCTGCATTCCTTCTGAGCAACTATCTTTATGACATCTCTCCCCCAGACGCCACAATGCACTGCCTCAATACCATGGCCAAAAAAGGTCTTGGGATTGCAATCATGAGACATTCTAAAATTTGGCATAGTTTTTAATAACGAGGGATCATCACATTATCATGCTGCGAGAATATCCTTCACATGCTCTTGTGCGTGGATTCCACAACTCACGAGATGTGAGGCCAATATACATTTTTGAGCACAGGCATATAGGATAGTTAATGACCTTCATGGTACTACATGAGATATATTGTAAAAACTGAAATTTCCTGCCACTTCGAGAGAGCTAAAATGAAAGCAATTCAGTTACCACATGGAAAGCATCCCCAACGAGGTGGATTAGAAGTAAATGCATTTCTCAATCAGGGTACATAATGGCTCCTAACGAGTAAATTATAAGGTTACGACTTTCTGTCATCAGTGGTCAATTCGAATGTGCAATGGACAATATTGAGTCAAACTTCACTATTGGCCAGTGTTGATCATTTGACTGCTGTTCAAACTTTGCTTCTGAGGAACAGATCCGCCTCATCCTGCGGAATTGGCCAACTGCGACAGCTCTGATTGTGAAATAGGTATTATTGAGTTAAATGAGGTCTGTTTACGAAAAACATTAGTTTGCAGCATACTGTCTAGTCTTTAATAGAATATGTAAAAACTTCACTTAAGATGGTATAGCCACTTTAGACCAAGAACATACTGCATACATCGGGGTTACAGTGCAAAATGCCAAGGCAAACCCTTTGTAGGAAGAGCCACATACGTTTTCAGGAGGCAAAATGCTAGGTAGGAGTCAAATTCTTACATATTTGTGTTGGCAAATAATTTTGGTAACATTTTTTAATCCTTCATACATGCAAAATACAATATGCTAGCTAAAAAGTAGGTACAACACTTTGAACAAGATGTGTCTTTTTTGCTCTACACCTGTATCTGACCTCCATTATATATAAAACGTGATGCCTTATGTCCGTTGTCTGGTACGGGGAGAAGTTCATTAATTTGGTTATTCTCTCCTTTAAAATATTGTATTAGTAGAAAAAACATAATTGTAGGACATAGTTTTATTATAATACTGCCATTCGGATCACTGCCAAAAACCCCATTTAATTAGGTAGTAGTAATTTGAAGTTTTGCTGTGAAAGAATATCTTGTTAACGTCTTAAAGTCTTAATGAGATTCCTTTACATAACTTGTAAGTTCTGAGAAATGTAAATAGGGTGTATCTGCTGCAGAGTATAAATCTAATGGGAACTGCATTAGTTAAAATGATTTCTCCTTCTCTTAAGCAAAATGTGTCCCATAGGATTACTGCATTTAAAGTGTTTATAACTCAGAGCATTGAGAATTAGACTAATGGGCAATGATTTGGAGCAAATGAGGCCTCAGAGATGTAAAACATTCATACAGTTCACCAATGATAAAAACTATTATATTTACATCATTGCATGAGTGCATGTCGTGTATAGAAAGGGAATGCATGAAAAATGACTGAATAACCTCTCAGTTACTGTTCTTGCAGTCTGTAGCAAAAGAGAGCAAACTCCTTTGGGGTTACTTATAAAATTATTATTATATTATTATCATTAGTAGTATTATTATGCAAATTGATTCCATACTTTAATTTAAGATGTTTTCCTGACTGTTAAAGGAGTTTTATCATTTAAAAAAAATAATAATTCTATACTTACCTATTCCTCCCCAGGCTGTCTACTTAACGCAACTTTTACTCACTGATCTTCTCCTGGCTCCTGCAGTCCCCCGGGTCACCTCACCGCAAGCCGGCAGGATCCTCTCCTTCTGTTATGCAGCGGCTTTCTTCTTCCTGCAGGTCAATGTAGGCTACATCACTAGTGACGTAGCATTCACTGTCTAGGAAGCAGCAGATGCTATGCTGGGCTATTCCAGGGACTGGGCATGCACACTGTCTCACGGTGTTAGTATAGGAACTCTCACAACAAGACTGTGCGCATGCGCAGTCTCCGCATTAGCCCGCATCTGGTGCATACTACTAGGCAGTGAACGCTACGTCACTAGTTATATAGCATACATTGCCCTGCAGGAAGAAGACTGAAGGCAATGGACGCTTCGTCAACCGGAAGAGGAAGAATCAGACGGCTGGCGGTGAGGTGACCCAGGAGACTGCAGTAAACAGGAGAAGGTGCGATAAGTAGACTGCCTGGGGTGGAATAGGGAAGTATTGATTTTTTTTGTAAATGACAGAACCCCTTCAAGCATTTTGTTATTACACAGATAACCGTTGTTCTTTACATTTATACCATTATGTTTAGTTCTCCTTCTTGGAACATCTTCTCACAGATGAGACAAACTATATGTTCTTTTATATAGGACGACCTGTCAGGCAACGGATGCCGTCAGGTCGTCCCAGCAATAATCGTTCCTGTGCTTGTACACAGGAACAAGCATTGCTGGTGAATGGAGATGAGCGGGTCGTCTCCATTTACAGTAAGCAGGAAGTCGTTCATAGGTGAACGGCTGCCTGTTTACACAAAACAATACGTTGTTCAGTTTTCTGCATGCATGGTACCAAACATTTTTAATTATAGAAAGAATGATGTAATATAACATCATTCTGGGTTACTTTCACACAGTTAATACTTGGGCAATCCCAAAAAATGTGTTTCAAGGTTCTTTTGGCCCTACATCATCCCCAGCATTTATCTGAACTTGTAGGATAAATAGCAGCAAAGTGTATAGGAGTGAGATACTAACAATAGAGAAGCTTCCTTGTCAACTCGAAATGGGATATACATTGTGAAAGCGAACTTGCTCATGCAAATATTTTATACCAGTCTTCTATGCCTATAGAGATCACAAGATCTCTTTCCCACTGAAGTAAACAAGGTGGCCTTGTCCCCAAAGATCTATCCAAAATAACCATGTAAAGTCTTGAGATGACATCAGCAACTGTATTTAAATTAGAGAACACTAATTCAAACATAGTTTTGGTAAGAGAACCCAAATTAGGAGTCTGAGTACTAAAATACAATATTGTGAGGAACTTATAAAAATCTTTGTTTGAAGTTTAAAATTTAGTAGAAATGCCATAGAAGGACATTAGGTGATGATTACCTTCACATATATATAAAGGTTGAAATCAACCCTGCAGTGATCCAGTTACTAGCTGAGATATCACCTTCTAAAAGGTAATTCAAGCAGTCTGCAGGGATTAACAGATTTGGAAATTATGTGTTTCCATGCTGTGATCCCAGTTTCAATAGTAATATAAGGAGATTTAAGTACAGAATCTGCCAGAGTTATTGTCCATAATAAAACATTGACAAGTATAGTGTTTGGAAATGATTTTTCCATATTCACCGAACGCTTTGTGATGGTTTTGGCTTTCCACTGTCTGGCTTGATCAAATATGGTCACATAGTAGTAATAAGAAACTTGTGTAAACATGGGAAGATGTAAAGTGTGGACTGCCACGTGGGGGTGTTGCTGTTTCCAAACATGTATATTAAAATTTTTGGAGTTTATGGAGGTAAGTCACTGGAGATTCCGAAACATACATAGGATTTTTGAAATTATTAGCATTTTGATGGTTGCTATTCTGCCAACCCGTGATGCTTCATATTTACGAGACTTGGTTAGAACATGCTCAATATATTGGAGTAATGGAATATAATTATTCACAAATAATGTTCGGGATGGAAAGGATAGTTTAATCCCTAAATAGGTAAGTGAGTCTTATACCCAGGGAAATGAGAATTTATTCATAAATAGAGCAGGTAAAGGCTATATACAATCTGTTGACAAAGTGCAAGTGCAGAGAAATACAAATGATGGAAAAGTATTGCAAATCTTGGCAGTAAACCACTCACTCAAAAAACTCCCAAAAAGTATATTATAATTAAGTGTCAACCATGAACATGTCAGGAGCATACAGGGAAGCGACCTATGGTGCAGAAACAATCTTGACCCCTTGACAACTATATTTTTAGCTGCTAAGCTAATAAAGTGTCCCCTGATATAAGCTTTATGAGCACACCATATAGTGGATGACTGCATTTCAGGCATGCAGTTGATCAGAAAAAAATCAGGGAGTAATGAGGATGTTTTCGTCAACTATTTAGAGAAATGTAAAAAAATAATTCAGTTTCCAAGGAATTGTAGGGGGGGGGGTTATTGTATGCTTTAGAACTAATTAGAGATTAGCACGTGATCACATCAAGTAATTATAATAAGTTTTAGAAGTTACTACATGTTTAAATAACAGATTATCAGAGAAGAACCTATCTGAGTGCATGTTTTGTGCGTGTGTAAAAAATGGTGTAATCTTTTTCAGCAAGGTGTTACAACCTTGATATACATCGCTGTCAAACTAGAAACAGATGAGTCTAGAGATAGCCACATAACTCTGTTAAAATTCCCTACAATGAGGACAGACCCATCTTTATAATGGTTGATTTTCTTGAAAAAAAATCACAATTAAATTTAGTTTGTTTTTACGTTTGGGGCATGAATGACTCCTATAATATAATTTATATTACCACAATGACTACTCCTCCTTTGTTAATTACTGGAGCAGCAAGAATATGTAGGAAATGTTTGTGTCTTAACCAGAAAATGTCTGCCTGCTTAAGATCCGATTCTCATATGCACAAGACATCTGCATTCAAGCTTTTAGCCTCTTTTCAAAGTAAAGATTTTTTAAAAGGACTGTTAAGTCCTTTTATATTAAGCAATATGATATGGAAGACCATTTTTAGAGTTTATATAAATGCAGTGAAACACCTTGTGACTAGCTAACAATATGTGGGTATAGAATCATCTTTAGAATCCTAGTACATTGCAAGCACAATTTTAAAACTGATAGTAACATGAATTAACATCAAACAACATAAAAATATGTTTGAGTATGCAACAATCCTTTAATGATGATGCAAAGGACGGTTTAGAAGTTAGGAACCAAACTAACCAAAATATGCAGGTATGCCACTCCTAGGATACAATGCATATGGTAAGTAATGCATCTATGTGATATAAGATAGGATGCTCAAAAGAAATATCAATACAACTAAAATTTAACTACAATAAATGATGTTATAAAGTAAGAAATAGTTATGCATGCCCTTCAATCCACACAAATCGGAGAAGATGTATGGCCACAAATGGATATAATTTACATCTTTTAAGGGTTGATTTTGTCACCTATTCTTCTTTCAGTCTCATAGCTTGCTTTATTCTAAGTGAATTTGGAACAGCAGTGAGCCCTCAGTCATGGAGAAGCTCTTTCAGTTTAGCAGGCTAGTTTTTTTTCCCTTTCTTGTTACCACTAATTTCACAGGAAACTCCCATTTATAGGGGATATTTTTGGCATGCAGAATTTTCATGCCAGTAGAAAAGTTTTGACATATTGCCAGAGTGGCAACAGATAGATCAATAAACATGGAAACGTCTTTAAATCTGTCTGGAAGGTTTTATATATTCTTAGCCAATAGCATCATTTTATCTTTAAAATGGTGGAAATGTAAACCGCGATACACTCTCTTAGAGTTAATGCATTGAGAGATTCTGTATTAGTAGATGCATTTGAGTTGTATCTGGAAGGACTGCAACAAACACATCTGCAAGATATTCTGCAAGCTGCTCTGCTTTAACTTTTTCAGGTATGCTGTGGAATCGCACATTGTTGGAGCGAGACTGATCTTCCAAATCTGCCACTTTCCATTTCAGTGCTCCTACCTCCTGCTCTAGAGCATTATTTATATCCACTAACTTATTGTGAGCTGTTGAGATTTCTGCTGTTTAAGATTCAATGTAAGAAGTATGGTCTCACAGTGCTGTAAACTGTGCTTGCATGTTTTTAAAAGTAGAATTAATGACTTTCTGGAGTGATCCTCTCATCTTTAGCAACATAGCTTTAAGAGAAACCTCAGACAGGGCTTTAAGAGAGGAGGACAGAGAGTGATCATACAGAAGCAAGTTCTGCTGAATCGGATACATGTGCAGTCACCTTTTTAGAGTTAGCTGCATCACTTACAAGTCTAGCAGGTTCTCCTATCTGCATTAAGAGTTCCGGTAAAGGGGCACAAGAGAGAGAGGGTAAATTACCAGAGCTTTCCTGACAGGATGCGGTGATGAAGTAGGTGAGGACACTTGTGAAGCTACAACTCCAGCTTCTTTTCCCTTGATGCAGGAGCACTAGCACAGGTGTACCATCAGGGGTTGCAATGGCGACCGGGCCCTTGCTCTAAGGAGGCCCAGAGGCTGCTCTCTGCCATATACAAATGCACATTCAGTGCATTAACGGCTGGTTGCACTGTCTGACACGACACACCAATCATGCAGCCGGCAGTGCGACCAGCCAGAGAGGAAGCCAAAGCAGAGCAAGATGATAATGTCATCCTGCTGTACGGCATCTGTGTGCCCTACCTACTGCTTGCCTCACCCACAGAAGTGGTCCGGGCCCCGGGGTATCTTTCTCTCTCTCTCTCTCTCTCTCTCTCTCTTTCTTTCTTTCTTTCTTTCTCTTCACAAGGGGCTAGTTCATGTATGTAAATTCGTTTTGCATGTGTATGCAGCACGATTTAAGTATGAATACTGGGGTGGGAGCCCGCGAGCTGAACTTTTGCACCTGGGCCCCTGAGCCTTCAGTTACATCCCTGATAAGTGATCCAGTTCCTTCACCATGGACCCACAAAGGATGCCACAGAGAGATGATTTTTAGCTCAGGGCAATGGAGCTAGTGAATGTGCAGCTTACTCCATGTACTTCAGACCACACCCCAACTTATCACTATACTTTTGGAGAGTGGGACTATAGATGAGTGAATCATTTTAAAATCATCTTGTCAATGCGTTGTTGTGGAATAATTTTAATTTGCCTCATGTAAGACAACATAGGTAAAATATGCATCAGTATTGTAACATTTCAGCATTAATTTGCATGTGGCAATTACGGCTCCATAATAGAAGATGTGTGTACAGCACACACTGTTCATAGTTAAATTGGGCAGAACTAAATTGTAGGCACAAATCCAGAGTGAAACGTATGTTGAGGCCTATTATATCTCGGAGAAAAGCATAGATTATTTTATTTAATAAACCTTTTTTCCTTACGTATTTATATGGTAATTTTCACCTCACACCTTGTGCTTGATGGCTTGCTTTTTAATATGTAAATTACAGTATATATTCATCATTATATTGAAATTTTGCAACCTAGCAACCTGTGAGTTCCCAGTATATTCAATGTGCAGAGAAAGCGCACATCCAAATTAGCTTTTCACGGCGCCATTTGTTTATTTTGTGCTTTATAATTTCAAAAAGGAATATTTGAAAAGTGTTTGCAAAAAAGCCAACTGTGCTATCTAAATTATGCATATGAATGCACTACTTTATATTTAATGCAAAAATTCTAAAGAAATGAAATTGCTGTATGGCCTGTTTTTTTTTTTCCAGTAGTAAGTGAATGAAAGCTGAAATAAATTATATTTAAAAGGTTTAGAGTATTTTCTTCCCTCAATGCAAAGAACAACATTTTTAGATTGAGCCATAAGTGTTAGGAAATCATATCTTAATATATGTTAACCAGCTGTTCCCACTGAGTTTGATATTGTATACCGTATAACAATCTGCAGTGTTGTGACATAAGTATTTTGATATACCGGTGAATGGCTGCATTGAGTTTATTAAAATAAGTACAAATAAGGGTTTTTCTTTAGTCAATTCTGTGAAATACTGTTTTTATGCTTAGCATGTAAAAAAATAGCTGATGGCGATTTTAAAGTCTTATATATTGCATATTTCACACATGCGTTAAAAGAAACTTTCAAGATTTCAAGTGCTCATTTGCAGAATGAAAGTTTCCTGGGCCCCCTGAGACTCAAGACCATAGACTAATAACAGCCAGTTTACCCATCATACACTTGTTTAGTTCCAGGTGCTGGTACATTTAGAAAACATTGTAGCTACTGTAGTTAAATGACTGTGGGACCACTCTGGTTATGCGCCTTTATGGAACACCCATGTAACCCAACTGGTTAGTCTGTACTTCGTAAGGTTGAGCTCACATAGGTGTATGATTACCACATATTACATGGGGGGTCATTTGCATACATGATGTCATTTCCTGTGCTTATTTATAGATATGAGGTACATTTGTTCAGTATGCTATGACTAGGGCAGACGTTCTGCCGAGACACGTCAGCAACTTGTGCAAACAGGCTGCGGTTTTGTAACATGATGCAATAAATTGGAAGCTTTACTTTACTCTCGAATGCTGGAAACAATTTTTTCATCAATCAATTACATTGCCTTACACAGTTCCGATCACATTAGCAAGTTGGAATTGTATAATACGCGAGCGAAAAAAAGGACGCAGTAAATTCTATTTTCGTGCGTATATGCACGAGATGGAGCCTATTGTTCTCTATGGGAACATGTATCTATGTGGCCCTATGCAATTACATGTGAATTTCGCATGACAGTGTGTGTGAAATACGCTGTCATGCACAGTACAATTTCATTGCCATGCGCGGCAATCCACCGGATCACCACCAGCTCCATAGCTGTAAAATGCTGGATGACCCTTGCAGCGTTTTACAGTTACGGCTGTGTGAGCCCACCCTAAGGATATCCAGAGGATACTGTAGAAGGAGAACCTTTTGATTGTTAATGCATGTCTGTCAAATGTCATGCAAATCCTTTTGATGTATTTCATTTTCTTCTGAATGCTTTGATCATTTCTATATTACTGAAAAGTAAGCTAAATATCCAACATTAGGCACCAAATAAGAATAAACTATTGGCAGCATGGTAGTTTAGTAGTTAGTACTGTTGTCTTGCAGTGCTGGGGTCCTGGGATTGAATTGAACTGGGTTTTACACCTGTATGGACTTTGTGTAGGTTTCTTCTGGTTTTGTACCCACACTCCAAAAGCATACTAATAAGTGGAATTGGACGATATATTTAAAGGGAATCTGTACTATCTACTTTTGCTCTATAAGCTAAACCTATGGGCTGTAACCGAACTGTTAGTGCTCAGTTGTCAATTTAGTCATACATGTCTATGAAGAAGAACAAAAAAATGGAAATGGATGGTTATATCATGGGGAATACAATTTTTTAGTACAATAGACCTGTCAGGAGAGCTGATGGGTCTTATTTAAGACTGCAGATATCTGCATCTTCTTGGGTGAACTATGGCATTGGTCAAGAAGTGCCAGCGATCTGCAGTACTTGTTACCTACTGAGCCCATAAAAAAAACATTTCTAGCATAAACTGAAATAAAACCTGTTCATCAGACAGTATTTTTATTCCTGAATGTTTTCATTAGGAAGCTAACCAGAACAGCAGAAGATTGAGAGGAAAAGTCTTATCTCAACCTGAGCAGTAATAAATCATGAAAACAACTTCAAGAAACAAAGGCTGTCACTGGTATATGAGTCAATTGTACAAAACATAGATAAAATGTGTATCTTCATGGAGAAGAATAAAAATAATGTGAGAAAAGTAAAAACAAGTTTGATCCAATATCTACAGCCATACGGAGATGGAGCTGGGGGTTGTATCCATTACCCTAAAACAGAAACCTGGATGGTCAATCAGAATAGCCCAAACTGAAGTTCCTGTGTGGGATAGCTCATAAACACACATATACTTTTTCTTTTAAAGAGAGAATAGAATGAATAATTAGCACCTATATTTAGAAGAAAAAGAACATTTTAATGTGGCATGGAAGAGTAACATGACATAGGAACAATATGTTCATCAGTCTGCTTACCTCCTTAGTGATGAAGGCTGTTTGCAACTTAATTACCAACTAACTTATTCTTCAGTTTTTTTTCATCCTGGCATTCCAGGAGCCATAACTTTTTAACTTTTCTGTCAACATAGCCATGTGAGGGATTGTTTATTGCAAGATAAGTTGCATTTTTTTTTTTTCAAATCAGATTTTATTGGTTTTTCAATAAACACGGATGCATACAAACACAATTGTCTGCAATCTCATGGGAGATAGGAATAATTAACTCGGCACACATAATAACAGCTAATCAACATGTCGAGTAGCTCTGCGCGGGGAGGGCACATGCAGGGGAAGGAGGAGTAGCACGCCATTATCTGCTATCTCTGCCTCTTCTCTCTCTGTGCGATAGGCGTGATGGATAGCTGTATTTCAATGTCAAGGAGGTGGGCGTAGGACCGAGCCACAGTCACTCGCCTCCTCCTACTAACATCCCCGACCTGCATATGGCCCCATTACCCACACAGAGCACCACTTGTGTTAAACAGAGGGGGGGGGGGAAGAGGGGGGGGGGATAGGGTGGGGGAAGAACCTTAGGAAGTGGTGAACCACTAGCCGGAAACTGAGTAGAGATCAGGTGTACCTTGTCACGTTAGTCCCACAACGCCAGGAGCCGAACCTCACGCCATGGTGCCCAGGTTACGATAAACTTATCGTAGGTGTTGTTTGACCAGCTGTGTAATTCCTCCAATGAATATAAGTTATCAATTCTCTCTCTCCATTGACCCAACGTAGGGGGGGGGGTGCTTTGCAGCCAGAGACGGGGGATTAAGGATTTAGCTGTGTCCAGGAGCAGGGCTATCAGTTTGTTTCTAATAGGGTGAAAATGCTTCTGTGGTCTCCATAACAGGACTAGGTCCGGGGAAATAGTTGTCTTTGGGGAAATCTTCCTGATGATTGTATCTACGCCTCTCCAGAAGGAGGTCAAGAGCGGGCATGACCACCATATGTGCAGGTATGTCCCTTCCTCAGACTTGCATCTCCAGCAAGTTTTCAGGATGGAGAGTTTGTGATCGAATAACCACTGGGGGGTCCGGTACCACCTTGTAAGCAATTTATAATGTGCCTCCTGGGCCATGATGCAAGGGGACAGACCAAATGAGGTGTTTAGAATTGATCTAGACTCTTCTTCATTAATGTGTATACCCAGTTCCTTCTCCCATGAGGAGAGGAAGGCTGGCTTGTAGGGCTGGCCTGGGGAGATAAAAATCTTCCGGAGGTAGGAGATGCTTTTTCGAGATGATTTATTTTCCAGCCAGGCCTTTTCAAAGGAAGTAGAAGGTCTAGTGGACTTGTGCTTATTAAGGAATATTCTAATTGTACCTGTCACTTGAGCCTTCTCCAGGAATGAGAAATTCTCCCCTGGTCTCAGCTCCTGGAGGATGCTATTCGGGTCAAGGTGAGCGACGGCCTGTAGATTTGCTATATAGAGGGGTCTAAATTTTTCCCACACAGGGGCTTTGTCCTGACTCATGCGGGGGTTCAGTATTTTCGGGACAGAGGACAGCGGGAGTATAGGTGAGGGGGCCGGAGCCAGTTCCTCTCTGAGCCTGTCCCAGACCTCGCAGGGGCCCCTGAGAAGTGGGTTGTAGGACCTGGACTGGTAGCGTGCGCTGACTGGGAACCATAGGTCGTCCTCGAGTGGGGATTTGTTATACCCCTCCACTAAGCTCGTAAGGAGCTTATCTCCCCCCCCCCATCTGCGTGAGGTCCCACCAGTAGCGGAGTTGGGATGCTCTGTAGTAGTCGCTAAGGTTGGGGAGGTCAATGCCGCCCTCTCTGCGGCTCCTTATCATAAGGCTATGCGCCAGTCTCGGTCTCCTCCGCCTCCACACAAAACCCGAGAAGGCCAAACGTATTTCTTTAAAGAAGCTGGAGGGGAGATGGATAGGGAGCATCCTGATCTTATACAGTACAATGGGGAGGATGTAGGTTTTGATGATGTTTTTCCTCCCAAACCATGACACACACGGTATGTCGTAAGATTTGAGAAGCTGTTTGACCTTAACGATAAGAGGGTCGAAATTCGCTCTGTATAAGTCTTCCGCTTTTTTAGTTAACCTGATACCTAGATATTCCAGACCGGCGGGGGCCCAGGATAAAGGTGAGTTAGCTCTAATTTGGTCAAATTGCGTTGATGGAATAGAAATGTTTAATGCGGTCGATTTTGCTAAGTTGATCTTAAAGTTTGAAAATCCTCCGAATTCATCCAGGATTTCCAGTAGCCTGGGCAAACTCTTCTGAGGCTCGGTAACTACAAATGCCGCATCGTCCGCGAAGGCCGCCACCGAGAGTTGTCGCCCATCAATAGTTAGGCCCTCAACCCCAGGGTCCTGTCTTATCCTCAACAATAGAGGCTCTAATGTCAGAATAAAGAGGGAGGGGGAGAGGGGGCACCCCTGCCGAGTTCCATTTTTTATGAGGAAGGGAGGAGAGAGAATCTCATTTACCCTCAGTCTTGCATGGGGGCACGCATAAAGCGAGAAGATAGCTCGGATGAATTGCCCTGGGAGGTTAAAATGGTGCAGCACCCTTTCCATATATAGCCAATCCACTCTATCAAAGGCCTTTTCGGCGTCGGTACCTACTAAGGCGAGCGGGATCTTGTGGTATTGAGCATATCTGGCCGTATGGAGAAGCCTGAGGCAATTGTCTCTCCCCTCCCTTCCCTTGACGAAGCCTGCCTGTTCCCTATCTATCAGGGAGGGTACATAGGGAGCAAGTCTGTTTGCCAACAATTTCGCCCAGAGCTTCATATCTTGATTAATCAATGATATGGGGCGATAGTTCCCGCACACTTCTGGGTTTTTATTGTCTTTCTGTAACAAGACAATATGGGCCTCCAAGGCTTGTCTCGGCAGGGATGTCCCTCCCATCAGGTCATTGAACAGAGCCGTCAGCCTCGGACCAACCACCCGAAGGAAAGTTTTATAGTATTTGAGCGGGAGACCATCGGGGCCGGGGCTTTTATTCGGGGGGCTAGACATTATCAGATCTTCTACTTCAGTGGATGTTACCTGGTCGGTGAGCGAAGAAGTCTTCGCTGAGTCAAGTCTGGGCATTTGGATCTGTCTTAGAAACCCGTCTATCAGGTCAACCGTTTTACCCGGAGGGGGAGCGTCACCCTCTTTTTTTATATTGTATAAAGCCGAGTAGTACTTCCGAAATTCTTCTGCAATATCTATAGAGGAGGTCATAGTTACTCCCGCGGGGGACTTGATAGCCCCAATCTGGGTCTTAGCGCGGGCTTTTTTAATCAGCGCAGTCATAAGTCTACTGCCCCTGTTACCTTGGGCATATATCTTGTGTCTGAAATACAGCTGTTTCTTGTTAAATTTGGAGTTTAACAGTAGTTTCAGGTCGGCTCTCACCTCTGCTAGTTTAGACACGTTTTGTTTTGTTTGGGATAGTTTCGCAGAGAATTCTAGTTTTGCAATTTGTGAAAGTTTGTCATCGATGGCTTTCTGCGTGCGCTTTTTGACCCGGGAACCGAGGTCAATCAGCAGTCCCCGCATGTAGGCCTTATGGGCCTCCCATACCATCGGGGAACTAGACTCCTCTGTTGAATTAAGGTGGAAGTACTCCTCGAGCTGCTTGGTCAGGTATTCCCTATCCTCTATATGGTCAAGAAGAGAGGTGTTAAGGGACCATCTCCATTCTCTAGCTTGGGGTTGAGGCGGACGAATCGTCACATGCACGGGGGCATGATCCGATATCGTCATGGTGTCTATGTCGGCCTTGATCAGCGTCGCGAGGAGGGCGGAGGAGACCAGGATATAATCCAACCTCTGGTAGGTTGAATGTACCGAGGATAGATATGAGAAATCCCTCGTGGTGGGGTTTAGAGAGCGCCATGAGTCCACCAAACCGAGCTCTTGGAGCCGTTTGCCTAGCTTTCTCAGTTTGCCCTGCGAGATCAGGGACCTGCCCGAGGACGAGTCTAGTGCGGGGTTGAAGGTAATATTAAATGACCTGTCCTGCGCTAAAGTTTCTCAAATTTTCTAGCTGCTTTAATAGCCAGGGTATCTGCTCCGTGTTGGGGGCATAGATGTTCGCTAGGGTCATCTTTGTGTTGTTTAGTGTGCCTCTCAGGTAGAGGACTCTGCCCTCTTCGTCCCGGAACTGAGCCTCCTCCACAAAGTTAACCGATTTGTGTAGGAATATGGAGACTCCCTTCGAGGCCGACGAGGGGTGAGTGCTGTGGTATGCACTAGGGAAGCACTTCCTCGGAAGGGGGAAGGATTTGGTTCCTTTAAAGTGGGTCTCTTGGAGGAAGAGAATTTTAGTATCGTACCTTTTCAGAAAAAGTTCCAGGTCATGGCGTTTTTGTGGGGAGTTGAGGCCCCTGACTTTGAAGGAGGTGAGACGTAGTCCGGCCATGGTAGGGCTCCTGCGCTAAGGGAGGAAAAAGCAGTGATTTAGAGAACAAGGTTGCACGAATGTTTTGGGCGGAGGAGTCCCAGGCGGAGCTCCTTCGTGGGGTCACCACACTAGTCAAAAGTATGGGGATAGCTCGGTTCGTATGGGAGTGGGAAGGAAGGTGGGGGAGGGAGAGGGGGTAGGGAAGGACACGCACAAGTCTTGCTGTTGGAGGGAAAGACCAGACCCCCTGCGCGGGGAATCTCAGTCCGTCAGTCCAACTTGTAGACTATGAGCTATAGTAAATCAGAATGTGCTTGCAATCTGAGGACGGTATTCCGAAGTCCCGGGGAGTCACTGACCCCAGCGGGAGAACCGAATATCAGTTACTGCCTGGACAGTGCAGAACAGGAACCCATCGGTTCCTTCGTAGGAGGAGCGGGCGGGTTAACACCCGCGAAACAAGAAAAAGTATTATGCAACGGCAAGAGCATCTTGAAAAAACAACTTGCAACAGACATGAATATGCTGTAACCATGGCGATTTTAGCAAAAGTGGCAAAGATAGCAGTAATGCTAAAATTACCATAGTGGCAATAATATCAATAACCACAGTAATACACTTAATGAACAGGGCAAAGACTTAAAGATAACAGTCACCAGTCTCGAGTCGAGGGCCGGGGGGGGGGGGGTAATAGTAGGTGTATACCCTCAGCGTCCTTCTGTAAACAGTCCTCCACCCTCAGGCCCGAACACACTGGCTGGAACAGCAGAGATCTAGGAAAAGAGAGGAAAGAACGACAACAACAGGGCGGGAGGCCCAAGAACAACCGCAGCACAGGAGCGAACCCCCTTCAATTGGCAGACACTGTAGGTGGAACAAGGGCCGCCTCCGGGGGGTGCTCTCTGGCTCCGGCCGGCAATGGCAGATGAATCGCACGTACACGATCTCTAAATTCACGGGTCCTGGCGCATCTTCTTCTTTCTTCCCTTGGGGGATTTAGAATTACTCGCAACCAACCAGTCCCCTGGATCCTCAAGCAGCTGAAACTGGAGCGGATCCGGGATCGACTGCCAGTTTGGGAGGACAATAGGCTCCATATCTAGGAGTTCCCACAATTTTTGCATTTCCTCCTGGGTGCGAATGTTAACACGTTTGCCTTGAAAAGAGATGCTGATACCAAACGGAAATAACCAAGCGTAGCGTAGCTCCCTGGCCTTAAGGATCTCTAGCAGTGGGCGTAGAGCTCGGCGCTTAGCAAGGGTAGAGGGTGCCAAGTCCTGGAAAATCCGAATCAGAGAGTCCGAATATTTCAGTTCTCCATGCAGTCTGGCTGCCCTCAGTACTGCAGTCGTGTCAGGGAATGCAAGCAGTTTACAGATTACGTCCCTGGGGAACTCCGTAATGCCAGGTGGGGGTCTGAGAGCTCTATGGATTCTCTCGATGTTAATGCAGGATGCCCTTTCTTCCCCCAACAAACTGGCGAAAATTTCTTTGGCGACTTTCGCTAAACTTTCGCTGGCATAGGACTCCGGGATCCCCTTTAGGCGCAGATTGCTGTGCCTATTTCTATTCTCCAGATCTTCTTGGAGTAAGAGCACTCTGTTAAGGTGTGAATGTTGATCCTTAACTGCCTGCTCTAGCTGCAGGGAGTGTGACACAATAGCAGCAGAAGAGGTCTCTAAGTCCTCCACCCTGTGACCCAGCTGTCTTAGCTCGTCCTTAATCTCAGCTAGGTCAGAGCTGATGGGACGCAGGGCTTGGGAAAGCAGACTCTTCATAAACCCTCTGGAGACAGACTCACCCTCCTCTCCATCCGAGGGCAGCTCCTCTTCCTCCGTCCGATTAGATGCAGGGATGAGCTCACGTGCCGGCGCCATTTTGGACGGGGGCCGCGGGGAACGGGACGGACGTTCTTTAAAGAAGCGCTGCACATCTACTTGCGTTTTAGCCGGTCGGGGGGTGCCCTGCAGGTCTGTGCTTCTTTCTTTTGTAGATTTGCCCATGTTTGCAGCTGTTTGCCGTTGCTGTGAGGCTCCGTGGGTGACTGTCTGCAGGAGCGCGGCTCTCAGTCGGCCATCTCGCTCAGCGTCCAGGCTCCGCCCCCGATAAGTTGCATTTTTGCCATCATTTTGGGTATATGTAACATACTGTATAACTTTTATCTTTTTTTTTTAGGGGAGTTGGGGGAAAAAAAATAAATTCTGCTATTAGTTTTTTTAGATTTCATTTTTACAGCGTTCAGTGTGCCACATAAATGATGTGATATCTCTGTTCTTCTTTATCAACATGATTCCAGTGATACCAAGTTTATATAGTTTTATTATGTTTTGCTATCATTGTACACAAGAAAGTTTTGTTTTTTTTAAAAAAGACTTGCTTTTCAATCGATGGAGCTCTATGAGGTCTTGTTTTTTGCAGGATGAACTCTAGTCTTCATTTATCCTATTTTTGGGAACATATAACATTTTGTTTGCTTTGTATTAATTTTTTTCTAGAGGCAAGATTAGCAAAATTTGTAATTCAAAACAGATTGGATATATTTTTTGTTCAAATTGATCTTGTTATTTGATCATTAATATTGCGGGTTTGGGTTTTTTTTGTGTGCGTTTGTGTGTGTGAAGGGTCTGTATACATGTCATTGTGTGTCTGTATATGGTTCATGTGTTCCATTGGACGGGAGAGATGTGCCCAAACAGTGAGCAAGACCACAAAGGTTGAGCCAAATGATATAAGGGGAGGGACAAGATATGGGTAGGATTTCTCTGACACAATAGTTTTTTTTTCTTCACCCCTCCTTAACATAGACTAACGTGACATAGAAGAAGAGTATCTCCATTTGAGTGGAATATATGTGTATATAACTATGACACTACTACAAGAAAGGAGACAGCATCTAGAAGTACAGAAATAAACCACCTTTTTATGACTTGAGACATAAAATGTACTTATAAGACTTGCCGAGTATACAATTGTCTCATTACTGTTTTAGCATTATAATTCAATAGTATTCAAATAAGTGAAATCCAATATATTGAATATACCAGGTGCGTTCACAACACAAGTACATGGTTGTAAACAAGAAATGATGTTATATATGCAACATCATTTCTTTGCTGAAACAACGAAGGGTTAAACTGCAGGAAAGTAGTAATTACATCAAACTCATCTAGAATGATGCACCTATGGCTTCTTTCTCATGGACAGCAAGATCTCAGCCAGGGGGAGCCTTAAAGGGGTTGTCTCGCGGCAAGCATCAAAATTTTACCTTACCCCATTCCCCCTGTCACCGCCCTGGCATAAAATAGCAAATTAAAGCGGTTTTTAAACCGCTTGCTACTCACCGATCCGACGAAATAAGGAGTTTAAAAAATCTTCTCCCTAAGATGGTCCTTTCCCAGGGATGCACTGCGGTTTTCTCCCATGGTGCACCGCGGGTCTTCTCCCATGGTGCACCATGGGCTCTGTGCGTTTCATTGCCGATTCCAGCCTCCTGATTGGCTGGAATCGGCACACGTGATGGGGCGGAGCTACGATGGCGACGCGGTGACCAGCTCTCCGGCACGAGCGGCCCCATTCACCAGGCAGAAGACCGCACAGCGCAAGCGCGTCTAAAAAAGCAAGAAGCCAGCGAAATTAGACAGAGCCATGGAGACGTGGACGCTAGCAACGGAGCAGGTAAGTGAATAACTTCTGTATGGCTCATATTTAATGCACGATGTACATTACAAAGTGCATTAATATGGCCATACAGAAGTGTATAACCCCACTTGCTTTCGCAAGACAACCCCTTTAAGTATAAACCTTTTTAGGTCTGAAATGTGTCAGACATTTCACCTACATGCATCACATGTGTATATAATTTTTCTACTGAAACTTTTCCAGTTGTATAGTTTTTAATCCAAGTGGGAATAAAGAATTGATTTCAAGCTGTCATGGGTGCCAACTAACTTCATCCTCTTTTCTTGCTGAAGGAAGGGTTAAAGCAAGCAAACACAAAATTTACAACTTTAAAGCCATAGTCTAGAATGAGTTCATGCTTGAAAATGTGGACATCTTTTTTTTATTTTCTTTCTTGTAGGACTGCTATGTAGGCCATTGTTGTGAGCATGTAAAGAGTCCTATTCACTTAGGCAGACACTTATAAAATATGCTCCTCTAGAGGGATGCCCCTGTGAAACTCTGGTGTCCCCCCCCCCCCCCCCCCAAAAAAAAATGAGGGTACAACCATGCATGTTTAATGCAATTGTATTATTAATTTGTTGCATTGACAAAACAAAAATTCCAAATCACAAATCAAATTTTGGAGATATTTTATATTTGTATTCACTCCTTTAAAAACATTATGCTGTTTGGGCAAATTGGAGGTGGGCTAGAATTTGTGGAATATCAGGTTGATCATTCTAGGTTGATCAGGCAAACTAATGGCTCTTTCACATGAGCGTACTAATGGCTCTTTCACATGAGCCGTATTTTCATGGCCAGCTGATATATGCTACCCATCTGATGCAATGGTTTCCAATGCATCAGTTCAGATGGGCGTATTCCTGATGCGTAAAAATATCTGTCCGGCCAAGATAGAGCATACAGTGCGTATTCCAGCCAGATGTTTTTACGCCGGCCTGAAAAAATAGTTGTGGAACTATCTTTCGCTGGAATACTGTGGCCGCTGCCATTGAAGGGAGGTGGGAGGGAGTTTAACAGCATGTCTTATAAAATCCCTCCCCTTCTCGACCCCTTGCCAGCTGTCTACAATGGCGTGGGGAGAGACGGGAGCTAGCTTACTTAAGTCCCACCCCCTACCCCTTGCTGGCAGCTCCCATAGGCTGGAGCGGAGAAGGGCAGGGGTTAGCTCTGCTAAGCTCCCACCCCTTTCCCTTGTCGTAAGCCAGCAAGGGGCAGAAAGGGGGCGTTAAGGGGGTGGCAGAGCTAAACTCTCATCCCTGGCTGACAGTATCCTGGGGCTGCAGCATTTATGCGCCACAGCCTCGGCCATCTGAACAGGCATTAAAACAGGAGTTGCAGCTGTGACTTGGTTATGGCTGCCTCTCGTTCACATGATTTTTGGCCGCGCTGTGGCTGCGACATGGTTGGCTGAAAATCGTTGCGCCCGTCTGAATGAAGCCTTAGCGTGAGAATCTCTGAGTGATGTGTAACACATGGAGTTGAGACAAGCAGTACAACTCATGTGAGAATGTTAGGTAATTCCAGGCCTTTATCAAATGTACAATTTCCTGGGCTTTTCCTGCTATAATTCTACATACTGATTGCATGAGCTCCAGTCCAGTCACAGGGCAAATTTGTTGGTCAACACCATATTTCATGTATTCATACTGTGGGGATCAGTGGGTCACGCTTGCAATTGCTGTGCTAGCAGTTCCAGATCCCTATGTTTCCATGTAAATCCTTTCTAAAGAAAGACCACTGGTTCTAACACCTTTTATCTTAAGAGTTGTTGGAGAAACCTTTTGCTTTTACAAATGGTAGACCCAATCACTAGGTAACCATGATGAACTTCCATATCTTATGAGATGGCTGAGAATATACACATGTAGAATTTTCTTGATGACTTCATTTCTTATTAGAATCTATCTCCGGTTTGACATTTCTAAGGTAGATACTAATTAGTGTTTCCTGGAAATAGTTTCCCCCCAAAATAGCATCAATAAGAGTTGTTACAATACTTTTATAGTAGGGATAGCAAATTGATTTTAGTCTGCCCATAGATGCTTATATGCGGGCAAGCAAAACAGTTAACAAATTTTAGCCAAAATGTGGAATGCTAAAATTCTTTGTTATCCTCTACATTAATCTTTTTTAAGGTAGAAATGTATGCTGCGGTACAAGTATTATTTTAAGGATTTATACAGACTTGTGCTTTTGCCTACGGACCATGATTCTGCCGAAACACATTAAAGGGGTTATCCAACCTTTGAAAATTGATAGCCTATTCTCAGGATAGGCCATTAATATTTAATTAGTGGGGATCTGCAGCTCACTGCGTGAGAACGCTGCAGCCGCTTTAGGGTTTACATGTGAGCATGAACCTGTTTGTACTCAGAACACTGTTGTTTGTTGCAGCGGTTCCAAGTACTACAGGTTTGTCCCGTTCACTGCAATGGGACCAGTGCTGCGACCTCTCCGATCAGCTGATCATTGAGGATCCTGAGTGGCAGATTCCCACCAATCAGATATTGATGGCCTGTCCTGAGCATAGGCTATCAATTAACCCCTTTAACTGAATCCAAGGCCTAAATCCCAATGATTTCATTGTTTAAATGCATTGAAAATGATCAGGAGTAAATTAATTAGCTTCCAGTAAATGCATTTAGGATTTGCATTATATTTTGGCACTAACACTGAATCCAACACCATTACATTTGTCTGTTTGAACAGCAGAGGTGTTCAAGTCTTGGGATGAATGATCCATATTCCTGTGCTTTGGGAAGAAATGCCCTCATATATCCTGTGCCGAGCTATAATTGCTGTTAGCCATTACCCATTGTTTCATACGAAATTTCCAACATATTTAACTATATTAAATGTCAAAAAAATAGTAAATAGTTTTATCTAGTTTTATAAGAAAGTAAGTTCTAGCTCTGTTACTTAAGTTAAGAGTTTAAAAGGGACATCAAAGAGGGTGCATAGCAAGCCATCCCTCAAAGATTGCTTGAGGTATTTTATGTCTTCAACGGTGCTGTTCTATCATGACCTATACATTGTTGTTTCACAGCGGTCCTATGCTTGAGAGACCAAACCTATTTTTAATACGTTAGACCAAAGAATGTAGGCTGTGATTTAAGGTTTTTTGTAATATGGAAATAAAAGAGGGGTCATAATCCTTTGTCCTACTTGGTTTTATTTTTTAACAGTGGGTGTTTGCACATTACCTTTCATTTAATTTCTTACTTCTTCCAAGGTATGTTACTGGCACTGAATTCAATTGTTACATATCTCTATTCTAGATCACGTATATATTTACCTCTATATACTGTGAATTAATACTATTTAGTAAATAATACAATTCATTATTTGAAAGAAGAAAATATTTTACATTTTACAACTAAAATGTTTACAACTGTCAAAATTGTGATCTTGGCTAAAAATTTAGCTGAATATGAGTTTTGGGCTTCTTGCTCTACCCATAATGTGAATTACCAATCATCCAGTGTTTTTAAAGGTCTTAGACCTCTTTCACACAAACATCATTTTGAGTAGGTGCGTCAAAATAATCACATCTAGAAGAACCTATGTTTTCCTATGGGTTCTTTTAGATGAGCGATTTTTTGACCCGCCTAAAAAATTGTGTGTGAAAAGATACGGCTGCATAGACTCCTTTGGGAGACCATGGGAGCTGGCCGGCAAAGGGAGATGAAGGGAGTCCCCTGCAGTGGGACTCCATGGTGGGGACTCTCTTTATCTCTAGCGGGTGATTCCCTTCATCCCTGTGGAAACTCCCTTCTTTCCCGTGAGGACTCACCTCATCCCCATGTCAGTGCACTGCAAGACACCACAGCCAGCCATGTAAACTTGCTAAGAATAACCGCGACTTGGTTATGGCTATTCTTCGTTCACGCGATTTAGTGCTGTGATAGTCGTGATTTCTTAGCACAGCTATCGGAAAGCTAAAATGATGTTCACGTGAAGGAGGCATTAGACTGTATTCACATGCATTTAATCATAAATTGCCTGCACAGTTTTTGCAAGTGAAACCTGTTTAATAATATATTTCACCTGTAAAAGATGGTCAGAAATGCTATACTTTCTCCCTGGGAAGAGCACATAGACAGTGAGTGAGGAGACTTAAAAGGCCATTCATGCTCCTCTGGGTAATATGCAAATAAGGGAGATGGAATAATACCTCCACAGTGCCACCTACTGGAAAGCAGCATTTCTTCAAGCCAAAGTCAGACTCTTTATACAAGCCTTGTAACAATTATTGGGAATTAAAAACAAAGCCAGACTCCATACACAAACAGCTTTTTCAGGGTATTTGCCCTTCATCAGTTTGCAGTAGGAGTCTGGCTTTGCTAGTGAGAGGCCTGGGACAGGGGTCAGAAAAGCTATCTTTTCTCCTTAGGGAGAGCACCTAGACAATGAATGAGGAAACTCAAAAAGCCAATCATGCTCCTCTGGGTAATATGTAAATAAGGGAGATGGAATAATACCTCCACAAAGGAGAAAAGATAGCATTTCTAACCCCCGTCCCAGGCCTCTCACTAACAAAGCCAGACTCCTACTGTACACTGATGAAGGGCAAATACCCTGTATTTTTTTATTTTGGTAAATAATAAAAAAGAAGTGCTTTCACTATCGCATATTGCACCTTAATCTTCTAGTAGCTTAGAGTGTTGCGCCTTCACACCAGTATTTTCGCTACTTCACACTCTTTTTGCTAATAATATATGGGTATAGGCACACAGACAACCTTTCAACCATGCATAAAACAGCCATAAAAAGCCTGGTACACAATTCAACCCTTCATTGAAGAAACTCCTGACCAATGAGTAAAGACTGATAACTTTTATTGTATAAAGCACCAGCAAAGAAATGCATTTCAAGACCAATGGTCTTTTCCTCAGTCAAGCTGAAATACAAACCCTGTGGACTGTAGTTAGTGCATAGCTCAGTAGTATTGAAGATAGTAGGTTAGGCACCAATACTGCAGGATGTGAGGTGCTGGATCGTGCAGGCATTCTCTTTTTCTTTACTGGTGCTTTATACAAAAAAAGTCAATATTTACTCAGTGTTCAAGAGTTTCTTCATTTGCGTGTTGTGCTTTGTACCAGGCTTTTTATGAAGTTTCTATGCAATATCCCACTACCACCCTTGGGGCGAGGTGTCCACCTAGTTGGTAGCACCTCCGTTCCAAATCTACCTCTACTCTCTGCTCACAGACATCGAACCATCTAAGCAGCAACTCAAATTTGTTCCGCCTTTTTCTCTTCTCCATGCTAATTCTTAACCTATTAACTATATCCGCCTACAGAAATTTACAAAAAGACAGGAATTCAACATTTCTGTCACTGTCTACTGAATAGCAGCATCTCTGTATATGTTGATAATATAAGACATTTACAACTGCTCAAGTGATTCAATTTACTACATTTCTTTTTTAGGCAATCATTTTTCTAAGAACGTGTAGAATTTGGATCTGGCATGTAGCCATACTGGGTCATTAATGCCTGCAGTCTATTATCAACAGGCCTCTGGATTCTTTCTGATTGTGAAGTATTTTAGCTCCACTCTGACAACAAAATACCAATGTGTGATTCATTAGCACAATCTATTTAATTGAGAAGGGGTCTACTTATTAATCAAGTGCTTCATTCAATTTAATATCCTTCCTTCCAAGAATTACTTGTAATCCACATGGTTCCTCATCAGAAAAGAAATATGTGTCCGTCTGGCATTAGAGCAAAGTTTTAGAAGTAAAATTATTAGATTAAAAAAATTAGAGAAAAGTTTTCATACAGATTTTACATACAATATTTTTTTGGAAAAATGCCACTGAAGTTTTTTTTTTTTGTTGAAATCAGAATTGGTTCCAGCAGTAACGACAAGTATAAGGGCTCTATAACCATAGTATAACCCACTACTACTGAGCTATGCACTAACTACGGTTCTGCACTGGAATTTGTCTGTGTGGATAATTCTGCATCCTTGTGTTATCCTATTGGGCCTGAAATCTACATAATTTCTGCAGAGGCTGAGGATTTTGGTGCAAAATGTACCCCATCTTGCAGAAATATTCTGCTTGTTTGAAAGCACCGTAAAAGTGCATTCACACATAATGTGTTTGGTGTGTATTTTCCGCAGTGTAAAATCAAAATGCAACGCATACTGATGACACACGGGCATGCACGCAGAATACAATTGGTCTGTTTTTTGCAGACCACAGCTGGACACTCAGCTGTGGTCTGCAAAAAACAGACCAATTGTATTCTGCGCACAGAAAAGCCCCACACAGAAATAGAGCATGCCGCGATTTGTTTGCCGCGTGAGATTTTGCGCGGCCAAATCGCCGCCGTCTGCATAGGATTGCATTTTTTAACGCAATCCTATGGCAGCTTCCAGGGGTGGAAATTCCGCGGGAAATCCCATCGCGGAATTTCCGCCTGTCTGCAGACGGCCTAAGAGCCACACTCAAAGTTCTCTCTGATTGCGGATATTGTGGGTGGGTGTTGGCTGTCAAAGGCAGCTGAAACCCTCAGTGTATTTATTGGGTTCGGCTCCTAAGCCTGCTCCATACACAACATATGGCTATAGACGTCCCAACTGCATTGAATGTGTGACAGGAAGGGGTAAATAAATCTGTGCAATCCACAATGCAGGAAGAAGAAGTAAATGAAGTTCTATGTTAATGAAGCTAATTGCAAAGAGTGGTGCCTCTTTTTTTTTACATGGCGCTGAAAATGTCTAAAAAGGTCTGAAGCAGATATTACATGTGGTGCAAAGCATAAATACAGGTTAGTTGGAACAATTTGCACCAGAAAACTAGTATATTGAAAATAGTTACAAATGTTTGTGCTTTTTGGGCTAATAAGAGAGCGGCCATGCCCCATACTATGCTGCCCATAAACCAGACAGCATAGTCTAATGTCAAAACCACTTTAGTTATATGCAAGGTATGCTGCCAATGAGAAATATTGTATATACCTAAAAAGAATAGTGCATGTTGTTTGTGTCACTTGTGCCCATGTTTGTACATGTGATTGGATTTTAAACCTTTTCTTTCTATACTTTCGACCTGCCATCCCAAATACTTGTTCTCTCCTTGTACATATGGGGATATTCCAGAGGATTCAGCACAGGAAGCGTCAGTCTATGAGAAACTTGGCTGCAGTCTTCTTGCTTTCATTTGGACTATATCCTGTCATAATTAATATGGTATGAGTTTGCTGCCTGGGGTATGTTAAAAGGACACTCCGGGGAAGAAAAAAATGAAGCTTAATGAAAGAGCTTTGCCAAGTTTGTCCAAGCAAATGAGGAACATATGTTCCTGAAAGCAGTCTTGACAAATTCCGACTTCTTTGTTCTCTGACCTTCCGTCTGTTATCTGCTTTATGACACAAGTGGAAAACATGTCAGTCCAGTCTTGTAGTAAGGGACACGCGTCTGATGTTACGGTGCTCAACATTAATGAAAAGAAGCACTAATATGCGGTCAACATAATTGCTTCTTCCACGATGCCATCTAGCACATCACATGTGTAGCATCATTTAGGCTGTGACAGTTTGACGCATAAACATGGAAATCTATTTTCCTCATTTATATATCAGACCTTGGGACATTTAGACACTTGAATCAGACCATACTAGTAGTGGTGTATACATTGGGCCCCAAGGGACAAAACTTGGAAAGGGGCCCTCTCCATCAGGGCATCATAGACTTGTGATTATTGGAGCTCTGTGTATCTTTTCTTTTTTTTCTTGGTCTTCCTTCTCATCTTCCATCTTTTACAGTTCTCACTAGCTGAAGATCACCTCTAAATGGAGATAAGCGCATTAGCTGCTCGAGACGATAACCGCTACCGGTTGTTATAGGCAGACACTGCACTGTATAGCTATGGAAGCCCCAGTGGATTTGTCTTTTTTTATCATTACTGATAGGTGACAACAATTTATCAACATTATAAATTCAATGTTGTAAAATGAATTAACAAATTGTTAGACTGGCTTCACACGAGCATAAACGCAATTGCGCATGCCTTAGTATAGTTTTTGGCGCTATGAATTAGGCTTTTTTGCCCAGGTATCAACGTATCTTACTGTACTTCTTATGTCTGAAGGGCATGTTCATTTGTGTGCAGCAAACAAACGTATAGATTGAAATGACTAATTCTTTCCAGATGTGTTCTTTGTCTAGTGGAGTTACGCAATGTTTTACGCATCTCCTTGCGTATTGCGCATGCATTTGCACAGCTCCTGTTAACTTCTATGCGGACCATTGGTGTGTAAATGCGCACCAAGGTAGAGCATGTTCTATCTTCTTTGCGTGGCCGAAAATGTGCACGCAAAATACGCGCATGTGAACGAACACATTGAAATCGATGTGTTCTATTCACTGCGTATTGTGCGAGCAAATACGTCCCTGTGAAGTAAGCCTTAGGCTTCCTTCACACGACCGTATGCATTTTTACGCTTAAATCGCATGAATTAAGAATAGCCATGATCAAGTCCTGAGCTTTAGCCGCGTTTTTCGGCCATTCACACGGGCCACGTATTGGTGAAAAAATATGCAACTGCGTTGAAATCGGCAGAAATCAGAATCATTGGAATGAGTACTAATGCTTAAATAGAGCCAGCTGTCTTCATTTCTCAGCGTTGGATGCAGGTAAACTCCCTCCACTTCCCTTTTTTTCAGCTGCCATAGAAGTCTAGCCTATCTTCCCACGCACCGTATATAATCGGTTGCAATGTTCTATTATTCCCGGCGCAATGTTTTTACATGGCTAAAAAGTGATCATCTGAATGAATACATTAAAATCCAATGCTTCAGATGGTCGCAATTTAACATGGCTAAATTAGCTGCATATATACGGTCATGTAAAATCTACAGATTTGCAGGAAACCTTTCTGTGAATTTATGTTTCCCATTTGTAAATATTCTTTGCACCATTCCAGACAACCAAAGATGAACGATTAAGCTGTGAGCACAAAACACCGTAGTAAGAGCCAATATCAAAAAAAAATCAAATCATGGTATTTGTATAGCGCTAACTTATTCCGCAGCGCTTTCAGGTAATTATTATTTATTACCCCCCACCAAGCTGGGTTCTCATTTTACCGACCTCGGAAGGATGGAAGGCTGAGTCAACCTTGAGCCGGCTACCTGATTCATGCGGGGATCGAACTTGCAACCTTCAGGTCATAGGCGAGAGCTTACACTCTGCACCACACGAGGCTCTTTATGTATATGTCCATAGTGATGTTTCATCCATATGGTGTTATGTCCACCATCATCCTTGAGCTTGCCCTTAATAACTGTACTAGTAATTATTAGGAAATTATAGTACCAGTGTTTCTGGTGGCGCAATACACCACACAGCTCTGCTATATGCACGTCACACACATTGGCATGTGTCAGACACACACAGCTCTGCTACATGACATGCGCTGCACAGACACAACTCTGCTACATTATATGTGTGTCACAGACACAGCTCTGCTACATTACATGCGCATGTTACAAACACAGCTTTGCTACATGACATGTGATGCATAGACACAGCTCTGCTACCTTACATACGCGACACAGACACAGCTCTGCAACATTACATACATCCATGCTGACTATACACATTATGCACACAGCACATTACGCACAGCACATCACACAAACAGCCCTACTACATCCATCCTGAAGCCCACACATGACACACACAGCTCCTGGATACAGTGATCAGCCCCTGGTTATGTGATCCCTGACTTCACCCACACAAGTTATCACATGGCAGCGACGTCATTACAGGTCCTGGTAGTTTCTGTCTGCTTATCCAGTGTACAGTACTTTCTACCAAACTCCAGAAAGAATTCTCCCACAGTAGTGACATCACCGCAGGTCCTTCAGCCCGTTGGATATCGGTGATGGTGGTAGGTCAGTGTCTTCTATCAGGACTGCTGAGTTGTGTCTGACATAATAACTGCTTAGTTGTATTCTCATTCTGGTTTTTTTGTCCTCCCCTTCCAAGAGCCCTAACTTTGTTCTTTCTTCTGTTGGTCAGGCTCTGTGTTTTATATATACTGTGGGACCTGCGATGACATTACCAGGGGCAGAGCGATGATGTTACCAGGGGGCGGAGCATGAGAAGCACACACACACACACACACACACATACAAACAGGCAAATGGTAGTTAGTAGTTTGATATGAAAGCCATAAGGCCTTATTTACATGGGACGGATTTGCTGTGGAGTTTTGGCAGATTCTCCAAAGGGAAAATCTGCAGAGTTTTTGTGGGTACCACTACGGATTTCAGCCTCTTCATTGAAATCTATGACCGAAATCCACAAGTTTTCTGCAGAAAATCCGCTGCTAAAATTGATATGAAGCGGATTTAAATTCTGCACCACAGCTCAATTTCTTCACTGACTTAGGCTGCCGCAGAGCCCCGCAAAGAAACGCCACTCACCGGCTGCTGGCCCCGCTCTGCGCATGCGCCGGCTGCCCGGCAGCCGGCACATGAAAGAGCTGGGCCGCGGGAGCAGGTGAGTGACACGCTGCTCTCTACAGATGCTCGGGTCGGGTCCCACTGTGAGAATTCTCTCAGCCGGATCCGACCCGACCGTCTGCAGGCGGCCTAAGTGTAGATTTTTTCCACACGTGTATAAAAATTTGAATTTGAAAACCTCACCCACATTGCTACTACTACGAGGGCAGGCTGACACAATCGTCTTTTTTACTCACATATACTACGCAATTCAAATACGCTCGTGTGAACGTGGCCTCATGCTGAAATTCTGAAGATGGGCGTGGGTGGCGATGTCATACCCATCACTCCAGTTTGTCACACAAGTGCTCGATCGGATGAATGAATAATAGCTATTTCAAAATGAGCAGCTTTTTATTTTATCCATGCCTTTCCCAGCATACCATTCGGCAAACTCAGTATTTGCCTAGTTGCTGATTTTCTGCAGTGTCCAAATACCATACTTTTGTCCATATAGTCTACATTAGAAACCCACGTGATTGTTTTATGAGATGTCACTGGGTTTTCTTGCCCGGAGATGTCACCTGTTAGATGCCATGGCGCTGAAGCTGTGGTTCAGCACCACAGTGAATATATTGATTTTAGAGCTTTGGGCGAAGGGGTTCCATATGTAGTCTCAAAGGCAAGAATGGGGCTGCCCGTGGAATTAGACAGCACACGGCCAACAAATACGCCAGTGTGCGCCTAGCCTAACGTTGATGATTGAATCTGGTATAGATGATTACAGTTAGTGCCATTGTTACTATGTCTTCAACTTAATCAAGTGGCAAACTCACACTGAAAGACTTTATATAAGTGCATTACATAGTGTGAAAAGCACTGAGTCATGACCGACTTCTAGTATGACGTCACATTGTGATGTTCTCTTGGCAGACTGTGTTTGCGGGGTGGTTTGCAATGGCCTTGCCCAGTCATCTTTACCACCCAGCAAGCTGGGTATTGATTTTGCCAACCTCTGAAGGACAGAAGGCTGGGTCAACCTTGAGCCGGCTACCTGAACCATGCAGGGATTGAACCTGCAACCTTCAAGTCGTGAGCGAGAGCTTAAGATTGCATTCTGCTGACTAAATCATTACTGCTACTTTAATGCAAAATCTTTAAAAGCCTGGTCACAGAAAACCACTCTGACTGTAGAGAATGCACAGATTGATCACAGGGGTTTATGCTGTACTCGCAAGAGTTTCATTCTTCTGTTAACAATGAATTGTACTTTGTTATTAACTATATTAAATGTATAATCCTGGATTAATCCAATTTATCAAATGATATCTATATAAATCAATGTTGTGGTGAAAGCTATTAGCCTCCCCCCATTATTCCTTCTGTAATGATGCTTGCCATCCATTACCAGTGGTACGTGTCAGCATCCCTATCTGTTTTGTGATTTCATTTCTTTTCCAGACCATTTCCAGGGCTACTCTATACTTTCCATTGCACAAATATCAATATTGTCTTTGATCTCTTAAGAACACGTAGCCAGCAGTGATAAACTACCATTTTATTACTTTCATTTTTCCTTGTTTCATCTGTCGGACTGAAAGCTTTGCTTATGGTTGTCTTTTAAAACTAACTGTAAAATACTTCCCTTTTTAACCAGTTCAAAGCCAGAGCTGTTTCTCTGTGATAATCCAGTTCAACATATTTAGCAAACTAGTTGTGTCTTAAAAATCAAGTAAAGCCGATTATGGCCATTAATCCTTTGGATTCAGGGTTTCCTAGGGGCTTTCTCTTTCTGCCATTATACAATGGCGCCATCTACTGGTTAGAGCCAGTACTATGGTATGGGACATGCTGGAGGCGCCCAACAACAGAGCGGCCAGTAATTTACAGTAAGAATACCCTGCCAGACGTCTTCTGACATCGGAGCTGTACAGGCTTCAAACAGAATGTCTTTAGATGGCAGACAGTGGATTGGAAAAGATTAAAGGGGTTTTCAATGGTAAATGTATATAAAATATTGATTTGATGCCGGATAAATCTCTGATTGGCATGTGTCTGAATGCTGGGATGTATACCACCCCAAGGTTCAGGGTATCTGGTTCCTGTTTATAGCAGGGAGGTGGCCACACAAGCACGGCCACTCTCCACTAAAATGAATGCAAAATATATAACCCATAAGTGTGGCCTTTTGAATATATAGACATACCTCCTAGCTTCTGAATACCCATTTACAGGAGATATTAATCACCACTAGAGATGAGCGAGCACCAAAATGCTGAGAGCTGCCCCTGATTGGTCCCTGCGCTGAGCCAATCAGAGGCAGCACTCACTCACCCATTCATGAATTCATGAATGGGTGAGTGAGAGCTGCCTCTGATTGGTGAGGCTGTGACCAATCAGAGGCAGTTCATTCAGCAGGCGGGGATTTTAAATCCCCGGCTGCTGAATACTATTCACAGCAGTTTAGGAGAACTGCCGGCCAGCTGCGGCTGAACTCCGTCTGCCGGGACAAGGTGAGTATATACTTTTTTTTAATTTTTACACAGTTTTGGATGATTTTCAGGGAAGGGCATATATTTTTAAGCCCTTCCAGAAAAGTCATCCTGAGATCGCAGGCAGCCCATTGCTTTCAATGGAGCCGGCTGTATTGCCGGCTCCATTGAATTCAATGGTCAGTGCTCGTTTAATCGAGATGAGTACCGCGTGGTGCTCGTCTCGAGTAACGAGCATCTCGAGCACCCTAATACTCGAACGAGCATCAAGCCCGGACGAGTATGCTGGCTCATCTCTAATCACCACCCTGAAAATTATCACTTTGGGGCAAAAGCTTGTCCTCTTTAAAATTTATTTTTTGGAACAATCCAATGAAAAATGGGTGAGTGGGGAGGTATACTTAAACAAGTTGTCCAGTGGGAAAAAAATTTAAAAGAGTGGGGTGTGTGAAAATAATAAATACTGTTGAGCAAACAAGCAGTGAAAACCTGTTTCAGATCAAATTTAGCAAAAAATTTGGTGTGCACCTGAGCCTCATCTCTGCCACACCCATAAAATTCTTCTTCTTTTTCTTTTCTTCTCTGTTTTTTAAAAAGAAGGAAAAGAAGGAAAATAATATTTTTTTCTTTTACTTCTTTTTTTCCTTTTTTTCCTTGAAACCAGTTCAAAGGTACTTAGATACTCTCCTATGTCACTTAAAGGAATATTCTGGGCACAGACTAACATTTTAAAATCTAATGTACATAATCAAAATAAGTCATTTTATAGTAGGTTCACTGTACCGGGTCTAGCTACTTTCTTCATTTTCTGTCTATGTCATGTGACCCTCCACCTGAAAATATCTGCACTTCCTCTCATATCTGGTCCACATTTGTTACTTCTTCCCCCGTCCTTAGCCTCCAACATCCTGTAAGCAGTGCATGATGGGAGGACCGGAGTGGAAGCACTGCGCTGTATTGCTCATAGGTAGTTCACAGTGCTGGAGGGTTCTGTCTGTCTATTTCAGTAGCTTTTTCTGCCCTCTGAGAGGGAGGTTGGTGCTAGTAAGTTGTAGGACCCATGAGCTGGGGGCGGAGCTGCAGTCCTGGCCAGTAAACAAGCTCTATTCATGCTGGAAGTTGTAGGTAACAGTCTGCTATTGTGTTTACTGTGGAAGTGATGCATGTAAACAAATTGGTGGCTGCACAGGATGCATAAGAGAGTCCAGAGCGCAGATATATGGTGCAGGCTGTCGCTACTTAGCTATACCTCCTACATTTAAGCATTTTCAGAATTTTCATTTTGTGCCTGAAGAATCTCCTTAAGAGCTCTTTCACACGGGCACTGTAATTTTCAGCCAGCCGTGTCACGGTCACAGCGTGACCGAAAATTGATTGAACAAGAGGCAGCCATGACCAAGTCATGGCTGCATCTTCCATTTATGCGCCCGTTCAGACAGCCGAGTGCATTGTGTATACGCTGCACCCAGAATACCATCAGGCGGGGGCAGAGAGTTTAGCTCTGCTAAACTCCCTACCCCTCTCCGCCCCTTGCTGGCTGTCTACAATGAGAGGGGGCAGGATGGAGCATGAGCGAGTTTCTAACTTCCTGCCTTCTCTCTGCCCCTTTCCAGCTGTCTGTAATGGGACAGGGCAGGACGGGGTGGGAGCTAGTGTGCTAATCTTCCACCCTGTTCTGCCCCCTCCCTTTGCTAACAGCCATCAAGGAGCGGATAGGGGGAGGGAAGGTGGAGGGAGTTTAACAGAGACGCTGCTAGACTCCCTCCCGCCTCCCTCTTCCAGCAGCTCCCATAGGAGTCTATGGGACTGGCCATATTCCAGCCGAAAAAGATAGGTCCACAACTATCTTTCCTGGCCAGCGTAAAAACTGCCAGCCGTAATGCGTACTGTATGCATTATCTTTGCCAGCTGGACATTCTTACACACCGCAAAAACGACCATCTAAACTGAGGCAGTGGAAACCTACGTAAATATAGGTAACGTATATCGGCTGGCCGGGAAAAAGGGGCCGTTATATGTTCATGTGAATGAAGCCGAATTGTGTCATACAGGGATTTTGTGGCTCTTAGTGTTATACACCAATTTTAGCGGTATTGGTGATGTTCTGATTTGCCTATGCCTATTGTCACCTACAAGTGGATACAATTGTATCCTGTCTATGCAATGCTCTAAACAGCTTGGACTCCAAACTGATATCATTGTAGAAAACTATCCATGATATTTTCAGCTTTTGCTAATGTTTTTAGTATCCACTTCTCGGCATGACTATATAAATATGACTAAATGGCGATTTTGGCTGCAACACCTTTCTAGTCTTGATTCACCTGTTTTCTGCCATGATACAATATTACATGTTATAGTCACTGATTACTTCAGAAGGGTTGTTGATCCAGGGATTATTCTGATTGCCAGATTTTGAAATGAGGAAAATTGGCCTCTACCACATTGTTTTTTTTTGCTTTCCTCTGGATCAACATTGCAACATAATAGGCTGTACTGAATGGACATGTCTTTTTTCAGCCTTGCATGCAATGTTACTATGATACAGGTCATATGGGTGTTCTCAGATGAGCGTGTGTGTACATAGGTGTGGACAAAACCACACGTCTATTAGAACCATTGGTTCCCTATGGTGTGTTCACATGTCTGTGTTTTACAGGTGGGCAAATTGAATTCAATGAATGGCAGAGCGCTGCCTGTAACTGGCTGAGCGCTAAGCTAATCAAATACAGCCCTTGCAGCAGGCGGGGATTGAAAATCCCCGCCTGCTGATAGACATTTAGAGCAATGCAGGGAGAAGACGCAGCTGGACGTGCTTGAGCCCCGGCAGCTGCAGAGAGGCGAGTATATATTTTTTTTATTTTTAACACATTCTAGGGATGATTTTTAGGGAAATCCCTGCAGGGCTGGCCTGCAGCCCATTGTTTTGAATGTGGCCGCCGGCAGCAGCTGCGGCCCCATTGGAGGCAATGGGCACGGACATGCATTCACGCTTTTGTGCGCGTATATGGCGGCGCTGTTTTGTGTGCACCTATGTACACACACGCTCATGTGAATGCTCCCTGAGTTTTTAGGACAGCGACCTGCAGATCGAAGAAATTCAGTGTTTTTGGATTTTATGCATTCCACATCAACTGTGGAGCTGCAAGACAACTGCATTGAATTCTATTGCGATGTCACAGGGCTATTGCAGTCTTTGGTGGCTTGACGTGCATTGAAGCCAAAGTCACCATGCAAGTCGCAGCTTACATGTAGAGGTTTGCTTCCTGTTAATGTAAATAAAAATGTTCACATTCACTGACCTCTAACAAATATTGCATCTGGAAAATGGTGACTAATTGAAAAGTATAATACAAAGTTGTTTGTATTACACAGTGATTAAAGGGATATTCCCATCTCCGCCAAGGCGGCAATGTTATGTTGTTTTGGTAACTCCCACTTAAGTTAATGGGAGTTATGGAAACAGTGCCAGACTGCCAGTTCAACTATTTCCATAATTCCAAGCAGGGTGGTTGGATTACAGCCCCATGTATTCCCATTGCAGCCATGAAAGACTGAGATAGGAACGCTGTGTTAATCTTTGTTATCCTAAAACCAGAAAACTTATTTAAAAGGTTTATTCAAAAATGCCTCACACCACTTCTAGGAAATTGCGATCCGCAGGCACGTTTGATGGACAACTCTTGACAATCACAAGAGTTTCCCATGGATTTCAATGGGAAACATCACATCAGACTTGCATGCACATCGCACAACATGTGCAGCGTCCGAAGAGCAGGCCCTCAGCCTCAGACAGCAGGGTAGAGAAATACCTTGTTACGGTTCTCTACCGTCTCCTCCCTAAGGGTAGCTCGGGACCCAACCTCGTTACCGACTGGGGGAAATCACGTATTAGTAACCGTGGTTACCTAAAGTCCTGTTTGTCACTCCTGATGCTAACATTCCGTGTTGAATCTTTCAGATGGAATAAAGAAGTCCACGCACACAGAATGTCTTTTCTGAACAAGAACCGGGAATGTTTGGTTCTGTCAGTTTACTTAATCAATCATAATAAATAACAATAAAGCAGTTCTTACAGTAGTGAAGCAGGGAAGATTCATGGGGTATTTGTACATCCACAGTCACAGTTATCTGTGGGAACTCTCTCTCTCTCTACTGTCAGTCACTCACTTGTTCCTCGCTCTCTGATAGTTTCTCTTTTTCCCTCCGGGCACCCACGGTTCTTGTGCTGCTTTTACCCTTGTCTGGGCTCATGCACTCTTTGAGGCTAATGGATATGGGGAGTCTCTTAAGGAAGAATAGGCCCAAGCGGGAACTGTGGAACACCTTTTGGCCTCCTCCATGCCTCTCTCCTCTCACTAGCTCTCCCTCTGGAACTACCTGACCTTCTATATCTCCCTTTTAGATTCTTTCTCTGATCTCCCTCTCCCTACATAGACATGTGACCCCTCTTTTATAGGACACACAGGACAAAACAATACATTTTCCAGACATGACAAGACATTAACCCATTCATTCCTGAAAACATCCAATACACATTAATGTGACTCATTCCACATTCAAGACAATGCACAAGACAAACATAAAACATGTAGTCTGAGGTGCTGGAAGGGACCCCAAACTCTGGGCCACTACACATACGAGTACAATGTAATGCCTGGCTAGCTCAGAAGCGCCCCTTTAATTTGAACCTTTCATTCCCGTCTCCATGACTTCTCCAGAGCAGCACTAGTCCTCTGGAACACGTTACTCCAAACTATCCATCAAAGACCCTTTAGGGGTTGAAACGTTGTGTGTTCTGTGTATTTTGGAAGCAATAAAGTAGCACCACTATGGATGAAGTGATTTTTTAAAGGATTTGGCTATGCTGCTTGATCTATCTATTCCATGAAGTATTCCCTGGATCCTAGGAGTCGGGTCCTCTCTTTGAGCTTTGCATTCCCTGTATGCCTCACACCACCGGTGCTTTATTTGTTGAGTGCTGCTTCCTTATCCACATTTTGCTTGATCCCATTCATGTCCTGTCCGATGTGCTGACCAAAGCATATTGACTTGTGCT